>NC_087361.1:41250000-41875000 GCF_030014295.1 Loxodonta africana
CTCACAAACTTAGATGGACACCATCTTTCAGACTGCCAAATAGGTAGACAGCAGCCCCTGATGGCTCTCACTACCCCTGTGGGTTCACTAATTTTCTGGAATGACTCATAGAATTCAAAGAGGGAGTACTGCACTTATGGGTACAGATTTATTACAACCCAAAAGGATAATATTAAGAGACACATAGGGTGAGGTCTGGGAGGGATCCTGGCATGAAACTTCTATGTTCCAATGACCTCTCCTGTGTATGGTCACCAACCAGGAAGCTCTTCTGGGCCTCAGGGCTCTTATGGCTTCATACATGGCCCCTCTTGGTCTGGTCAGTCCCTACTCATTAGCTTCAGGTTTGGTCCAGCTCAAAAGAACCAAAAACAAAGGCCAAATTGCTTTCTGCAAGTTGACTCCACACCTTGCAGCTATTTACATGAGACACACAAAGCAACAACAAAAACAACAACAAAAAGATACAGATAGGTCAGAAAATATACAATAGGGAGAAATATGCCAATATTTAGACAATTGGCTATCATATTTTACAAGCAAATTATAAAGTGGAAAAATTATAACTCTAGAAAAGACATATTATCTCCAAGAGAGTAAGACTGATGATATAATTGAAAAAGTTTTAGGATGGTTGTGGTGGAGGAAAAGGTACATAAACATTATTTTATTTTTTCAAGTTGGAATATGTTGAGAGTTGATGAAGCAAGAACTAGAAGATTTGGGTATATTATACTAATCAATAATAATAGACATGTGACTATTAAAACTTGATATTTTTGTATATTAAATAAAATTAAAAATGCTTTATTCAGGAAGATAATCCTATAAGAATAAAAAATCTGGAAGGAGGATAGAAGATGGGGTTTTTAAGTGAACTATTTCCTACCTTGCTAAGAAGTCATAGAAGATATCTGAGGTTTGTAAATCAAGAATTGGCAACATACAATGATTACTGAGTTAGAAGAAATAGAAATGATTAAAACGGTTGCTTCTGAGAAGTATGCCTAATGGTCAAGAGGGTAGAGCCAACCACGGGAACTTTTTATTATAAATCATTTTGGACTTTTCTATTGTTTAACCATGGATATCATAACTGTCTATGTATAAAAATATATATATAATTAAAATAATTTGGTACATATTTTTTTATGGTGACTAAAATGTTGGAAAATTAAAAATAAAGAAGTAAATGAAAAGGCATTATGGTAAAAGGGTGGGAAAAGGGTGGTAAAGGTGAGATGATGCATAGTAATTACGAGCTTAGACTTTCGAGTCAGTCTTGCCTAGCTCTAGCTATTATTCTACTTCTTGTTGGCTATGTAACATTGAGTAAATTATTTAACCTATTTAGACCTGTGTTATGATTTGTAAAAAGGGGATAATAATAACACTTTTCTTATAAAGCTGTTAATGGGATAATGAGATAATACAAATTAAGCACTTAGTAGTTGCATTTAGCCTGGCATTATTTATATTGCTATAAATTATATTAAAGAACTGATGATCTAAGAAGTTAAAAGTAGACTGGTAATTTGGGGAAAAAAATATTAAAACCAAAAAATCCATCACCATTTAACAGGAAGAAATGGAAAAAGCCTAGACTCTTATTCCCAGCTGTTGAACCCAGTAGTGTGTGAGTCCTGTGGATATTTCTGGTATGTCCCCGTGCAGTATCCTCATATATCACTCTGCAGTATGGGCTCCATACCTTGACAGATGGTTCATACTTAATTTTTTTTCTTCCCTTCTGAAAAAACAAACAAATCCCAAAAAACCAAACTCAGTGCCGTTAAGACAATGCCTACTCGTAGAGACCCTATAGGGCAGAGTAGAATTCCCCATAAGGCTCCCAAGGAAGGTTGTAAATCTTTACTGAAACAGACTGCCACATCTTTCTCCCATGGAATTGCTGGTGGGTTTGAACCATGGAACTTTTGGTTAGTAGCCAAGCCCTTTAACCACTGTGCCAAAAGTCAAATTTATGCTTAATATTTTTAATTAATATTTTTGTTAAGCATCACCTGAGGCAATTCAAAAAGATGAATTTTTACTTTATAATTTCTAGACATTGACATTTGTCTATGTAAATAATATTTCCATACTGTTTCTAAATGAGAGGTGGATTTATTTAAAAATGCTATTGGTCAAAAATGGTAATTGTGTAGAGAGGGGTCTCTGTATTAACTACCCTTTTCAACTGTGTTTCAAATATTTATTTCATAAAAATATTAATGAAAAACATTATTTATAAGTAAGATGATTTTATGGACTTGTAAAAGCAAGACAAAGTAAAATTATCCATTTTTGCCAATTAATATATAATCTCTTCAGCTATGTTATTAAGTTACTGATTCACCAGTTAGAGTCAAATATCTCTCTTATGTAATCAATTTAATTCACTATTCATCTAAAATCCATTTGTTAATATTGTTCAATGGTAGCTTCCATTTTCTACCAAACTTAGCTTTGTTCTTTACTTTATGCGTCCAAACACTTGTTTGGCTTAATGGCCACCAGATCCTAAATGATCTTTGGCAAATGTAGAATTTTAAAGACCACGTGTCACCATTGTTAATATTATTAGAAATCAGAGTTTTTTTTTTTTTTTTTTCTGGCACTATTACCTACTAAAAAACATTGACATAACTACTATTAATATATATTGTTCATGCAGTACTACACTCCTTTTTTTTTTTTCTGCGCGGCGGAACATTCTTTTCAGTGGCTGTATATACATATAACTGATCTGAGCATCAGTATTTTAGATATTTGGTCATATACAAGGTATCAATGGTCATTATGTTACATTTGATTCTGTTGCATTTATTTCCAAGGCATACTTGGTAATATTTTTATTTTTCTGGAGGCACCATCACATAAAGTACCCAAACTTGTGAGAGGCATGTAGTGGCTCTGAACATTTACAGATGTTAGCTGATACAAATTTGGGTTTTCAGCTGGACAGACCCACCTATGTTTGCACTTTATGTACATGTGGTGATCTCAAGTCAGCCATGCAGTCTCCTCTGTCCATAACTACCACAGAAAAAGGGTTTTTCATGGCAAAGATATCGACGATGGTCTCCAAAGGAATCGCTACTTCAGACTGTGGACCCATAGCTCAAAGTCACAAGAGCTCTTCATACAATGGCTTTTTTGACATGCAATTTGTCTCAGCTTAAGTAACATGGCACGGAGTCTGGTGGGACATGAGGTCAAGGAGTCATTGTTTAGGTGTTTGCACTTAACACCTTAAGGATCTAATAAACGTAGAAGTCATATCAGAAGCAGAACTATAAACTCTTTCTTCATTGATATTAGACTCAGGACAAATGTCTCTTCTGGTCATCCATGATAAGCTAAGGGGGTAGCTTCTTTAATTCAGTGAATTAGATGAACAAATATCTAAGAATATTTGTTATTGCTTAGGTTCTGTGATAGAAACTGCTAATCGTCTATTTTATATCAATTCTATACTTCTTCACTAACAAAAGAGAGTACTGATTCTTTTTCAGGGCATGTCAACGTGCCCCATCAAAATTTTTTATTTCCTTGGCATGTCTGACTCAATGGCAGTGGGTTTGGTTTGGTTCTTCCTCCTATTTCTCTATTTGTTCTAAATCACAATCTTTATAGTAGTATTTTCGTGTTCAATATAATTTGTCTTTCTTTGGCTTAGAGGGCCAATTCTCAATACCTTAAACTGGCATTCAAAATCTCTTCACCTAAATGGTAATTTATTCAGAACTAAACATCACTGTTCCTCAAATATATTCTCTCCTATTAACCCCAGGACATACCATTTTTAGGCTTACGAAATAGCAACCCTAACAATCTAAAAACCTGATTATTGTATTGTAATTACAAAAATTAAATGATGTGTTACAATACTTTATCTCTTTATGTATTTTCTCCCCAACTAGATTACAAGCTATTAGACAGCAAGTATTGTGATTTATACTTGTTTTTCATTTTTTTAAATGCCTAATACAACTCTAGTCATCTTATACATTTGTTCAAGAGACTAAAGGGATGAAAGTTATTACCATGGTGGAAACCGGCTAATTGATCACGATTTTTTTTCCCACTGTAGTAGGTACACAACTATATACACTACATTTCCCAAGATTCCTTGCAGTAAGATGTGACTATGTGACTGAAATTGGCCCAATGAAGAGAGAATGGAAGTAATATGTACCACTTCATGGCAAGGTTTATAAAAACCTTTCAGGCATGGTCTCCCTATTATTTATTTGTTTATTTATTTCTAGAAAGCTTGATACCAATGATAATGGTGAGTTTTGAAAACTATGCATTCAAGTTAGAGGAAAAAATGAAAAAACTGAGGGAAACCCACTAAAAAAAAAAAATACTGCTGTCGAGTCAATTAGCTACCAGTTAATAAGGAACTAAGATTTTGAACTACATGCAAGCAAAAAAAAAAAAAATTAAAAATCTATTATGCTTCATCTATTATATAATTTTAATTAGTTTCTTGTGACAGATAGCATTTTCTTAACTAAAACATAGTATTGCTAACCGGGCATAACTTGTAGCCACCACTATTTCTAAAATAATCTAAGTATTATCATTGAATAATTATATTTAGCAAAAAAAGAGAGGTACTTCCAGTCCTGAAGATATATCTGACTTTTATTTCTTCCCTTATGTCAAAATTCATGAACTATTTCTATATGCACAACTCATATGTAAAATTTAATTTAGAAATAATAAATATTTATTATTTAATAAATAATAAAAATAGTGTCATTTTAATGTACAAATTCCCTTCTAAATAGTAAAAATCATGTACTAATGATGTGAACTTCAGAAAATTAACGCTTTTTTCTTTTTTAAAAGAATGTATTGTGCCATTGTCTCCAAAATGTGGTGAATAATGATCCTTTTCTAACAAGATGATACCTCCCATCTGTTATTGTTATCATGTGCCATTGAGTTGATTCTGACTCTTAGCTGCCCTATATGGCACAGTAGAAGTTCCCCATAGGACTTCCTAGTCTATAATCTTTACTGGAGCAGTATCTTAGTTCTCTAGCGCTGCAGGAACAGAAAAACTACAAGTGGGTGGATTTAACAAAGAGAAATTTATTCTCTCACAGTCTAGTAGGCTGGGAAGTCCAAATTCAGGGCATCAGCTACAGGGGAAGGCTGCCTGTCTTTGTCGGCTCTGGTGGAAGGTCCTTCTCATTAATTTTCCCCTGGACTAGGAGCTTCTCTGCTCAGGAACCCCAGGTCCAAAGGCACTGCTTTCTTGATATGAGGTCCCTCTGTCTCTCTCTTTACTTTTCTCTTTTATATCTCAAAAGAGATTGACTCAAGTCACAATCCAATCTTGTAGACTGATTCCTTCCTCACTAACAAAAGTGCTGCCTATCCCACCTCATTAACATCATAGAGGTAGGATTTACATCACATAGGAAAATCACATCAGATGACAAAATGGTGGACAATTACACAATACTGGTAATCATGGTCTTGCCAAACTTACACACATATTTTTGGGGGCCACAATTCAATCCATGACAGGCAGATTACCAGGTCTTTTCTCCTGTGAAGCTCTGGTATGTTCGAACCACTGACTTTTTGGTTAATAGGAAACCCTGGTGGTGTAGTGGTTAAGTGCTACAGCTGCTGACCCAAGGGTCGGCAGCTCAAATCCGCCAGGCACTCCTTGGAAACTCTACGGGACAGTTCTACTCTGTCCTATAGGGTCTCTATGAGTCAGAATAGGACGGCACTGGGTTTGGTTTGGTTTTGGGTTTAGCTGAGGGCTAACCATTTTGGAACCAGGGCTCCTTATCTTCCATTTAACATATTTTATAAATTGTTTCTTTTTATGTTTTAAAGATTGCAAACAAAAAGAATGATCAGACAAATTCACTTGGAAAACATAATTACTGGCAGCATTTATGTGGGTCAAAGAAACATTTGAAATCACTAACATTTCTCTAAAAAGGATGGAGAACTTACCTTTGTGGAGGGGACCTTACAATTGTTAGTGTTTCAAGCAATGTAATATTAGTTTAGCATGTTTTAAAGTTCTTTGCTATGCTGTAATCTGAAAGAGAAAAGTGTATTTATTTTTATTGGTTTTTAGTATAGAATAATTATGTAACTTTTCTCAGCAACTGCTGAAATTTTGTTTAAATTTGGCCTTTCCACACATCTTAAATATAGAAAATATGTTGTTGTCAATTGCCATCAAGTCGATTCCAACTCACGGAGACCCTATGTGGTACAGAGTAGAACTGCTCCATAGAGTTTTCTCAGCTGTAATCTTAATGGAAGCAGATTGCCAGATCTTTTCTTCCATGGTACAACTGGGCTTGAAACACCAACTTTTAGGTGAGCAGTTGAACACAAACTGTTTGCACCACCGTAAGGACCTATAGAAAATGTAGGCCTTATTTAAACAAACAAAAAACAAAAGAAAAAAATAGCAAAAAAAAAGGGCTTCTGTCTCACACTCTTGCTAAAATAATTTTAGCCTCCCTTCCCCTCTCCCATGACCCAGTTTTCATGATAAAGGCCAACTAAATGCCTCTGGTATTCATGATATGCTCTTTCAAATTTGTTTCTTACTAAGTGTGCTTTGCAACCAGTTCTTCAGCTAAACTGTGCCCTTCAATGCCTTCAGACAGATTTTTAAATAAGTAAATATAGATATTTGTGTAGCTTTTGTAGTTCTTACAGAGGGAGGGGAAACCTTGATGGCATAGTGGTTAAGTGTTAGGCTGCTAACCAAAATGTTGGCAGTTCAAATCCACCAGGTGCTCCTTAGAAACCCCATGGGGCAGTTCTGCTCTGTTGTATACGGTTGCTATCAGTCAGAATCGATTGAAGGGCAACAGGTTTTTTACAGAGGGAGGGTGGCTTTGAAGTGGAGCCTCTACATGTTCTTTATCTAATTCTTAATACAATCCTCCATAAACAAGAAATGTCTCTAGATACACTGCAGAATGGAACAGTTTTTCACAAATAGAAATAACAAATGAAAAGAACAGTAATATATTGCATTGAATGGTTCTGATTAGGATGCATTTTATTTATACTGCCCGTTAACAATTTTAAATTAGACATTCAGAACAATTGCTAGAATTACGTACACCATTAGGAAGGCTTTTCTTAATAAATCTATCTATTTCTTGGTCACTGATCTTAGCACAATAACTTGTTATTGATTTTTACTATTGATATAAATTTTGTTTCATTAATATGTTAAGTATTGATTCTGCATAACTAGTTTTCAAGGTAGAACATTCAGAAAGCAATCTGCTGAAACAAAGTATAATAGTTTTTATACTTTAATGTTTTTCACATAGTAATACATACGGTAGTTTTAATTTTAATTATGTATTTTTAGCATTAAAATCCCATATATAAATATTTTAAAATTTTTTCTCTGATTAATTTGTTTGTCTGCTTTTCTGTAACAGTCACTCATGATTATACAATTGCCTCTGCCAAGTCGTTTGACAATTTTACCAGGCAGCTTAAAGGGCATGTTCTTACACACCTCAAGGAATTCACAGTTTGATGAGGAAGTCTATTTTGTTATTCAGACTTCTCTTCCCCAGTTCTTGTTTATATATTACCGTTAATTATGCCAATGTCATATAAGAAATCTCTGGCCATAAAGAACTGATGCAAAAAAAAAAAAAAAAACTCAAGAGGCACTAGTTGAGCATAGCCTTTGTGCTAGGCATTGCATTCAAGTTTTGAAATTACATTGGAAGGCTATATGACCCTTTTTTCTCAAAGACCTCATTATCTAGCAGATGTAAAAACACTTAAACATTTATAACTTACAGTATTATAAGTGCTACAAGAGAGGATATGGAGAAACATTTCATATTAAAAAGAAAAAAAATGTATGCATATCGCATGAAGATGACACAGGTGAATTCTAAGTAGTTTGACTCTCTTCCCTAGAGTGAATTGGTTATCTTTATACGAGGGCAGTTCCCACATTGTAGTGGAGCCTGGTGATTCATGTATGCATGTTCTCGTTACTAGAAGCTACACTAATCTTCTAGACAACAGTATGGTTTAACTGACCGCCATACTTTTCGTATGCACTGAATGGGCCACTTCAGATACGGAAGTCAATAATTGCTAAAGTATACAAGTAAATGAAAAATAAGATGTTTAATCTGACCTTACAGTGGCTAAAATTTGACTTGCAAGTGTATCTAGAGTCCTGAAACCCAGGACAGTTGGCTGAACCAGTTTTCAGCCCCAATCAAACATAAGGTATAGAAAGTCATCTGCTTTCCTGAATTAAGTGGACTGCAATTTTTTTTTCTTTCTGTTTTTGGTTGTTCATTGCAGGCTAACTATCTGCTATTATCTGTGTAGTTGTTGGGGTGGTCACTTCTCATTTCCACTGCTCTTGTGATTTTCACCTTCCACATATTTCTTTTTTCATTCTTTATCTCTTGGCATTTTGACTATGGGGAAGAAAAGAAAAAATGAAAAAGAAAACTGTCTATTTTACTGCCTATAAATTTGGATAGCCAAATTATTACTGCCTATGTACTTTATGTACTGAAAAGAATCTTCCCACTTACCTGTAGTATAATGAAGGTTTCTACGTTATGCTAAAACATTGCATACTGCCAATAGCTCAATTATATATACTTTTATACTTCATTACCCAAACTCTCTCTCTCCCTGAGAAATCCAGAAATTTAGCTATGTCTCATTGATTCACAGTGGACACGCCAGTCTGGATGATTTTTTTTTTTTTTTTTAGAATAAAATTGCAGAATTAAGAACAACGGCACTCATTTACACATATAATGCACTGGTGTTCTTTTCTGTTACTTTACTGCTCCAAGTAGTCTGTTAGCCCATTGAATCCGGATATATTTGTTAAAAGAAGATTCTAAAACCAAGTTCAGGATCTTATCTCTGTGTCAACCAACTGCCCTTCCTCTAAGCCAGTCTTATTCAAATCTTCAGTTAGCTCAGCTGATTACAGCTGTAAACCCACAGGAGAGTTTCCTGCACTAAATAAGGCGACAACGTAGTCAACATTTTCAACAACATGCCTTTGTCCCTGAGACAGGCACCAGGGTGTATCAGAGCATAGGGCTTGTCACTAGAGGATATTATCACATTACCCCTCCAATGAAGGTTTCTATAGAATCTTTGATGCATGTAAAGGCAAACATTAATGTAACTATATTATTATGATCAAGTGATTCTGTACTGTCTTTAATGTCTTGTGCAGTAGTGTCTGTTATATAGCTCTGCTTACAGAAGGTAAACAAAAGTGTAAAAAATTTTAGATCACACATGATCTACGATGTTTGACTTAGGATGCATCAATGTCACCCCTGGGGTATACAATTTCTACCGATCTATTTATCGGAGGGATATTTGATGCTTTTCTAATTATCTCTCAGAACTTGACACAGAAGTTATCTTTGTTATAATGTCTGCAGCAGAGATGAACACATCTTAATGGCAGTATCAGGATGTGGTAGCAAACACAATCTTTCTAAACTCAATGACCACTTAAGTGGTTTTAATTTAACAAAATGTATCTCAAGAAAAATAATTTTGTATAAAATCCCAGGTATATATATTTTTTAATTTCTGTGAAAATATATATAACACAATTACCAATTTGACATATTTCACCTGTACATTTAGTGACATCAATTATTTTGATCATGTTGTGCAACCATCACCAATATTCGGTGCCAAAATTTCTACCACTATAAGCAGAAACTCAATGCTTTCTAAACAATGGCTGCCTTCCCCCCCATCCCCTGTAAGCATGAATAAACATGTATCTTTTATATAAATTTTAACAGACTATTTTATTTGTTTTTCTTTATCCAGAGTTATACCAAGAGAATTTTCCAAATAATTTTTTTTTTTCAAATCCAGCAAGGCAGTTATGTAGAATTCTGAAAAACATATCTAAATTATGTTAAAATCTTCAACCCAATATATCAGTCATGGTATTAAAATTGTTTCCTGTTTGCTAACAAAATCATGGTAAAGAAATGGGATTTCTCTCCCCTTTGTTTAAAAAAATTAAGCAATTCAGTTATAGAAGACATTAAAAAGTGAAACACATTCAAATTCCTACTCTTTACTCTGTGGATCTAAAATAATATGTTACCATGTTTAATATTTATACTTTTTCAAAACTTAAACTTGTACTTTTCAATAATGGCATTTTGATATTGAATTACTGGGCAAATATTGCAATAGTTTCTATCCTATATAATATTTTTTCTTTATTCTTCTTTGAAATGCTTCAATGATTATATACTCTTTAAAATCCTATTAATCTTCTTCAGGGCACCTGACCCAAGCTGCAGTCTCTCTGATTACCTGAAATGCATGTGAAAGCTGGACAATGAAAACAGAAGACAGAAGAAGAATTGATACAATGCTTACAAACTGTCGTGTTGGCAAAGAATATTAAATACACCATGGACTGCCTGAAGGAATGAACAAATCAGTCTTAGAAAAAACACAGCCAGAATGATCCTTAGAACCTAGGATGGCAAGACTTTGGGTCACTTACTTTGAACACTTAATCAGAAAAGATCAATTGCTAGAAAATGACATCATGTTTGGTAGAGGGTCAGAGAAAATGAGAGAAGCCCTTCATCAGGTGGATTAACATGCTATCTGCAACAATGGGCTCAAACATACCAGCATATGTGAGAATGGCGCAGGAATGGGTAATGTTTCCTTCCGGTAAATGACCGTTGGAATTTTCACCTTCCACATATTTCTTTTTTCATTCTTTATCTCTTGGCATTTTGACTACGGGGAAGAAAAGAAAAAATGAAAAAGAAAAGTTGCCCACCCACTTTTCCGCCTCTCAGTTTCACTAAGAAGCTGCTTTCTCGCTGACGGGACTTTATGACTGTTTGAAACTGAAAAAACTGCAAATTACTGTTTCTACAGGGTGTTGTATGAGGTGTGTGCATTTTTGATAGGAAACGGAAATTCAAAAAATTTTCTTTGGCACACTAAATGTCGCTCTGAACTCTAGGAGGTGTAGGGGGGTAAAATTAGTGGGACAGCGTATGTCCCTCAGGATTTGGAGGGTAAGACTGTTGAGAGGGACAAAAAAAAAAAATTCCATAGTACCTACCAAAAATTGAACAACATTCAATAATTCATCAAGCTTCTATTAATGAAAACATATGTTTTCAACAAAAAAAGCAAAAAATAATTGGGTCTTGAAAGGATTACACATTAGGTCACCATGGATGAGAGCCAACTTGGCAGCAACTAACTACAGCAAATGCTTTTTTCAAAGTTAATTTTTTTGAATCATTATAAATAATTTTAAGGTATAAAATGTGAATCCCAGAACACAGTTTTTGAATTGAGTCAAATCACCTAAAGTTATGAATCACTCCATAAATTTAATAAGACTATTTACCAATTAAAAATTATCATTTGAGCAAATGTAAGCGATCTTAATCTTTTAAGAGTTTTACTCTGCTAAAATTTAGTTGTTTTTATGGCATTTCTAGTGGAAGATTTATATTCCTGCATAGACTTTTTTTTCAAGTTTATGTAAGTGGGTATTAGATTTTGCTTGTTTTATTTATACATTTATTTAAATTAAACTGACTTAATATCAGAATATAAAATATCAGTATGCCAAAGGGGGGGAAAAGTTTCCCTTGAAGGAAGATTTATGCAATAAGGGGTCTAGAAAATCAAGAAAGCTTATTAATGAGTTATCAGGAGATAGGAAGAACAAGCTAAAATAAGAATACTTTTAGAACTGTTAGTGCCAAATTAGGTCTATCAGGATCACAATAGAAGTTACAGGGAGTACTCAGTAGGCTAATTACCTTTCTCAATAGGAGAGAACTCAGGTCTCCATGGAAACAATTAGGATTAAAAATGTTCATTTATAAGCCACTGTTGCTGCTGGTGGCACAGTGGTTAAAATATTTGGCTGCTAACCAAACGGTCAGCAGTTCGAACTCACCAGTAGCTCCATGAGAGAAAGATGTGGCAGCCTGCTTCCATAAAGGTTAGCAGCCTTGGAAATCCTATTGGGCAGATCTACTCTGTCCTACAGGATCACTCTGAGTCAGAATCGCCTGCACGGCAGTGGGTTTGGTTTTTTTGGTGGGTTGTTACTCACATGTATGTATTAACATATATAATACTTGGAATTTTATGAAAACCACCACCCTTAAGGTTCAAATGTACAAAATGGAAGCAAAAGAGTAATTGTCATTGTAAAATGTTTTAATTTCACAAAACCTTTAATCTTTAGTCAGAGAGTATCTTTAGGGGGAAAATTCATCTGCTTTCCTTCCACCTTCCCCTTTGTAAAGTTTACCTCAGCAAGGCTTGTTCATCCTAGGAAACATGTTCATTATTTCAATCCTTAAGCTTAAAATAAAAGCACAATTGTGAATCATTCACAACAGTGCCATCATTTTCTGCTGACTGCTGCCTGCTTTCACAGGACAATCATCTGAAATCTTAGGATAGGATGGATGGTGAGCACGCACCTGTTTGCTTCTTATTAACCTTTCCATTAACATCCCAATTTGTTTACAATGAAACAAATCAGTCAAAACTGCTGTAACTTTCATTAGTGACACAGCTTTTCTCTCTGACTCAAAAACAAAAGCCTCGGATGATGTGTTCATTAAATTCTGACTTTCTTTGTTTTTTTGTCCCTGTGTTGTACTAAGAACAGCTTGTGTGATCCTTTTTTTTTTTAAAAGAGAACTTGGAGTTCAGACAAAGGAAAACTAGAGTTCTGTCATTCCTAATAGGCTCTTGAGGACAGGGATTGGATTTCTCAGCTGAGTCAGTTTCAGCACTCAAATTTTATGCGTGTGTATGGCTATCCTGCAAACCAGATGAATGTTTTGTGAGGACTTTCCTACTTAGGAAATAAAGGCAAGTGATGTCCGATGTCTATAGCAACCAATAGATTATGAGTCTATTTTGTTTTAGGTAACAATTGGGTAAATGTCAACAAATGCTGATTACTGTTTTAGAAACTATTGCTTTCTTATTTTATCCTTGGCATGAAAATTTGATACATTAACACTTTTACCACAGAGTGGTGCAGGTTTATTGCCTGGAAATTATGTACACACTTTCAATTCATTTAAGAAGACATCTGTGCATGTGTGATACACAAAGAATTTACATTGGGTTCTAATCTACCCAATGTAAAAAAAAAAATCCATGTAAAATTATTCTTTTCCCTCACCGCATAACCTATGATTAATTTTATGAACAAGCTCAATCATCAAATAAAAAAGTCCTTGGATAATGGCACAGGTCAAATCCTTTATGAACATAGCACTTAGAAATATTTCTCAAAGATCATACTAATTTACAAAACTAGGTTATTCCCCTTCAACCACTTTCATCCACTCCCTTTTTTGCTGTTTGTTTTGGTGTGGAGGTCATTCCCTAAAATAAAAAGGAGAACAAAACGGTAACAGTCCTTGCCAGAGGTCAATGCTGACAAGACTTTTTAAAAGTCCTATTAATAAAATTAACAATATATGATTTGTGTAAATGCTGACAGGCCGTATTTTACAACTGCCCTTGAGACACCTGCTACTTTTGTAGGATGTGATAATTTTGAATTGCCACCATCAAAATGGCTTTATTGAGAGCCCAGTGCCATGTAATGCCATGTCTAGTATTATACATGTATCTCAAACAGAATGACATGGCTCCTGACTTCCAGGGATATCAGGGGTGGATGAGGAATATTGGTAAAAACAAAGAAAATGACATTCTAATATCATTATAAGTTCCTTCACAAATTTTATACCAATTTAAAAAAATCTAGGTCAACTGATATAAAAAACAAATGAAGGATGATAACTCATTTTGTCAACTGTACATTATACACCCCAAATGTAGGTGAATTTGTCAAAGTACTCTAGAACCATAATTTTTTATTAACACTTCTACTACTAAAAGTTTCAAACAATGTAAAGTAGTATCCACATGAAATTTCACTTTTTTAAATGCTGGAAGGAAATGAGATCATGGACATATGTAGGAAGGAGAGCGATGCTTCTTTAAATCTTATTTTCTTTAAAAATTACTTTATTAAGAGTTTATTTTCTAACCAAACTTTTCTTTTAACCAAATTTGTACTCCCAGAACTTACTTTTTTTTTTAAGCACTATGACATTAACAGATAATTTGATGGAGAAGGGAATAAAATGCCGCCTTAAATGTACTCTCTCTTCTTTTCACCTCCGACCAACTGGGCTACATTTTTCAGTCCTTAAAAATGTGATGAATCGAAAATTGAGTCATTTAAAACTGTACATCACCTAGGAAATGTATAGAAAGGAATCTGAAAGCTAAGGGACTTTTTAAGCTGTTATAAACTGAGAATTTCTTCAGACTTTAACAACAGCTAATAGGGTGAAGGATGGCATAACTTCACAATATGAGAGATAATGTGCCATTCCCATAAGTAGTTATATAATACCAATCACAGTAGCATTTAGTCTTTAACAAAAGATCAGATGAGTTCTTTCTGAGAGCTACTTAATCCACAGAGCAGGACAATAAAGAGAGTGAGTGTTACCATGTATTATTCAGAGGAAAGAACAGAGGGTGGTAGGGGGAGGGCAAAGAGAGTAGGTGACCTCTGATACAGCCTTGCAACTGGGCTACCTTGACAAAGTATTCCTATTTGCAGGTTGTAGCATGACCTCAGTTCCTGCTCAACTAATCCCTTTAAGATTTAGGGATTTCTGAGGCCCAAGTGACTTTCCGGGATTCATTCAATGAGCCACTTGCCATGGTTAAGATTTATGGTTGGAGGAAGTAATTCATTGCATTTGAAAAATTATCAGGGGATATTCAAAAAGAAATATCTGAGCTTTCTGTAGTTCCATAAATGACTACGTTTTAACAGATTCACATGATTCAATTAAACCCTTTAACTTATAAGGGAATGGCTACTGATGTCAAGGTCTCAGCCTATTGAACTTAATTGACCTAATGTCTCCTGTTCTCACCTGAACAAAAGAAAGAAGGTTTACAAATATTCATGAAGAGGCTGAAATGATTTCAAGAAAAACTTAAATTATTAGCCCTCTCCTGTCTTCATAATTTAAATATTTAACTCTTCCAAATTGTACTTGTCTTTGGGAAGTGATAAGGGCAGGAGGAGATATGAAAGAAAGGAAATTAATTAGAGGAACCATTTATAATGTCTCTCTCTTTTTTTTTTTTTCTCTAAAGATCTAGCCAGTACTTTTTCCATTGTGTCTAAAGAGGACTTCATGATGAACTCAATTATCTTCCAAAAGTAATAGAAGTATTCTTAGGGACAGCACCTACTGTCTTAGTTTTCTAGTGCTGCTATAACACAAATACTACAAGTGGATGCCTTTAAAGAACAGAAATTTATTTTTCTCACAGTTTTGGAAACTAAAAGTTCAAATCAGGGTCATGACCTTATCCGATTTCTTCCTTATCCGTAATCCCAGCCATTCTTTGGTTCCTTGGCAATCCTCACAAGGCATCTATGTTGTCTGGTATGTGCTTGCATCTCTCTGTCTGCTGCTTTTTTTATAACTCCAAAGAGATTAGGTTTAAGACATGTCCCACATTGATACTGCATAGTTAATGTAACAAAGAAAAGCCTATTCCCAAACGGGATCCCATCCACAGGTTAGGATTCTGACACATATTTTGAGGGGCACAATTTAATCCAAAATGCCTATGTTATTCACTACATATGTATTTTAGTGAGATATTAGTGGGCCATCTTATAACTGATGCTGGTTTATCAACTGATTTACTCTTTTAAAGTGGTCTATTTTTTATTCTAGTCTTCTAGTAAATATTTTATATAATAAATAAGAGGACAAATATACATTTTATCAAATAAATCTTTTCCACATGTCTGGAAGGGAATGAACTTTATTTGGGGGTTGATAACAATAATGTATGTAAACATGGACAATGAATTCTTCTAGATGAACAACACACAAAATATGAAATATTATCATGCTGTACTCAATCACCAAAGGTTGACCCAAACCATGGTATTTTCAATCACCTCATATGCATGTGAAAACTGGACAATGAATAAGGAAGGGCTGAAGAAAAATCTATGTCTTTGAATTATGGTATTGGTGAAGAATATTGAGTATACCATGGACTGCCAGAAGAATGAACAAGTCTGTCTTGGTAGAAGCACAACTAGAGTGTTCCTTGGAAGCAAGGATGGCAAGACTTCATCTCATGTATTTTGGACATATTATTAGAAGCAACCAGTCCCTGTGGAAGGACATCATGTGTTGTAAGGTAGAGGGTCAGTGAAGAAGAGGATGAACCTCCACGAGGTGGGTTGACACACTGGCTGCAACAATGGGCTCGAGCATAACAATGATTGTGAAATGGAGCAGGATTGGGGCAGTGTTTCCTTCTGTTGTACACAGGGTTGCTATGAATCAGAACCAACTTGATGGCACCTAAAACAACAACAGAGTCATAAACAAATAGTATTGTATATGTTAATATGATTGCAACCACTTCAATATCACATAGTGCTTGAGGACATAAATTTTATTTTACATATCTGTATTAGTTAGCTGTTGCTTTACAAACAGCTACAAGATCTTAAAACCCATTGCTATTGAGTCGATTCCTACTGCCTGGCAGTGAGACAAGAAAGCAAACCTAACCTTATAAGCATAATTCAAATCTTTGGTATCATATCTGCTAACATCCCATTGGCCAAAGCAAATCTCCAAAGTCAAGGGGCGGGAAAGCATATTCCTTTGTGAGAGGAATTGCAAAGTTACATGCGAAAGGTTAAGGATATAAGGAAGGGTAGAGAACTGGGGCCAAAAATTCAATCTACCATGGTACAAATTCCCAGGACTGAATTTAAGATCTGGTACATAAGCAGAACTCATTGAATAGATATAAAATGAATAAGGGAAGGAATAAACTTTACTACTTTACTGCCTGTTCAGACTTTTTGACCAGAGTGTTTTTAAAATTTCTCCTAAGCATAGCTTCATATTCTTTAAAAAAAGAAGACAATTGACCAGTGAAGTTTAATACATGCCAATCTCTTACTACTTTAATATTAAGAAAATGTGAATAATTTCTCACATTATGTTACATTATGGGTCACAGGATTGATTACACCACCATTATAACAAAGTTTCCATTGTGCTAGAATTAACTATCAATATCAGTGAAAATGAAAAAAAAGTCATAAATTATGACCCAGTAAAGTGCCAATCTCATAGTTATTGTGAGGTTTAAATGAGTTTATACATGTCAAGCATTAAAATATATGCCTGGCAATCACAATTTTTTTTTAATTATTATTGGCAAGTATTTATTGAGCATGTATTCCTTGAAAGGCCACATTCATTGAAGGTATAATAATAAATTGATATTAAAAAAAAAAAAAAAAGGCATGATCGTTTTAGTAATGAAAGAATTCCATGATGGAATCTGGGCTCTACCGCTTATAGTTTATGCAACTTGGGCAATTTATTTAATGGCTTTGATTTCAAGTTGCATTATTTGTTACATCTTGATAATAATATGTGTGTGATTTAAGCTGAGATATGCATCTGAAGTACTTAGCAATGTCCTTGACATAGATTAGGCACTGAATAAATCATAACTTCTTTTTTACCATCTGTATCCGTTTAAGTTATGTCAGGAGACATAAGTCACATCAGTTACTTTATACAATTTAGCATAAAAAATTATTAGCCCCATACAAAGTTTTTAAGGAGGTAACAGAAAAGGCGAGATGAGAATTATAAGTTACCACAGAGGCAGCAATTGTTGGAAGCAGCTACTGTCCTATGGCTGGAGGAAGAGAAGGAAAATGTTGGAATTAGTAAAACTTGGACGTTTCTAGGAGAGGCTTGAGGATTCATGATGAGACTGGTTCCACAAATGTTGGAAAAACTGCAAACTGGATTCAGTGCTACTACAGGGAGGAACTGTGCTGTCGGGGTGAAGAGCTTTGCTGTGTAGAAGTTCACCAGAACCAGAGGGTGATAGGAAGCCCACAGGAAGTAAACAGGATGGAGCAAGTCCCCTTCTTCCATCTCCAGTCTAAGGGTCTTCAGGACCACCGACTCTCTGAAGAGCAGAAATATGGTTTGTCTTAGCATCAGGAGCAGAGCAGAGGAGGTGGTGGGGGTGTGGGGAGGCAGTGGAGCTGACAGAAAATACCTTAATAAGTAACCAACTTCACTCTCCTTCTCCAGCTATCTTTTCTCCGTTTATTTTTTCTTACCTTACTTCCTTCATTTCTTTCTTTGCCTTTTCCTGTATTTATTCTTTTTATCCCTGTCTTTTCTTCATTCTGGTGGGGTAGTGGTTAAGTGCTACAGCTGCTAACCAAAGTTTCAGCACTTTGAATCTGCCAGGTGCTCCTTGGAAACTCTATGGGGCAGTTCTATTCTGTCCTATAGGGTTGCTATGAGTCAGAATCGATTCGACGGCACTGGGTTTGTTTTTTTTTCTGGTTTTTCTTCATTCCTTCCTTCTTCCCTGCTTTTGTTTTTTCTGTCTTTCCTTTTTTAAGGGATGTAGGTTTGAAAAGACATATTTACAAATAAATAAGCTATTATCTTTTATTTAGTAAGGGGCTACAGAAAATGATACAGTGACTATTTAAAAAAATGTACTGTTTCAGGCATTTTTATTACCTTATTCATCTTTTTTATTATTATCTTATAAGAACAGGGATAGAAAATGGCAGGCCTAAGATTTGAGCCCAGTTTTTTCACACTCTAATTTTCATACTCCCCCCCCCCATCTCACAGATCCCAGTTCACTTGAATAATTAGGAATGAATAAATCCAGTTACTGCCATTTAAAATAGGCATCAAAGAATGTGAAACTTTTGATAGCTTGAGAATGGGTAGAGTATTACGAAAAGCACAAAGTTTGCAGGCAAATTTGTAGGCAAGACATTCTCCATAGACTCTACGTGAAAAGATAAAAACAACTAGAAAAATATAAAATAGTTCAAATATTAAAGAAAATAACTATTCAAAGGGACTGAATGTTTCTTTCATATATGCACTAAGGATTTTTAAGAAAAAAAAAGTAAATAAAAAGCTATCATCTGTTATACTGCAGAATACAGTTTAGAAGCTAATTAACTATAATTGATAATAATAATCAAAACATCAAGGTAGTCTTCTTAGAATGTTAAGTTGTTCATTAATTGCTGTGTTGATGTGAATTGAAAAATCACATCTTATTATTTAGTATGAAGTGATTAATATCAGCTCTTACCTTCCCCATTAGAGAAATAGAATGCATTCAGAATTACAAAGGTAAAAATACTATCACACTCACCAGAGATGAAAATATAATCATTTTACTTTTTAGTAATTACATTTGAAAGCTTCAGAAAGTATGTGTATTAGAACAAATCTATTCTGAATAGCACTAAATCACCTAAAATACACGAATATAAAAAGTGATTAAAGTAGTGTTTTATGATAATCTGAAATTTGAAGCCATATTTGTAACTATACAAAAGTCTTAAAATAAGACTTAAAAGATCAAGAGACTAATGTTTAGTTCTATATTATCTGTCACCATGGAACCATGGACTTCACCTGAACTACTTTTTTGGGATTTGGGCTTAGAAGAGGTCCAGAAAATTATACACCCAGAGGAGAAGATGCAAGGAAACTTTAAAAAGTAGTACGAGGGGTCAGAGAGAGAGACAGAGGAACAACAACTCAATTTTTCTGGGTATGGGTGGAAAGGAATAGCATGAATAGTGATAAACATGAAAAATTACTCCCCTAAACTAATTTTTGCATATTACTTATAAATTTCATTTTCATCTTTTCTTGTAAAGAGTTTCCAATAAATAGTTCATTTAAACAATTAGAATATAGTCTTTTTTATTATTATTTTTTTTAATCCAGCTCAATATCTAATGGAGGTTAGAATCAAATAGGTAACAGAAATAATTAGTCTTCAATAGACCCAAATTGTATCAGGGACTGCAGATAGTTACCATTGAAAAATCAAGTTTTAATAGGGACTAATTTAGACGTTGCTCTTTCTTTCTGGATGTGCAACATATCTGTATGTTTGTAAGAACTTCAAATATTCTCAATTTTTTGATAAATGTTGTATTGTTATTCATTGATAATGGATCAGTGCATTGCACAGTGGAACCAAATGTTATCCAATTTGTGACATAAGGAAAGAGTGCGATAAACAAAGAGTCGATGAAATGCATTGACAGCTCTTTTATCTCCCTGCGCCAAATCAGTGAGCCAGAATCATATTCTACCAGAAAGACTTCTTACTAATCATCTTCTCTGGGAGTAAACAAAAACTACTTTCACTAAGTTCCCAGCATGAGAATCGTTGCTCCACAAGGGGACCTATAACCAGTTGCAGCCTGTCTGGGCTCCCTGGTGCAGTGGGGAGTCTGGCTTTCATCAAAACATTTTACAAAGGTGTCCTTCCCACCCTTATCTACCTCTAGTCACTCCTTTAGTGCTCCCTCTCTCTGCCCTCAGGTCCATAAAGTTCTGATCACTGGATGGTAAACCCAGAATTTGGTTTACAAACCCACATTGGTTTACTATTCTCTTCAATACATCTTATCACTATCTTGTTATAAACACTCTAGTCATCATTTACAATGATATCAGATACTTTATCTCTCAGGAGAAGAAACATAAAACTTGTACATCAGGTATACTCAATACAAGCAGTCCCTGGGTTAGGAACGTCTGAGTTAACATACAACCTTAGTTATGAACCAAACCTGTAACGCCATTTACATTAAAAATTTGAGATATGTACAACAGTTCTTAGTAACGACAATCATCTGCTGGTTTTAAGACTATCTGTGAAATAAGAGGTGAGAATAAATTCTCCCAGTAGCTAAATATTTTAATACTACACTTGTTCTGAGAGAAATATACACATAGACTTACAAGCATTTGAAGGAGCCCTGATGGAGCAATGGTTAAGCACTTTGTTGCTAACCAAAAGTCAGCGGTTCGAAACCACCAGCAGATCCACAGAAGATTACGGCCTAGGAAACCCTGTGGGGCAGTTCTACTCTGATGTACGACTTTGCGCTGTGCATCAAAACATTATTATTATTACTGTATTATTATGTTAAAGATGTTTTAGTGTATCTGGAAGTGTTTAACGTTTTTTATCCATAGAAAAGTACGCTATGTACTATATATTAAGACAAACATTTGACTAACTGATGTTAGCTATGAAGCGTACCTAACTGTTCTGACTTATGTACAAATTTGACTTAAAGACAGATTTAAGAACAGAGCTCATTCATAATCCAGGGACTGCCTGCAGCTTTGTTTATCTGCCTGCTTCTATTCCTTTGGTTCACCTTGCCTCATCTTTAGCTATTATACATGCGAATAGCTTCCTATATCATGCAGATATTTCTCTACCTGAGGGCCTTTTCTGGCTGCAGGAACATGCTCAGCTTGTGCCCAGAGCAGAACGTAAATGCCAAAAAGATAATGCCCCAAGGTGGAGATTTGGTGCCTTATGCTTCCTTGGTCTTTGGAGTGATAATTCTGAGATGTGTCCTACATAGTCTCTTAGAAGGATTAGATCAATTTGTCCACCACAATAACCTGCTCGTTAATGCCCCATTTATTGGCTTTTCTTCTGTAGCTGTGTGTAATAGCCTCACCTTTTTCATATACTCCCTGGGATCACCTCCCAAATAAATTATATCAAATAACTGAAGGAGTCAGAATACATGTCCTCATCATATCTGCAGTTAACTCACTAAGATTGTTGTTACCAGGTTCTATTTTGAGGAGAAGCCATGCTAGGAGATTTGGTGCTTAAAGTGGCCCTAAAAAGTTCACCCTAAGGATAGAATTCTGAAAAGGTGCACAGCACACTTATTAATTGGCCGTAATTTATTGATTGAGTTGCAAAGTTGCCCATTTTGAGTGGACCTCAGGCAAACAGATGTTTCTGTAGGATATTTAGGAAATCTACCCTGCCTTTCAGTCTGTATGATCTGGTGTCTGTTGTATATAAAAATGCTATGTGAAATCTCTGACAGACCACAACAGGAGATTGTGTTCTAGGGTTCTGGACGAAAGTCACAGCTTGTGTATCAGAGAATTACTCACTGTTCCAAAGCAGCTTCTGGCATGCTGCTGGGCTCCAGTAGAAACCAAAAACTTGACCATTAGCAATGAATTATGAGCTAGGTATTTTCTAATCCATGAAGTCTTAAGATTGTGGGCAAGCACAGTAGAAATACATTGTACATTTGGTATAAGGCCTAAGAAAGTCCAGAGGGCAGAGTTATGTCATAAAAACAGATTGTCCAAATATTCATGCCACCTAAATCTCTTGTATCATGACCTCTACCTCAGTTCACTTCTTAGCTTCCCTATGTCCAGGTGATACAGAAGGATAAACACCAGGTCTCACTTATTTTTAGATCGCCTCAGTAGGTCAGTGTAAACTGATAATCTGCTGGTGGTTAAGACTATCTCTGAAATAAGGGGTCAGAATAAATCCTCCCAGTAGCTAAATATTTGAATAGCACACTTGTTTTGAGAAAAACATATACATAGACTTATAGGCAGCTGAAGGAGCTCTGGTGGCACAATGATAAGCATTTGGCTGCTAACTAAAGGTTAGCAGTTTGAACCCACCAGCAGATTCACAGAAGAAAAGACCTGATGATCTGATCCCCTAGAAATTACAGTCTAGGAAACCCCATGGGGCCGCTCTACTCTGCTCTATAATGTTGCTATAAGTTGAAATTGACTCAATGGCACAGACCAACAACAACAACAGAGGCAATTGCAAATAGCTTGGCCAGAAGTTCAGGGGCCTAGAAAGAAAATTATTGGAAACTAGAAGGTCTGGAGAAGAAGCACATAAGCGGACACTGGGATTGGTCATGAAGTGTGTAGATATCTGCGATTCACATCAATGCCCAGCATTGGAAAAAATGAAAACCAGATAGGCATTATGGTTCATCCCAGTGCTTTTACAATGAAACTGTTAATGGCGTAGTCATGGTGGCAGGGTTGGAGGTTATGCATATGACCCTACATCATGGACTCCATCTTCCAAACGTATTTCCAGTACTGATTGTATGACCTCTCAGGAACAGAAAACGTCCCTGATGTGGTATTTCAATATGCTACCTTCCATTAAAGAAATCAAATAGTTATTTTGTGTGAGATAAAATATTTTGTACACAAATGATTAAATCACATCTGTTCCATCCCAAAAACCAAAATTCAAACTCATTGCCATTGAGTCAATTCTGCCTCATAGTGACCCTATGGGACAGAGTAGAACTGCCTCACAGATTTCCAAGTCTGCAAGACTTTACAGAAGCAGATTGCCACATCTTTCTCCTGTAGAAAGGCCGGTGGTTTTGAACAGCAGAGCTTTTGGTTAGCAGCCGAGAGCTTTAATCACTGTGCCACCAGGACTCTTTGTTCTACCTTGAAAAGGACAATAATTCATCCTTACTAGAATTGATGAGGGTACGCATTTGTCTTTCCTAACCTCTATGCCTCTGCTTGCACTCTGTGGGCTCACAGAGTATTGGATTTTTCCACACAAAACCCTACATTACATGGGTTTGGATCCAGGGCTGACCTGAAGCCAGAGTGCAACAATGAGCACATAACCGGAGAGGCCACAAGTCATTTTATATATATACACATATATGTGCATATATATACACACATATATGTATACACACATACATATATATGTATATGTATATATATATGTGTGTGTGTGCGTGTGTATATATATACATACATATATATACACACGCACACACACACATATATATGCAGTAAAACCTGTGAAAGCCAGAACCTGTGTAAGGCAGAAACCTTTCGGAGAAGGAAAACTAAAAAATTTCCACTAATAGAGAGAAATAAAAAAGTGGTAAGTGTGCACACTGCCAAAGGAGAAAATGGTGAAACCAGGAAAAATAAGGCAGTCCTGTTTAGTTTCCCACGTGTTTATATATATCTATATACATTATATATACATGTACACATTTATATATATATATGTATAAATCCTGTTGCCATTGAGTTGATTCTGACTCATAGTGATCCTATAGGACAATGTAGAACTGCCCCCCAGAGTTTCCAAGAAGCGCTTGGTGGTTCTGAACTACCAACATTTTGGTTAGTGGCCATAGAATAATCTGTCTTGGAAGAGGTACAGCCAGAATGCTCCTCAGAAGCAAGGATGGTGAGACTTTGTGTCACATACTTCGGACATGTTATCAGGAGGGATCAGACCCTTGAGAAGGACATCATGCTGGTAATATAGAGGGTCAGTGAAAAAGGGGGAGACCCTCAATGAGATGGATTGATACAGTGGCTGCAACAATGGGCTCAAACATAGCAATGGTTGAGAGAAAGACACAAGACCAGGCAGTGTTTCATTCTGTTGTACCTACGGTCACGATGAGACTGAATGGACTCTGCGGCACCAGAAACTAACAACATTAGTTTTCTTCTTTTACTTATCTCACTTTCCTACTCTTTCACCGTGCTTCTTGAGAATACCCCCCCAATAAACTCTTTGCACTAAATCCCTTGTTTCAGGAACTACATTCTGGTGGAACAAGAATTAAGAAACCGTCATTACGCAACTCACTATTGGACTATTTTCTACCAAAGTCTGACTTAAAGAAGTATATTTGATTAAATAAGCGTTACATTAACTTTTTTATAATAAAAATAATATACCCGTAATTTACAATCATATGTATTTAAGAGACAAAGAAAACATCACGTGGAATAATTATTAGAAGTCAATCCATGAAAGAGGTAAATCCATTAAAACAAAGTTGTTAACTGATAAGAACAAGAATCCTGATTAAAAAAAAAAATGAATATTTTAAATTAAGCCATAGAAATGGCAATTTGCCAACAATTGGCTCCTTTTAAGGGTATTGACAGAACTTTGAGCCTGTATAGTCAGCTCCACATCAGGAAGGTATGCTCTTTGAGGTATGTTTTCAATAGATTGTTACATTTACATTGTGGTCCCAGCTATGATGATAACTCTTAGCAGTGAAGGCAACAGTCACTTTGCCATGAATAGAAAGCAAAATTGGTTCCCAGGGAGACCGAGGCGACAAATTAAATTCTTTGGCTTTAGCTTCAGGTGTGTCTGCTTTTATTACATGACCCTTGCCCACAGGCTCAGCTTTACTGTCAGTTGAACATCAAACATGCTTCCAGTTTGGACAAATTTAGAACACCTTACTTAATTCAGTCGCTGAGGGTGGTCAGTACAAATGCATAGCTGCTGTAAGGCTTTTGCCCCAGGATAGCTTAATTCTGCCTCATTGCTTTGACCCACCCCCAACCAGTGCACTAGGACTGTTCTCCCTAGTTACTAATGACTCCAAAGATAAAATCCAGTGTTCACCTCTCAGTTGTCAGTCACAGATGTGCCTGTGGTATCTGACCACTCTACTGTTTGAAACTTGCTTCTGTCTAGATCTAATCCTAGTCTTTCTGCTGTATCATTGAATGCTTATGCCTCTTTTCCTAGCTTTTGTTTAATTTATTATCCTGCCTTATTCAAGAAAGATAGGAAGTGATCAACAGTAATAAATAAATATAAAACAACTATATACAAAAACACAACTATAATGCAAGGAAATTAAAGATAAGGATATTTATTGCAATCAAGCCCATGACACAGATCACAACATACATCTGGCCCTTGGCTCTAGTTTCCACATCCGTAATTTCCTTCACCCCTATAGCCTCATGCAGCCATTATGCAGATGTCTCGCAAATCTGAATCCCTGTTACCAACTCCTTTCTTGCAGCTACGGATCATGTTTTCCCGTTGTGTGCTAAACAACTCCAGTTCTAACCTAGCTTGTTCCACAATGAATTTATCATTCTTTTCGTCTTTCTTGGTCTTAAATTTTTTCATTCATTTACCACCTATTTAACACCTATGGCCATCAAAGTACTGTTTTAGGTTCTGGAGATGCAATGGTAGATAGAATTTTCCTGCCCTCAAGGGATTTAATTTAGTGTGGCAAGCTGCCCCAGATGACCACACACCACCCTTAACAGAGAAGCCACAGACTGAGCCTTGTCACCTTCAAAGGCTTGCACTGAGATGGATCTTGATATCCTCATCATGTCTTCCAGCCAAATAAAGACAGCCTATCACCCATAAATTGGACACAAGGAAATCCTATCCAGGCCAAAAAGTATGTCCTAGCCAAGCCTGGTTAATAGGGACATAGATAAAGAGGGAATGTTCCTGGATGTCTTGAGAGTTTAGCTAATGGAGAAGGATGTATAGAACCTGGACAAAGATACCACATATAAGTAACTTGACCTGTAAAAAAAGGCACACTTGCTAGCCAGCAAAAATTAAAAGATGACAGCCAACTGTGTGAAAAACAACAGCATGTTTCCTCCCTTGTACATTTATGCTATTGTTTCTGTGCAGCAGAATGAGGACAACATGCTGTTGGACATTGCAAAGAGTTTGTGTTTTATGGTAGGTGGAAGACTGACTTTTTTATTTTTGTTTTTTATGGTTGGTCAAGTAACTGACTTTTGGTCTGAGCCACCTCCTTCATGGATGGCCCTGCCTTTCAATTCTGTGTTCCCAGGTCCAAGACACACAGCAGCTGGTTGCATTTCTGGGAAGTGCTCCTTTCCTCACCATCACTTCCCTCTGCAAAGTCAGGCCTCTCTTTAGCCTTATCCTATAGTCACCAGGAATTATAAGATACAGGCGAATTCTTGGTGCTGGGAGGTAGCTGCCTTTTAAAGATAGCCCTGATATATCTCTGTTCTTCACACAGGGAGATACGGAATCACAGGAAAAACAATGCATGTCTAGAGAGAATCCCTTTCCTCATCTTTGTCCAAAGCATGTTTCTCCTCTCCAGTTTGTGCCTACACTTGAATGTCCTACAGATCTCAGGGCCATGAGAACTTTCTCCTGATATCTGACAGCTCTTGGTCTAGAAAGGCTGTGTCTCATGCAGCATAGGATTCATGGGTGCATGATCAATACAGTTGCAGTCACACACTTGGGGTTTAATGCTGTGCTGTGCAGTGGCTATCTTGAAATTCTTAACAAATTTGGATTTGAGTTCTGCAAATGAAGTCCAATGAGTCAATAAAGCATGCCTCAGCACACATTTATTCCCACATCCTGCCACTGCCCTGCTTCCCCAAGACAAGTTCTCAGCTACTCACTCTCTATTCCCTGGCACCCTATGCCCCTGTGACCATCCCTACCTTACCCTTGTCTAGGAACAGCTGTGGCCCTGACAGGGTTTGTATTGGTGAGGAAGCTGGCAAGGAATCCCAGGTGCAGGAAGGTTCAGGATTGGGAATAGCTGTTCACGTCCTGGGCTGGCAGCACAATGACCTGTTTGGTGGACGAATTGGTGGGAGCTCTTGCCCATGCTCAATCATGTGTTGGGTGATGGACTTGTGGAAAGAGGATGTTGAGTTTCTTATCCCGGTCAAGTTCCTGCCTTTTCATTTTGCACTGGGACCCACAATTTATGTAGCTGTTCATGGCCTCATCCACCATCCCATAGCCATCTCCTCTTTGTTGTGGTCTTGGCAAAGCATTTTCTTGATCCACCTTTTGACAAGAAGAGAAATATTGAACAATAAAGCACTCTTAATTGATGAAGCCTGGTGCCAAAAATTTCTTGTCAACCATCTCATTTCATGCCTATCACTGCCCTAAGATATATTTACAATGCAGCTCCTCTTATTAGATTTTATAGATGGGGAAATTGAAGCATAGACAATCTAGGTAATTTCTACTAGGTCTCATAGTTAGGAGACTTCACAGGATTCTCACCTAGAATGTTTGATTTGGAAGCCCATAAATTTCCACCTCGGAATATGCTGGCCCAACACCAAAACAGAAAAGGAGCCTCAGATTTCAGTTTGAAATGAGGCTGTGGATTTTACTTTGAGGTCCCTTGGTGGCACAAATGATTTGTACTCAACTACTAACCTAAAAAACTTGATGGTTCAAACCTATCAGTGTTGCCACAGAAGAAAGGCAGGTGATCTGCTTCTGTAAAGATTATAGCCAAGAAAACCCTATATAGCAGTTCTGTTCTGTGGCATGTGGAGTTACCATGAGTCAGAGTCAACTCAATGGCAATGGATTTGGTTTTTGGTTTTAATATTACTGTGACTAACGAATTTAACCTGTGGGTTCTGTGTGAGGGTGAGCCCTGTACAATTTCAGGAAAGAACAGGAGGAGTATTTAATTGGCCTCAGGACTGTTTCAGAAGATCATTCAGGCTTATCAGGGCATCTGGCTCAGGAAAGTAGGATGAGATTTAGGAACTGAGAGGCAGTCACATAATTTTACTGAGCCCTTGGTGGTCTTGCCAAGGCTGAAGGCCCTGGGCTGCCTTCTCCTGCCTGCACAAACCTCTGGCGTGAGGGGATGAGCCATCAGCTGGCTCTGGTCCAACATATGCTGCCTGGAGCAGAAGCAGCTGGTCCCAACACAGGCACAAGTGTCTGAACCCTGATTGTTTCATATTCGCTGACCCTGTGATGGTCTTTGCAGTAATTGAGCAGTTCTTCTAAAAGCCTTTCCTAAGGTCTGATGGTCAAATGAATAATAACCCAGGGGGAAAGTGTTGCCCCTTAATGGTTATTTTGATAGCTGAGAACCCTCAATGAGAGGCTGCTTTAGTCAGCCATGTTCTAGCCATGCTCATTGGGACCCGACATATCCCCAATACATCAGTCTTAGAAGATGCACTCTGAATCTTCAGCCTTTGTTGTAAAACTCTCAACCCCTCACATATACACACTTCCTCTTCTGTGTCACAGCCAGAAGTATTCTACCTATCCCAGCCCCTAGAATTCATAGCCTTTATAAGTGGGAGGCCTGGAAGCCAAAAAGAACAGTAGAGACTTGGTTTCAGGTGTGTAAGGGTCTAATTCTGACTTGGACAGTCATGCCAATAAACTGTCCCTGGAGAATTGACAGCCTATGTCTCAGGCTCTCAGCTAGGGAAAAGACTCTTTTTTTCATTTCTTTCCATCTTGGAAAGGCATCTAGGGCCATATTTCTAACTACAGCTCCCTAGCATGCGCTTTTGGGAGAGCTTTTCTTTCATCTGTGGCAGAGCTTTAGAGATTATCTCATGTATTATTACTAAATCCCCAGATCTGTACTTGGAACACACCTCATCACATATGAATCTGCCTGGCAAAGTATTCTGAAATACACCCATCATTTTTTTTAATGGAAGCTCCTTCATGCAAGCATGCCATGTCTTAATGTTCTCATGTTGCTGTAACAGAAATACCACAGGTAGGTGGTCTTAAAGAGCAGAAATTCTTTTCTCGCAGTTCAGGAGGCTAGAAGTCCAAATTAAGGCCACTGGCTACAAGGGAAGATTCTCTCTCTCTGTCAGTTCTGGAGGAAGATCTTACAGCTTCTATAGTCACTGTGTTGTTTGATTTCTTGGCAATTCTCGCTTGGCATATAAATTTCCCTATCTGTGTTCCTCTCTTTGTCTATGCTGTACTTTATATCACTCAGAGGTATTAGCTTTAGGATACCTCCTACACTGATACGGCCTTATTAACATAACGAACACAAAACTCTATTCCCAAAGGGGATTACATTCACAAGTATAAGGGTTAAGATCCCAGCACGTATTTTGGAGGGACACAATTCATTCCATAACAGAAGCTAAATTTGTCATAAAATTCTAGAGCTTATGTATGATGCAGAGCCCTGTGTGGTATCTCAAAACTATAACCTGTGATCGTGGATACCTCAGGTTCCCTGCCACAGAGGGGCCTGGGGCTGGCTGTGCAGGTGGCTGAGGTGTTCTGGCTCAGGCCATAATTAATGTGCAAATTTAGTTCAAAGTCAATTTGTAATTCATAGATTCATATATTACCTCAGGGAATCAAGATGTTATTGTTGGTACTGCTATACAGGAGTATTTCTATGAAGCTCGTCTTCCTTTCTTCAGAGTTGTTTTAAAGACAATTAGTAAACACTTAGGGAAAAAAAAAGGCAGCTGCCAGTAATTTTTTAGTAGTGTTCTTAATCATCTAGAAAGGAAAACTAAACCTATGATACCAAACCTAACCCATTGCCATTGAGACAATTCCAACTCATACTGACCCGGTAGAACAAAGTAGAACTGCCTCACGGTTTCCAAGGCTGTAATCTCTGTGGCAGCAGACTGCCTCATTTTTCTCCCATGGAGCTGCCGGTGGGTTTGAACTGCCAGCTTTTAGCCAAACTTTTAACTACTGTGCCACCAAGGGTCCTTAAACCTACAATCCAAAAAAAGAAAAAAAAAAAAAAAAACCCAAACCCACTTCCATCGAGCAACCCTATAGTACAGAGTAGAACTGCGCATAGAGTTTCCAAGGAGCACCTGGTGAATTTGAACTGCCGACCTTTTGCTTAGCATCCATAGGGTTTCCAAACCTACAATACAAGGTAAAAATTCTCAAAAGGAAGTTACATCAAAGTTGAGGTTTGAATAAAATGAAAGAGCAGGCAAATAAAGGGTCAAACAAACATCATGTAGAGAGGAGACAAATTTTTGGCAAAGGAAATAGCTCATAAGAAGGACCTGAGCAGAGGAGGGATGGGCATTTGGAAAACAGTGACATCTCACTAAGATATAGGAAATCTCTCAGAATCTCAGCTGGAAGACAGATGGGCTATTTTAACCTCTCCACATTCCTCTTTCTTTTTGCCAGGAAGCTGTTTTGGACATTGAGGCACACTTGAGATTGAAATCTATCTTCTAAGAATGAAATCGTATTTGCAGGAGAAGGTGACTCAGTAGTTGGAGGATTGTTCCTCAGGGAAGAAGGGTTCCGTTTCAGCTGAGGATATATTACCAAGTGAAATGGATCCCAGAAGACTCAGATTAATGGTGTGAGAAGACAGGAAGCAGTGAAAAGTCTGTAAGTGGTGAAAAAGTGCAGAATGGGAATGAGGATGGAGGAAAGGACAGATGATTTAAAGTCTGGGCAGGAATCCAACATAACAAATATGGGAGGCATGCTGAGACTTAGCAATTTCCAAATAGTTAGTTCTAAGAGTTAACTTCTTGGTGATGTCAGGCTTGGCCGGAATAATTATTGCTACTAAAGGAAGTTCTGGTCCAATCTAGGTACTAATATATCCCTTATTTCTCAGGATTTTTGTTATAGTTGGAAGTAGCAGTCTCAGGGGTAAGTCTGTCCTCTGAGAATCAGACCTAAGGCTGAGTTCTGATGTTACTGTTACACTAATGGCACCAACATTCTCTAACACACAGACTAGAAACCTCGTTCAAATGTACTCTTGCTTTGGATATGTCTGATACAATTCAAAGTTATGTTTTTTCTCTACAATGTCTCTTGGTTTCCTTCTATTCCTTTTTATTCTGATTGCTGTCATAATACTTACAGGGCATTTATCTAGTTATTAGGCATGGTCTAGTTTTTTTTTTTTAATTGACCTCAAAATATTATAAAAAAACAAGTACAATAAAACTGTCATTCTATTAAAATAATAAAAAGAAAATCACATAATTGCAAATATTTGGGTCCATCAAAGGGAGATGAATGGACCTGAAATTCACAGTGATATAACTTCTATTTACATTTAGTGCATTTTTTCCTAAAACCCCTTTTCTACATCAACCAGGATAAACTATCTTTTTTCTTTCCTCATTTCTCCTGCTCAGTTTTACCTTTGCACATTTGCTGATGCTAGCTAGTTACTTCATTAGAACAGTGTCGCCATCATACGCACCCTTTATACTCACGCCTGTTATACAACTTACATCTCAAGTGTAACATATTCCGTGATGCCTTTCTTAATATTTCCATCTATATCTTATCTTTCTTTCCTCTCTTTTCTCTCCATATTGTTTTGTCTGTATATCCATTAGCATGCTGAGCACATAATAACCCATGGTATATTTCATTTATTTGTGGTAGATGCTGTGAGGTACCACCTAGAGTGCCATTCAGGATAAAGAATGTCTTTCTCTATCTGCTGCGTGGGGGGCTGCATCTAGCCCTTAGATATCATCGTACTTGGAGGATTGCTGAGGAGCAAAGCCTTACCCAAGGGCATACTCACTTCCCTGTGACCTGCATCAGTGACTGATCAACATGGGAATATGAACACCCAGACCCCTTACTCAACTGGAAACAACTTTGAAGGATCATCTGAGCTTAAGACTTCCTTGTAGATCAGCTGCTGAGTCCACCACTGAGGTTGCATCACAACACGACTCCTCCCTGCCTGTCCCTACGTCCTCACTTTTCTTCCACAGATGTTAATCTTAAAAACATTCCCCAATAAATCTTCTGCACATTAATCTTTATCTCATAATGTGCTCCATGGGGAATATGAACTCGAATATTATTCATTCATTTGAAGATGTATTTTGAATTATTTTTAAGGCAAATATTAACTGTTTAATGTGCAAGAAAAAAAAAAGGTCCTAAGTATGGTTGAAGAAACAAAGAAGGATCAAGGATGTGCTCAAGAATTGAGGATGAGAGGTGAATCAGACATACTTATAAAAGGCACCAAGTGACCGAGACATATGCCGATAAATAACATGGGAATTCTGATATAGGGGTGGAATTTATGTATTTCCTATTTCCACAAAGAGATTTTTAGCTCCTTTAAGGCCTGGGTATGTTTTTATACACTTTGTTGTTACCCTGCTGTATCTGGTGACTTGAACAAAACTGACACTCAATATGTAATTGTTGAGTTGTTCCCATGTTGGATTCTTCTGACAAACAAGAAGAAATTCACAAGAAATGTTCAACAGAGACTCCCTCACACAATGACTTCGGATAACTGTGAATTAATCTGAATACCTAGACAGTCAATTTATTCATGGGTTTATTTATTACTAAAAACAAGAATTATAGCTCAATAACTTTGAGACAGAAATGTCAGTGCTAAAGCCTGAAAAAAAAGTGCTTAGTCTCACACAGAAGTGAACAGCATTTATAATTTCAAAGACCCCAATTGATTGATTTAGCTTTCCCGACAGTTAGGTACTGCCCTCCATTTGCAATCATGCAGAAGCTATTATAGTCTGTGTTTTTCCAATTCTAATTTGGTTCATTTCTAACATAACCTCTCTGCAAGGCTAATGTACAAGACCATTACTTACCTATTTTTTATAGTAAGTTCTTTAAGAAGTTTGGTAATGGTTTTTTGGGTCACTTTTTTTTAAGTGCTTAGTCTAAAGGAAGAAGAGTTGTGTGTCAATATCCTTCAGGATTATGTTATTTTATATATACATATATATATAGTTTAGAAGAAACACATTGCAATGCGGTTCAATAATTTGCAATAGGAAAGTAAAGAATTCAACTTAATAGTTGAAAATATTGCCAAGTAACTTTTTTCTTAGATTTGTCATACAAATAAAAGATTATCAAACTGTTACTACTAACACAAATTTCCAAATATTTTTATGTCTCTAACATTGGCATTTTCTAAATATATTATTTTCACATTTACTACCACTTGGGAAACCTTCAATGTGGTGGGTTGATACAATAGCCAAAACATATCAAGATCATGAAGATGGCTCAAGACCAGAAAACATTTCCTTCTGTTATCCATAAGGTTGTCATGAGTCTGAACCAATTCAATAGCAACTAACAACAGCATCTAGGTGACAAAGAAGATATAAAAATAATTTATTTCTGGAAAATTAATGTACGCATTTTAAACTAGACAAAAAAGAAAGTAATAGTGATTATTGTGAATTTTCAGGACACTGCATTCAGCATTGCAACCAAAAGAAATAAATCACTCAACTAAAAAAAAAAAAAAAAAAAAACTAAAGTAAGCTTTAAATCCCCCAATATGGAAGCATGACAACCATAAGCTCACATCCAAATTTAAAATTTTGTAAACATTTGAATTTATTCCCACCGTTACCACCTCCCAAATGACTGAGAGTGAGTCTACGTGAGATTTCATTTCTATTTGCTGCTATCTGTTCAATTGTTTTTCAAATTCCTTAATTAAAAGAGAACAGTTAATTAATGACTCATGAGCAATGTATTTTTCAAAAATGTCAAAACAAATCATCGCAAAGTCAGGTTTTTATAAACTTAGATACAGACACCTACAGTTCTCTTTTATTCTGATAGACTTGTCATCTACCCTATAAAAAAGGTTTTTTCCCTTACAAAGCACACTAAAATAATATGAAATGAAGAGATCATTCTGAATATTCAGTGTTTCAAAAGTATAAATGAGGGGGCCAAGATGGCTGACTAGGTAGAAGCTACCTTGGATCCCTCTTGCAACAAAGACTCGGAAAAACAAGTGAATCTATCACATACATGACAATCTACGAACGCTGACCATCAAAACACAGATCCGAAGAGTTGACCTGAGTGACAGAGACTCAGCCAGTGCAAGCAGGCTGCATACTGACGCGGCTAAGGAGAGAACAAGCAACCACAGGGAAGCAGCGACTGTTTTCGGAGCCTGGAGCCAGCGTCCCAGTCAGAAAACCTTGGTGCTGGGCTTTGGACTGGGTGCAGAGGATCTGAGCATGGCTTTCTGAGATGGTGCAAACACGGGACGCAGCCCTAGCCCCTAGAAATGACCTCGGGGAAGCCCAGCCAGTGCACGCAGGCAGCGCAGTGAAGCAGCTGACAGGAGGAGAAATCACCGGGAGGCAGCGAATGGTTTTGGAGCCTGGAGTGCGGCGTCCCAGCTGGGGAACCTTGGCGCTGGGCTTTGGACTGGGAGCGGAGGAACTGACCACGGCTTCTGAGACAGCACAAGCACATGACACGGGCCTGACCCTCAGGGACAATCTTGACCCAGCCAATGCACATAGGCTATGCACTCCTCAGGAATCTCAGATAAAACAGTCATCACCAAGCAAGATAAGTAACTTTGTCTATATTCCTGGGTGCTACTCTCTCCTATCTATCTGATCCCTCCCCTCCCCTTCCCAGGCGGCCTCACTAACATTGGAATTTCCTGGGCCAGAGAGTGAAATGCTCTGCGGTTGTTTTGTTTTGTTTTGTCTTTTCCTAACTCATTTTCCTGGCCTGAGAGAAGCAGCTACAAAAAACCCAAGGACCAAAAATCCTTCCCTGACTTCCCGAAATTGGACTAAAAATACAGAACCGGCTCTAGCCAAGCATATGAGATCCATGGTCTTGGGCTTTCATCCCTACAGGGAAGAGGGTGGCTATTATAATGCAAAGGCCATTCTGATAGTGACCTGACTGTAATTGTTTTAACTGATTACTGGAAAGACAAGTTTCCCAGGTCTGATACCTCCACCTATTAAACAGAGCCCTCACTGACCCACAACAGGGAACTGAGGGCTGAAGCTCCAGCCAAAACCACCTAGCCTCCTGCCATAAGGGTCTGAGGATAGTGACACCTACCAATCTGTAGAGGTACATGCATTGGGTGCCTAAGGTACAGCTGCAGAGCCCACCCACCAAAGTGCTTTAGGAATAGAGACACACCTTCCTCACTGGCACTTGAGGGCAGTCTGTCAGCATCCTGCCCCCCTGGAGTGTAACCCCCCGGCTGCTACTAGAATCTGGTGCACACAACTATCACCACTACTCCTCTAAGTGAATAGGTGACAGTCTACACCACACACTTGGTAACCCAAAATGAGATTCCACTCAAGAAAAGTGAATGGACTCTTAGCCTTATATATCTGGTAACAGCCCAAACCACTTGGTAATAGGACATAAGTGATTCAAAGACTACAACAATCAAGACAGTGCAATCTAGTAGCCCATCTATGTATATTGAAAGGAAACAAAACAAGATAAGACTCAGTGAGCAAATATAAAATAAATCATTACAGTATCTTATAGATGGCTCGGAGACAGCAGTCGATATCAAACCACATAAAGAAGCAGACCATGATTGCTTCTACAACTCCCCAAACTAAAGAAACAAAATCTTTCCCAAATGAAGATAGAATCCTGGAATTGCCAGATGCAGAATATAAAAAACTAATTTACAGAATGCTTCAAGACATCAGGGATGACCTCAAAAATGAAATAAGGCAATCTACAGAAAAAGCCAAACACACTGATAAAGCAGTTGAAGAAATCAAAAAGATTATTCAAGAACATAGTGGAAAAATTAACAAGCTGCAAGAATCCATAGAGAGACAGCATTCAGAAATCCAAAAGATTAACAGTAAAATTACAGAATTAGGCAACTCAATAGGAAGTCAGAGGAGCAGAATTGAGCAATTGGAATGCAGAGTGAGGGAGGTTGAGGATAAGGCAATTGACACCAATATAGTTGAAGAAAAATCAGATAAAAGAATTAAAAAAAATGAAGAAACCCTAAGAATCATGTGGGATTCTATCAAGAAGAATAACTTCCGTGTGATTGGAGTTCCAGAACAGGGAGGGATAACAGAAAATACAGAGAGAAGAGTTGAAGATATGTTGGCAGAAAACTTCCCTGACATCCTGAAAGACGAAAGGATATCTATCCAAGATGCTCATCCAATCTCGTTTAAGATTGATCCAAAAAGAAAATCACCAAGACATATTATCATCAAACTTGCCAAAAACAAAGATAAAGAGAAAATTTTAAAAGCAGCCAGGGATAAAAGAAAGGCCTCCTACAAAGGAGAATCAATAAGAATAAGTTCAGACTACTCAGCAGAAACCATACAGTCAAGAAGGCAATGGGATGACATATATTGAGCACTGAAGATGAAAAATTGCCAGCCAAGGATCATATATCCAGCAAAACTCTCTCTAAAATATGAAGGCGAAATTAAGATATTTACAGATAAACACAAGTTTAGAGAATTTGCAAAAACCAAACCAAAGCTACAAGAAATACTAAAGGAAATTGTTTGGTCAGAAAACCAATAACATCAGGTACCAGCACAACACAAGGTCATAGAACAGAACAACCTGATACCAACTCAAACAGAGAAATCACAAAACAAATTAAGATTAATTTTAAAAAGAAAAAAACGCTCAAAACAGGGAATCATTGAAGTCAATATGTAAAAGATCACAATAATCAAAAAGAGGGACTAAATACAGGTGGCATAGAACTGCCATTTGGAGAGAGATACAAGGCGATACAGGACAATACAAGTTAGGTTTTTACTTAGAAAAATAGGGGTAAATATTAAGGTAACCACAAAGAGGTATAACAACTCCATAACTCAAAATAAAAACCAAGAAAAACATAACCACTCAGCAAACATAAAGTCAAATACTATGAAAATGAGGAACACACAATTTACAAAGAAAAATGTCTCAGCACAAAAGAGTAAGTGCAAAAATGAAATTGTCAACAACACACACATAAAGGCATCAAAATGACAGCACTAAAAACATACTTATCTATAATTACCCTGAATGTAAACGGACTAAATGCACCAATAAAGAGACAGAGAGTCTCAGACTGGATAAAGAAACATGATCCGTCTATATGCTGCCTACAAGAGACACACCTTAGACTTAGAGACACAAACAAACTAAAACTCAAAGGATGGAAAAAAATATATCAAGCAAACAACAATCAAAAAAGAGCAGGAGTAGCAATATTAATTTCTGACAAAATAGACTTTAAAGTTAAATCCGCCACAAAGGATAAAGAAGGACACTACATAATGATTAAAGGGACAATTGACCAGGAAGATATAACTGTATTAAATATTTATGCACCCAATGACAGGGCTGCAAGATACATAAAACAAACTTTAACAGAACTGAAAAGTGAGATAGACACCTCCACAATTATAGTAGGAGACTTCAACACACCACTTTCAAAGAAGGATAGGACTTCCAGTAAGAAGCTCGACAGAGACACGGAAGACCTAATTGCTACAATCACCCAACTCGACCTCACAGACTTATACAGAACACTCCACCCAACAGCTGCAAAGTATACTTTTTCTTCTAGTGCACACGGAACATTCTCTAGAATAGACCACGTATTAGGTCATAAAACAAAGCTTTGCAGAATCCAAAACATCGACATATTGCAAAGCATCTTCTCAGACCACAAGGCCATAAAAGCGGAAATCAATAACAGAAAAATCAGGGAAAAGAAATCAAATACTTGGAAACTGAACAATATCCTGCGCAAAATAGACTGGGTTTTTTTGGTTTTTATAGAAGACATTAAGGAGGGAATAAAGAAATTCATAGAATGCAACGAGAATGAAAACACTTCCTATCAAAACCTCTGGGACACAGCAAAAGAAGTGCTCAGAGTCAATTTCTATCGATAAATGCACACATACGTAAAGAAGAAAGAGCCAAAATCAGAGAACTGTCCCTACAACTTGAACAAATAGAGAGCGAGCGACAAAAGAATCCATCAGGCACCAGAAGAAAAAAAAAAAATTAGAGCTGAACTAAATGAATTAGAGAACAGAAAAACAATTGAAAGAATTAACAAAGTCAAAAGCTGCTTCTTTGAAAAAATTAACAAAATTGGTAAACCATTGGCCAGACAGACTAAAGAAATACAGGAAAGGAAACAAATAACCTGAATAAGAAATGAGATGGGCCATATCACAACAGACCCAACTGAAATTAAAAGAATCATATCAGATTATTACGAAAAATTGTACTCTAACAAATTTGCAAACCTTGAAGAAATGGATGAACTCCTGGAAACACAGTACCTACCTAAACTACCACAATCAGAGGTAGAACAACTAAATAGACCCATAACCAAAAAAGAGTTTGAGAAGGTAATCCAAAACTCCCAACAAAAAAAAGCCCTGGCCCGGACAGCTTCACTGCAGAGTTCAACCAAACTTTCAGAGAAAAGTTAGCACCACTACTGCTAAAGGTATTTCAAAGCATAGAAAAGGATGGAATACCACCTAACTCATTCTATGAAGCCACCATATCCCTGATACCAACACCAGGTAAAGACATCACAAAAAAAGAAAATTACAGACCTATATCCCTCATGAACATAGATGCAAAAATCCTCAACAAAATTCTGGCCAATAGAATACAACAACATATCAAAAAAATAATCCATCACGACCAAGTGGGATTTATACCAGGTATGCAAGGTTGTTTTAATATTAGAAAAGCCATTAATGTAATCCACCATATAAATAAAACAAAAGACAAAAACCACATGACCTTATCAATTGATACAGTAAAAGCATTTAACAAAGTCCAACACCCATTCATGATAAAAACTCTCAGCAAAATAGGAATTGAAGGAAAATTCCTCAACATAATAAAGGGCATCTATACAAAGCCAACAGCCAACATCACTCTAAATGGAGAGAGCCTGAAAGCATTTCCTTTGAGAACGGGAAGCAGACAAGGATGCCCTTTATCACCGCTCTTATTCAACATTGTGCTAGAGGTCCTAGCCAGAGCAATTAGGCTAGACAAAGAAATAAAGGGTATTCGGATTGGCAAGGAGGAAGTAAAATTATCTCTATTTGCAGATGACATGATCTTATACACAGAAAACCCTAAGGAATCCTCAAGAAAACTACTGAAACTAATAGAAGAGTTTGGCAGAGTCTCAGGTTATAAGATAAACATATGAAAATCACTTGGATTCCTCTACATCAACAAAAAGAACATCGAAGAGGAAATCACCAAATCAATACCATTCACAGTAGTCCCCAAGAAAATAAAATACTTAGGAATAAATCTTACCAAAGATGTAAAAGACCTATACAAAGAAAACTACAAAGTACTAGTACAAGAAGCTAAAACGGACCTACCTAAGTGGAAAAACATACCTTGCTCATGGATAGGAAGACTTAACATAGTAAAAATATCTGTTCTACCAAAAGCCATCTATACATACAATGCAGTTCCGATCCAAATTCCAATGACATTTTTTAATGTGATGGAGAAACAAATCACCAACTTCATATGGAAGGGAAAGAAGCCCCGGATAAGTAAAGCATTAGTGAAAAAGAAGAAGAAAGTGGGAGGCCTCACTCTACCTGATTTTAGAACATATTATACAGCCACAGTAGTCAAAACAGCCTGGTACTGGTACAACAACAGGCACATAGACCAGTGGAACAGAATTGAGAACCCAGATATAAACCCATCCACATATGAGCAGCTGATATTTGACAAAGGCCCAGTGTCACTTAATTGGGGGAAAGATAGTGTTTTTAACAAATGGTGCTGGCATAACTGGATATTCATTTGCAAAAAAATGAAACAGGACCCATACCTCACACCATGCACAAAAACTAACTCCAAGTGGATCAAAGACCTAAACATAAAGACTAAAATGATAAAGATCATGGAAGGAAAATAGGGACAACCTTAGGAGCCCTAATACAAGGCATAAGCAGAATACAAAACATTACTAAAAATGACGAAGAGAAACCAGAGAACTGGGACCTCCTAAAAGTCAAACACCTATGCTCATCTAAAGACTTTACCAAAGTAGTAAAAAGACCACCTGCAGATTGGGAAAAAATTTTCAGCTATGACATCTCCAACCAGCACCTGATCTCTAAAATCTATATGATTCTGTTAAAACTCAACCACAAAAAGACAAACAACCCAATCAATAAATGGGCAAAGGATATGAACACGCACTTCACTAAAGATGATATTCGGGCAGCTAACAGATACATGAGAAAATGCTCTCGATCATTAGCCATTAGAGAAATGCAAATTAAAACTATGATGAGATTCCATCTCACTCCAACAAGGCTGGCATTAATCCAAAAACCACAAAATAATAAACGTTGGAGAGGCTGTGGAGAGATTGGAACTCTTATACACTGCTGGTGGGAATGGTACAACCACTTTGGAAATCTACCTGGCGTTTTCTTAAAAAGTTAGAACTAGAAGTACCATACAACCCAGAAATCCCACTCCTCAGAATATGCCCTAGAGAAATAAGAGCCTTCACACAAACAGATATATGCACACCCATGTTTATTGCAGCACTATTTACAATAGCAAAAATCTGGAAGCAACCACGGTGTCCATCAACGGATGAATGGTTAAATAAATTATGGTATATTCACACAATGGAATACTACGCATCGATAAAGAACAGTGACGAATCTGTGAAACATTTCATAACATGGAGGAACCTGGAAGGCATTACGCTGAGTGAAATTAGTCAGATGCAAAAGGACAAATATTGTGTAAGATCACTATTATAAGATCTTGAGAAATAGTATAAACTGAGAACACATTCTTTTGTGGTTACGAGAGGGGGGAGGGAGGGAGGATGGGAGAGGGTTATCTACCGATTAGTTAGTAGATAAGAACTACTTTAGGTGAAGGGAAGGACAATACTCAATACAGGGAAGGTCATCTTAACTGGACTGGACCAAATGCAAAGAAGTTTCCTGGATAAACTGAATGCTTCGAAGGTCAGCGGAGCAAGGGTGGGGGTTTGGGGACTATGGCTTAAGGGGACTTCTAAATCAATTGGCAAAATAATTCTATTATGAAAACATTCTGCATGCCACTTTAAACTGTGGCTTCTGGGGTCTTAAATGCTAACAAGTGGCCATCTAAGATGCATCAATTGGTCTGAACCCACCTGGATCAAAGGAGAATGAAGAACACCAAGGTCACAGGACAACTAAGAGCCCAAGAGACAGAAAGGGCCACATGAACCAGAGACCTACATTATCCTGAGACCAGAAGAACTAGTTGGTGCCCGGCCACAACCGATGACTGCCCTGACAGGGAGCACAACAGAGAACCCCTGAGGGAGCAGGAGAGCAATGGAATGCATACCCCAAATTCTCATAAGACCATACTTAATGGTCTGACTGAGACTAGAGGAATCCCGGCGGTCATGGTCCCCAAACCTTCTGTTGACCCAGGACAGGAACCATTCCCAAAGAGAGCTCATCAGACATGGAAGGGACTGGACAATGGGTTGGAGAGAGATGCTGATGAAGAGTGAGCTACTTGTGTCAGGTGGACACTTGAGACTGTGCTGGCATCTCCCTTCTGGAGGGGAGATGGGAGGGTAGAGAGGGTTAGAAACTGGCAAAAACAGTCACGAAAGGAGAGACTGGAAGGAGGGAGCGGGCTGACTCATTAGGGGGAGAGTAAATGGGAGTATGTAGTAAGGTGTATATAAGCTTATATGTGACAGACTGACTTGATTTGTAAACTTTCACTTAAAGCACAATAAAAATTATTAAAAAAAAGTATAAATAACCACATGCACTTTATGTTATGTACCTACTTACCTTTTTGTCCTAAGTGAATCTTGACTCTCCTTTGAGGACACTGTTTTCCTTTGAGCTCTTGTAAAGGGTGATGTCTTAATTCTTGCTCCTCATAGTAGCATCTAGACGCTTCTCATTTCCTACTGCTTTGAATCTCAGGTAATCTGACTATATTAGTCAATACTCCTTGTTACAACGATCTTCCCATTACCTGAACCTTTTCCTCCACCCTCAAGCCACATAGAAACACATCCATAGCTTTCTTGAAAATTGTTGTACCTGAGTCATTGCCATCTTTTCACTACTGTTGTTGTATGCCATCAAGTCAGTTCTGACTCATAGCGACCCTATAAAAATAGAACAGAATAAAACTGCCCCATAGGATTTCATAGGCTGCAATCTTTTCGGGAGCTGACCTCCAGGTTTTTCTCTCGTGGAGCTGCTGGTAGGTTCCAAATGCCAATCTTTCAGTTAGAAGCCAAAGGCTTAACCATTGTACCACTAGGGCTCCTTCTCCTCACTGCTACTGCTATTATAACTTCTGTTTTATATGTCCATGTCAAAAAAAGTCCATGTCTGGACTCTCAGAATCTTGACCTCTTTTCCTCTAATGATCTTGATTTCTAATTTAGATCAGTCTATCGTTCTCTCCTTGTTTCTGTTACTGACATAGGTATTGTTATCAACAATAACTGTAACTCTTTCCTCACTCCAGGATCTATTTAGGCATTCACTCTCTGACTACCACCTTCTATATTTGCAGAATGTTTTCTATAATACCTAGTCTCTTAGACTTCACCAATACTGAAATTTCAATGAATATTCAATAAAATTCAACATTTTTATTGAGACTGCTTTTAGCATGTTTTCTTCACACAAGTTTAATGCCATGGTTCACTTTTAAAAACATAGTGCAGTCATTTAGTTCCCTTTCTGTTTTTTTTTTTTTACTTGTTGGACACACCCCAAAACTTTGCTTATTTCTGTACAGTCGATTATGGCTGGAGTAAAACACTCCGTACAAGGATATTTAATGACCATTTACATCAGTTAGACTATGGTGTGCATCAGGGTTGTATCTTTTTACCACACTTAGTCAATATATATGCGGAGCAAATAATCCCAGAAACTGGATTATATGAAGAAGAACGGGGCATCAGGATTGGAGGAAGACTTATTAACAACCTGCTTTAAGCAGATGACACAACCTTGCTTGCTGAAGCTGAAGAGGACTTGAAGCACTTACTGATGAAGATCACAGTCTGCAGCCTTTCAGCATAGATTATTCTTCAGCATAAAGAAAACAAAAATCCTCACTACTGGACCAGTAACCCACATCAGGATAAACAGAAAAGGTTGAAGTTGTCAAGGATTTCATTTTACTTGGATCCATGATCAACACCCATTGAAGCAGCAGTCAAGAAATCAAAGGACACATTGCATTGGGCAAATCTGCGGCAAATGACCTCTTCATAGTGTTGAAAAGCAAAGATGTAAACTTGAAGACTAACTAAGGTGCACCTGACCCAAACCATGGTGTTTTCAATTGCCTCATATACATGTAAAAGCTGGATGGCAAATAAGGAAGACCAAAGAAGAATTGACACCTTTGTATTGTGGTGTTGGCTAGGAATATTGAATGCCAAAAGAATGAACGAATCTGTCTTGAAGGAAGTACAACCAGAATGCTCCTTAGAAGCAAGGATGGTGGGACTATGTCTTACATACCTTGGACTTGTTATCATACTTTGGATCAATCCCTGGAGAAGGACATCATGCTTGCTAAAGTAGAGGGTCAGTGAAAAAAAGGAAAACCCTCAATGAGATGGATTGACATAATGGCTGCAAGAATGGGCTCAAGCATAAAAACGATTATAAGGATTGCACAGGACCGGGCAGAGTTTCACTATGTCATACACATGGTCGCTATGAGTCTGAAACGACTCGAAGGCCTCTAATAACAGACTGTAGTAGCTTCTGTCAACCATGCTTTATTTCCCTAGTTCAGTCACTCTATTAAACAAATACTTCGTTGTCTTGTCTATTCTCCTCAAACCTCCTGCTTGCCTGTCAATTCTCACAGTGATGGGTTTGCTTCCCCTTACACTGAAGAAAGAAAAATAATTAGAAGAATGCTCCCAAAAGTTTCTAGATAAAATATCTCTGCCCCTATACAAGATTAACACTTATATTCATTTGAGACTGGTCCCATTCTTTCTTATCTTCTCGAGGACATCATCCTAGACATTTCTTTTCCTTCTCCTCCTCCTTCTCTCTCTCTGTATTTTTTTTTCTTTCTGATGAGTCACTTCCATTAGCCTAAAACCATACTTTAATTTATCCTATCTTTAAAAACACAACAAAAGAAAACAAAACAAACAAACAACAACAGACACTGAAGAAAATCTCTCTTAACCTCAGGGAAGAATAGGATCTCTCCATTGTATTACTGATGTGTGTATCCACTGACCTCTTGACATTTGTACTTATGTTTCTATTTTTTTTTTCTATTAAGCATTTCACGCTTAACATGTCTAAAATCAAACCTGATTTTCACTAGCAAACTTGTTTCTTCTACAATTTTCCCCATCTCAGTTAATCTAGTAGCTGAGGCCAAAAACCTGAGTCATTTTTACTTTTTTTTTTCTCTTATACCCCAAGTAAATTTTGTTTACACGTCACTGAGAAAAGGCTTTGCCTTCACAGTATATCCAGATTTTCACTGTTTTCATCATTTCTATTTCTACTTCTTTGCTCCAACTCATCACCATCTTTTCATCTGACTTTTTAAAATAGCTTCTTATTGATTTTTCTATCTCTGTCCTTTCTTCTCTTTTAGTCTATTTCCTTCACCGTAGGGTCCTTTTAAAATGTAATTCAGATTATATTACTGCTAGAATTAATATCAGTACTATACCATGATTTGGACTTTTAGCCTCCCAACTGTGAGAAAATAAATTTTTGTTTTTAAGCCACCCTTGTATTTCTGTTACATTAGCACTGGGTAACTAAGGCACCCAGCAAGTTTTCAGAACCGGCTCTTCAAGATGATGTTTATTCTATTTGGGTTAATTTTTACATAAATAGCTACTTTACTTTTCAAGGTATTTATTTAAATGCCACCTTTATAGAGAATCCTTACTTGATCAGCCGCCTGGACTCAGTTCTGTTGTGTTCTTTTCCATTTTTCTCCCTTGTTTGATTTATTGATAATATTTATTGCAAATTGAAGATGCTTTATTGTCCATATTTTTCTTTTTGAGAATTTGTTTTCTTCCTTACTTGATCCACACTTTACAATGTTAGGAGATATGTCTAGCACATAGAAGACACTTAATAAATTTTGTGGAATTAATTAAAGAAAGTTGTGGTGTGGTTATTACCTGTGCAATTATGTGGATCATTTTGGTGTTATCTCTTATTTTGTTTTCCCAGTGAATCCCTGTCAATTTGTTGCCACTGCCTTTTCCTAGAATCCACGTAGGTACCATGGGGAGAACCATTTTGGATCATGAGAATTCGCGATTTACAAATAGAGGCATTAGATTTAAGGTCCTCATCCAACCTGAAAAATGCGCTCTTTTTCTAAGGTTTTTGATTTAAGATAATAAAGAGATTTATCTTTGTTATCACCTGAACTATAATAAAGGCAGAAAATAAGTTGATATACACCAGTAAAGCCTATCTACCAGCCTATGATATGATTGGTTACTTCATTGGTAGTAGCATGTAAAAATGTTAGCTCTGGAATAAAACTAGCTAATACAAAACCACGCTTGGACACCTTCTTTCTATAAAACCTTGAATACATGGTCTAAATGCTCTACCTCAGTGTTTCTATCCGTGGAGTATTACGATAGCTATTCATGGATAAATTAACCCAAAGAGAATAAACAAAATTTTCAAAAATCAGTTCTGGAACTTCATAGAGAGACCTGAGTTAATACATGTAGTGTCTGCATGAGTCAGAATCAATTCAGCAGCACCTAACAATAATAAGACAGACCTGTCACATAGGAAGTGATCAATAAATCTTGACAATTATTATTATTATTGTTACTATTTATTTCAATGGGAATTAGTTTGAGTTTGGCTTTTATTCCTTGCAAATTGTCCTAACTTAAAAAAAAAAAAAAAGTAACAGGGAACAAGATGTTGCAATTGTGAGAACTTAAAACATGGGATAAATAGAATCAAGAGGGAGCTAGAAATTGGTGACTAGACCACTTTTTCCTGGATGAGAAGCTAAAAGTCTATTTCACAGTTCAGCAAAATAAAAAAAAAAATAGGAGGTAAAAATTCAATTTCTTTCTCTTCAGGCTAAGATGAGATACATATGATGGCTAGAGCTTTAATTAAACCCGGACCCAGTGCCATGGAGTTGATTCCAACTCATAGCGACCCTGCAGGACAGAGCAAAACCACCCCACAGAGTTTCCAAGGAGCGCCTGGCTGATACGAACTGCCGACCCACTACGCCACCAGGGTTTCCAAGGGCTTTAGTTAGAGGGAGCGAAATGTGAAAAAAGAAAAATACAGCCACTTTTTTGTGGTGTTAATTCTTTAAGGGGGGAAGAAAAAGTATTCCTGTTCAACCTAGCTGTAGAGAATCCCTTTTTCTCTTCACTTTTAAGTGTGAATTTACTGAATTTTTGATAATCATCCACCTCTTATTTCAGTAATTTAATTTTCTATAATACTGGACAGGTTTTGATTAGAGAATGTGAATTCTTGCCCTTTAAATAGAGGATGTTTTTCTTCTACTCCCATACCCCTTACTCTGCCATAGGATAAACCCTATCGCTGGTGCGGAGAAACTGTCCGGGAACTCATCCTTCTTTTTGTTTCAAATTACTCAATCTAGAAATGTAGCTGGACAAGGTGGGCTTATCCTGAGAAAGCTAAGGACTCTGTTGATGCGTGAGTGTGCTCTGTTGTATTGCATCTTTTAATCACATTGTGTACTGAATAATTCCAACCTTGATGAAGTACATCTGGGTCATTTAAGGTCATGGTCAGCACCTGTTCCGAGGAGCCAACATACAAACTTCCTCCAACATTATGAATAAGCTTCTGAAGCCTAGAGAAGAACATAGTTGTTCTTGTTTTTATGGTCTATGGAGTTGGTTCAAACTCATGGCAATCCCATGTGACAGAGTACAATTGCCCCATAGGGTTATCTTGGATGTAATCTTTATGTAAGAAGATTGCCAGGTCCTTCTTCTGCAGAGCTGCTGCTGGGTGAGTTTGAACTGTCAACATTTAAGTTACCAGCGAGCTCTTAACCATTGTGCCACGGGGGTTCCTTAAAGAAAAACATGGGGGCATCTAATTTCTTATTTGATCTTTGTTCACCCCTTACCAACGTGGTGAGGATTTACAGTCCAAAAGCTTTTACCTCATTTTTCTGGAGACTACTCCTAATTTCTCTCTATGTATACTAAGTGACCTCTTTCTGCGTTCTTTGTAAGAGTATCTCTGTGTTTTGCCTCGTCTACATTCTCTAACAACCTGAGTGTATTATTAGTATTTGTAAATAAAATAGTAGTTACCCCTTGCTCTCTGTCATCAAAATTGATGGTGCTTCCTGTTTAAATGTACATTCTAAGGAGTATGCTGTTGTTGTTATTGTTGTTAGGTTCCGTAAAATTGGTTCTGACTCATAGTGACCCTTTGTACTACAGAGCAAAATGCTGCCTGGTCCTGTGCCATGCTCACAATCGTTGTTATGCCTGAGCCCATTGTTTTCTGCCACTGCATCAATCCATCTCATTGAGGATCTTCCTCTTTTTCGCTGACCTTATGCTTTACCAAGCATGATGTCTTTCTCCAGGGACTGCTCCCTCCTGCTAACATGTCAAAAGTATGTAAGACGTAGTCTCGCTATCCTTGCTTCTAAGGAGTGTTCTGGTTGTACTTCCTCCAGGACATATTTGTTCGTTTTTTTGACGGTTCATATTATATTCAATATTCTTTGCCAACACCACAATTCAAAGCCATCAATTCTTCTTCGGTCTTCCTTACTCATTGCCCAGCTTTCACATGCATATGATGCAGTTAAAAATACCATGGCTTGGGTCAGGTGCACCTTAGTCTTCAAGGTGACATCTTTGCTTTTCAACACTTTTAAAGTCTTCTGCAGTAGATTTGGCCTAGGCAATGCATCTTTTGATTTCTTGACTGCTGCTTCCACAGGTATTGATTGTGGATTGATGTAAAATGAAACCCTTGACAACTTCAATCATTTCTCCATTTATTATGATGTTGCTTGTCGGTCCCGTTGTGAGGGTTTTGGTTTTCTTCATGTGGAGGTGTAATCCATACTGAAGGCAGTGGTCTTTGATCTTCATCAGTAAGTGCTTCAAGTCCTCTTCACTTTCAGCAAGCAAGGTTGTGTCATCTGGATAACACAGGTTGTTAATGAGTCTTCCTCCAATCCTGATGCCCCATTCTTCTTCATATAGGCCAGCTTCTCAGATTATTTGCTCAGCATACAGATTGAATAGGTATAGTGAAAGAATACAATCCTGATACACACCTTTCCTGACTTTAAACCATGCAGTATCCCCTTGTCTTGTTCGAACAACTGCCTCTTGATTGATGTACAAGTTCCTCATGAGCAAAATTAAGTGTTCTGGAATTCCCATTCTTTACAATGTTATCCATAATTTATGAGCCACACAGTCGAATGCCTTATCATAGTCAATAAAACACAAGTAAACATCCTTCTGCTATTCTCTGCTTTCAGCCAGGATCCATCTGATATCAGCAATGATACCCCTGGTCCATGTCCTCTTCTGAATCTTGCCTGTATTTCTGGCGGTTCCCTGTCAATATACTACTGCAGACATTTTTGAATGATCTTTAGCAAAATTTTGCTTGAGTGTGATATTAATGATATTGTTCAATAATTTCCTCATTTGGTTGGAAGTTGGATCATCTTTCTTTTAAGGGTTTGTAGCAAACATAGTAGGGATAGATACATCTAACTAGCAGAATGTATAAAAAAAAACTATTAACTTTTTTGGATATAATTGAGCTTACTTAGTTTAGCAATATTACAAGGCCACTGGAAACACTAAAACAGTACTTAGCAATAGGCAGAAGTATTGTGCCGAGAACAATGTCATTCTTAGAAAATAGCACAAAAAGAGTCTTTAAAGTGTAGGTTAACAAAGTAGAGCACATTCAGAGAAAAATATGATTGAAAAATTTGTGGAAAGTATTGCATAATTATGACCCACACTTGAAATAATAAGACTAATTATTGTGAAGAATTAAGGTGGGAAGTGATGTTGAACATTTGAATTTCAATGGTTATATTCCAATAAAAAAGAGTACATATGGAAAAGAAATTGTATTTATTATATTTGAATGAATAAAGAGTTAAAAAAAAAAAAAAGAAAAAAGTTGCCGTTGAGTCAATTCTGATTCATAGCAACCCTACGGGAGAGAGTAGAGCTGCCCTACACGGTTTCCAAGGAGTGGCTGGTGGATTTGCACTGCCAAACTTTTGTTTAGCGGCCAAGCTCTTAATGACTGCACTTCCAGGGCTCTAATAAAGATTTACTCTTTTAAAAAAGTTTTTGGATGTCCTAATAATGTGGTTGCCATAAAGTTAATATTTCGCTAAAATAGTAGCTATTTTTTTCAGAATTGCAGACAGGCTCCATCAAAATTCTTGGGTGAGAGAATCTAATCTCCATTATAAACAATACCTTTAAAACATCGAAAACATTTTCAGAAATTAGATTATTATTTTAAATATTTCAATTTTTTTTCTCGAAATCATCTAAAACATTTTAAAATTCTTTCTGATATAAAACTGCTTAGTATTAAAAATCATATATTTTGGCTATTAGTTTTCTAAACAGTGCTTACCTTCCTTTTTACTTTGTTTTATTAACAACCGGAATTATTCATCTTTAAAACTCAAAGTCAGCAACCAGAACTCGTATTTTTTCCCAGGTAGTTTAATATAAGGCTTGTTAAAACATTTGAATCATCTACTCTATGTTTAAAAGCTCATTTAATAAGAAATAGTCTAGAGACCGTTAGGTTGACATAATCACCTCTCAAATCATTCAGGTATCCTGGAGGCTGTAAGAGGCCTCACCTGCTCATGAAAAGGTATGTTATGGATTGAATTGTGTCCCCCAAAAATGTGTGTCAACTTGGCTAGGCCATGATTCCCAGTATTGTGTGATTGTCCACTATTTTGTCATCTGTTGTGATTTTCCTTTGTGTTGTAAATTCTATCTCTATGGTGTTAATGAGCAGGATTAGAGACAGTTATGTTAATGCTGCAGGACTCAGCCTACAAGATTAAGTTGTGTTTAAGCCAATTTTTTTTTGAGATACAAAATAAAGAAGCAAGAAGAGAGACAGGGGGACTTCATAACACCAAGAAAGTAGAGCCAGGAACCTGTGGTTCCTGTGCTGAGAAGGTTTTAGAGTGGGGTAAGGTTGATGACAAGGACCTTCCCCCAGAGTCAACAGAGAGAGAAAGCTTTCCCCTGGAGCTGGCACCCTGAATTTGGACTTCTAGCTTCCTAGACTGTGAGAGAATGAATTTCTGTTTGTTAAAGTCATCCCCTTTTGATTTTTTGTTATAGCAGCACTAGATAACCAAGACAAGATGTGTCCCCAAAGGCTTTCTAATTAGCAAACTCATCAACTAGGCAAACATCAATCAACTAACCAGACAGCTGGCAAATGTATGTGTCTTTTCATAGTGTTCTTTGGAGTTAATTTTATCCCTACCTTAGAAAAGCAGATCAGTTTGACCCTGATATTTTCTTTCATTGTAATGTGTAACACCGCCTGGGTCAATACTGCCTAGGTATTAGCCAGGTTTGTATCTACTTCTCTTCCTATCCTTCCTGTACTTTCTTTTTTCCTTACTGCTCCTTCTCAATATTTCATTGCTCCTCATCTCTAAGATTTAGTGGGCATAGCAGAAATAGTAAGACATTTATATTCTTCTCATTGAGGAGAGGAAACTAATTCTTGATTGAATAATCTCAGAGAACCTAACTAATAATCTGTTTTTTCCCTGTCTTAGCAGGACAGTGGAATTTGGAGAAAAAAGGTCCATTCATTCATTCATCTAGAATGTATATAAAATTGGTGATTATTTTAATATGCATAACAAGCTGATATTGTGGCTTCTAATAAATGCACTGCATCTAATTTCACATTAGTGAAATATAGGCTATCCTATTATTCCCGAGGAAACCCTGGTGGCGTAGTGGTTAAGTGCTACAGCTGCTAACCAAGACTTCAGCAGCTCAGATCCATCAGGTACTCCTTGGAAACTCTATGGGGCAGCTCTACCCTGTCCTACAGGGTTGCTATGAGTCGGAATCAACACGACGGCACTGGGTTATTATCCCCGAATGATAAATAGATGCATTTTTATATTTGAAAGAGTGTGAAGGAGGGATATTCTGGAAATTTTGTAACATTCTTGCTTTGCAAAATGGTTAATTTAAGATGAGTGTCAAAATTATGAAGACATTCTAGAAAAATGTAGCTTAAGAATATAAAGGCATATTCTCATTAAACGCTAGAGAGCTATAGCACACTGGCTTGAAATTTAAAATGAATTATTTAATACAGTTGGACAGCTTCACAGACCTTATCTTATTTTAGAGTCTTTTCACTTAAATTAAGTATAAAAAATATATTTCTAATTTAATTTTCTAAGTTGGCTCAAAGATTAGGTTTTGAAAACCGTTGGGTCTTCAGGTTGGTTTGATTATATATACAATGTTTGAAATCATTAAACAGCACATTCTATTTAAGGATATGCCTTTTTTATTTACACTGTAAATGGCTAGATATACTTTTATATTGTTTTGATCAAGAGAACACAGTTTCATGTGCTGTTTCTTCCAAGTTTGAGATAGCTACATTTAGTTGAGTTATGTGAAAATGCATTTTTAGGATTTATTCTTGTGTTTATGTATTTATAGCTAAATGTATCTTGTTTCAAGACATAAATGCAATTTGATTACCATAGTCCACACAATTTTGGAAAGTGTACTGTATCACAGTTACAAATAAAATGCTCTGAATTTTTTGATTTTGAAAGAGTGAGCTTTAATTAATTAATAAGATTTTTAGGAAATTCAATGAAAGGTAAAGATATTTAAAAGTGATTCTTTAAAAATATTAGCCCAAAAGACTAAAGGGCCACATGAACCAGAGCTTGCACCAGCCCAAGCCCAGAAGAACTAGATGGTGCCTAGCTACCACCACCTACTGCTTTGGCAGGGATTACAACAGAGAGTCCTGGACAGAGCGGGAAAAAAATGTAGAACAAAATTCAAATTCACAAAAAAAGATTAGGCTTACTGGTCTGACAGAGACTGGAAGAACCCCCGAGACTATGGCCCCCAGACACTGCTAACTTAGAATGGAAACCACTTCTGAAGCCTACTTTTCAGACAAAAATTAGACAGGCCTATAAACCAAACAGTAACACAAGTGAGGAACGTGATCCTTAATTCAATCAAGTGTATGAGACCAAATGGGCAATTCCTGCCCAAAAGCAAGATGAGAAGGCAGGAAGGAAAAGGAAAACTGGACAAGAGACATGGTGAACCCTGGGTGGAAAGGGGGCGAGTGCTGTCACTTTGTGAGGATTGCAATGTCACAAAACAGTTTGTGTGTAAATTTTTGAACGAGAAACTAATTTGAGCTGTCAACTTTCACCTAAAGCACAATAAAATAAAAACAAAACTCTAAAACAGATTTAATACTTATTTAGTTAAAAAAAAATCCTAATTAACTAAAAAATGGATGTGAATTGAAAATTAAAAAAATTTTTAAATGAAAATTTGTTGTAACTATTCAGAGTCGCCAGAGAATGTTCAAAAACTATTTAAAAACTTGGAATAATGTATTTAGTGTGATTAAGCCTTTTGTTTGTTTATTGGTCTGGTAGCTGCAATTTTAAGGTGCAGATGGTGAGAGAGGCTGTAACAGTGCTTTATTGCTTGTACTCTCTGTAGAGTTTTAAGTTCAAATTGCACCTATAAAAAGCGGTAATTAGTCCTTTCTATTTCATGGCTGTTCAGGGAAAGGAAGCTGTTTTAGTTAACTGCCAACTAGACACTATAGATTGAAATCCTGGTATTAGTCACTTATTCTTCCTTTCAAATTCGAACTCAAGAGTTGGAAAAAGTGAGAAATGTCACCTTCCTAAATATTATGGTCTATTAATTATGTCACCTCAGTGAACTTTTTTGGTGCAATTAGTCAACAGATAGGAATATTATTCTTTATAAAATTGTATGTGGCTAGGACAAGGTTAATGCTAATTTAATATGTATCAATGATATGATTGAGTACATTCAGGGATGAAAGCTGCCACGTAAGTAAAAAAGGCATATTCTGATCTGTTCAAACTTTGAAAATAAGAACATGCTCAAAGCATGTTTTTCTTCACAAATCCAGTAGCATTGGCAAGTTGGTAAAAGTACAATTATAATTATTCTCTGGTGGACGTACATTATTTTGACAGCAACTTCTCATTCATAAAAAATACTATTACCTGACTCGAGAAAATAATTTTATTCCTTCCTAACTACACATGTGGTTATAATCTAAAAAAGGTAATGGACATTTTGTTTTAAATAAAAATACAAAGTAGGTATTCTAGTTTCTAAAATAACTTTCAAATATGCAGGAAAAAATTATTGTCAAGTATTAGCTTAATTACGTAACATCTTACTTTTACTGCCTTATAAGTAATGTGGCTTAATTCAGAGATTTTGAGATATTTCTGCATAACCTTTTTCATTTCAGATCTGTGAAAATGAGAACCCCAAGAAAGTCTATGGGAGTTCTGGAAGCACAACGGTTAAGAGCTACGGCTGCTAACCAAAATGTCGGCAGTTCGAATCCACTAGTCACTCCTTGGAAACCCTATGGGGTAGCTCTACTCTGTCCTATAGGGTTGCTATGAGTCAAAATGGACTTGATGATGATGGGAAGAAGATGCATAAATTGAAATGATCAACATGTCATTTCATATAAACGAACAATGACATTAGCATTTATTTGCGAGATTAATTATATTAATGGGCATAATTGGGATAATTTGAGCTTTTGCATTAATATAATGGGAGTTTACTTCTAATGCTTTAGTCTATGTTTTAATTCTGCCAACTGAGAAGTGGAGGAAAATATTAAGAACAAAGCAGTCTTTGCCCAGGAATGGAAACAGCTACATCATGCCAAACGCATCTTGGATTAGCTCATGAGCTGAATAATGTCATGAGTTTTGTACTTAGAAATGTATTTTTTAAATCCACATATACCAAGAAAGGTTGATTAAGACAGCTGCATTTTTAATTCGAATGAGATCAGCTGTTTGGCAGAGGAGGCAGAAGCAAAGAAAAATTGCGACAACGATTTAAGTGAAGTGAGAAAATCAAAGACAAAGTAAAGCACAATGAAATCATCATGTGAAATACATATTAAATATAACTTTATTCATTTCAGAAAGCAAGTTTGTCTAATTTGCTTTTCACTGTGTCTAGCATACTTTTTTACATTTTTTTAAAATAAATATCCCTTAATGAATACATACTAAAATGAATGTTTTAAAAAACAAAAAAAAAAGAGTTTTTAAAGAAACAGGATCCTTTAATTGTGCTGGTCAGCATTATGCTAACATCATACTTTTTTTTTGTTAGTATTATTTCACCTCCTAGAAAAAATCTCCACCTGGTATATTAAACTCTGTCTTGTCTTCCTATGCTTCATTCCCTGTTTTGATTGTTGCACCTGACACGGAACCAAACAGCTCATATGACCGGGTATCTATACTACTTATTAACAGATGCCCACTTCTTACACTTTGCCTGGATTTTGCAAACTGTCTTTTGACAGATGCCTCCTTCCCATACCACCTCTATTCACCTATCCAGATTCCAGCTGTTTCCTTTCACTGAGTCTGTTCGTTGATTATTGTCTGGTTTTCTGAAGTTCAAGTATTGTTAAGACCTGCCTGACACATTGCCTTCACTAGACAATTTGTTAGGTTCACGGGTTGCCCGTCCTATTGGAGGTTTTGATCTCTAGTCTTAAAATTTTGCCCCACTTAGCTGCTTAACAAAACTCAATTCTATCAATAATATTTATCCATTCAAAAATATTTATTTGTCTCTTTTGAAGGTAATGATAGGTGCGTGTTGAAGCAATAAACAAAAGAAACACAGTACCTATTTGCCTGGATCTTAGAGTTCAGTGGTGCAGACAGATTAATACCCATTGCCATCAAGTCGATTCCTATTCATGGCAACTTCCTATGTTACAGAGGAGAACTACTCTGTAGGGTTTTCTTGGCTGTACTCTTAATGGAAGCAGATTGCCAGGCCTTTCTTCCAAAGTACCACTGATTGAGTTTGAGCTGCAAACCTTTAGGTTAGTAGTCAAGCACAAACTGCGCCACCAAGGGACATTGCTGGTACATAGATCATTGTTGTCTAGTCAATTCCAACTCATACTGACCCCTTTTATCAGAGTAGAACTGCCCCATACATTTTCCTAGGCTATCATCTTTACAGGAGCAGGTTGTCAGGCCTTTTCTCCCTTGGAGCTGCTGGATGGGATGGAATCTTTCAGTAAGCAGCCTAAAGCTTAACCATTGCACCACCAGAATAAATGTCCAATTAAGATTTTTAATGTGATAAAAAAGGAAATGATCAGGGTTTTGTGATAGACAGTTAAAGAGATAATGTAATTCGAGAGGACAGTGCCTGGAATTTAGTAAGTGGAAGAATTAAAAGCTATACTTATTATTGGTATAGTTATAGTAATTACTAATAGAATCCTCAGGGTCATTTTATTGAGACAAAACTCTGATTTACTTTTTTTGGAGCTCTTATACTACACACTCTTCTAAGTTCTTTTCATGTATTATTTCATTTAAGCCTCATAACAAATCTGTGAGATGGGCAATTTTATTAGCCCTGTTTTATATGTGAAGAAAATGCAATACAGAGATGGAGTGACCTGTCCAAAGCCACTCTGGTAGTGAGTGATTGAGCTGGGATTGTAGGCTAGGAGCCCAACTTCCGTGCCCATACTTTTAACCCATGTGCTATACCACCAGTCAAGATGTTGAGCCCGAAAGGTCACCTAAGGTGAGATGTGGAAAATTTTAAGAATCCAGCCAATGTACTTCAAATAGAGGGGATAGCACATGTGAAGACCTTGCTTGGAACAGACCTGGAGTGTAGTGGCTGTGAGTGTGGGCAGAATAACTCAAGGAGATGGCCATAGCAAGTTCACAGGAGATCACATAGGGTTCTACAGGCAAAGCAAAGCCAGGGAAACACCTTTAGGGGGACATTAACCTGGCCCTAGCTATGCCTTTCCTGTGTGTTTTGTCTTGCATTGCTTCCTTTAATCATTTTGAATGTTATACAGAGAATGAATTAGAATAGAATAAGGAAAGAAGCAAGGACACCAGTTCAAGGATGATGGCTGTAGTTCATGAGGAAGGTGGTGATGATCTGGACTGGGTTGATAGCAGCAGAAATGTAGAAAGCTGAGCAGATCAGAGATATATTTTAGAGGACGATTTATATGTGGAATTTGTGGGAAGCTGAGAAATAAAGGCTGATGTCAAATGTTTTAACGTGGTAAAGATCTTATTCTAATAACTTCAGACATATTAAAATTGAACTGTAACCCATTTCAGAACATTAAATTGTCTGGCTCTTAAGCCATCAGGGTGATAATTTTGCTAATTGGGTAAGTGTGATAGGTGGCTAATGGAATTATTAATAGATGAAATATCTGAACTCTTTTCTGAGAAATGGAGAATCAACAGAATAAGAGAAGGATGAAACAATGTAAACAGAAAGATTAAAGAAAAACATTATAAAATAAATTATAACATTATAAAATGTACATTTTCCCTCATATTAATGAGCAATGCTTATAATAAAATAAATGTTATAAGAACATACAGTTGTTAATAGTGTGAGGTTTAAATAATCAGTTATTTCAGATTCACTTGGAACAGATTTAAATACAATCACAAAATTAGTGGAGGAAAGAAATAAAGCAGCTGTCACATATTTGGACATTGGGAAAGTATTTTATGCTGCCTCTAAAAGTTTTACTTGCACAATTAATTTAAATAAAAGATGAAAATGCAGCCTGAATAACTTTAGATAAAGAAAAATGGCATCCATCTGATAAAAAGTATTTTTGGTAGTCTAAGATCAAAAAAAAAAAAAAAATTTTTTTTTTTTTTTTAGATCTGATATTATTTGACATCTAAACTAATGATTCAAAAAAGTAAGAATAAACCAATTCAACTTGGAATATTCTAGGGTCTGAGCTTACAATCTTGAAGAATGACACAACCCAATCCCAATATATTTGAGAGGTCAAATGTTTTATTTATGAATAGTCTTGGTCACTCTGAGGGCAGGTGAAGCTTTCATTAATTTAAGAAAACTGCTTACTTTCCAAGGAAACAGCAACGAACACTAGTAACATAGCTATTAATGGGTACAGAAAGGTGGCAAACGAGGCCACTGACTATGGAAATGGATCAAGAATCTTTCCAAGTTGTTAAAAGAAATAGATGCAATAAGATTAATGTGAACAGTATACATATGCATGTCTACTTTCCATGGTATTAGAATTATATTAGTAGAGGGTATTCGAAAGTAAAACAGCTCAATCCTTTGAAACATGCCATGTCATGCCCGTATGTTTAATATAAGACTGACTTTTAAGAGTAATACTTAATATTCTTGAGGTAATTGAGATTATATTATCTCCCAACCCACACCCATTGTTGTCAAGTCAATTCCAACTCATAGCGACCCTACAGGACAGAGTAGAACTGCCTCATAGAGTTTCCAAGGACTCGCTGGTGGATTTAAACTGCCAGTCTTTTGGTTAGCAGCCCAGCTCTGAACCACTGTGCCACTGAGGCTCCATATTATCTCCAGTGTTGGAAATTAACAGTATATCCATGTGCTTTAACAATCAACCGAGAAGAAGGTATGACTGGGAACTCCTAATGGAATCTAAAATGTCTAATCAGAACCAAACTATATAAAATGCCATAATACAGAGATTGGTCTAAAGAAGATCTTCAGGGTAGGTCACTTTTTTTTCTCAGAAAACACTGCTCCAACAGGAAGAAATGTGGTATGAAAAATGCAAAATATTATCCTATCTCTTATAGCATGGCTTCACATACATTAACCAAAACCAAACCCAGTGCTCTCGAGTCCACTCCTACTCATAGCGATCTTATAGGAGAGAGTAGAACTGCCCCATAGAGTTTCCAAGAAGCGCCTGGCGGATTCAAACTGCCGACCCTTGGGTTAGCAGCAGTGGCACTTAGCTACTAAGCCACCAGGGTTAGTGAAATCTCTTTTCAAGGTAGATGCAGTCAATTACAAACTACAATAATTTTCTTTCGAGGACACTCCAACCTGTTCAAGTGTAAAACCTTATTGCCTGAATACAGAATTATACATATATTTAATAAATAAATCCCTAAATTATATTACTTGAGATTCTAGGAGTTTGTGTTAACTTTGAAATTTTTGCCCATAAGCAGATGCTAACCACTCCACCATTTGCAAATAATGTGTTTCAAGATCCTTATATTACTTATAACTATTCTATATCGATTATAACTTTTATACTATTTAAAATTAAAAAAAAAAGTTAATTTGTTTAAGTAAACCATCCTTAAGGCATAAGCTACTTTGGAAATTATTTTATGTACTACTGCATGTAGATGGGAAACCCTGGTGGCAGAGTGGTTAAGAGCTACAGCTGCTAACCAAAAGGTCAGCAGTTTGAATCCATCAGGAAGTTCTTGGAAAACCTATGGATCAGTTCTACTCTGTCCTATAGGGTCACTATGAGTAAAAATCAACTCATGGCAATGGGTTTGGTTTTGTGCATATAAATGGCACTGAGAGACCACTTTCCTTAAGGAAGGGAGATAATAGAACTTCAATAGAAGTTAAGTCACTTTTGACATTTTCTAGATTTGTCACCCAAACACAAGTAGGTAGCCATCTCCTCGGCTGGGCTATGAATGAGTTACCCTTCAACTTATCAGACTTTAGATGGTGGAAAGGTATTTGCTTCTTTATTATAGACAGATAAGTTATATACTAAGGGTTTTTCTTACCTTAGTGTTCCTCAAACTTTAAGTTGAAAGTTAAGTACAATTGATAGTAAAGTGAGTCATTTTACTGAATGTTCATTTCTCATTTTAACAGTTCACATATATATATATATACATGTATGTCTACATATATATATCATGTCAAAACATGGTTAATAAATGGCATCATGAAGCCTAGGTATAAAATACATAATAAAATACCTTTTTAAGATCAAAGAATTATTTTCATTAGAAAAAAACAAAAACCCATTGCTGTCTAGTTGGTTTTGACTCATAGTGATCCTATAGGACAGAGTAGAGCTGCCCCATTGGGTTTCCAAGGAGTGGCTGGTGGATTCGAACTGCCAACCTTTTGGTTAGCAGCCAAACTCTCAACCACTGTGCCACCGGGGCTCCGGGCATCATTAAATACATTTTACCTTGATAACAAAGTACTGTAAAAATAAAATCTGTATAATTATTATTGATGGTCTCTAGTTTACTGAACTTGCAAATCTTCACAACTGGATGGTTAAACAAACAACATCATGATAAATGAAGAAAAAATTGAAATTGTCAGTGATTTCATTCTGCTTGGATTAACAATCAACGTCTAAGGAAGCAGAAGTTAAGAAATCGAACAATGTATTACATTGGTCAAATCTGCTGCAAAAGTCTTTCAAGCTTTAAAAACAAAGATGTCACTTTGATGACTAAGGCGTGCCTGACCTAAGCCGTGGTTTTTCAACTGCCTCATATGTATGCAAAAGCTGGACAATTAAACGGGAAGGAAGAAGAAGAATCAATACATTCCAACAGTGGTGTTGGTGAAAAATATTGAACATACTGTCAACTGCCAAGAGAATGAACAAATCAGTTTTAGAAAATATACAACTAGAATGATCCTAAGAATGGAGGATGGTGAGTCTTCCACTCATTTACTTTGCACACGTCATCCAGAAAGACCCATTGCTAAAAAAGGACATTATGTTTGGTAAAGTGGGGGGTCAGCAAAAATGAGGGAAACCAGCAGAGATGGAATGACACAATTGTGAAACATACAAATGGTCATGAATATGGTTTAGGACTGGGTGATATTTTTTCTGTTATATATAAGTTCACTGTGAGTCACAGTCTACTTGATGGCAACTAGCAACATCAAATACAAGGTCAACATCTCAGCTGTTGGTGAGTGCTACATGTACAGCAGCAGGTCCAAAATCTTTGGGCAAAATTCTTTCTTCAGATGTATTATTGTTCATGACGGTGCTAGTATGATGTGGGCATGTATCTGAGAAACAGTGGGAACTGGAAGAGTAGCCAGGGACACCCTTACAAATTAAAAAAAAAAAAACAGAGAAGTTTAACAGTGAAATATGCTACCAGAATAAGCATAAGTTAGTGTAGAAAAGTAAAACCTCCAGGGAGATTCACTGTATTTTACCACCACTGATAACAGATTCTGAGTAAATAAGCTTATATTTCTTTGGGAAAGGTCCTTGTAAATTGAAGAGACTCAGTAGAAACGCACTAGATAAAAAAGGACTGAAAAATAATATAATCTGAAGAGTGTTGTCATAATGAGAAACTTTAACCGCTAAAATAATCACCCAGTATGAGTAGTGAAAATATTATGATATGAGATACTCAAAATATGCTTGGGAAAGTGTTACCGAGTGTATTGTAAGAATAAAATTGAACCTTGTGAGATGTGACTTTTATATCATTTAAAATTTCAGTAGCAGTTTGATTCAATTTAATTATTAATGCATTCGGAAAAAAATATCTAATTCTCTATGATTTATCAGCATGCACGTAAAATCCTCCTGTTCGTTGGTATAAATATATAGAGATATAAATGTAGATATATGTATACATATATAAATTGACAAATTCAATTTTATTCCTGCTTTGTAGTGAACATTATCAAGTGAGGAATGGTTAATTGGTTAACAATTTCCTTTCTTACAAGGCAGTCAGCAAACATAGCCCTAATACTGCAATTGACAAATTACCAAATCCCATATTTCTTCTGTCCTTAGCAGAACAACGCTAGAGCACGTGCTGCATTATGGTCTTTAGAAAGCCATTCTGTTAACATGAATAATGTCATTCAGAGGGTTAGCCATCTGTTTGCTCACTGTTTGTCAGGACTATACCCACAGCAACAAAGAAGCCATGGATGTGGGTGTCATAATCATGATCTTCCAAAAAGCATATTTTTTCCTGTAGAAAATGAAGTGAAATTATTTTAAGAACTAAGTAATATTAGAAATGCAGACATTTAAATACTGTGTTTTTAGTGGGTTTATGGATCCCAGGTATGTAAATCTGTCATAGCGCTTAATCACAGAGTCTGTTTAAAGTAAAAGCTGAGTTTTATTGAGAAAGAAAACAACTTGCAACATGGGAAATACAGGTCTAGAAGCTCTCAACACAGCGTTCCATAGAGTGAAGAGTGCAATGGGTTTTTATCCAGTAGAGAAAAAAAGTGTACGTGGTTACAATCATGGTGGATTGGAATTACATAAAGCTGTAAGACAATAACCCAAACCCACTGCTGTGGAGTCGATTCTGACTCATAATGACCCTATAGGACAGAGTAGAACTGCCCCCTAGGGTTTTCAAAGGGCGGATGGTGGTTTCGAACTACTGAACTTTTGGTAGCAGCTGATTTCTTAACCATTGTACCACCAGAGCTTTACCGTAAGACCATAAAGCTCGTTGCCGTGGAGTCGATTCTGACTGATAGCAACCCTACAGGACAGAATAGAACTGCCTCAAATTGTTTCTAAGGAGTGGCTGGTGAGTTCAAACTGCTGAACTTCTGGTTAGCAGACAAACATTTAAGCACTGTGTGACCAGGGCTCCCCTAAGACAATAAAAAAAAAAAAATTTTTTTTTTTTTTCTACAAGGTTAGCTACCAGATTTCCTGGAGCCAGTCTAGCAAGACATCCTCTGCTAAATATACATTCTTTATGCTGCGCAAACGTTATCTCAAGACCCTCTCAATAAACACTCCCTGGAAAACATTTCTTCAGAAACCATATTTTTGCCTCCTTCATTGTTTGCTGAGAGTGGTTAAAGTTCCATTGTTTGTTAAAGTTTCTCCATTCTTCTCTAAAAGTTACTTATCTCGCAGAACACAGTGAAAACTTGCAGAGTGACAGGTTTCAGTCTTAGGCTAAAAATCAAAATGGAGTCTGACTTTGGATAAGAACATAGCTCTTTCCTAATGATCAGGCTCCTCAATTATTAATTTTAAGAGTTCTTATTCAAATTAACTACTGAGTCTGGGTTTTCTGCATGTCATGTATGGCTTTAAAAAGGAGATACTAAGCAAATTAATTATAGCTCAACAATGTATATCACTGAAATATAGGCAGTCTGTTATGTCTGTCTTTCTTAGACTTCAGATTCCATCTTAAAATTTGATATTCTCTAGAATATTTATTATGTATTTTTCTTTAATTTGTATTACTTATCATAAAGGAAAGATAAAAATTTCCTTTCCAAAAAGTATACATTGGATATTTTCCAAAATTAAAGTGTAGAGGAATTTTAACAGCCAAGAATAAAATCAAGGTTTTCCTTGCTGTTTCTTATTATATTGGTATTCAAATAATAATCATAGAATTATCTCCAGTTATTGTAAATTTTCACTGTTTTATCACTAGAACAGCTGAGGGGTGGTCCTTCCAGGATTAATCCTGTCCTTGTCTGAGAAATAATGAACACAAAAATATATTTAAGAAAAAAAAAATTCAAAACTTTAGTAAGCACATTATTAAAATGTTTAAATATAAAACAACAACGAGAAAACAATACAGCATAGTTTTTTAGGTTACTCATTTTAGCCACAACTGTTATATATTCCTCCCCCCAAAAAAAAAAAAAACCTATCCCCTTGGCATAGGATTGCCACTATGTTTAGGAAATAAGTGATAACTATCTCAATCCATTTTGAAGGAATTCAAACTTACATCAAGTGAAGAATTGTCTGGTAATGCAATTTAGCAAATGTTTGAAAGTATAGAACATGTTTTGAGCAATTTGATTCCATCAGATGCATTAAAAAAAAATTAGACATGTGAAACAATATGACGCTCATTTCAAACAATTGTAAATTGACAAACTATTTGGCTCTAATACAGCAACTGTCAGACTGATGATCACACAAGCTTACAGAATTTCACAGTACTAAGATCTACTAGACCTTATTTAATTTTAATAAATTTAAAGTCACTTTATGTAAGTGGGTCTAAATCCAGTAAGGGAACAGCTTCACAAAGTTCAAGTGTTTCCTGAGAATGCTTGGAACCCTGCCACAGAAGTCATCGCTGAATATTTATGAGTTAATGTTTATGCATATTAGCTACACTCTAGGTACAGGGAGTATAGAAATGCATCAAGAAAAATGAACACAGCAAAGACATGGTCCTGATTGTGAGGCTCTAAACCACTACAGGCAAGAGTGAAAAACTCATTCCACTGGCACTTCAAAGTCTACTCCGGCAAAGTGGAACTTTCAGTTTATACATGCGTCCAGTTCATTTCCTCTAGTCTGGGAAACCTAATTTCATCTCTGCTGATGGAAATGAAGACTGAAAGATGAAGACAGTCAACACCTCCTCCAAGAAGATGTGCACGTAGGATCTAAGCTCCAGGGAGGAGAGTTGATAGGCATTTTTTTTCTTCACTGTGTACCAAAAGAAAGCTTGAAATATGAGAAGAAAAGCAAAAGCACCAAGTCTGAACTAGAGATTTGAAGGCTGTAGGAAAGATGATTTTTATTATCTTTATATTATCAGTATATACATACTGACAGGGAAGAAAAAAATAAAAGAAAATTTGTGTTTCTGGTTTTGGAAAGTAGTTTATTTAGATGGTGGCAGCCCCTGTGGCTACTATTTTCAGTTATGCGAGTCTGAGGTAAATAAAGCACCTTGTTGAATGCAATGGCCTCTTCACTTAGGAGAAGAGTATCATACTTAAAAAAAGAGTCATTGAATTTTTTTTTTCAAATTACAGAATAGCTGTTTTTTCAATGTTCCTGTACAGACCTTGATTATAGCTTTAACCACATTGAATCATCTGCTCTATTTTTTAATTTTGATTTCTCCTGCTTACTAGGTCATGTTGTTGTTGTTTGTCATTGAGAAGATTCTGCCTCATAGTGACCCAATAGGGCAGGGTAGAACTGCCCCATAGAGTTTCCTAGGCTGTAATCTTTATAGGGAGGAGATCTGCTAGTGCAGTGGTTAAAGTGCTAAGCTGCTAACCAAAAGATGGGTGGTTCAAATCTACCAGCTATTCCACAGGAGAAAGATGTAACAGCCTGCTTCCTTAAATATTTATAGCCTTGGAAACCCTATGGGGCAGTTCTCTGTCTTCACAGGGTGGCTCTGAGTCTGAATCAACTTGATGGCTATGTGTGGTAGTGGTGGAATCTTTAAGGGAGCAAATTTCCAGGTCTTTTCTCTTGTGGAATGGGTTCTAATCTCTGACTTTCAGGCTAGCAGCTCAGTGCTGCACCATTGACTGACCAGGGCTCCTTAACTAGGTCATACACTCTCTAAATTTAGGAAAGCATTTAATTCTTTATATCACCAGCACCAAAAACAGAATCTGGTATAGTAAAAAATTCTGTTCATTGAATAGATGAGGGATGAGTAAAACTATTCTAAATTACATACATTAATATTTTTGATATTGACTTGATTAATTTGAAAACCATTTTAAAGCTATATAATTTTCCTTGCTGTGGGTATATAGCATCATTTCAAATAAGAATAGTGTTGAGTTGATCTTTAGACGAAAGTCAGGACTAAGTAAATTAAAAAAAAATGTAAATAGATGTGGAAATTCCCTGCTTAAAAACATGTGCTTGATACTGTCAAAACAATTCCAAAGTCAAGAGATCAAGATATGTATGGAGTTTACAATACAATTGTGACTTCTGAATAAATTAATAATATACTGTAACACATTGGAGGATTTCCTTTTTTCAACTAGTAGCGTAAAGCTATTTTTCCCTTAATGATGCTTTGTAGTTTAAGGTAGAAAAATTGCATTTCCTTAATTAACTTCTTATACTTTTCTTCCTCTTTCATTTTAATTTTATAATTTCTAATAGAACATATCCTTTTCAATTCTAGTCAGAATAATTTTATCCTGAATAAACTATGCCTTACTAAATGGAGTTCTGACTCTGAAGACAATGAACTGTTATAGAATCAAAAGGAAATAATTTCATAATATAAAAGTTACAGAAAAGTATGGGTATTGTTGGTCAGAAAGAGCTATTAGAGCATATCAATTTTATAGAAATCTTAATACACATTGACATATCTGATGTTAACTTTTTGCCTTAGCATTTTTCTGAGCACTTCATCCAGGTTTCACACTGACCCTGAAAAGGAAGTTTATAGCATCTCCATTTTAAGGAAAAGGCAATAGAGCCAAAGATACATAGCCAGCAACTGGCAAAAATGGGATTCAAACTTATATTTTCTAACTGCAAAATCTCTCCTTTTAATTACTCTTCTGTACTGCCAGTCAATAGCAAAAGAAGGTATCAAGGTTAGCTTGTAGAAATAAAAGGAGCTGCTGCATTTGGGAGAGAGCGCACAGGTCCGCTAGATATTATAGTGGGAAAAAATAGGAGAGAAAGCTGCCAGAGCTGTGTAATTGTATGGATCCCTGTAAACAGTGTGGAGGAAAGGCAGATATTGGCTCACTTAGTGCTTCTCATCACCACGTGTTCTGATCTTTGTCACTTCATGCCTGGGAGGTGGGTCTTAGGGTGAACCATATGAGAAGGAATGCACTTCATTCCTCCTGTCCTTGGAGGTGGGCACTAGAGAGGGCCCTATAACAGAAAACCCATTTTATCTCCTCTGTCCTGGTCCACTCTGTGGAAAGTCAGCTTTGGACTAGGCATGTAACAGGGAATCCACAATAAAATCCTTGGACACCACTACCTGCCTTATTTATTAGAACCAATTCCCAGAGAAGGGTATAACGTAAGCACATGAGAATTGTTGTGATATACTCACTCTTAAAAAGTAAATAACAAAAAGTACAAAGTCTCAGAGTGAGTTTGGCAGGTGACGAAGAAGTTGTAGGAGTGTGGAAGACATACTTTAACTGGGAAATTATTTTCTTAGCTTTTCCTGCACTGTTTTAGTTGTCATTAGGTGCCGTTGAGTGAATTACGACTCACAGTGACCCCAAGTACAACAGAACGAAACACTGACTGGTACTGTGCCAAGCTTGAGACCATAGTTTTAGCCACTGTGTCAACGCATCGCTGACCCTCCAATTTACCGAGCATGATGTCCTTCTCCAGGGATTGATCCCTCCTGAAAACATATCCAAAATATGTGAGATGTAGTCTTGTCATCCTTGCTTCTGAGGAACATTCTGGTCTTACTTCTTCCAAGACAGATTTGTTTGTTCTTTTGGCAGTCCAGGTATATTCAATATTCTTCTCCAACACCACAATTCAAAGGTGTCAATTCTTCTTTGGTCTTCCTTATTCATCGTTCAGCTGTCACATGCATATGAGGCAATGGAAAACACCATGGCTTGGATCTGGTGCACCTTAGTCTTCAAGGTGACATCTTTGCTTTCCAACACTTTTTTGCTGCAGATTTTATTGCACTAAAGAGAATAATAAAATGAAGATTGTCCAGATAATATCAATAGTTTATTTTTAGCTTTCAGGGTCTAAGATTTCACTTGTAGGGAGAACTTAGCTAATTTTCTTTGGAGGTAAATGCAGCTTGAAGCATGAGCTAGAGATTTCATATAATATAATAATTAATTGATAATAATAATAAACAACATATGCCAATTTATATTTAAAGAACAAGTAAAGATTTCTTTGATTATCAAGCTCAAAATGAAAGATTAACAAACTAATGACTCATTTTAAGAAAAATCATAAATTACTCAGCACAGATATTTTAAAATGTTTTATAAGTATTTAAGCTTTAGTCTTTAAAGTATTTAAGTGACTATTGTGCTCGTGTATGCATTTTAACTAGTTACATATATAATGCAACCAGCTCATATCCCATTATCTTAATTAATGAAAATAACCAGTATTTATTTTCCCATTTTAACAGAATCCAATCTAAGAGGCAAAGCAATTTTTCTGCATAGAGTATATTTATTATAGGCATATGTTGTTTTATTGTGCTTGGCTTTATTGTGATTTGCAGATATTGCATTTTTACAAATTGAAGTTTTATTGCAACCTTGCGTGGAACAAGCCTGTCAACACCATTTTTCCAACGGCTTGTGCTCACTTTATGTCTCTGTGTCACATTTTGGTAAGTCTTGAAACATTTCATACATTTTCATTATCATTATATCTGTTCTGGTGATCAGTGATCAGTGATCAGTGATCTTTGATGTTACTATTGTAATTGTTTTTGTGTGCTGTGAACCATGCCCACATAAGACAGTGAACTTAAGTGATAAATGTTGTGTGTATTCTGACTGCTCCACTGACCTGCTGTTCTCCCGCCTCTTACCCTCTCCTTGCAACTTCTTCCCTGTGACATAACAATATTGAAATTAGGCCAGTCAATAACTCCACGACGGCCTCTAGGTGCTAAATGAAGAGTCACTTTCAATCAAAAACTGGAAATGGCTAAGCTTAGTGTGGGAGGCTTGTTGAAACCTGAGATAGGGCAAAAGCTAGGTCTCTTGTGCCAAACAGTTAGCCAAGCTGAGAATGCAAAGGAAAAGTTCTTGAAAGAAGTTAGAAGTGCTACTCCAGTGAAAACAGTGATGATGAGAAAGCAAAACTGTCTTATTGCTGATATGGAGAAAGTTTTAGTGGTCTGGATAGAAGATCAAACAAGCCAAAGCCTCATCCAGAGCAAAGCCCTAACTCTCTTCAATTTTAAGAAGGCTGAGAGGTGAGGAAGCTGCAGAAGAAATTTGAAGATAGCAGAGGCTGGTTCATGAGGTTCAAGGAAAGAAGCTGCCTCCATGGCATAAAATTGTGAGGTGAAGAGGCAAGTGTTGACTTAGAAGCTGCAGCAAGTTATCCAGAAGATCTAGCTAAGGTAATTGATGAAGGTGGCTCCGCTAAGCAATAGATTTTCAATGTAGATGAAACAGCCTTATATTGGAAGAAGTTGCCATCTAAGACTTTCATAGCTAGAGAGGAGAAGTCAATGCCTGGCTTCAAAGCTTCAAGGGACAAGTGACTCTCTCATTAGGGGCTAATGCAGCTAGTGACCTTAAGTTGAAACAAATGTTCATTTAACATTCCTTTAACATTCCAAAAGTCCTAGGGCCCTAGGTTAGCTCTTAACCACTCTACCACCAGGGTTCCAAATATGGTATAGTGTATACGTAAGTTAAGAATTATGCTAAATCTATTCTGCCTGTGCTCTATAAATGGACCAACAAAGTTTGAATGACAGCACATTTGTTTACAACATGGTTTACTGTATATTTTAAGCCCACCGTTGAGACCTACTGCTCTGAAAAAAAGATTCCTTTCAAAATATTACTGCTCATTGACAATGAACCTGATCACCCAAGAGCTCTGATGGAGATGTACAAGGAAATTAATGTTATTTTCATGCCTGCTAACACAACATCCATTCTGCAGTCCATGGGTCAAGGAGTAATTTCAACTTTCAGGTGTTATTATACGAGAAGTACATTTCGTAAGGCTGTAGTTGCCATAGAAAGCTTTTGATTCCTAGAATTAAAAGTGGAGCCTGAAGATGTGACTGAATTGCTGCAATCTCATGATAAAACTTTAACGGATGAGTTGTTGCTTCTTACAGATAACAAAGAAAGTGATTCCTTGAGATGGAATCTACTCCTGGTAAAGACGTTGTGAACACTGTTGAAATGACAGCAAAGAATTTAGAATTTTACATAAACTTAGTTAATAAAGCATTGATATGGTTTGAGAAGATTACCTCCAATTTTGAAAGAAATCGTATTGTGGTTAAAATGTTACATCAAACAGCATCACATGGTACAGAGAAATCTTTCTTGAAAGGAAGAGTCAATCGATGTGGCTAACTTCATTGTTGTCTTATTTTAAGAAATTGCCTCAGCCACCCGAAACTTCAGGAACCACCACCCTGATCAGCCAGCAGCCATCATCATTGAGGCAAGACCCTCCACCAGGAAAAAGTTTACAACTTACTGAAAGCTGAGATGATGGTTAGCATTTTTTAACAATAAAGTATTTTTTAACTAAGATATGTACTTTTTTTTTTTTAGGGTAATGCTATTTAATGCTATTGTATACTTAACAGACTACAGTATAAAACAAAAAACCAAACCCGTTGCTGTCGAGCCGGTTCTGACTCATTGCGACCCTAGAGGACAGAGTAGGACCGCCCCATAGAGTTTCCAAGGTGTGCCTGGTATATTCGAAAGGCCAACCTTTTTGTTAGCAACCATAGCTCTTAACCACTATAACACCAGGGTTTCCAAATACAGTATAGTGTATACATAAGTTTTGTATGCCCTGGAAAACCAAAAAATTTACGTGACTCACTTTTATGATACTAGCTTTATTGCAATGGTCTGGAACTGAAACTGCAATATTTCCGAGGTAAGCCTGTATCACACCTAGCTATTTATGAAATCTACAAAATTTTTCATGATGGTAAAATACATGTATGTATATATACTTACACACACAACACACACACTTTCGATAATATCAAAATGATTTAGTATAAGCTTCTTACTTCCTACATTTGTGAGTGTTATAGCAACCTCAATGTAACATGGAAAATTCCTCCCCAAGGTCGGGTTCAGATACCAAAACTCATGACAGTAGTCCAGTAGTCCTTGATATGATCAAAGAAGGATTTATTAGGCAGGTAGGGAAGTCCTCAAGCTGAGCTTGGAGGATGGTTTGCTGGAGGAGGTCTGGAACTGAGAGAGAGCCAATAGCAAGTACACAGGTGTTTTATAAAAGCAAAGTCTCACAGCCTTGAGATTTGAAAGAGGTACTTGCCCTGCGCAAAGTTCAAAAGAAGTAGCAAGAGGGTGCACGCGCATGTGGTGTAACTGGGGTAAACTGTATCCAGGTGGTAAAAGAGACAACAGAATCCCTGGGTGGTTTGATGGCTAATACACTTGGCTACCAACCAAAATATCAGAGGTTTGTTCTCAGAGCTGCCTCAGAAGAAAATCCTGGTGATCAACTTCCAAAAACTGAGCTAATGAAAACCCTATGGAGCTCAGTTCTACTCTGATACAAGTGAGGTCTCCATGAGTCAGAGTCAACCTTAAGGCAATTTTTTTCTTTTTTTTTTTAAACAGGCATTTACAGAGACAGGTAGGAAATAAGGGTTAGCGGTAGCTGGCTGTAAATCAAAAGTCAACTGGGGCTCAAGGTTCTTTTCTATGATCTCATTATCAGTATTAAAAAGATTGACTTAGTTCTATTTCTGTTTTGTAATTTCATTTATTGTTGGGAGTGGTTGGATTATTTGAGTCATTCTTTTAATTGCCTCATTCAGTACAGGGCTTGAATTGGTGATTGGGACTACATTGTAGTATGACAATTGAACTGCTTATGAATAAAATATACAGAGCTAAATGAGAAATGAAAAATGTGAAGCCACAGTTGAAAGAGGTTAGTATTGCATCATTGCAAACACCATAGTTTATTTGCTACTGAGAATTATTTGATATAGTTTCCTAATAGCCCAGAGTTATCTATAATTAAATAGAGTTTAATCTAAAACGTCTGCTGGGAACTTACTTTAACAATAGAAGATTTTGTGTACATTGGATGTATATTCTTTCTATTCAACAGTACTATCCAAACCAAGGCTCCTGCATCAGATTTTTTTTTGTAGCAGAATAAGAAGGGGAAGGGATAATAGGCCCAAAGAAACAAGGCAAAGCTCATCAAAAAACAGGTATTTATCATCTCTCTTTCAGTAAATTTCACTAAAATAACAATTAAAAGCTTCATTTTTATAATAATAAATAGAGTGAGATAATAATTTAAATTTTAAGACCTTCTGTAAGATGCAAAGTTGATGGTTAAATGGACCTGACTCAGTGGATCAGAGAAAGTCACTGGAGAATTGTTGATGTAATAAATACAAAACAAAGTGCAGCCTTGATTTAAGGACCAGCTAGAGTACAATGAAGAAACCCATTAATGATAGAAGGTACATAATCCAATGTGAATCATTTGGTAAAACATTTGGGATAATTTAGAAGGAAGATAATGAACTGAATAAATTCTAGGCCAAGAAGTTGAAAAATAGAGTGTTAATAAAATGCCTTGTTTTCATGGCTGTGTCTGGTACATAGAAGAAATAAGCTCCCTAAAATTGGTCACCTTAGAAACAGAAATAACAGGAAAAGATTAAGAACTATGAGGGGGTCTGAGATTTCACACTAGTTGTAAGCAAATGGTTTAGCCTGCAACAATTTCATGGGTGGGTGCTGGTAGAAGACATGAGACTTCTGGATCAGAGACAAAGTTACTCACAGAAATAATAGTAGCCAGGGTGTCAGCATTTTTCTGCCAATTCCTTAATCCCCAATTCTCCCAGGTTGATGAGAAGGGGGTCAGAAGGTATCTGTACATGTAATAGGTTGCATTACAGAAGGGCAAATCTAAGTTTAGGGAACAAATATTTTATGGTAAGCAGCAAATATGCTTGCCCTTTTCTATAGAGAGAGACCTCATCTTTACTATGCCGGACAGTAAGCATGCCTATAGTTTTTTCTGGAATGAGGGCACTGTATCTTCTGAGGCTGTTAGCTCTATAAAACATCCTTGAAAGAACAGGCAGGAATAAAGGGCTATCAATGTCTCACTCACAAGTTGTGCATGAAGTGATAGATCCATGGAATATTGTCTTCCAATAGAAATGTTATTATTGTTATGAGCCATAGAGTTGGTTCTGACTCATAGTGACCCTATAATACACTGCCCCATAAAACTTTCCAGGCTATAATCTTTATGAGAGCATATTGCCAGATCTTTCTTCTTCTGAGCTGCTGGGTGTGTTCGAGCCACTGAGTGCTTAACCACTGCACCACCAGGGCTTCTTCCCAATAGAAATACCATGGAAATCAATTGTCACGGAGTTGATCCCAACTCATAGTGACCCTAGAGGCCAGAGTAGAACCTTCCCACAGGGTTTCCAGGTCTGTCATCTTTATGGAAGCAAACTGTTACATCTTTCCTGAAGAGCAGCTGGTGGGTTTGAACCGCTAACCTTTTGACACCACCAGGGCTCCTCCCAAATAGAAATAGGACCCAGAAATTCTGGATTTACAGGATTGAATGAGACAACTTCCTACCAATTGTCAACATTAAAAGATAAAATTGAGAAAATATTTAAGTGGCAAAAAAGAAGGTTGATTTTTAGTGACCTTTAAGTGGCAAAGGTCACTAAAAATCAACCTTGTGTCAAGGATCAAATTAACAGTCTGGTTGTTGGATGATTTATTTAACATACCCAGTGCTGTCCAGTCGATTCACATAGTAACCAATAAATTCTTTCAGTTCAATGAAATGACTCAAAGAGAAGTAGATGGCTCTTGGCCAGCAACTGAGTAGACTCCAAACAATAAGTCTAAGGAGTGTAAACAGATTACAGATGTACTTCCTGGCACATGCAGCTGACCAGAATCAAATTGAGAGGAGGTTAAGTTTTTGAGAGACTTGTACTGCGGGGACCACAAGCCTGGAGTGAAAGACTGTGATTGTTCAACCCATAAAATGGTCCTTGGACTTCCAGCTTTCTACAGACAGGAGGAAGGCTATGAAAAACGCTCAGCCATCGAGGACACCATATTCTCCACTGACCTCTTCAGGTGTAGCCAAGCAGGGTAAGGAACAGAGAAGAGTCTCCCAGAGGGTGATGTCACATACTCATACAACAACCAAGCAACCAACCAAACAACCGATGAACTGGGAGAACTTTTCCCAGGGAAAGGGACTAGAATTCAATCATGGAAATTAACATTTTGCCCACTATGAATTCAGAACTGTCATCGTGTAGTGAATATGCTATTCCTTTTATTCTCACTGCATTTTTCTTTTTTATTCTCATTTCATTGTGTTTATTCTATCCCTCTTCCATCATTATAAATAAGGTATATGGGAAGCAAATGGTATTGTGTTTTTGTTCCTATGTCTTGGGAGCAAAAACAGCAACAGCAACAACAACGAGATGGGGACCTGGATTTGTGTCTGATGCCATAACTAAATTGGATTTTTGGGTTGGCTCCCCTGGAGATTGGGTGAGTGTACTTACATACAGAAAGAAGAAAGCTCCAAATATTTCCGACCAGAGGAGTGGAGTGTGGAAGGCTATATCATTAATTTGCAAATAACTGCTCTTCCTTCTGGAAAAGGATCATGCTTCCTTACACATGTGGGTTCATCATGAGTCAGAATCAACCCAACAGCAACTTGGCTGGGACCACAGGATAGCATAACCTATCCTTTTGTCATGGCTTTGTAGTGGCTTTGTACTGTGTCACCTTAGCTAAGTACTATATTTATTAGTACAAGCTCTCCCATGTGGTTCTGGGTTAAAGTTGAACATAGAGAAACTTGCACAAGATTTGGAAGACAGAAGTAAAGTAGCAGCCAACATACTCTGATGGTCAGAATTGGGCTCCAGGCTCCAGGATAGGACTCCTGCTGCACCACTGGAGGTCGCACACACTATTCATGATCTGCTGGCTTATGTTGTTGGAACTCCCATCGAATCTTCTGTTTTGACTTCTCCTAGGCCATTTGTATACAGCATCATTGCAAAGGGTATCATCTTCTCTGGCCTGTAACCTGCATTAGAAGCTTTGGACATGATGCTGGGTTAAAACCCTAGTTTGTCCTTGTGAGTTCCAATTTGTGCTCATGCTTCCCAGTTTTTCCTTTCTCTCCTCTACTATATACCTAGTGGTTCCAATCTCAGACTCATTACCAGGCTTTCACAGGCATCTTCAGAAGTTCCCATAATTGTTACAATCTCACCCTTGTATTGAATCCATTATTCTATATCACTCGTAGTGTTTCTGCTTCATAGACTGAACCTTAACTGACAAACCTGTTAGACTGTCTCTAGCAATAACTACCATATGGTATTTGTTAATGGCATTGCATTCATCATTTCTGATCCTTATGATAATTCCTCAGGATAAGCACTATTATTTGTTACTTAAAGATGAGAAAACTGGTACAAGAGTTGTTCCTCTCCAAAGGTGAATTGCTAGTGAACTACAAGGCTTGCCTTTGAGACAATGTTTTTGATCACGTTCTTTCAACTACACCAGGCTTCTTATTGTTAAAAAAAAAAAAGAAGTTATTCATTAATATTGGCATTATTTTGCTTATCTGCCTCATTCTCATCCTGGAAGAAGCCATTTTGAACTTTGTTGCTGCCAGTTTACGACCATGTTTTTGAATCATATTATATACAAGTGAGGTTGAATTACAAAACTGTGCACCCAATTTAGAGGCCAAATAATGACAGGAGAGAATACGACCCACAGGATACTACTTTGCATGCTGCAGTGAATTTACACACAGTAATGAAAAAAAAAAAAAATGAAGGCTTGAATATCAGCAGGAGAGAGGAAAGCGACAATGAACGTTGGCGTTGAACTTCTGCATTCTCTCTCAATGGAGCATGAAATAAGGCATGTCATCATGTCAGCATATGCTGGAAGGATTTGCTTAGGCCCTTGTACTGTCAATACAGTAAGTGTTTCATGGTGAGTCAGATTCTCCAACATTGTGCCTCTCACACCTCCTCATTTCCTTCCCTATTCAATCTTCCGCCTTTACCGAGCTACACTGACGCTAAATCGCTGCCTTGTCAGGAATACGTACGAGCCCTTTAAGTTCCTCACATAATGGTAAAGTTTTCTGAAAGGCAGATTATTATAGCACCACAGAAATATCATTTTGTAAGAGGAAAAAGACCTTAAGTCATGGTAAAAATGCATCTTCATCAGCTCTGCCCTTCTTGGCTACCCACACCATATAAATAATGGCATTATGACATTACTATTAATCTTAAATTTAACTTCAGATCATAGACGCCACTATTAAAAATGGCAATTAATGATAATTTCAAAAGTAACTAATGCGTATTTTATCTACGGTAAAATAAATATGTCATCGTGTTGGGTTAAGATATTTAACCTTTCTGGGCCTTGCATATACAAATCATTTGTAAAGTAAGAGAATGATTCTGAATAAACTCAAAGCTACATTCCAGGACTTACCTTTTATGACATCTTATGCTTCCAAGTTATGCCTCATTTGTTGTGTATGTAATTATTGAGTTTCTAAAACATCGAGTGCTGTGTTTAAGCAAAGAGAAAGTACCATCATTTCATTTTTATTATGTTTGAAAATTTCACAAAGATTATATCTGAACAACCCACTAACCCACTGCCGTATATCTGAACAAGCTAACAAATTCTAAGAAAACTCATTGCACAAATGAAGCTCTATTAAAAACAATTATTATCATAGGAACACAACTCTTGGAGTAGAAATGATAAAAGAATCCAACTTCTTTATGATTTAAACTGGCAAAGTTATTCTTACTGTTCTATAGGTCTTTAGAGAGCATTTTTAAAAGAAAACATATTTTAAAATGCAGGCTATATGCCAATTCTCTTCAAGTTGGGAAATAGTCCAAATACAGATAGATCAAGGAGAGAGGGGAGAAATGTTTGAACAGGGTCTTAGAGTCTGGAACGTATGTGGAATGTTCAGGAGACAATGAAGAAATAGTTTCACATACCCAGTAGATATAATAATTAAAATTATCTTCATTAAAACTAAAACCATATAATGTCAATGTGGTGTCCTGATAAGGGCAAAAAGTGTTCTATGACCATGTAAGCTTGGAAAACTTCACGTTTTTCATATTGCATGTTCATCCCACAGGTTTACTAAGCAGTTTATTGAATTTATTAAATGTTTTGAAAGAGTCTACTCTAAAAAAAGCTCCCATAATTTGCTTAACTCGTGGTTTACTTTCTGGAATCAGATTCTTTTGCTGACTCAGGGAAATTCCATATTGTACCAAAGAATTAAAAGTGCTTGGTGTCAATAGATTATCTCTAGGTGCAAAGCTTATCTATTATCATAACCAAAATAAGTCAAATGTTATATAATTTGAATTTTATTTTTGTAACATCCTTGTGTTGAGAAATTTACATGGATTTATTTATAAGTTTTATCCTTGAAATGAACTTTAGTTTCTCTTCTTATCTCAAGCCATAAATAATTAATTCAAATGTCATAACTGGTTTTCCCACTTAAGCATGAAAAAAAAATCAAATATATATTACATTTAAAACTATGGTAAATTTCACAGGTCATGGAAATACCAAGCCATCTCTAAAATTTACAACCAACGACGTTATTTATTTATTTTACTTCTTTTAAAGGCACAACAAAAGAACAAACACAGGCAGTCCTCGGGTTACAAACGTGATCCATTCTTAAGTGTGTCTTTAAGTTGAATTTCTAAGTAACTCAGAACAGGTGAATGCGGTTCTTATTTACACTTATTTTAGTGCAAAAAAAAAAAAAAGGTGCTCTGGTGGCACAGTGGTTACAGTGATCGACTACTAACTGAAAGGTCGGCAGTTCGGGACCACTAGCTGCTCTGAGGGAGAATGCTTCTGTACAGATTTATAGCCTTGGGAATTCTACGGGGTCACTATGAGGTGGAATTTACTCAACGGCAGTGAGTTTGTGTTTTTTGTTTAGTGAAAGAAAAGCCTGGAAGTCTTTTCAATGATTGAAAAACTGCATGTGCAGCAAGTGAACGTGATTGTGATGAAGAACTTGTTGCTAGTTGTGGTTGGTTCAGTTGTTTCAAAGTGAAGACAAATTTATACAACATTAAAGAGCAAGTACTAGTTGTCCATAAGTAGTACATTGGTAACCTGGGGACTTACTGCCTTTAATTTCAACCTCATTTTGAGATATAAGATGGCAAAAAATGAGATGGGCATTAATTTAAGGTATACTTTTTTTTTTAAAGATAGTATTTAGTACTTTAACCAATTAACCAAGTATGGCATATCCATTTTTCTTTTTTGATATCACACAAAAAAGTATATTGCTAGATGTTGATTGCCATTTTTATCCCCTATTACCAGGGAGCCCTGGTGGCACAGTGGTTAAGAGCTCAGACTACTAATCAAAATGTTAGCAGTTCAAATTCACCAGACACTCCTCAGAAACCCTATGGAGCAGTTCCCTGTCTTACGGGGTCACTGTGAGTCAGAATCCACTAGACGGCAGTAGGTTTGGATTTTTTTTTTTTTTTTTTTGGTAATCATAACACAAAATGCAAGATGAAAGGATCAGGAATGCCTGGTTTGCTTGTTCTGGTTTTTTTATTTTGGTAATTCAGTAAACATCCCTATGTATACGGAACACACTAAAACCTTAATAAGCTCTTCTTTGCTGAAATTATAGTAGCCTGAATCATCCTGAAATAGAACTATTTAATTAATCATGAGTCTATGATTACTTAGTATAAAAATAATTGAAGTATGATATGTATTTCCCGAAGTATTACCTATTATCAGACTTTTCTTCCACAGTTCAGGAGCCAATGACTATGAAATATATATGCTTTTAGAAAACGATCTTGCTGTTAATTTTGATCATTCCTGGTTTAACCATGGCTAGATAGTTGGGGATCGAGTCATTCTAGATTTATATTAAATGACTACTTTTTGAAAGTAGTCATAGAAAATAATTCTCATTCAAATTGTGTTTGGTATTCAGAATTGGTAAAAATCTTTCATTGACACTTTAAAAAACGGCATTTTTTAAAAGACTTAAAAACCTTGTATCTCAAAGCATCCATATTTCAAATATTAGCTTACTAAATTTTGCTTCACCATGAGAGTTATAATTGAATAGCTAATATGAATTTTCTAACTAGGTTGTCAATATGCAGTACTGGAATGATAAGGGCCAGATGCTATCTCAATAGCAGGTCTTGAATGAGAAAAATTAGCTCAGCTTCTGCAATCTTTGTTTTTCAATCAGCATATATTCACATCACAGATGGGAGTCATAGTGGGCTACTCATTCCAGGTAGACCGTCTGCCCTTTCTACTTTTAAGAGTGGAATCTATTGACCAGAAATATATTGACCAGGCACTTGACCTTTAAGAGAATGAATCCTTGTAAGCACCAGATAAAAAAGTCATGTAATCTGTTTTCTTTCTTTCAAGCAAGCAGCTGGCTTCTGAGAAATGTCTTTGTGTATACCAAGCTGTGTTTAGGACCCAGTTTTGGACTTTATTAGTAAATCATAATTTTTGATATGTTGAAGAATTTTGGCCAATTAAATAAAACTTAACATAAATAAATTCCAAGTAGTTAAGGAAAAGACTTACAAAAATTGAGTTTGGCCTAGATTTGTAAGATAATCTTTTTTCTCTGAACATCAATTTAAAAATAGGAAGACATATGATTCCAATTTCAGAGTTAGGAAAATGTGATTATATATAATTATATATTATACATACGAAACTCAATGAACGATTGAAGTTTGGCTGATCCATCTCTTTACTTTTCTAATTTTTAGAAATTGATGAAATGCATCTGTAAACAGATCTTAAATACATTTATTTTCAAGATTCAAAGTAGTATTCATGACAGCTTCTTTAGCTGAAAAATTGTTCACTTTTAATATAAAAGTTACCCAGCTATTACTGAATATGACATATAAAAATGTAATTGTTAACTAAATATTAATTTCTATCTTTACCGTTCAGTCTGGGGAATATAAAACCAGGGCTGTCTATTGTTTAGTATATAGAAGCACTGTACTTAGGAATACCAATTAAGAGGTAGCTGAATAAAGTAGAGTAATGTACATCAAAAGCTACATAATACCTGCTTGTGTGTGTGTGTGTGTGTGTGTGTGTGTGTGTGCATGTTCATATACATAAAGAAAACTGTCACATATTAAAAAGCCACATTTAAAGGCTAAAAGTTTCAAACATTCATAAATGTAAAATACAGCAGAGCTTTATCAGGTAAGATGTTTTGTTTCCACTTTTTTATCACAGAATTATTTCAGCAGTAGTGCTCAAGGTGATAAATTAGAAGGAGGAAATATATTTTATTAATTTTAAATATTCCATCATATTAAAAAAAAGTAGGCTTTTTTTCGGTGGGAATCACATACCTAGTCACTGGAGCTGCTCTACATGAACATTAGGTGTGTTTATTATATAGGCTCAAATTTAAATTTATTTTGAAATATTTAAATAGTCTTCCCATATGGGTATATAGGACTATGTCATTTTTTTTAGTGGTTGCATATCATTATGCAGAGATTATTGTAAATTTCCCTTTCACTTATGGGTCACTATGAGTCGGACTCGACTCAACGGCACTGGGTTATGGGTATAGGGAATACGTAGAAATTTTGATCTCTCTTCTGTTTTAGTGGTTAATACCTTTTAACACAGGTAACTTCTATTAAAGCTATCAGTTTGTCCTTAAATCATTTTTGCCTAATACCAAGAATTTAGTCTTGGCAGTTTCTTTACACTGGAAAGAACAGTATGACTACAATGTGATAATTTTCTCTCTCTCTTCCTTTCTTTTTTTCTATACTTCCCTTACCCACGTCACCTGCACAAAATTCACAACAAAGACTTAGAATTAAGAAAATGAAGATTTCCTCATAATAGACTTTGCCACAGATAATTATTTTTGTTAGTTTTTTGAAAATAGATTTATGATGCTAATGCCACTCCTTCTTGTCATTCATACCATTCCATACCACAACCCCTTGAGAACGGGACCTGGACAAGGATGGCCTTTATCACCACTCTTATTCAACATTGTGCTGGAGGTCCTAGCCAGAATAATTAGGCTAGAAAAAGAAATAAAGGGCATCCAAATTGGTAAGGAAGAAGTAAAAGTATCTCTATTTGCAGACGATATGATCTTATACACAGAAAACCCTACAGAATCCACAAGAAAACTATTGCAACTAATACAAGATTTCAGCAAAGTATCTGGATACAAGATAAACATACAGAAATCAGTTGGATTCCTCTATACCAACAAAGCAAACTTCGAAGAGGAAATCACCAAATCAATACCATTTACAATAGCCCCCAAGAAGATAAAATAGTTAAGAATAAATCTAACCAGAGACATAAAAGACCCATACAAAGAAAACTAAAAGACACTACTGCAAGAAATCAAAAGAGGCCTACGTAAGAGGAAAAACATACCTTGCTCATGGATAGGAAGACTCAACAGTGTGAAAATGTCTATTCTACTCAAAGCTATCTATATAAAAAAATATATACAATGAAATACTGATCCAAATTCCTATGGCATTTTTTAATAAGATGGAGAAACAAATCACCAACTTCATATGGAAAGGAAGAGGCCCTGGATAAGTAAAGCATTATTGAAAAGAAGAACAAAGTGGGAGGCCTCATACTACCTGATTTTAGAACCTACTATAACACCACAATAGTTGAAACAGCCTGGTACTAGTACAACAACAGACACATAGACCAATGGAACAGAATTGAGAATCTAGACATAAATCCATCCACATACAAGCAGTTGATACTTGACAAAGGCCCCAAAGCAGTTAAATGGGGAAAAGACAGCCTTTTTAACAAACGGTGCTTGCATAACTGGATATCCATCTGCAAAAAAGGGAAACAAACCCATACCTCACACCACGCACAAAAACGAACCCAAAATGGATCGAAGACCTAAATATAAAATCTAAAACGATAAAGATCATGGAAGAAAAAATGTGGACAATGCTAGGAGCCCTAACACATGGTATAAACAGTATACAAAACATTACTAACAATGCGCAAACACCAGATAAGAAACCGTATAACTGGGAGCTCCTAAAAATCAAACACTTGTGCTCATCCAGAGACTTCACCATTCCACACCACTACCTGGTTCTTCTTTTGCGGTGTTTTCCATTTCAGTAGGAGAATGTTCCACAACCACCCAAGTATTGATGGAAAGGATTTGTAAGAAATCCTTGAAACCTCTATCTCTCTTCCCTGCCACACTTAATAAATGATGAGTCCTGTATATTTTTATTTCAAAATTCTTACTCGTTTTCTTTCTTTCTAAAGTATTCCTCTTAGCTCACCCTCATGTATTACCTAAAATACATTTATAATTGTTTTTCCTCTTTTCTGGCTAGTGTCTACACTTTGATTGATTTCACTTTAGTATAATGAACCTGACGGTTCCAGAGAACGAACTTGGATTTTCCTGCCGGTTTTCTTCATCTTAGTAAATAATAGCAACTTCATTAATTGCAGAAACTTCTAAATCACTCTTGAATAGTACTGCTCCCTCAGAACAAAATATAATCTACCAAGAAGTTCCTTTAGTTTTGTTGCAAACTGTATTTGAAGGCTACACTTTTCCTTTCTTTTTACAGTTAACTCTTTAGCGTAAGTTACTCTTGTCTTTGCCCTGGACTGCTCCAGTGACATCTTCCTTTTGTTCCCTCCAATTCTTTCCTCTGTAAGAGCTAGACTGACTAAATTAATGAATATAATTTTGATCAGGTCACATATTTGTTAATATCTTTGCATAGATTTTTGCATAAATCCAAAATTCTTTAGTCAGTCTACCATGTCCTGAATAATAGGATCCTTGTATTCCACTGTCCGTTACTCCCAGTACCATGGCCATACCAGGCTCTTTCTCCAGTTTTTTTTTTTTTTTTTTTTCCCTTCAAATGCTTCTTAGTCTCATTTACTTCCTGGCTTTTTCACTTGATCATTTTTCCTCCCTGAAACTCTCTTAAAACACCATTGTTTAATTTCCCTCAGTTTAAATAGTGCTTCTTTAGGAAAATTTTTTTTGACTCTACTCTTCAGTAAAATTTATAAGAGCCTGTATCAATATTTCTTCAAATCTTTTTCAGCTCTCTTCTATTTTGAGCACAGTCACCTCTTTAGTGGTACGATCACTATCTCTCTTAAGTGTAGGCATTGCCTTGAGACTTGCATTGTAAGATGGAATGAGTGAAACGTTGAGTGTTACTACCACGCTGAAATGTTAAGACTCGGTTACTTACTGACCATATTCGCTTCCTCCCGCATGGCGATCGTGGCAGCAGAGGCTGATGTGGAACGTTCATCAGTCTGGTCTCAGAATGACCACAGTGAACACATGCCACCTGCTAACCTTTACTGGAGGGGTTGGGCCGAAATCAGTTTTTGTCATGTTAAGACACAGAGGCTGTGGGAGTGTGTGATCCTAACTTATTCACGGTCCTATACTAGACTATTTTAAGGTTGACTCATGTCTGAAATTATTTTACAGTGCAAGTCCACAACTGAGGGATTAAGAACTTTCATTTTGATGTTAGAAATGTGCCTCCCTCCCCAAGCCTTTATAATCACCCTTTTTGCCTGTGTCTTGAGGATCATTTCCTTGTTAAGATACTTTTTCTTGATATTTAGAGATAATCTCAACATAGAAATATAGATGTCTACCTGATGCACAGGCTTAGCTTTCAGGCATAAAGTAATATGCTACTATTATTAGAATATCAGGGCCACACAATATGGATGGGGTGTGAGAAGACTCAATTGAAAAACATAGTCTTACTTGTTTTGTTTTTTGAACTTTGGTATGAAAAGAACACTACATTTTAAGAGTTGAACTAAAAATGCAAATTTAATGATAGAAATATTTAGTCATTGTATTTTTATTTTGTCATTTAGTACTCCTTTGATTTGAAACATGAAAACTGACATCTCTTATTCTGCACCAATGTATTTCACATTTAGTGAATTGTAGAGATTTCACACTTTTTTTCTCACCTGGAATTATTATTTAATTTTTATCCAGTTTCATAAAGAAGAGTTTATCACTACTATATTTACCTCAAAATACGGGTGGACTTTTGCACAATGATTTTTATTTTTTTGGTAACTCCTCCTGATATTTGTAGGATGTTCATGTTCCAACATCATCATATTTACTTCTATAAAACATGGTGGATTGAACATTAGAGATAACAAAAATCTACAGATAACAGAGTTGGGTATCTCTCCAATGGAACTGCTGGCTACCAGCCAGAATGTAGCTGCCCCATGTACCCTCTATACCAACACTCAGTATGGGTTACACCTTAACATAAAGAAAAAACAAATCCTCAAAACTTGAACAATAAGCAGTATCATGATAAACGGAGAAAATATTGAAGTTGTCAAGGATTTAACTTTACTTGGAAGCAGCAACCAAGAAATCAAACAATGTATTGTGTTGGGCCAGTCAGCTGCAAAAGACCTCTTTTAAGTGTTGAAACGCATAGATATTACTTTGAGGCCTAAGGTGTGCCTGACCCAAGCCATGATATTTTCAATCACTTCATCAGCACGTGAAAACTGGACCACGAATAAGGAAGAATTGAATTCATTCCAAAGGCTTGTTCTTGAACAGCACTAGAAAGCCAGTGATTATCAGTCTAAAGAAGACCGTGACCCAGCCTAATCACCTTGTAAGCATGCTGATAACTAGACTTCTTGGTAGAGATTAATGATGTTTCCTAGGAGGAGAGTCCGTATATATGGAATGTTATTAGCAGGATGTCCCTGGCTCAGTATTGCTTTTGATAAAGTGATCACATCTACGGATTTATGGGTTGTGGTTCTTCAGAGCATGTTACATATAAAACTGAGATGGGTTATAAGATTGAGATGCTTCATAACCTGAAGAGTCCTCACTGTATGAGATAATTTTCCAACCTCATTTAGAAACTATTTTTCTGGACCAGAGAAAGTTTGTCTGGTGCCGAAAGCAAGGACATGGAAACCCAGATGCCTCCCTGATTTGCCTGTTCCCTTGCTTTTTTGCAAACCTTCAATATGTTAGGAAAGCATGATATTAGGCAAGAACTTTGATTTGTGTGAGTTTGATTTGACAATGTGATCCTTTGTGGCAGCTTAGTTTTCATGAAGGAATTAAAGAAGGCTATATATTTTTTTGTATAAAATGAGCAATCAGTGGTTATTTAAAATATGATAGCCTAAAATAATAGAAAAGCTGGGGGATAAAATTGCTGAAATTTCTATGAAAATAGGAAAATGAGGCAAAAAGATAAAAATAAGAAAAAGAGTAAAATTAGAGAATCCATGCAGGAAGCACAAAACCCAACTAATCCGAATGGGTTAGCAAAGACAGCAGAAAAAAAAAGAGGCAATTATGAACAAAGTATTATTTTTAAATTCTATAATTGAACACATACTTTAACAGATGGAAAGAACTCTTAATTTATTAGCACAAGAAATGAAAAAAAAAATCTACACATCTTCTGATTCTTTTAAAGTTTCTGATCACAAAGCAAAACAATAAGTAACTGCCGAGATAGCTGTGCCAACAAAGACCTCGAGTCCTTTCTTCAGTCATGTAAAGTGGAAACGGTCACTACTCAAAGTTCTGCTAATTTGCAGCATCATGAAAATTCTTTTGCTTCCATGTGTTCCATTTTGATTAGGTAAGTGTTGGCCTGAAACATTTTACCGTCCCAAAGAGTTCATTAGCATGACTTGAAATGCAAACTACATGACCCCGTCTAAATGTAAAAAGCATATGGTGTAGCACTGATATCTGGAAATAGCATAAATTTTTGAACCAAAAATTACCTCACTCTCACAATGTTAACATCAATATTTAATGGAAAAGGTTTCTATATGCAGCAATGCATGGGAGTCATCTTGTCAGAGGATGATTTTCCTTCATTTTTCCAAAGAAAATGCCTCTGCAAATTTTAACAGGGTTTATTTTCTACCACAGCTGGTGTTGTGCTCAACTCTCTAATATTACTGTGTTTTGTGGTCAAGAGCAGAATGCTGAACGTACCCAAGCCAGAGATCCAAGGTTAAGGAGAATCGACTGTTTAAACTTCTATTTTCGGTATCTGCTCAGCCACCACTTGGATTCCTAGGATATCCTATGCTACTCTAGAGATTTCTATTCCATTTTGTTTTCACATTTTAATGTATTTTTAACAGGCATGGTAATTTCTGGTAGGCATGCTTGCTTTGAAGATATTGCTAGTTCAGTTTGTCCTGGTATATTATTTTTAGTGATCTGAGTTTTTTTTTTTAACATATTTAAGGATGTCTGTGATGGTTGAGGCTGTGTGAAACTTGGCTGGGGCATGATCACCAGTTGTTTGGCACTTATGATGTAGTTTGGCAACTTTTTAATGATGTAATCACCTCCATAATGATATCTGATATAATATGATCATCTCTATGATGAGATCTGTTACGAGCAGCCAATCAGTTAAAAGGTTGTTTCCTTGGATTTGTAAACTACAAAGAATCAATTCTTCATTATGAAGAGTAATGAGATACAGTATATTATGTAAGTAGGGTGTAGGATATGAGAAGCACAACATAATCAGATTTCATTTTGAAATTATCACTGGGATCGCAGCATAGAGGACAGACTCGAGTTCCACGGTGAATACCAGAGATGGGTAACACGTACTGCAGTCCATGTGAAATTATGAGAGCTCTGGCTTCAGCTGGTTTTGAGAGATATTTAGAAGGAACATTTTAAAAGTGCAAGTTATTTGGAATACAACTTTTCTTGTTTAAGTTATCAATAAGTAGTACTTGTTCATGTAAAAATTATCAAAAGAGCTAAGCATGGCTACTGAATTGGCTTGAATTCTTAGTAGGAAAAAATTCATTACTCAAATACCTGGTATGAAATCTGTGCATGTACAACTGAACAGAGATGTGTGAAGGTGTAGTTTACCATGAACCAATACTGGCGCTGTCTTGCTGACAAATAGGACTACACATTGATCCATCCTTCCAGGTCCTTGGCACATAATCAAGTTTTCCTACTTACAGACAGAAGCATGGATGGTGAGACTACATCTCACATACTTTGGACATGTTGTCAAGAGGGATCAGTTCCTGAAGAAGGACGTCATGGTTGGTATAGTAGAGGGCCAGTGAAAAAGAGGAAGACCCTCAATGAGATGGATTGACACAGTGGCTGTGACAATGCTATTAAGCATTATAACAATTGTGAGGATGGTGCAGGACTAGATGTGCTTTGTTCTATTATAGATAGGGTCTCTATGAGTCAGAGCCAACTCGATGGCATCTAACAATAACAACAACATAAAGGAAAGCTGAAAATATCTGTAGATAGGCAAGTAACTAACTGTCCAAACTTGATCATTTTTTGGAGTGAAGGTGAAAATATGATTAATAATTATCTAGGCATATCAAGTATACACCAGGGCTGACCCAAGCAAATATGGTGAGCTTAGGTAACAAGTGTTACTATAATCCCTAATAGCTAAACGATTGTGCATGGCAACTAGTGGATATTACATTTGAACACGAAAAGAGTTTTTTTCAGCTAATCAATGTTCTTCTTATCAAATATACTAAAAATGTTATTACAGTAATTTTGTATTAGTTTGGAAAGATAAGTAAAGGTCTAATTTTCTACTCACATGTGTCTAGGTGTTAAGTGATAATCAGGTCTGTGGAAATGCTTAATTGGAGTACTTTAAAGTGGCTTAATAGCAGAATTTTCAGATTTACTTTGTAAATAACACTTTGAAAACAGAAATTATTTTAAATTATTAAGACACCTGGAGATGGAAAACCAAAAGGGAAGAATACGCTCTGCATTTATCAAGCTGAAAGATCTGAAGAAAAAATTCAAGACTTGAGTTGCAATATTGAAGGATTCTATGGGAAAAATATTAAACAACTCAGGAAGCTACAAAAGAAGATTGAAGTAATACATGTTCAACCATTTCAGGAGGTACCATATCAGCAGGAACCAATGGTACTGAGGGAAGAAGTTCAAGCTGCACTGAAGGCATTGGCGAAAAACGAGGCTCCGGGAATTGATAGAATACCAACTGAGATGTTTCAGCAAATGGATGTAGTGCTTAAAGTACTCACTCGTCTATGCCAAGAAATTTGGAAGACAGCTACCTGACCAACCAAATGGAAGAAATCTATATTTATGCTTATTGCCAAGAAAGGTGATACCACCAAATGCAGAAATTATCAAACAATATCATTAATATCACATGCAAGTAAAATTTTGCTGAAAGTTATTCAAAAGCAGCTTCAGCAGTATATCAACAGGAAACTGCCAGAAATTCAAGCCAGATTCAGAAGAGGACTCAGATCCAGGGATATCACTGCTGATGTCAAATGGATCCTGGCTGAAAGCAGAGAATACCAGAAAGATATTTACCTATGTTTTCCTGACTACACAAAGGCATTTGACTGTGTGGATCATAACAAATTATGGATGACATTGCAAAGAATAGAATTCCAGAACACTTAATTGTGCTTATGGGGAACCTATACATTTTTTTTTATACATAGATCAAAAGGCAGTCTTTTGAACAGAACAAAGCAACACTGCATGGTCTAAAATCAGGAAAGGTGTGCATCAGGGTTGCATCCTTTCACCATACCTATTCCATCTGTATGCTGAGCAAATAATCTGAGAAGCTGGATTATATGAAGAAGAACAGGGCATCAGGATTGGAGGAAGAGTCATTAACAACCTGCGTTATGCAGATGACACAGCCTTGCTTGCTGAAAGTGAAGAGGACTTGAAGCATTTACTGATGAAAATCAAAGACCACAGCCTTCAGTATGGCTTACACCTCTACATAAAGAAAAAATACTCACAACTGGACCAATAAGCAACATCATTATAAATGAAGAAAAGGTTTAAGTCATCAAGGATTTCATTTCACTTGGATCCACAATCAACGCCCATGGAGGCACCAGTCAAGAAATCAAAAGACTCACAGCATGGGGCAAATGTGCAGCAAAAGACCTCTTTAAAGTGTTGAAAAACAAAGGCATCACCTTGAAGATTCAGGTGATCCTAACCCAAGCTATGGTGTTTTCAATTGCATCATACGCATGAAAAAGCTGGATGATGAATAAAGAAGACTGAAGAAGAATTGATGCCTTTGAATTGTGGTGTTGGTGAAGAATATTGAACATACCATGGACTGGTAAAAGAATGAACAAATCTGTCTTGGAAAAAGTACAACCAGAATTCTTCTTAGAAGCAAGGATGGAGAAACTACATCTCACATACTTTGGACATGTCAGGAGGGATCAGTCCCTGGCAAAGACATCATGCCTGGTAAAGCAGAGGTTCAACAAAAAAAGAGGAAGACTGTCAATAAGATGGATTGGCACAGTGGCTGTAACGATGGGTTTAAGCATACAAGGATGGTGAGAATGGCACAGGACTGGGTGGTGTTTCGTTCTGTTGTACATAGGATTGCTATGAGTCAAAATTGACTCGATGGCACCTAACAACAACAAAATATTGCAGTTTTACAGTTAAATATCAAATGATTTGACATACATAAATGAAGAAAATGTGATAAAAATTAAATTCAATTATTAAAGACGAAAAATATATGAATCAATTTACTGCAATGCTTCATTAATTTGCTGGTGTCTAGGAATAACTGAAGAATTAACTTAAAAGAAAGTTAATCTCAACATTAGTCTTCTTGGAGTTATCCTGTTTAAATGAATTATTGTTGTTAGGTGCCACGGAGTTGGCTCTGACTCATAGCAACCCTGTGTACAACCAAATGAAACATTGCTGGGTCCTGCACCATCCTCACAATTGCTGTTATGCTTAAGCCCATTGTTGTAGCCACTGAATGAGTATTTTTCTAAATTAGTGTTTTTTAAAAACATGACATGATTTTTCCCTATTGTTAAGACAGTGAAAGAAATGTAGGTTTTAAAATTAAATGAGATATAAAAAACAAAACAAACCTGTTGCTGTAGAGTTGTTTCCAACTCTTAGTGACCATATAGGACGGAGTAGAACTGCCCCATAGGGCTCCCAAGGAGCAGCAGGTGGATTCCAACTGCCAACCTTTTGATTAGCAGCCACACTCTTAACCACTGGGCTACCAGGACTCCAAGTGAGACATAGGAAGTCAATAAATAAATGAAGTTGCTTCTTAAACTTAGAACCTTATTTTTGGGAAAAAAAAAAAAACACACACACACACATCATATTTATTTACCCCTGTTTTATAACAATTGGTACTTTCTCAGTTTCAGATATAGATTATTTAAAAGGAAAAAAAAGGAATTATTGTAGACCATCAACCAATATGTAGATCATGTAACATCTTGCCAGAGTGAAGGCATATTCTCAATTGATTACCAGACATATTAGATTTTGAATAATCAAAATCTCCAACAATAAACTACATGATTAGACACACTGAGTGATATTTATAAACAAAAGACACAATAAACATTTTTTGATATTTAAATGTTGCTTTGTAGACTAAAAAAAAAAAAAGGAACAGTGAAGAAAAATGCCACTTCACTGATTTCCTATCTTTGTTGATGTTGTCAGGTGCTGCCCAGTCAGTCCCAACTCATAGCTACCCCATGTATAGCAGAAGCCAGCACAGCTCAGTTCTGCGCCACCGTCATGATTGTTGTTATGCTTGAGCCCAATGTTGCAGCCACTGTGTCAGTCCGTCTGGTTGAGGATCTGCCTCTTTTTCAACGACCCGCCACCTTACCAAGCATGATGTCCTTCTCCAGGGACTGGCCCCTCCTGATAACATGCCCAAAGTATGTGAGACAAAGTCTTGCCATTCTTGCTCCTAAGGATTTCCTATTTTAGACGGCATTAAGTCATGAAATTTTTTTTTTTTCCCAGAGGTAAAAAAGCATAATTACTTGCATTGTTTCTTCCTAGAGAATCATTTATTTATTCTAGTCACTGCATTTAAGGCACAGGACTTTAGTAAATTCCAATTGAATAAGACAAGTTTTAATGGATTTGAAGTAAAGCAAAGAGGATTAAAACATAGTTCTTCTCTTCCAGATAATTATAGTTTCTTTCAATCCTAATAAGCAATTTAGAAAAAAGGAAGAAAAAAATAATAAAATTATGCTACTCTAAATATAGGTTCCTGCAAAATCCTTCCTATTTTTTTAACTTATTAACTTAAATTACTACATGGAATGGAATGAATATATTTTAAGTCTTAATTATATATCCTTGAGGTTCTCTCGAGAAAAATTGTACTAGTAACACCAATGCAATTCATATTTTTATTTGTGCTGCTTTGGTATTTGTACTTCACAACACATCTCCTATCCATTCTGTTATTATAACTGTTTCAACTTTGCCAACAGTAACACTCATTTCCTATCTTTGATTAGAAACAAAATGACATTTTATTTAGTTTGAGTTATTAAATACTGAGCTACTCAACAGGCTGATTAGATGTGGCCCTTCTGTGAACTGTAGGATAGCATATTTATATATTTTTCTATTGAAATTTTGCTTATGTATTAGTATATACTTACTATAAAAAGATACATTATTAACAATTTATTACATCTGTGACAATGACAATATGTTTTATCGAGTTTTAGTTTATGGTCCTTGATATAACCATGCAATATCAATATTGTCTCTTTGATAGCTTACTTGACATCCAAATTCAACATGTTCAAACCTAACTTCATATTATTTTCTCCTATAACAAAATTCTGTATGGTTTTCACATTCTGAGATAACAGCAGCTATGTCTTTCCAGATGTTCTGCCCAAGAAGTCTTGATATCATCTTTCACCCCCCTTTTTCTCTCAAAACCTACATCCAATTTAACAAGAAATTTTGTAGCCTTCACATCAAAAATTTCTCCAAAATCTGACCACTTCTAACTGCCTTCTATTTCCTTGAGTGTATTAACTACTACAATTTTAAAATTTATTTTTGATAGCTCCAACATGTATATCATCTATGGGTCTGTTTTTATGATATACTTTTTTCTTTGTCCCATTTCTTGATAAGCCTGGAAATAATTGTTTAAATTCACAGCATTGTGTAAGGAAAATTATGGAAGACAGATATGTCATCTGTCATCCCAGAGGGCTTACCTTACTCTGAGTAGACAGATAAAGTGTGATGTATCTCTTTGTTCTGACCATAGTTTTAGTGTGGCTCTCCGTGGCTCTGGTTTGTAACAGGTTCTTGGCAAATTCTGGTTTGTAACAGATTCTATGGTGTGGTCCTGTAAAGTTACCAACTAAGATCATGGTGGATTTAAACTCAAATTTTGTTTTCTCAGCACCAGGCTGCTGATAAATTCATTCTACTGTTTATTGATTCCTGCTTTTTGTTTCTTCCTTTACCCTTGCAGTTCAAAAATTTGAGAAATGTTTTAGAGGGGAAAACCAACACTGTGTTGGGCTCAATTTTTTGTGTGTTCTTTCATATTTGTATCTTTATACTGTCCCTCCAGATCTTAGCTCCCTCTGCAGCTATAAATTCCGATTTTTCTCTTCTGAACTCCAAGAAATTGCCACATTTCTGCCTGATTGTCTGCCTTTTAGCATTAGCAGTAAGAGCGCTGGTGGCACAGTCATTACGCTCTCAACTGCTTACTGAAAGGTCAGTGTTTTGAACCCACCAGCTATTCCATGGGAAAAGATATGGTAGTCGGCTTCCATAATGATTACAGCCTTAGAAATCCTATAAGACAGTCCTATTCTGTCCTTCAGGGTCACTATGAGTTGGAATCAACTCGACAGTAACTTTTTTTTTTTGTTGGTTAGCGCTAGCACTAAGCCCAGGCCCTCTGTCTGAATTTTCAACTTCTCCCTCTGACCCGGGGAAGAACTGATAAATCTCCTAAGAGAAAATCACAAGTAGAATAATTTGTTTATTTCACTGTTTCCTTTTTTACAAAATCTTGGCACTTCATAGTCTGTTTGACTCATCAGTTCCTCAGTGTGTTAGTTCCCCAAGTGAACACATGCACACACACATCCATGTATGTAAAATCTGGCTTCTTTAGCTCTTCTTGTAATAGTGTTGGTCTACACTGAGCTGTTCCATTATATCTGGACACAAAAAACTGTACATACATAATTGTAGTTGTTAGTTACCATCTAGTCAGCCCCCAACTCATGGTGACCCCATGTGCAATGGAGTGTTGTGATTAATAGAGTTTTCATTGGCTGATTTTTTGAAATACATTGCCAGGTCTGTCTTCCTAGTCTACCTGACTCTGAAAGCTCCATTGAAGCCTGTTTAGCCTCATAACAACACACAAGCTTCCACTGACAAATAACTATTGACAGTGCATGAGGTGCATTGGCCAATAATTAAGGACCTATATTAAATACATTTTAGTGGGTAGCTATGGGGAGAGGCAGAGATAAGTGGCAGTAATTATATATATATAAAAAACAGCTCGAAAAGGCTGTCATCCTGCTTTATTCTGACCAAAGTAATACTTTTCCTCTAATATGGTATATGATTCACTATGAAACCTGGAGGCTATACTAAAGATCTAATATAACTAATAATGGTAGTATACCACTAAGTAGTTTTAATAAAATTTCACATATAATCATACTATCTCTCTTTATATTTTGGGATGCAAGTATGCAAAATAAAGTTTCCCCTATGTTGTTGTTGTTAGGTGCTGTGAGTCTGTTCTAACTCATAGCGATGCTATGTATAACAGAACAAAATACTGCCCAGTCCTGTGCCATTCTCACAATAACTGCTATGTGTGAGCCCATTGTTGCAGCCACTGTGTGAATGCATCCCTTTGAGGGTCTTCCTCTTTTTCGCTGGCCCTCTGCCTTACCAAACATGATGTCCTTCTCCAGGGACTGACCCTTCCTAATAACATGTCCAAAGTACATAAGACAAGGCTTCCTTAGACTCACTTCCAAACAGCACTCTGTCTGTACTTCCAAGACAGACCTGTTGGTTCTTCTAGCAGTCTATGGCATATTCAATATTCTTCACCAGCACCATAATTTAAAGGCATCAATTCTTCTTCAGTCTTCTTTATTCATTGTCCAGCTTTCACATGCATATAGTTTGTATCATATTACACGTTCTATTTTTAAAAAGCATTTTTTACTTTAAACCTTGAGCACTTTTACAAATGAGTATTTTATAAGGCCTTTTTATCTTTACGAAACATTGCTTTATGTGATTACATAGTACTTTTCAAAAACCAATCTCTTCTTCATAAATACAGTGGTCAGAATGTCTAGTTTAGTATTACACACACCACCAGAAAGACACACACACATGTACAAAGCTAGCCTTTGTTCTTCTGAATCCTCGTCATAGACTATAAACCCAGCTTTTTGCCCTGGTATATGGACTTTTCATAATAATAGAACTGTCTGAATGGCCATCATCAGAGGAAGGAAATGTTTTATTTATCAGAAACCAAGTGTTCCAGTGAAAGGTGTCTGGGATTTATTTTTCTTTTCAGACAGTTTGTACGCAAGTGATGCTGACAAGATAAATTATCTGAGTCTCCAGGCCATGGAGGCAAATCCAAGCTGCATGAACTGAGTAAAAAACAAATACATAAGAAAATATCAAAAAAAAAAAAAAAGAAGAAAAAAGACAAACAAGAAAATAGAGACTCTTTTATTTGGGAGAAAACATGAAAATGTTCTTTGTTATAAAACTAGGAAGATAACTTCATTGTAAAACCCTTCTCCCCTCACCCATGAAGAACAAAAATTTGATGAAAATAAATGGAGAGACAAATGAATTAGAAAACTAACTAAATAAAAGTAAAAATCATATGAACAAAGTGATATGCTGAAAAGTCATTTGACAAATTTCAAAACAAACACAAGATTAAATATCCAAACAATAAACTAGGAACTGACGGCTACTTCTTTAATCTGATCAAATGCATATATGTTTTAGCTCCAAAGCCAGCATCTCACTGAGAGGGAACAGATTACAGGATTCCATTAAAGTCAGTAACAACAAATATATACCCGCTATTGCCCAATGGTGTAGTGATTAAGAGCTACAGCTGCTAACTGAAAGGTTGCCAGTTTGAGTCTACCAGGTGCTCCTTGGAAAATCTATGGGGCAGTTCTACTCTGTCCTATAGGGTCGCTATAAGCTGGACTTGATTGCAATAGGTTTGGTTTGGTTTTTATTGCCTCTAAGGAGCCCTGGTGATGCAGTGGTTAAGAGTTCAGGCTACTAATCAAAAGATCAGCAGTTGGAATCCACCAGCCGCTACTTGGAATCCCGATGGGGCAGTTCTACCCTGTTCTATAGGGTTCCTATGAGTCTGAATTGACTCAATGGCATCAGGCTTGGGTTTTTTTTTTTTTTATTGCCTGTAATATTTCCCATAATACTGAGGTATTAGCCAGCAAATATACAAGATAAAACAATTTGAGGAAAGAAATAAAACTAAGAGGCAAAACTATTTCTATGTAGATATGATATTGTATTTCTGGAAGAAAAACATAATAAATTGAACATATAATAAGAAAGGTAAAAGACATAATAAGATATAGGATATAAAATTAATGCACAGAAATCAATAGCCTTAATATATGAAAACATGAATCAGAAAACCTATTACAAGGATGGGCCCTACTTAGCAACAGAAAAATCAAACACTTAGCCAATAATATAAATATAATGTAAGAAAATATGTGTAATGTACGTGGAGGAAACGTAAAACTCCAAAAGACACAAAAGTAGTCTTGAAAAACTGGAAAGACATTCAATGCTTTGAATAGGAAGAGAAAACGTCATGAAGGTGGCTGGTGGATTTGAACTGCCAACCTTTTGGTTAGCAGCCAAACTTTTAACCACTGTGCCACCAGGGCTCCTATGAAGGTATTAAAAAAACCAAAAAACCAAGCCCAGTGCCGTCGAGTTGATTCCGACTATTAGCCACCCTATAGGACTGAGTAGAACTGCCCCATAGAGTTTCCAAGGAGCGCCTGGTGGATTTAAACTGCCAATCCTTTGGTTCACAGCTGTAGCACTTAACCACTATGCCACCAGGGTTTCCATGAAGGTATTAGTTCTCCCTAAATTAATTAATTATTTTAGGACAATCTAAATAAAAACTGCAGTAGGCTGATTCTTACAGATAACAATAAGGATTTTGGGGTGGGGGAGTGGTGTTGGAAATAGATAAATTAATTCCTGTAAGGTCATTATCTTTACTTAGAAAACAAAATAGAAACAGCTGACACAATTACTGTAAAGAGTGCCAACAAATTATTAAAACCACCAAAGGAGAAAAATAATGAGTCAGGAAAGGAATAATGAAAGGTATTCCCAGATCTCAGGCCATACTGCACCAAGCCAATAACCTACAGCAAACACATTTCTCAGTTTAGTAATTTCGAAAAACAAAAACAAACAGAATGAAAAAGTTAAAAAAACCCAAAAAACTGGACCTCCTAAATGAAGAATGATGTGAGTAAAATTAAAGTGATTATAATTGTCTTTATTCTTCAGGAATAAGAGGAGAGCCACCATCCATTCCAAACATGATATGTAAATATTTTTGTTACTTAACTGTAAATGGAGTCAATGAAGTTTGCTGAAATACCAAACTCTTCAGTGTGTTCTACCAATCTAAGGCAACAGTTTTGCAACACTTAGGGAGTGAATTGATTTTTTTTTTTTTTTAAGGGATGGTTTGGATTTTATTTATTATTTAAAAAAATAATTTTAAATATTTTTTTACTTTTTAGAAATAGTTTTAGATTTACAGAAAAATTGAAAAGATAGTACAGAGAGTTCTCATAAACAGTGTCAGCTCTCCCAGTTTCCCCTATTATTCATATTTTACATTGCCGTCATTGTTGTTAGTTGCTTTCAAGTAGGTTCTGACTCAGCATAGTGTATTGGTTACAATTAATGAACAATTATTGACACGTTAATATTAAGTCAAGTCCACAGTTTATTGAGAGTTCCTTAGTTTTTACTGATTGTCCTATGCATGTGTGTGTGTGTGTGTTCCAGGATCCCATTCAGGAAACTGCATTACATGTACTTGTCATGTATCCTTAGGATCCTGGGCGGTGACAGTTTCTCAGCTTTCTTTATTTTCGATGACATTGATAGTTTTGAGCAGTACTAGCCAGGTATTTTGTAAGATGCCCCTCTACTGGAATTTTTAACTCGTGTGATTCTCATAATTAGACAGGTTTATGGGTTTTGGGAATGGTCCATAGGTGGTTCAAATGGTTTGCAATGGACTGCTAACCTAAACGTTGATTGTCCGAATCCGCTCAGTGGTACCAGGAATGATAGACCTTTCCATCTGCTTCCGTTAAGATTCCAGTCGAGTTGTACTCTGTAAAACAACAGCCTTTCAGATAGAACAATAGAACAGCAGTAACAAACTGTATCAACATGAGTTGGAATCCACTTGATAGCAAGTAGCAGCAGCAACATGGGTTTTTAGGAAGAAGACATCAGGGATGAAGTGCCGTTTTAATCACATCATATCAAGGGTACATTCTATCAACATGTCCTATAACTGTTGATATTGACCTTGATCATCTGGCTGAGGTAGTGTTTGCCAGGTTTCTCCCCTATGAAGTTGCCTGTCCCCCTTTCCATACTGTACTCTTTGGAGGGAAGTCACTATGCACAGTCTGTATGTAAGGGTTGACATGTTATGCTCCACATCCTTGAGGGTGGAGTATCTATATAAATTATCTGAAATTCTTCTGCACAGGAGATCTGTCTCTTCTCCATCATTTATTTCTTTAATACTCTGGGTTATAATCCAATATTATGCAATTTATTTTGTTGCTGAAATAGCTTTGATCATTGGAAGCCCTTTCAGTGGTTCCTGTATTCCTTTGAAATACCTTATGTATTTTGTCTTGTTTTGTGTTGTGTTGTTTTTAGCACTCCCTTATTTTCTGGCACTACCGGATGCTCAGATTTTATCTTCAATATTTCCTGTCCCAGCCCCAGCATCAGCTATTTCTCCAAGGAGCTCTGTTCCTCTTATTGGGGAATATTAGAAAACCAGAACCTTGGCACTAGGTATGCTCATTGCTACTGGGAGAGTATTGTTCCTAAAAAAAAAATAGACCCTCTAAATTAGCTGAATAAGGAAATATATGTGTGTACACTGATGATTCCAATTACATAACTTTCTGTAAAAGGCAAAACTAAACAGTAAAAAGATCTTTGGTTTCAAGAGGTTCAGCTGGAGGGGAGAAGGTTGTACAGGTGAAGCACAGAGGATTTTTAGGGTACTGTAGTGATGGGGTCAGACCCAACTGGATGGCAACGGGTTTGGTTTTTTTGGGGGGTAGTGATGGATGGAGCCCTAGTTAAGCACTTGGCTGCTAACCAAAAGATCAGCAGTTCAAATCCACCAGCCAATCCTTGTAAACCTTATTGGGCAGTTCCACTCTGTCCTATAGGGGTGCTGTGAGTCAGAATCAACTGGATGGTAATGAGTTTCTTTTGGTTTTTGGTAGTGATGGATGCATGACATTATGCATTTGTAAAAACCTATAGAAATTTACTGCACAAAGTGCTGTAATATCTGCAAGTTAAAAAAAAATTCATTTAGGACATTGTGGGATTCCAGGAAGGAATGCAAACTGTGATAACAGAATCTAACTGTATAACAAATGCCCGTGAAAGGAGCAGGAGTAAAATTGCTGACTTAAGTATCTTTGGAAAGGAATGGTGTCTGTAAAACTGAATGCAAAAGTAACTACACATGAAAACTGTACTCTGATAAAGTTGTTTCCCATGGGAGTGTACAGTAAGTGCTCTGAAACTACTGTATATGTATACTGAAATCGAGCTATTAAGTAAACGAATGGCACATAGTGGAAACCAAGTTTCTTATGGGCAGAGTGGTAATTTACAGATAGACAAGGAGAAGGTGCTAGAATGATCCGTGTGGGAATGGATTATAGTTGAAGACATTGGTATCAATTTGCAACTATCTTGATATAGATAATAGATAATTACATATAAAAATATTTATAGATATGTGTATACATACATAAATATACACACATATATTTCCTTGTTTGGAGATATGATTATCTGTAGGGTTTTTCACCAACATGCCTGATGGTCATTGTTGGCTGTTAAGGTAGATAGCTCAGCTGTCAGTGGGAACATCGATGTGTGACCTCTCCACAAGCCCTGGGCTTCCTCCCAGCCTGTGGCCTCAAGCCATCAAATTTCCTACATGGCAGCCCAAGGCTCCATCTTTAATGTTCTAGTGAACAAGGTAGAAGCTGGATCAGCTTTCTGATCCAGGCTAGAAAGTCACTCAGTGGCACTTCTGCCTCTTTTTTTGGTCACAAACAAGTCACAAATACCTATAATTTAGGGGGAAGAGAGTTAGACCCTACCAATTTATGAGAGTGTGGGGGCGTTCTAAGACATTTTGTTGAATGGAAGGTTTTGTTGTGATGATCTTTAGAAAATGTAATCTGCCACACATTGCTTAAAGATAACCTAAATTACACCATGCCCAAATATTATATGCTCAAATATTTACATATATTTGTATATATATCTATATTTATATTTATGCTTACATTTATATTCCCATTCATATTTAAATATAATTTTTTACCACCTGCCTGCTGTGTTACATGGAAGAGATTTTAAATTATGAAAATCCTTTGTAGTTTGGCTATTTCATATCTTTCATAAGCTTGAACCTATATAATCCCCTTTTCTTTGGTTCTCCTAATGTTCAATGATGCTGCTCACCCTAAGGATTTTGGGATGCAAGATTTCTGGATGAGGGTAATCGATCTGCTAACACACTGGCCCCTCAAACACAAGAGGACTTGTATTAAAGTGTTGAAATTTAGAAATGTGATGTTTGAAGTGACAACTGATATTGCTTACAAATCTTTTATATGTAGAACTAACATACATATTTGTTATATTTATTACTAATTATTGAATAACTTTCTAATAATTTTATAAATTGCACCTTTCAGAGTTTCATTTTCTAATTTTTTGGGTTATAGAAATGCATTTGATTTTTGTGTGTTAAACTGATAGCCAGTGATATCACTAAATCTGGGTAAAAACCTAAGAGTTTATTATAATTTTGGTGAACTTTCTACATATATAATAATGCAATCTACAAATAAGACAGACTTAAGTCTTGCTTTAAAATCTTCGTTTGTTTTTTTCTTTACCTGTTTAACTTACGAGGGTCTCTGATAAAATATTGGATAATAATAGAGCAGGTATCCTTTCAAAGATTTCAACATTTGACTTTTTGATGTTTGTTGATGTTTATTTAACTTCCTTTGTAATTTTTGTGTGATTTTTCTTTCAATTACAGAGAGAATTTTTTTCAAATTATATAACTAAGATTATGCATTTTTTAAAATTTCTTCTTTTAGCTCTGACAACTTTTGATTATCTTATTTTGACAGCCTTATTGAGGTATGACTTACATAAAATATCTGTACTTATTTGAAGTGTAAAATTGAATAAGTTTTGGGAAATATATGCACACATACATCCATCACCACAATCAAAATAATGAACATATCCATCACCTCCTGAAGATTCTTAGTGCCTCTTTCTACCGCCTCCCACGACACCTTTATGCCATCCCCTTATCACTACCAGACAAGCACCAATGCGTTTTCTGCCAAAATCGATTAGTTTGCATTTGATATAATTTTATATGGAGCCCTGGTGGTGTAGTGGTTAAGAGTTCAGCTGCTAACCAAAAGGTTGGCAGTTCAAATCCACCAGCTATTCCTTGGAAATCCTTCAGGGCAGTTCTACTCTATCCTGTGGGGTCGCTATAAGTTGGAACCAATTTGACGGCACCTAACAATTTTTTTTTTTTTTTTTTTTTAACAACAATGCTTCCTTTTTTAATTCAGAATGATCGTTCTGAGATTCCCTTGTGTTGATATGCACATCAGGAGTTACTTCCTCTCTATTGCTGATTAGCATTCCATTTTCTATGAATATACCACTATTTGTTTATCCCTTCACCTATTGATGGCCATTTGAGTTGTATCCAGTTTTAGTCCATTAAAATAAACCTGGTATAAACATTTTGTGAACAAGTCATTGTCTTGTCGTACACTCTTATTTCTCTTGGGTAAATAGCAAGGCATTGAAAGCCTAGATCATACAGTAGGTGAAGATTTAAGTTTTTAAATAATTGTCAGACTGTTTTACCAAATGGTTGCACCATTCTACATTGCCAGGAGTAGTGTATGTGAGTTCTCGTACCACCACATCCTTACCTCATAGCAATTGTGCAATAAATTTTAGGTTTTAACATTATGCTAGCTAAGCAGAGAAACGTGCCGTTCTCTATACTTATCCACTCTTTTTCTGGTCCAGGTTATGGTGCTCTCTTTGTCTCAAACATCTGCCTTTTCCTTGTTTGCCTGGTAGTTCCTACCTACCCCCTAAGACCTATCTCTGATCTACCCTGATATATAAGTTTCCCTGCCTTCTTTGTGCAATAATGATTTATTTTCCTGTACTGAGATCCCTGTGCTTTTCTGGCATTCTTACTTTTTATGTTTTAGATTCTCGTATTAAATTAGAAGTTGTTTGCGGGAGGAATCTTATCATTTATCCTTTCACCTGCTTCAGAGCTCAACACATGTTAAGAACTCAATATATTTGGGGTTGTTAAATGAAATAGTAAATGCCATTTTATAATTCTGTTTCGATGATTATCATTTAAAGGCTGCAAATGAACATTTCTTACTAAATGTAAAGACACATGGAATTGCATTGATTACTTCTAAGCCTTGAACCATTCAAAGCGCAATTAACGAATAAAACACAATATCAAAATACTTCTGAGAGTATGATTTGATTTAAAATTTAATCATCACTCACTCATAACTGCCATTGGAGTTTAAATTATTAGATACCATCTGCTGCCTAAACATCTAGGGAGTATTTTTAAGGAATATCTTTTTAGTGAAAGTGATAATCTTGCACCAATTTGTTTACCACTTATCTGGTTCCTGGCATTTAAATCTTGTAACAACAAAAGTTATAGTTGAGTGCATAAGGCAATAAATGAAAACTATGATAAGAGCACAATGAAAATGTAAATGACTTTTTTTCTTGTTGTTGTCTCCAGATTCATTACCCCTAGTATTATAATGAGCTATGTAAATCCGAGAGTAGGTAACATGGCAAAGGTGGAGTGATTCAGAAGGCAAGCTTTGTTTACACAAGTGCTAGTTTGAGTGTTGGCTGTCCCTTTAAATACCAGTGAACCCAAGATGAGAAGCCGTTGTAACCTTACCTTTTTTCATCACAATAATAACATGAATAATAATAACAATCTCATACATTTTGATGAGCTTATGCATGTGTGTTGGTATTTATAGATTTTGGTTACAGGCAGTCCCCAGGTTAAGAACGTCTGATTTACATACAACCTGCAGTTATGAACCGACCCCTGTAAAGCCTGTTATTATTATATATAACAGGAACACTGTTTACTAAAATTATATGTATTCATTTCAATGCCCCTGTGATGGTGTCTTTTTTTTTCTCTTTATTATTATTATTTTTACTGTACTTTAGATGAAAGTTTACAGAGCAAACTAATTAGTACACATATTGTTTATGACATTGGTTAACAACCCCACAACATGTCAACACTGTCCCTTCTCAACCTTGGGTTCCCTATTACCAGCTTTCCCGTTCCCTTCTGCCTTCTAGTCCTTGACCCTGGGCTGGTGTGTCCCTTTAGTCTCATTTTGTTTCAATGGGCCTGTCCAATCTTTGGCTGAAGGGTGAATCTCAGGAGTGACTTCATTACTCAGCTAAACGGGTGTCCGGGGGCCATACTCTCAGGGTTTCTCTGGCCTCTGTCAGGCCAGCAAGTCTGGTTTTTCTCTTTTGAATTAGAATTTTGTTCTACTTTTTTCTCTGGCTCTGTCCAGGACCCTCTATTGTGATCCCTGTCAGCGCAGTTAGTGGTGGTAGCTGGGCACCATCTAGTTTACTGGACTTAGTTTGGTGGAGGCTGTGTTAGATGAGGTCTATTATTCCTTTGGGCTAATCTTTCCCTGTAACTTTAGTTTTCTTCCTTCTTCCTTGCTCCCAAAGACCAGTGGAGTATCCTAGATGGCTTCTCACAGAGTTTTAAGACCCCAGATGCTACTCAACAAAGTAGAATATAGAACATATTCTTTTTTTAAAAAAAAATAATTTTTATTGTGCTTTGAGCGAAAGTTTATAAATCAAGTCAGTCTCTCACATATAAACTTATTTACACCTTACTACATACTCCCACTTACTCTCCCCCTAATGAGTCAGCCTGCTCCCTCCTTCCAGCCTCTCCTTTCATGGCTGTTTTGCCAGTTTCTAACCCCCTCTACCCTCCCATCTCCCCTCCAGACAGGAGATGCTAACATAGTCTCAAGTGTCCACCTGATGCAAGTATCTCACTCCTCATCAGCTTCTCTCTCCAACCCATTGTCCAAGCCAACCCATGTATGAAGAATTGTCTTCAGGAATGGTTTCTGTCCTGGGCCAACACAAGGTTTGGGGACCGTGACCACCGGGATTCTTCTAGTCTTAGTCAGACCATTAAGTCTGGTCTTTTTATGAGAATTTGGGGTCTGCATCCCAGTGTTCTTCTGCTCCCTCAGGGATTCTCTGTTGTGCTCCCTGTCAGGGCAGTCATCAGTTGTGGCCGGGCACCATCTAGTTCTTCTGGTCTCAGGATGATGTAAGTCTCTAGTTCACGTGGCCCTTTCTGTCTCTTGGGCTTATAATTACCTTGTGACCTTGGTGTTCTTCATTTTCCTTGATCCAGGTGGGTTGAGACTCATTGATGCATCTTAGATGGCCACTTGTTAGTATTTAAGACCCCAGACGCCTCACTTCAAAGTGGGATGCAGAATATTTTCTTAATAGAATTTATCTTGCCAATTGACTTAGATGCCCCCTGAAGCTGTAGTCCCCAAACCCCCACCCTTGCTCCCCTGACCTTCAAAGTATTCAGTTTATTCAGGAAACTTCTTTGCTTTTGGTCCAGTCCAGTTGTGCTGACCTCCTCTGTATTGAGTGTTGTCCTTCCCTTCACCTAAAGTGGTTTTTATCTACTATCTAATCAGTAAATAACCCTCTCCCACCCTCTCTCCCTCCTCCCTCTGGTAACCAAAAAAGAATGTGTTCTTCTCAGTTTAAACTATTTCTCAAAATCTTATAATAGTGGTCTTATACAATATTTGTCCTTTCGCATCTGACTAATTTCACTCAGCATAATGCCTTCCAGGTTCCTCCATGTTATGAAATGTTTCCCAGATTCATCATTGTTCTTTATCGATGGGTTAGTATTCCATTGTGTGAATATACCATAATTTATTTATCCATCTGTCCGTTGATGGACACCTTGGTTGCTTCCATCTTTTTGCTATTGTAAACAGTGCTGCAATAAACATGGGTGTGTATATATCCGTTTGTGTAAAGGCTTTTATTTCTCTAGGATATATTCCAGGGAGTGGCACTTCTGGGTTGTATGGTAGTTCTATTTCTAACTTTTTAAGAAAACGCCAGATAGATTTCCAAAGTGGTTGTACCATTTTACATTCCCACCAGCAGTGTATAAGAGTTCCAATCTCTCTGCAGCCTCTCCAACATTTATTATTTTGTGTTTTTTGGATTAATGCCAGCCTTGTTGGAGTCAGATGGAATCTCATCATAGTTTTAATTTGCATTTCTCTAATGGCTAATGATTGAGAGCATTTTCTCATGTATCTGTTAGCTGCCTGAATATCTTCTTTCGTGAAGTGCGTGTTCATATCCTTTGCCCAATTTTTAATTGGATTGTTTGTCTTTTTATGGTTGAGTTTTAACAGAACCATATAGATTTTAGAGATCAGGCGCTGGTCGGCGATGTCATAACTGAAAACTTTTTCCCAGTCTGTGGGTGGCCTGTTTATTCTTTTGGTGAAGCCTTTAGATGAGCATAGGTGTTTGATTTTTAGGAGCTCCCAGTTATCTGGTTTCTCTTCATCATTTTTGGCAATATTTTGTATTCTGTTTATGCCTTGCGTTAGGGCTCCTAAAGTTGTCCCTATTTTTTCTTCCATGATCTTTACCATATTAGTCTTTATATTTAGGTCTTTGATCCACTTGGAGTTAGTTTTTGTGCATGGTGTGAGGTATGGGTCCTGTTTCATTTTTTTGCAGATGGATATCCAGTTACGCCAGCACCATTTGTTAAAAAGACTCTTTTCCCCAGTTAAGTGACTCTGGACCTTTGTCAAATATCAGCTGTTCATACGTGGATGGATTTATATCTGGGTTCTCAATTCTGTTCCATTGGTCTATGTGCCTGTTGTTGTACCAGTACCAGGCTGTTTTGACTACTGTCACTGTGTAATATGTTCTAAAATCAGGTAGAATGAGGCCTCCCACTTTCTCCTTCTTTTTCAGTAATGTTTTACTTATCCGGGGCTTCTTTCCCTTCCACATGAAGTTGGTGATTTGTTTCTCCATCACATTAAAAAATGTCATTGGAATTTGGATCAGAAGTGCATTGTATATAAAGATGGCTTTTGGTAGAATAGACATTTTTACTATGTTAAGTCTTCCTATCCATGAGCAAGGTATGTTTTTCCACTTATGTAGGTCCCTTTTGGTTTCTTGTGCTAGTACTTTGTAGTTTTCTTTGCCTAGGTCTTGTACATCTTTGGTAAGATTTATTCCTAAGTATTTTATCTTCTTGGGGGCTACTGTAAATGGTATTGATTTGGTAATTTCCTCTTCACTGTTCTTTTTGTTGATGTAGAGGAATCCAAGTGATTTTTGTATGTTTATCTTGTAACCTGAAACTATGCCGAACTCTTCAATTAGTTTCAGTAGTTTTCTTGAGGATTCCTTAGGGTTTTCTGTGTATAAGATCATGTCATCTGCAAATAGAGATAATTTTACTTCTTCCTTGCCAATCCGGATGCCCTTTATTTCTTTGTGTAGCCTAATTGCTCTGGCTAGGACTTCCAGCACAATGTTGAATAAGAGCGGTGATAGAGGGCATCCTTGTCTGGTTCCCGATCTCAGTGGGAATGTTTTCAGGCTCTTTCCATTTAGGGTGATGTTGGCTGTTGGCTTTGTATAAATGCCCTTTACCATGTTGAGGAATTTTCCTTCTATTCCTATTTTGCTGAGAGTTTTTATCATGAATTGGTGTTAGACTTTGTCAAATGCCTTTTCTGCATCAATTGATAAGATCATGTGGTTTTTGTCTTTTGTTTTATTTGTATGGTGGATTACAATATTGAACCAAACTTCCATAAAAAAACCTGGTCTAAATCCCATTTGGTCATGGTGGATTCTTTTTTTGATATGTTGTTGAATTCTATTGGCTAGAATTTTATTGAGGATTTTTGCATCTATGTTCATGAGGGATATAGGTCTGTAATTTTCTTTTTTTGTGGTGTGTTTACCTGGTTTTGGTATCAGGGATATGATGGCTTCATAGAATGAGTTAGGTAGTATTCCATCCTTTTCTATGCTTTGAAATACCTTTAGTAGTAGTGGTGTTAACTCTTCTCTGAAAGTTTAGTAGAACTCTGCAGTGAAGCCAGCCGGACCAGGGCTTTCTTTTTTTGATGTTGTTGTTAGGAGTTTTTTGGTTACCTTCTCAATCTCTTTTTTTTGTTATGGGTCTATTTAGTTGTTCTACTTCTGATTGTGTTAGTTTAGGTAGGTAGTGTGTTTCTAGGAATTCACCCATTTCTCCTAGGTTTTCAAATTTGTTAGAGTACAATTTTTCGTAGTAATCTGATATGATTCTTTTAATTTCAGTTTGGTCTGTTGTGATATGGCCCTTCTCATTTCTTATTCAGGTTATTTGTTTCCTTTCCTGTATTTCTTTAGTCAGGCTGGCCAATGGTTTATCAATTTTGTTAATTTTTTCAAAGAACCAGCTTTTGGCTTTGCTCATTTTTTCAATTGTTTTTCTGTTCTCTAATTCATTTAATTCTGCTCTAATTTTTATTATTTGTTTTCTTCTGGTGCCTGATGGATTATTTTGTTGCTCACTTTCTATTTGTTCAAGTTGTAGGGAGAGTTCTCTGATTTTGGCTCTTTTTTATGTATGTGTGCATTTATTGATATAAATTGACCTCTGAGCACTGCTTTTGCTGTGTCCCAGAGGTTTTGATAGGAAGTGTTTTCATTCTCGTTGCATTCTATGAATTTCTTTGTTCCCTCCATAATGTCTTCTATAACCCAGACTTTTTTCAGCAGGGTATTGTTCATTTTCCAAGTATTTGATTTCTTTTTCCTGATTTTTCTGTTATTGATTTCTACTTTTATGGCCTTATGGTCTGAGAAGATGCTTTGTAATATTTCAATGTTTTGGATTCTGCCAAGGTTTGTTTTATGACCTAATATGTGATCTATTCTGGAGAATGTTCCATGTGCACTAGAAAAAAAAAAAAGTGTACTTTGCAGCTGTTGGGTGGAGAGAACATATTCTTTATAAACTTTTTTATGCCAATTTAGCTAAATGTTCCCTGAGGCCATGGTCCCCACAGCCCTCGGCCCAGCAATTCAGTCCCTCAGGGAGTTTGGATGTGTGTTTGGAGATTCCATGACCTTGCCTTGTAGAAATTGTGCTGGCTTCCCCAGTACTGTGTACTGTCTTACCCTTTGTGATGGTGTCTTCTAACAACTAATCCTTCTTTTTATTTTTTAAATCAGCAATAGAACACTTCTTCCTATCAAGCAGTTTTCTAAACTTGGTGTTTTAGATATCTTGATTTTTGAAATATAGTTTTGATTTTCCTGTCATTCTCCATGTTGGTCACTGCTCTCAATGGACACCAACACCTTTCTACGTGTTCTAATAAAAACATTTATTATTATTATTGCTATCTATTGGGCATATGCCATATGTTAGATAATGAGTTAAACACCAAGCACTCAACAATCCCATTAAATCTTTGTAGGTATTCAGTAATATACCTGTTTCACAGACATAAGAACTGTAAAATACCGAATGATTTAGAGAAAGAAAGATTTTTGTGATGAATTCAAGGTCATACAGTCAGGTAAGGCACAGAATTGAAATCTACAGCCAGGTCTCTCTGTTTGCAAAGTGTCCTTAACCACTACACTGTATCCTTGTATTCCTGCTTTGATTACCATTTTGAATTATCTTGACGGAGAGGCTGGTCAGGGTTTTCTCTATTTACTTTGGTTTAATACCTGGTGTACGAGTTGCCGGATCATGCAAATTGTTAATACACTCTGCTACTATCCAAAAGGTTGGAGGTTCAAGTACACCCCGAGCCCCTCAGGAGAGACACCTGGTGATCTACTTCCAGAAAATCAGCCGTTGAAAACGCTATGAAGTACAGTTTTTCTCTGACACACATGGGGTCACTGTGAGTCGGAATCAACGACAACTGGCTTATACCTAGCATAGTAGTTTTTCGGTTGCAAATGTTGGTTCAGAAGCTGTGTGTTATTTCTATCACTCTGTGATTTATTAAGACCCGTGGGGGCACAGTGATTTATTAGGAACTCTGCATCTTACACTGCAATGGGCTTCTTATCTACTTAGGAAATATCCAGTTACGCTTTTTACCTTTTAGACCTTCAGCTAGGCCTTATTCTGTGCTGGGCCCTGTTTACTTAACTGCATTGATCATAGGACCATGACAGATTTTTCTACTTCTTTGTTCTATTCCTTGCAGCTTTTAAAATTTGCCCAAATTCTTACCTCTAAGGGGAAAGATTCAGATCTTATTTCTAAGGCAAGGAGTTTAAAGACTTTTGATAGTTCAACCCCTATCTGTAAAATAATTTTTAGCTCACCTTTCTGTATGTGGATGGGTCTTTGTGTGTATGCATATTGTATTGCTATGCTATGAATATTATAAAATATATACATATGTAGAAATCAAAATGATGGACTAAAATAAATATTTAGAGATATTCCAATATTTTTCCCAATACCTTAATGTATCAACTAATGCAATCTCTATGAATTTTACTTTGCAGTCCAGTGTTCCAGTGAACACAATCATTTAGTCCATGGCCATGCGTTTGATCTTTTTGAACATCTTCTTTACTCCAAATAGTAGCCACATTGCCTAATCTGATTTCAGAGCAGTATGGACCTCAGCCTAACTGTCGTATCTCCTACCATTTGGATGTCAGTATCTCTTTTACTTTTGTCTATGCTTTTCCACAGAAGAGATGCGTCTTAGTTATCTAGTGCTGCTATAACAGAAATACCACCAGTGAATAGCTTTAATAAAGAGAAATTTATTCTCTCACAGTTTGGGAGGCTAGAAATCTGAAATCAGGGTGCCAGTTCCAGGGGAAGACTTTCTGTCTTTGTCAACCCTGGGGAAAGGTCTTGTCATCAACCTTCCCCCACGGAGGAGTTTCTCAGTGCAGGCACCTTAGGTCCAAAGGACACATTGTTCTCCTGGATCTTGTTCCTTGGTGGTCTGAGGTCCTCATGTCTCTCTGCTGGCTTCTGTTATTTCTGGAAACTGATTGATTTATAAGGCACAACTTAATCTTGTAGATTGAGTCCTGCCTCATTAACATAACTGCTGCTAATCCCACCTCATTTACACCATAGAGTTAGGGTTTATAACACATAGGAAAATCACATGAGATAAGAAAATAGTAGACAATCACACAATACTGGGAATCATGGAATAGCCAAGTTGACACACATTTTTTGGAGGATACAATTCAATCCATTAAAAGGTATTATTTACGTATCAATCCTATGATATTGAGAACATGATGCAATTTTCAAGCAGCTTTGCTACTAATGCATTCTCCACTTTCCAGACCGACAAGAAACAGCAGCTCCCTTTATTTAAGTTCTTTTTTCTTCCAAAGTATTTTTCTCAAAAGCTATAAATAAAGTCAGAGTTAAAACCAATGTTTATCATGAAGCTACTGAAGCTTAATTACAACACACTTGCTGACAGAAAAGTTTTTGGCCTCATTAAATTACATAAATTTTATAGGACCCTTGCATACAGCCATATAGCTGGCACATCCTCTTGGGGACTCATGTGAACTCGAGCCAAATGTATGCTTCTGATTCCCAGGAGAAGTCTCATATGAATCCATACTTAAGACAAAACACTTCTAAATTATTCTTTGAGATTGAGTTTGTGGAAAACGTAACTCTCTGTAAATTGTTTAGAGCTGATCTCAATACTGAATCGAGTAAACACAGACTATTAAGTGTGAAGAAAATTAGGTTTTCAGTAAAAAAAAAAAAAGTTTTCAATAGCTATTGATATTTAACTAAATCCTGTCAGTCATATTAAATGTAGAGATCTTTAGATCTTTCTGCATTAACATTTGTAATGATTGAGGTGGGAGTGGAAGTGATTACCTCAAAAGTTTTGAGGGTAGTATTTTTAGAACTCATGGAAACTATTTACCAGGAGGCAGAATGAAGCCATGGTGTGAGCATTTCCGCATATCATTCACTTGCTTATCTTTCAATATGGCATTTGAAAATAGTATATGGAGAAAATCTTTACAAACAATTTTACTGTTAATTTTCTACATGGTAAAGTTTCATGCATTTAAAAATATGTTACCATAAAAGTCTCTGTGTCCTGTCAGTTCACAGTAGCCATAGGGCCAACTGTGGGAATGGTTTCTTGTTTCAACTTCCCCACTTCGCCCCCTAAAACTCTTAGTAATATGATATAGACATTTTCATCGTAGTGACTTTCGTTTAGAACATGTAAAACACATCTTGACCCTGAGCAGAATATTCTAAAATTAGTATACTAGTTTGAAGGCATAAGATTTGGGTTATAGTCCTAGCTGTGACAATCACCAGCTGCAGAAGTATAGATATGTTGCTTTCCTGCTTGGTGTCTCTATTTCTTCGTTGGTAAAGTGATGTTTTTTTTTTGGATGTTTAATAAATATGGGCTTCTTTTATCTCTATCCACCTATGCTGAGATAGGGCAAGCAGCCCTGGTGGTGTAAATGGTTTATACTCAACTACTAACCTAAACTTTGGTGGTTCAAATCCAGCCAGCAGCTCCATGGAAGAAAGGCCTGGTGGTCTGCTTCCGTCAAGAGTACAACCACGAAAAACCTATGGAGCAGTTCTGCTCTGTAACACATGGGGTCTCTGTGAGTCAAATCAACGCAACAGCGATGTGTTTAGCCTTTGGTTTTGAGGTAGGACAGTCCTAGGTCTTATATACTTCTTTAGAGGTATATGCATTTATTAATACAGATGATATAAAAAGTGAGTAACTGCACATATCTGGCCAGAAAAGTGCTTTGTAAAATAGATACAAACCCATCAAACTGTCCCTTTATATTTTATGCTACATGACTTGATCTACCCATACAATTATTCATAGAAATATGATTTATTTATACAGAATCAGCTACAGACTTGAACATATTTTGCCACTTCTTGAATTTAAGATTACTGTGTCAGATACTCCCCAGTTTGTATATTTTGGCATCACTGAAGAAACATCATTTATGCTTATGTCTGGAGTAGTTTACATCAAAATTTCCATATGTCAAGTTTCTTGACATTATTACTAACATTTCATAATTCAGTGGAAGATACAGTCAGTGACAGAGTTCCATATTACAGGAAACATAATATTTACCATGACTGCTTTGTTTTCCCTTTCCTATACCAGACTGAAATATTTTCATAGAGATTTTTGTTTTTCAGGCTTAAGTAATGTTTCAAGAACTACAGAAAACACATTAACATTGTCAGTTACTAAGTTAACTTTGCCAGATATTTAACACCTGACTTCACAAGTTTGGTGTCTTTGTTTAATAGTGAGATCTAGATTTAGGTCTCTATTTTTTTTCTATAGATAGGCATGTAGGCAGGCAGGCAGGCAGGCAGGTAGGCAGGCAGGCAGGCAGGCAGGTAGACAGGCAGATATGTGTATGTATATATATATTTGTGACAACTGAATGTTTCATTAAGAGTTAAATTCATAATTTTGTTATGACTGAAGAATGTAGAGATGTATTGATAGGCTGTTTTTTAACAATAGTTCTATCACTAAACATTTAATTCTTACCTATTCAATTTTAATCTTCTGGGGGGAAAATTTAGAGTAATAAGTGTCATAAAATCTAATATTTATTAGGTTTTTATTGTGTACCAGACATTCTTCTAAGCAAAATGATGTATTACTAACTTCTTGAATAGTCACAGGAGCACTGCTAGATCGTTTCCTCTTACATACTGCTGAGAAAATTGAGGCTTGGTGGTATTATCTGATATGCCTTAGACCCCCATGGCTGGTGACACTCATGCTGAATGCTTCCAGATTCTGTACTTGAACTCAAGTGCTGTACCAAAAAACCAAAGCCGTTGCGGTTGAGTCAATTCCGACTCACAGTGACCCTATAGGACAGGGTAGAACCGTCCCATAGAGTTTCCAAGGAGCACCTGGTGGATTTGAACTGCCATCCTTTTGTTTAGCAGTCATAGCTCTTAACCACTACACCACGAGGGTTTCCTCAAGTGCTATAGTGCCTTATAACCCAATTACTGAAAAATCTTTAAGCCACGCTCTAAAATTAAAAAAAGGGAGGGAAGAGTATCTTAAGCATCTATAACAGTCACCCTCTGGTCGACTATTGCTTGTTTTCCTATTCCTGCCACAGCCATCTCTCAAGCCTGAGGATTGTTGTTGTTGTTGTTGTTAGGATGCCATTGAGACGGTTCCAACTCATAGTGACCCTATGCACAACAGAACGAAACGCTGCCTGGTCCTGTACCATCCTCATAATTGTTGCTATGCTGGAGCCCATTGTTGCAGCCACTGTGTCTATCCATCTCATTAAGGTCTTCCTCTTTTTTCACTGACCTCTACTTTGCCAAGCCTGATGTCTTTTTCCAGGAACTCATCCCTCCTGACAACATGTTCAAAGTATGTGAGATGTACTCTCGCCATCCTTGCTTCCAAGGAGTGTTGTGGTTGTACTTCTTCCAAGACAAATTTGTTCATTCTTTAGGCAGTTCATGATATATTCCATATTCCTCACCAACACCACAGTTCAAAGGTGTTAATTCTTCTTTGGTCTTCCTTATTTACTGTTCAGCTTTTGCATGCATATGAGGTGATTGAAAACTAATTTCTTTCCTCTCGTGGTATAAAAATCTAAAATCCTGTATATGATTTTCAAGCTCTACATGATCTACCTGCCTGGCAAGTCTCTTCTCCTCCCTCACTGCCTCACAGTTCGTATTTCACTATTCCTTATCTCCAACAATATGACGCTTTCTGCTTCTTCTCTGCAATTATTTCTACCTTCCCAGTACATCAGGCATATTTTGTTTGCCTGAAGAAAACTCTGATTCATCTTCTGTTCTGACTTCAAAGCCAGTAATACTGTGGAATCCACCGTGATGTCCCCAGATAAATGTAGGTATAACTGTATGTTCCATGCTTACTGAATATATATATTTCATATAGCTGTTATGTTAATTTTCCATTTGTTTTTTGCATTTCTGTTTTTCACTAGATATAAGCTGCTGAAACTAGACTATAAGCTTTATTCCTTTTTCTGTTCTTCCTTTCAGTGTGATAATTCAGCTTTTAATGCAGTAAAATAAACTTTAGATAATGAGCGTGAGATCCTACCAAACTCATCACTGTCATTATCTTCACCTGGGTTGACATTTATTTCCATACTTACTGTGCAGTCATCATGTGAAAAGCTTTAATAGAATTCTCTCTTTTAATCAATGCAAATTTTTACAGGATTGGTAGTAGTACGCTTCCCATTTTATAGATGTCAAAGGTGAATCTGTAGATCCACACAGGTTCACTTCAGAGCTTGTGGGCTTAGCATTAAACTATGTTCTCTGAATTCCAAAGGCCCCTTGGAAGAAAGATCTGGCAATCTACTTATGAAAAATCAGTCCTTGAGAACGTTATGGAGCACAGTACTACTCTGACTGGACATGGGTTCAATGAACAAATTCTACTGGTGAACACGGGTTCACCATGAGTCAGAATCAACTAGATAACTGTTTTTTTTGTTTTTGTTTTTATGGATTACAACAAGGCCTAGAGGATGAAGTCATTCTGATGAAATGATTGCCTGAAGATTTGCTGACTTCACTATAGCTAGAAGTGATCTTGCATACCCTAGACGGGCCCTTAGTGGGGATGGTATAGAGTTTAGATATTGGAAGTGTGGTTGGACTAGATGACATTTAAGATCCGTCCCAATCCTACTTTTCCCTTATGTTCAGATCATATGGTTATTGACTTACTGAACTTTCAAATTTCTTAAGCATTACATTTATACTGCATATTTAGTTAATTTATGCACTTAAAACAGGATTTGAGGAATTTTACTGCTGAAAAAAGTGAAGTGTATCTGTCTTTCGATGTAGAGACTTCGATAAGTGCAATGTGTTCCCATAGTGTGAAATAACACACCCACATCTTAACATAAAAACTTGATCTATCGCAAACCCAAGTGAATTGTTATTCAGAGAAATGGAAAATGTCTTTAAGAGAGTTCCCATAAATCCGCAGCCCAGATTGCAGTTTACATCAAATGTTTAAAATGATGGAAATTAAACATCATAAAAGAGTCTAAAATTATACTGGCTCCCTTAAGAAGAACCCTCATAAGGTAAGGAGAAACGGACACCTTGTCACAGCAATATCAATTTTGTCCTGAGCTCAAATATAAGTGAAGACCTTACGGAAATATTTTAATATTAATAATTATTTTCTTAGGGAGAGAAAATTTAAAAATGGAAAGAAAAATTACAAAAAGATTTTTTTGTTTATAATTGGTAGTTTGAAAATAAAATGTAAGAAAGCCATAAAATGAATCAAGTGGACATATAACATGAAATAGGTCTCAAAATAGTTTAATTTTTAAAACTTCTCAGATATTAATTTTAATTAGAATGAATTTTATTAAAATTGAAACAGCTTAAAATTCTTTAGAACACTTGTTAGCTGGATTATTATTAAAGTAGAATCTCAAATAAAAATACTGCCTATTAAAGGCAAGAATTTTATGCTTCAAAATAATACTGTGTAGAAAGTACAGTTTTACATTAACCTAAATACATATATATATATATATATATATATAAACACATATATAAGCCAAAACCAAACCCTTTACTGATTCCAACTCACAGTGACCCTGAAGGGCAGAGTAGAACTGCTCCATAGAGAGTCTAAGGAGCAACCGGTGGATTTGAACTGTTGACCCTTCGGTTAGCAGCTGAGCTCTTAACCACTGCGCCACCAGGGCTCCAATTCTATCTATCTATCTATCTATATATATATATACACGTATATATATATATATATATGGAAACCCTGGTGGCGTAGTGGTTAAGTGCTACAGCTGCTAACCGAAGGGTCGGCAGTTCGAATCCACCAGGCGCTCCTTGGAAACTCCATGGGGCAGTTCTACTCTGTCCTATAGGGTCGCTATGAGTTGGAATCGACTCGATGGCACTGTGGGTTTTTTTTTTTTGGTATATATATATATATATGTATACGGAATATTTTTGAATATTAAAAACTCCAAATGATACCTAGGAGTAGAGTTTTAAATATTCAAATGAACTAAATTTTTTAAATATTTAAATGAACAAATGACAACTTCAAGTAGATATCACTTTATCCTAATAATATTGTTTCTCATTTTGAAATGTGAAATGGGTTGTTAAATGTTCTTCCATATTCTCTTGGTTAAGAGATTTGACTACGCTTGAGAATAGTTATCCTTAGCTTGGTGACTAAATTACCATGAGGTCTAGGGCTTTCAGGTTACTGCATTCACATGGTTCCTTCCCATGTTCCACACTGAATGCTGAACTCATAAAACTTCAGAGAAGAATATGCATTCCTGAAAGGTAGAACCATGGTATTAATAACCATGGTTATTGTTAGGTGCCGTCAAGTCGGTTCCCACTCATAGTGATCTCATGTACAACAGAACAAAATACTGCCAGGTCCTGTGTTATCTTCATAATTGTTGTTATGTTTGAGCCCATAGTTGCAGCCACTGTGTCAGTCCATTTCATTAAGGGGCTTCCTCTTTTTTGCTGACATCTACTTTACCAATGTCCTTCTCCAGGGACGAGTTGATGTCCCTCTCCAGGAACTAGTTGATCTCTCCTGATAACATGCCCAAAGTAAGTGAGATGAAGTCTCACCATCCTCTCTTCTAAGGAGGATTCTGGCTGTACTTATTCCAAGACAGATTTGTTCTTTCTTTTGCCAGTCCATGATATATTCAATATTCTTTGCCAAAACCATAATTTGAATGCGTCAATTCTTCAGTTTTCCTTATTCATTGTCCAGCTTTCACATGCATATTAAGTGATTGGAAATGCCATGATTTGGGTCAGGCCATGCACCTTAGTCCTCAAACTGATATCTTTGCTTTTTAAGATTTCAAAGAGATCTTTTTAAGAAGATTTGATTTCTTGACTGGTGCTTCCATGGGCATTGATTGTGGATCCAAGTAAAATGAAATTCTTGACAACTTTCAATATTTTTTCTGTTTATCGTGATGTTGTTTATCGGTCCAGTTGTAAGGAGTTTTGTTTTCTTTATGTTGAGGTGTACTACATACTGAAGGCTGTAGTCTTTGATCTTCATCAGGAAGTATTTCAAGTCCTCTTCACTTTAATGCTGGAGAATAATAATAATAATAATAAATTGAAATACCACCAACCAGATGCGTGATCCTCCCTTATGCACAGAACATAAACCAAATTAACAGTTTGAATGTTGGTAACTCTACAACAGAGGATTTTAATATCACGTGGACAGCAGTTTCCTTCTTCACGGTCATGAATGCCATTGTAGACAAAATCCTTGTCAAGATGCTGTCCTGGTGGTATCTATCCATTTTTTACAGTTAATCCGAAAGTTGAAATCCATCAGCTATCTCAGCTCTAAGAGTTGAGTTTTATTCTACATTTTTTCCCCATTCTACCCAGGACCATCTTTTGCGTCCCTGGCCAGAAAAGTCAGTAGTGGTAGCCGGGAACCATCTAGTTCTCCTGATCTCAAGTACATGAAACCGTGGTTTGTGTAGAGTATTAGTCCAGTAGGCTAATTTCTTCTTCGACTTTTTGATTTCCTTCTTTTTATTTTGCTGCAGATGTGTAGAGACCAATAGTTGTATCTTAGATGGCCAATCATAAGCTTTTAAGACCCAGACACTACTCACCAAACTAGGATGTACAACACTATCTTTATGAGCAATATCATGCCAATTGGCTGAGTTGCCCCCTGAGATTATGGTCCTAAGCCCTCAAACCTAGCAATTGAATCTTGCAAGGTGTTTGGTTATATCTAGGATGTATATATAACTGTGTCCCCTATGTGCTTTATTTTATATATGAATATATATGCAACATGCACAAACATGTGTATACATTTGCTGTAGAAATGCCTATACATGAGCACCTGTATATTCATATGTGCTTACATATGTACCTATGTAACTATGTTATAACACTTATTATTTGTTATTACTGTTGTCACAAAATTGTACATTTTGTGACTTTTACCAAAATTGTCCCTTATTCTTGTATACTTCATAGTGTCATCTTTTACCTTAATCAGGTCGTGCTGACTTTACCCTTATTCAGTAATGCCTTATCCATACCCATCACCAAAACTGAAAAGTGCCTACTATCTAGAAAGTGATTCCCCCTCCCTCTGCCTCCCATCCTTGGTAACCACCAAAAAATGTTCCTTTATGTATGTATACCTATTTTTGTCTTTTTGTAATAGTGATATCATACAGTACTTGTCATTTTATGATTGACTTATTTCACTCAGCACAATGTTTTCCAGATCCATCCATGTTATATTTTGAGAACTCATTCTTATTTTCTATGGCTGCATAGTATTCCATTGCACATATGTGTCACAGGTTTTTTTTTTTTCCATTCATCTTTTGATGGGCAGTTAGACTGTTGTGACTAATGCTGCAATGAACATAAGTATGCTATATATATATATACGCTCGTGTCAGTAGTTTTAATTTTCTAGGGTCCCATAATTTCTTAATATGGGGAATATTTTGTACTATAGTTTTAATATAGGATTGGATTAAAAACACAAAACAATATGTATTCCATTAGAAGCAGTTGATACATGAAATTTGTTGTTGTTTGGTGTCATCGAGTCAATTCCGACTCATAGCAACACTGCCTGGTCCTGTGCCATCCTCATAATTGTTGTTATGTTTGAGCCCAATTTTGTAGCCACTGTGTGAATCCATCTCATCAAGGGTCTTCCCCATTTTCGCTGACCCTTTAACAAGCATGATGTCCTTCTTCAGGGACTGGTCTCTCCTGATGACATGCCCAAAGTACGTGAGATGAAGTCTCACCATCTTCACTTCCAAGGAGCACTCTGACTGTATTTCTCCCAGGACAGACTTGTTCGTTCTTCTGGCAGTTAATGGTGTATTCAATATTCTTTGTCAACACGATAATGCAAATGCATCAATTCTTCTTCAGTCTTCCTTATTCATTGTCCAGCTTTCGCATGTGTTACTCAAAATTAACTATAAACAAGCATAATCCAAAGCAGAAAATAAGTGAAAGGCTATTCTTGTTCTGCAATAATTTACAAATATTATAAATTAGTGATTTTCAACAGCAAGGTTGTTGAATACTTTGTTTTTCTCTTTAATGGGATTTTTAAAAACATGGTACAAATATGTGATAAATGGAGCATGATGTTTTGAAAGTCCAACAAAACATAAGACCTATTTTATTTAACCAATGTTTTATCTTTGCAAAATATGTTAAACTTAGTATTTTAGCAATAAAGTAATCAGACCTCATCACTGATTGTTCGGATCAGAGCATGTTCTAGAAAAATATGCTAAGAACTAAAATATTAAACACTACTGCGATCAATTTTACATCAGAGTGGAATCTCTTATTTCATACAAACATGGTGGAATGGATTTCTGTTTTCTTTAGAGAGAGAGAGAAAAAAAAAAAAACAAACATTGCTGTCAAGTCGATTCCGACTCATGGAGATCCTGGAGAGAGGAGGAAAAAACAAAGCAAAATTGCCTTTTACCTGAATTCTTTCCTGTGTACTTTCAACAATGCCAACCAATGGATTTTATAAGATGGAGGCCAACTGCAGTGTAGCAAAACTGCACAGTATTCACTGTTGTTGTTGTTAGGTGTTGTCGAGTCGCTTCTGACTCAAAGCCATTCTATAGGACAGAGTAGAACTGCCCCATAGTGTTTCCAAGGAGTGGCTGGTGGGTTTGAACTGACAATCTTTTGGTTAACAGCTGAGTTCTTAACCACTACGCCACCAGGGCAGCTTTACCAAATTCATCCATGTGAACCAAGGAGATATTAAAAAAAAGTGGAAAGATGTTTCTATTTGTGTGTGCTTGTGTGTACATACACATGGATGCAAGTGTGGAAAGCCCAAAGATAAGGAGAATACAAGTCTTCTATTAGTTTCTTGCAGTGAAAATATTGTTCGACATCTTGCCAGTTCTAATAGGTAATCTGCTTACACCTAGATTCATTGGCGAAGCAGAGGAAAGAAGTAGAATACATAGGGGTTTGTGTAATATACCAGGAGAAATTCTGGATTTCAAGAGACACAGTTCTGTGAGCCTTATAAACAGACATAGAAGCCATTCCTGAAGTTAAGTATAAAAAGTATTATTTACATATAAAGTTGTTAGTTGCTATCGAGTCAATTTTTACTCCAGGCATCCCCATGTGTTCAAAAACCAAAAGAAAGCCTAACCCATTGCCATCGAGTCAATTCCAACTCATAGCCACCCTATAGGACAGACTAGAACTGCCCCATCAGGTTTCTGAGGAGCACCTGGTAGATTAGAACTGCCAACCTTTTTTTTGGTTAGCAGCTGTAGCTCTTAACCACTATACCATCAGGGATTCCAGTACATGCAATGTAGAACTGAACTCTAAGGCGTTTTCAAAGCTGTGACCTTTCAGAAGCAGATCCCTAGGCCTTTCTTCCAAGCTGCCTCTGGGTAGGTTTGAACAGCCAACATTTCCATTAGTAGTCCAGCACTTAACCATTGCATCACACAGGGACTCCTACACATAAAGTAGGCAGCATTATTTAATACGGGATTTTCAGGGAGTTGTTAAGTCTCTGCAGAGCCTCCTGATAAATATTATCAGTAAAGATTGTACATAAAGAGAGGTTTGATTAATTAATAGAAAAAAATTTTATTTTATTTATTGTTATAAGAAGCTTGAATACAGGAAAACAAAATCTTGGCACAGACAGAAGTTAGGCAATTTGAGTGCAGGACTCACAAAAAGCTGTGGTGATATAAGACAAATAATATGAATCAGAACAGAGACTTTCCTCTTAGCCATATTTTTCGAATATCTCACGTTACTCAGTTAAAAAAAAAAGGAAATTATTAGCTTGTCTTGTTTATAATTTATTTTATTTTTTGTTGTTGAGAATGTCACAGCATACATCAATTCAACAGTTTATGTACAATTCAGTAACAGTATGTTTTTTGAGTTGTGCATCCATTCTCACCCTCCTATTCTGAGTTGTTCCTCCTCCATTAACAAAAACTCACTGCTCCCCTAAGTCTCCTACCTAATCTTTTGAGTTCCTGTTGTCAATTTGATCTCGTATGAATAGATCTTCAGAGAGTACAATGCTCAAGGCAGATACTCTTTACCAGTTAAGCTAAAGTATTGCTTTGGTTTTATGAAGACTTCAGCGGATAGTTTTGGTTAAAGTTTAAAGATTATCTTAAGGCAGTAGGTTCAGGGGTTCATCCAGTCTCCATGACTCTAGAAAATCTAGATTCCATGAGAATTTTAAATGCTCTTCTGCATTCCCCCTCCCCCCCTTTGAACAAGATTCTTCTATAGAATTTTTGATCAAAATGTTCAGCAATGGTACCTAGGCACCATCCTGTTCTTCTGGTCTCATGGCAAAGGAGGTAGTTGTTCACATAGGCAATTACCCACCCATTCCATTTCCTCCTCCTATGCCTTACTCTCCTTCTTCCTATGTTGCTCCAGGCAAATAGAGACAAATTTGTGTGTCCTGGATGCCTTTTTGGAAGCTTTTAAGACCCCAGGCACTACTCATCAAACTAGGAGGTAGAACAGAAGCATTCTAATAAGTTAATTATTAGACCAATTAACTGCAGTGTTTCATTAAACCTTGATCCTAAACCTCCAATCCAAGGAAGTAAATCCTACAAGTGTTTGGTTGTACAGAAGCAGACTCAGCAGTTACTCTTTTTTCGTTGTTGTTAATATATCTATCATATAACTTTTTGCTCAAACAGATATTTTGTACACCAATGTTTATTGCAGCATTATTCACAACAGCCAAAAGGTGGAAACAACCTAAATGCCCATCAACAGATGAATGCATAAACAAAATATAGTAAGTAAATACAATGGAATACTATGTAGCCAGTAGGAGGAATGAAGTCTTGATACATGCTATGATATGGATGGAGCAGGAAAACATTGTTACCTTGTCTTTTATACATAATTATTGTATATGGGTTGAGATGCATATACATGTATACAATTGTGTTATATATGTACATATACATATATAACTGTAGTAGGCAAAATAATGGCCCCTTCAAAGTGGCCCACATCCTAACCCTTGGAACCTGTGAATAAATTACCTTACAAGGATATGGCCCGTGAAATGGAGATATTATCGTAGACTATCTGGGTGGTACCAATCTAATCAAATGAGTCCTCAGAAAACGAGGATCTTTCCCAGCTGTAGTCAGAGTGAGGTGGGACTACTGCAGAATAATGATCAGAGAGATGCTTTATACATTGAAGGAAAAGTCCCATGAGTCAAGGAATAATGATTCTGATTATTAAAGCTGTCTTTTTAAATGCAGGAGTTAACTAAACATTACTTAATAACTAAAGCTAGATAAGATGCTACCTAGAACAGCAGTGCTAGATAGGTTAAAGTATTCCTGTAAAAAGGAGCCCTGGTGGCACAGTGTTTAAGCACTTGGCTGCTAACCGGAAGGTCGGAGGTTCTAACTCACCAGCTGCTCTGTAGGAGAAAGATGTGGCAGTGTGCTGCTCTGTTTCTAAATATTACAACCTTGGAAACCCTTTGGGCAGTTCTATGCTGTCCTATAGGGTTGCTATGAGTCCGAATTGACTCAACAGTACACAACAACAATATCGATTTCCACAGAATGAACAATATTCAGAAGGCAGGGCAAGCGTGGCAATGAATCCTCAGGTATGACTTTTGTCTATTGTCTTCTGATCTCATTTGTTAATCACTACTCCCTGTGACTGAATTCTTTATTAACAGAATGGCATTTCCCAGCCATAAGTTGTAAACTAATCCTAGTTCTTCCATTCAGCAGTCTAGACATAGGATAGTTGGACAAATAACCTTAATTCTTTGACATAACTAGACATGGCAGAATTAATTCTAAAAACATATTTTTAAAGGCAAGACAGTACGGTTTGACAAGTTTAAAGCTAAGGTTAGACTTCTAAGATCCTGCAAAGCAGCATCTTGAATGGATGGTGACTTCGGTAAAACTTATTTCCCTTCAGAGTAAGTGAACGTATTTCAAGCAATGCAGTAAAAAAAAAAAAAAAAAAAAAAAAAGTTCCCGAACAAAGCCAAGTAAAAGCATAGAAGTAGGAGGAGGGCAAAGATGCAAGCGGGAAATTGAGCCCAGAACAATTTTAAAAAATCTACAAAACATTCTGCTTTCTGCTTAAGTAAAATTTTAATAGAATAGTCTCTCGCACTGTTGCCCAAAGCACAATGCATCGTCCCCTGTCATCACCCTTTTTGCTTATAAACATATATAACTGTCCATTTTTGGAAAAGTAAACATTGATATTACTTCCTATAAGCTATTTCTTTGCCATAGTACTTAAAACAATGAAAAGACCCTTCAATCTCAACTGCTTTATTCAGTGTTGTTATTCCCACGTGTGCTGTATTCTAAGTGGATTTTTCTTCTTGTTGATAAATGTCCTGGCTTTTAGTTGGACCACTGAAATAGTAGAGAGGGCAGTCAATCAAAAGGGACTTCGGTGCATTCAGATGAGCCTTTTAGAAACATGAACAAGATTGAAATCTTTAAAAGGCTCTGGTATGTTCAGTAAGTGCAGAAGTGATTAATCTCTTTACCCTTAAGTTGGCAGCAGCCATAAAATGCAAGCAATTAAAGTCTATAATGTCTTATATTTCCGTGGCATGTGCTGTGAAGTTGCCCAGAGGTGATCAGGTAGGAAACATAGGATATGTGCACAATGTTTCACACCTAAGAATTCCTAGCAAGTGTGTTCAGAGCTGTGCAATTTAGACACATTCAACCGTTTAGTCAAACATATGTTTGTAAGAACTGCTTTTCTGCCCTGGTACTGTGTTTACTTCTAGAGTAAAGGGAAATGATACCTCTTTTTAATCGTCTTCCTGACTTCTAGTTTAAGCGGATGCACATCTTAAGTAAACATTAAATTTGGGGAAGAGCAATGATTGCTCAAGACAGTATCAGTAGGTAACCCTATTTTTTCTGTTTTGCACAAAAGAAAACAGGGCTATTATATAGATTTTAAGCTGTAAATTATCTGAACATTCTGCATGACATAATGGTTTTTATTTGGATAAAACCAGTGTCGTGGAGTCAATTCTAACCCCATGTGAGTCACATTAGAACTACTCTGCTTCAGGTCCTCAGTGGCAGATTTTTTGGAAGTAGATCACCAGGCTTTTCTTTGCTGGTGCCTCTGGGTGGGCTAGAACTGACAGCCTTTCAGTTAGCAGCCCAGTACTTTAATCTTTTGCACCACTCAGGGGCTCCTACTGTTTGGATAGGTTATTATCCTAGTTTCTTAGTGTCATTTTAACAGAAATACCGTAAGTAGGTAGCTTTAAAGAACAGAAATTCATATTCTCACAAGTTAGGAGGCTAGAAGTCCAAACTTAGCATGTGGCTGTAAGGGGAGGTCCTTGTTTGTCTATTTCAGCTTTTAGTAGCCAGCAATCCTTGGAGGTCCTGGGCTTGTAGTTCCATCTGCCTCCACTGCCATCAGATAGCCTCCTTCTGCCTCCGTTTGTGCTTCCTTCCCTCTGTGTCTAAGCTGCTCCTGATAATTCAGAAGTGGGTAGGTTTAAGACACCTCTACACTGGCATGGATTCATTCACGTAACGAAGAAAATCCTATTCCTAAGCAGGACTGCATCCGCAAGTATAGGGGTCAGGATTCCAACAAATATTTTTTTGGGACACAAACCCATAACAGTTATAGATATCTTTTTTTTTCTATATCTCTATCTTTCCACCCAGTAGTTTTTCCAGAGACTACTAGTTGTTCCTCAATATCCATTCCCTTCTAATAGAACGTGGTTGCCCTGAATAGACTGCACTTCCCAGTCTCCTTCATATATGACTGCGACCCTGTCATTAATTTCTGGTCAGTGGGATGGCTGTAAGCAAACGTTATGCAGGCAATTTCTAGGAAGAAGTAATCTTGTTTTCTCATTTCTTCCTTCCTGAAAGCTGAAATGTTATTGAAAAGATTGACGTTAGAGCAGCCAGTTTGCAACTCAAGGTAGAAGCCAAGAGTTGTGGAAGGCTGAGCAATAACAAGAGTGTGGTCAGTGATGATTGCGAAGCTGCAATACCACACCTGGTCTTCTCAGATTGTGTGAAAGAGAAGTCATACTTCCATCATTTTTAAGCCATTATTTTCTATAACACAGAGCTGAGCTTAAAGATACTGCAGTAAGCAAATCTTTAAGTACTGTTAACATTATAAAGAGGTATTTGGCATTGTGTTCTGAGAGTTATTTTTACCAGCAAGTATCTTTCTTTACAATAGATATGCACATTAGAAATGTTAAGTAAGTGGTTTGAAGCAAATTCACCATGTTTTTTTTTCCAAAAGTGTATTTTTCAATCTAGTTTAAGAAACGAAATTATCTATAATTGAGAAAAGGGTAAAGTATAGAAAAATGTTAGGATGCTTCTCTTGCAGTTAAAATAGAATAAATTATTTTCTTTAGTCAAACAGAACTCTGATAATTATCAGCATTGAAAGTGTGGCTTTAAAATTCTAGATTGTTTTTTATTGTAAAATATAAGAAGTATGACAGTGTATCACATGCAAATAAAATTTTGTTGATGATAATTCAAAAGTTGTTCCAGCAGTACATGGACAGGGGACTGCCAGAAATTCCAGCTGGATTCAGAAGAGGATGTGAAATCAGGGATAGCATGTTTGATGTCAGATGGATCTTGGCTGAAAGAGAACACTAGAAAGACGTTTACCTGTGTTTTATTGACTATGCAAAAGTGTTCAACTCTCTGGATCATGACAAATTTTGTGTAACATTAGGAAGAATGGGAATTTCAGAATACTTAATTGTGCTCATGTTGAACCTGTACATAGACCAAGAGATAGTCATTCAAACAGAATGAGGGGATACTGCATGATTGAAAATCAGGAAAGATGTGCATCAGATTGTATTTTTTTCACCATGCTTATTCAATCTGTATGCTGAGCAAATAATCCAAGAAGCTGGATTATGGCGAAGAACAGGGCATCGGGATTGGAGGAAGACTCATTAACAACCTGCAATAATTTTTAATATGCATATGACACAACCTTGCTTGCTGAAAGTGAAGAGGACTTGAAGCACTTATTGTTAAAGACTGAAGACTGTAGCCTCCAGTATGGATTACACCTCAACATAAAGAAAACAAAAATCTTCACAACTGCATCAATAAGCAACATCATGAAAAAAGAGGAAAATATTGAAGTTGTCAAGGATTTAATTTTACATGGATTCACAATCAACACTCACGGAAGCAGCAGTCAAGAAATCAAATGACATGTTGTGTTGGCCAAATCTTCTGCAAAAGATCTCTTTAATGTGTTAAAAAGCAAGCATGTCACTTTGAGGACTAAGGTGCACTTGACCCAAGTCACAGTATTTTCAATCCCCTCATATACATGTGAAAGCTGGGCAATGAATATGGAAGACTGGAGAAGAATTGATGCACTTGAATTACTATGTTGGCAAAGAATATTGAGTACACCATGGACTCCCAGAAGAATGATCAAATCTGTCTTGAAGAAGTACAGCCAGAATGCTTCTTAGAAGGGAGAATGGAGAGACTTTGTCTTATGTACTTCGGACATATTATCAAGAGGCACCAGTCTTGAAGAACATTGTGCTTGGTAAAGTAGACGGTAAGTGAAAAAGAGTGAGACCCTCAACGAGTTGGATTGACACAGTGGCTGCAACAATGAGCTGAAACATAGCAACTATTATGAGGACAGTGCAGAACTGGGTGGTGTTTTGTTCTGTTGTACATAGAGTTGCTTTGAGTCAGAGCTGGCTCAACAGCACCTAACAACAACCACCACCACTATGATGGCGGCATATACGGCAGTGATAATGGAAGAGAAATGTAGACATAATGGAGAACAAGGAGGAGGTAGAAGCGCCCAAGGCAGCAGTAACATTGACAGTCAAACTGATTCTCCTCATAAACATAACATGAGGATAATTCAATGCCCAATGATATGTTTCATCTTATGGCTTTAGTCTACAGTGCGATATTTTGCTTTTTTGTTTGTTTGTTTTTAAATGATTTTACTTTAAAATGATGTAAGTTTTCATTTTGAAATGATTTTAAATACACAGAAAAAAATCATACAAAGTAGAAACAGTACAAAGAATTTCTAAGTGCACTTCATACTACTTCCCCAAATGTTAATAACCTATGTAATCACAGTGCAATGATCAAATCTAGCATATAAAAATTGGCAAAATAATATTTCTGATTCTACAGATCTTATTCAAAGTTTACCGCTTGCCCCAATACTGTTCTTTCCTATGATATTGAACCTTTTGCCAACTAAGTAAATGTGAAATGCATAAAATTGATAGTGTAAAGGACAGAAGGAGGGGAATGGAACTATATGGTGTAAGTTTCCAATGCTGTACATACAATGGTTTAATATTCAGAGGAAACTGTAATAAACAGCAAACCATAAACCAACAACCAACGACTAAAGCATATAGATATATCTAAAGAAGCAATAGTCAAGAAAACATGATATTATCAAATATAAACTGCTAATCCAAAAAAAAGAAAAGAAGATAATGTTGAAAATAATTTTAAAAAGAGCACATAGAACCAATAAAACCCATACAGTGAATTAGTAGAATTAAACACAGCCATTATAAGGTTTATCCCCAATGTGTCTGTCAGTTTGTCCTACTGTGGCGGCTTGCATGTTGCTGTGATGCTGGAAGCTATGCCACCGGTATTCAGATACCAGCAGGGTCACCCGTGGAGGATAGGTTTTAGCTCAGCTTCCAGAGTAAGACAGACTAGGAAGAAGGACCTGGCAGTCTACTTCTGAAAAGCATTAGCCAGGGAAACCTTATGAATAGCAGCGGGACATTGTCTGATATAGTGCTGGAACATAAGCCCCCCAGGTTGGAAGGCACTCAAAAGATGACTGGGGAAGAGCTGCCTCCCCAAAGCAGAGTCGACCTTAATGACGTGGATGGAGTAAAGCTCTTTGATCTAATGAAGATCAAAGACCACAGCCTTCGGTATAGATTGCACCTCAACATAAAGAAAACAAAAATCCTCACAACTGGACCAATGAGCAACATCATGATAAACAGAGAAAAGATTGAAGCTGTCGAGGATTTTGTTTTACTTGGATCCACAATCAACGGCCATGGAAGCAGCAGTCAAGAAATCAAAAGACGCATTGCATTGGGTAAATCTGCTGCAAAGGACTTCTTTAAAGTGTTGAAGAGCAAAGATGTCACCTTGAAGACTAAGGTGCACCTGACCCAAGCTACAGTATTTTCAATCGCATCATATGCATGTGAAAGCTGAACAATGAATAAGGAAGACCGAAGAAGAGTTGATGCCTTTGAATTGTGGTGTTGGTAAAGAATATTGAATATACCATGGACTGCCAGAAGAATGAACAAATCTGTCTTAGAAGTACAGACAGAATGCTCCTTAGAGGCAAGGATGGCGAGACCGCGTCTTACATACTTTGGACATGTTGTCAGGAGGAATCAGTCCCTGGAGAAGAACATCATGCTTCGCAGAGTACAGGGTTAGCGGAAAAGAGGAAGACCCTCAACGAGGTGGATTGACAGTGGCTGCAACGATGGGCTCAAGCATAACAAGATCGTGAGGATGGCTCAGGACTGGGCAGTGTTTCGTTCCGTTGTGCATAGGGTCATTATGAGTTGGAACCGACTTGACAGCACTTACCACCAACAACAACAATAAGGTTTATCAAATTAAACATAGTCTTGTTGTTGTTTTGTGCTCTCAGGTTAATTCCAGCTCATAGTGACTCCATAGGACAGAGTAGAACTGCCTCATAGGGTTTCCTAGGTTGTAATCTTATGGAAACAGATCACCAGGTCTTCTCTGTGGAAGTGCTGGTGGATTCAAATCCCCAGACCTTTCAGTTAGCAGCCGAGCACTTAACCATTGTGCCACCAGTGCTCCTTCAAGTGTAGTCAATTAAAAAGCGGAGATTGTCTACCTATAAGAAACCCATTTAAAATGTTAAGACACAGATAGGTTAAAAGAAAAGCCATACAAAAAGATATACCACATCAAAACTAATCCAGTAGAAGCTAGAAAGACTATATCAATGTTAGATGAATACAATTTTTAAAGTGAGATATATGACCAGTTTTGTCGTCATTTTGGGTGTTGTCCAGTGGACTAGGACTCATAGCAAATCCAGGTGACAGAGCAGAACTGCCCCATAGGGTTTTCTGGGCTTTAAATTTTACTGAAGCTGATCGCCAGGCCTTTCCTCCTGTAGCTGCTGGGTGGGCTGAACCACCAACTTTTGATTAGCAGCCAAGTGCTTAAAAAATAAGAGGATGTAACACTCCTAAATGTGAATAGAGTTAGTAACAGACCTTCAAAATGCATGAAGCGAAGCAAAATGATACAATCTACCAGAGAAATAGGCAAATTCACAATTTGAGTTGGAGATTTCAACAGAATTTTCTCAGTAATTTATAGATAATGGAGACAAGAAAATCAGTTAGAATATATAGAACTTAAACAATGCTATCAAACCAAACTGACCTAATCAACTCTTACAGAAGTCTTCTCTGAACAATACTAGTATACGCACTCTTTTTAAGCACACATGGGAAAGTCACAAAAATAGATCATGTTCTTGGGCATAAATAAGTCTCAGGAAATGTAAGATAATTGAACTTTTGAGCAGTATAGTGCCTGTCAACAATGGGATTAACTGAAAATACCGAAAGTTAGTGGAAAATCTCTTAATATTTGGAAAATAAATAACATACTTCTAAATAAATCACAGAGTACTGGTGGCATAGTGATTAAGAGCTCAGCTGCTAACCAGAAGGTTGGGAGTTCAAATTCACCAGCAACTCCTTGGAAACACTGTAGGGCAGTTCTAGTCTGTCCTATAGGGTCACTAGGAATCAGAACTGACTCAGCAGTACCTAACAACAACAACACTGAAAATTATAAAACCTTCCTGAGAAAAACTAAAGAAGACAAATAAATGAAGGAATAAGCCATGTTCCAAAGACTAGATATTGTGAAAATGCTAATTCTCTTCAATGTGATATTTTATATTAATGCAATCCCAAACCAAATCTTTGCCAGCTTTTTTTTCTTTTAACAGAAATTGACAGGCTTATTCTGAAAATGATGAAGAAATACAAAGGAACTGCAGTGGTCAAAACAATTCTGAAATTGGAAAAGAATAATCAAGATGGGGGCGTTGCCATACAGACAGACAGGAAAAACAGAGAGAGGGAGAAAGAGAGAGAGTATAAAGTTCTATTGTCTTAATTTCCTCTTATATCAAAAGAACAGATTGTCCTCAATAGGCTAGTATGAATGTGTCTTCAAATTGTTCACTCCCCTTGCCAGAGGGAGGGAGTATAAGGATACTCTAAAGAAGAAAAAAAGAGTCAGCTGACCTGACCTAATCTCTGTAAACTGGACATCCAGCCAACTAGACTAACATTTCCGAGGAAAAGAGATTTTATCTACAGAATTCCCTTAGCAGAATATCACCTGCTAAAAGAATATTTATAGTAAATATAGGCTAAAAAAATCTATGGATTTATGAGGCACGGCTCTTTAGAGAATGTTTTGTAAGTGATACAACACTTTGCGGCATAAAATAGAGCTGGTTCGTGTATTAACCTATGAGAGAGTTATGACCTTACTTAGAGACTCCACATATTATTCTAAGTCAGAAAGTGCATGTCCAACACAAAACGATCTGGAAAACTCTATGTCTCAGACCATTCTTTGCTTCATTTGAGCTACCCGAATGCTGGCAACCTTGAGATTATTAGTAAAGTTTGATACCAAATAAAATGTATCATTTTTATGAGTCTGATTTCCCTTCGTGCTAGCTCTAAGAGACTATCCCAGGATGAGAACGTTCATGGAAGAGATACACAGCTTACTTGTGTCCGAAGGGTAGCAACAACCAGCTAGCCTTTCTCATGCAATGTACTCAATAAATAAATATTTATTGTTAGCCCTGGGGTGGCACAAATGGTTAAACATTCAACTACTAGCAGAAATGTTGGCTGCTTAAACCCATCCAGAGGTACCGTATGAGGAAAGGCCTGGCTCTGTGTCTCTGGACTGTCATAGTCTTAAACCCTATGGAATTCATTTCTACCCTGGGCACCTGGGGTCACCATGAGTCAGAGTCAACTCAATGACATTTAGTTTGGTTTTGGTTAGCTATTGAAATTTGAGGGTTTAGTTGTTACCCCAGCAAACTAACTAGCAGGTTATGTTTGTGGTTGGTGTTTTTGTTAGGTGCCCTTGAGTCGGTACTGATTCACAGTACAACAAAACGAAACACTGCCCGGTCCATCACCAGCCTCACAATTGTTGTTATGTTTGAGCCCATTGTTGCAGCCACAGAGTCAATCCATCTCGTTGAGGGTCTTCCTCTTTTTCACTGACGCTCTACTTCATCAAGCATGATGTCCTTCTCCAGGGACTGGTCCCTCCTGACAACATGTCCAAAGTATGTGAGATGAAGTCTTGCCATACTTGCTTCCAAGGAGCACTCCGGCTGTGTTTATTCTAAGACAGGGTTGTTTGTTCTTCTGGAAGTCCATGGTGTATTCAATATTCTCACCAACACCATAACTCGAAGGCACGAAATCTCCTTCAGTCTTCCTTATTCATTGTCCAGCTTTCGCAGGCATATGAGGTAATTGAAAATATCATGGCTTGGGTCAGGTGTGCCTTATTCCTCAGAGTGACATCTTTGCTGTTTTTTGTTTGTAGATAGAAACTCTATTTCAAAAAAACTATAAATAGATTTAATTTTCAAATTTCAAAAACATCAAGGGACCATTTTGTCTGCAAAAGTGAACACTGAAAAGTAAAACAATCAGAATGTATAGAATTACAAAAGCTGTGTAAATAAATGATTTATGATATGTAATGGCATGGTTACCATTCTTCCTATCAAATTATTTCTGAATGATTTAATAACCAAGTCACAATGTGATTTGTTGGGAATATCCTTGGGAACATCCGCTGATACGGTTCAGAAAACAAGCCTACCTAGACTTTTTCATACTCCTCCTACTCTGTCTTTTACCACTTTCAATCAGCCATAATTGTTCTCACAAATAATATAGAATTTACAATGTGGCAAAACAGCACACACACACACACACACACACAGCTTTATCAGCAGTTAGCATTATTTGTCACTAGGCTTCAGGTTTATTTTTGAAATCTACATTTTGCTCAGTAATATTAAAATAATAAGGATGTATTCAATGAGGTCATTTACAAAACTCCATCTTATTTTTATACAAACTTTATTTTGAACTTGTTTTGGTAAATAAATTGTAGTATTAAAGAGAGAAGTTGACATATTGAAAAGAAATATTGCTCGATTTATTAAAATATTAAGTATCTATCCTTCCTTCTGTCAATTCAAATGTAACTCTCAGAAGTCATGCTTCTACCCTGGATTGCCTTTAAGGTCATTATAAACCTAGAGCATGATAAATAACACAGGACTTAAAATTGAAAAAAATATTTTTAAGTAGAACAATCAATGTCTACTTGGAGAGACACAAAATTGCGGCCCCGAAGTAATATACTGTAAGCAATTTACAATAAAGCAATTTTATTACCGTAAGACAGCATAAAACAACTTAGAAAAAAACACTTTATGGTTTTACTTATTTTAGATTATACTAAAGACACTAATATAATCCAATATTGTTACCACTTTGTCATAAAAGTCTTAAAGCAGGTAATTCACAGAGATTTCCAGGAAGACCACAGAATTTAAAACTAAAAATGCCTATGTATGCTAACCTTCTGTTTTAGTTATCTAGGGCTAATATAACAGAAATACCAAAAATGGATGGTTTTAACAAACAGAAATTGATTTTCTCACTGTTTAGGAAGCTAGAAGTCCAAATTCAGGGTGCTGGCTCCAGGGAAAGACCATGGCTGTACTCTTTGACACTCCAGAGGCTGTGGCCCCTCTGTTTGAGACCAAGGTGGCCCTGCCTCCTGTGCTCCTTCCAACAGTTCTGCTGATCTCCGAGCTGCTCAAGGGGTGTTTCTTTTCTTTTCTTAAAGGACAACAGATGTAGCTCCTTTGGCCTGTTTACTGCCTGTAAAATTCTAAGAGACAGTGTTCTCTCCTTTCATTCTTTCTTTTTTCCCTTCAGTCTAAACTGTTGGGTCTTCTGCTCTAGTAGTTTGTTATATCCATTAGTGGTAGGTTTAATCTCTTTTACAAAAGATGGTGCAGCCATGTTCTTGATGAACATCTTAGGACACATGTTCTTAGTTTGTACAACAGAATTTTCCAAATCATTAAGTTTTTTTTTTTTTTATTTTGTACAGTTCATTTTTCAGTCCATTTCTTTCCTCCTACATTTTATCGTAAGTGGCAAAGAGAAACCACAGGGTCCATTTAAGATCTTGCCTAGAAATATCCTCAGCCAGATATCCAAGTTCATCACTTACAATTTCTATCTTCCACCAAACATTTGAACATAATTCAGACAAGTTGTTTGCCACTGCATAAAAAGCATCACCCTTCCTGCGTTGTCCAATCACACGTTCATCATTTTCTTTTAAAGCCTCGCCAGAAGCACATTTAACATCCACATTTCTAGCAACATTGTATTGCTGGTGCCATATGTATTCTCTAAGACAACAGAGACTTTCTCTATGGCTCTCCTCTCTTCCTTCTGAGCCCTCACCAAAATTGCCTTTGATGTCCAAAATTCTAACAGTAACCTCTTCAGAGAAATCTAGGCTTGTACTATTAGGAACATTAAAATTCTCCCAGCCTCTACCCATTATCCAATTCCAAAACCACTTCCACATTTTAGTTATCTGTTAGAGCAGCACCCCAACTTCTCAGAACCAACTTCTGTCTTGGTTATCTAATGCCGCTATAACAAAATACCACAAATGGGTGGCTTTAATAAACAAAAATTTACTTTCTTACAATTTAGAAGGCTAGAATTCCAAATTCAGGGTGCTGGCTCTAGGGGAAGGCTTTGTCTCTCTGTCAGCTCTGCAGGAATGTCCTTCTCTTTTGTAGCTTCTGTACCTGGGGAATCTTCATGTGCTTTGGCATCTTTTTCCCCCCATCTTTGCTTCTTTGCTTTGCTTGTTTAACCTCTCTTATATCTCAAAAGAGATTGATTTAAGACAAACCTTACACAAATCCTCCCTCATTAACATACCAAAGCCAACCCATTCCCAAATGGGATTATAATCACAGGCAGGCATAGAGGTTAGGATTTAAAACATATAATTTGGGGTGACACAATTCAATCCACAACACCTTCCTTCCCCAATAGTCAGAAAAAAATATAGTCTTTATCATAGTCTTCTTTAAGGTATGTAATGAGACTTTTTCTACATCTAAATAATACCAAGAGATTTTCTTTGGGGAATATATATACATATGTATAGAAAAATATTTGACTGAAATTAATTTGGGGCTTTTGTGAGACACACTTTCACCAGATTAATTCAACATGAAAGGAGAGACAGGGAATTTAATGGTAAATTTAGTGTATACATCCTACTTGGTAAATTCTGAATTTATCTCTTCTACTGATTTCTTTAATTATCTTATATCGATATCTGTAGCTTTTCCTTTTGGCACTTTTGGCCAGTGTAACAAAAAAATATGAAATGTTGAGAAAATGAAATAGTACTTAAATAAACTGTGGGCTATGCCATGTTCAATGGACTCATATACATGTGAAAGCTGGACAATGAATTTGGAAGACTGAAGAAGAATTGGTGCCTTTGAATTACGGTGTTGGTGAAGAACATTGAATAACCATGGATTTCCAGAAGTATGACCAAATCTGTCTTGGAAAAAGTACAGCCAAAGTGCTCCTTAGAAGGGAGGATGAAGAGACTTCATCTTATGTACTTTGGATGTGTTATCAGAAGGGATCAGTCCCTGGAGAAGGACACCATGCTTGGTAAAGTAGAGGGTAGAGGGTCAGTGAAAAACATGAATACCCCAACAAGATGGATTGACACTGTGGCTGCAACAAGGGGCTGAAACGTAGTAACAATTGTGAGCATGGCACAAGACTGGGTATTGTTTCGTTCTGTTGTACTTGGGGTCTCTATGAGTCAGAACTGAATCGACAGCACCTAACAACAATAACATGCCATATTCATGGTTTCAAAGATTCAACATTGTAAAAATTTCAACTTTACACATATTGACCTAAGATTTAATAGAATTCCAATCAAAATCCCAAATTATTTAGGATGGGGTGTGTTTAAATTGATAATCTAATTCTAAAAATTTACATGTTGTTGTTGAGTGCCTTCAAGTTGATTCTAACTCATAGCAAGCAACCTGGTAGGATAGAGTAGAACTGCCCACTATGGTTTCCTAGTCTGAAATATTTAAGGGAACAGATCACCAGTTCTTCTCTTCTGCAGAGCTCTTGGTGGGTTTTAATTGCCAGCCTTTTGATTATTAGCTAGGTGCTTAACTACTACACTATAAACATGCAAAATCTAAGAAGAATCAAAGCTAGTTTCAAGGAGAAAATTGGAGGATACTCACTACCACATGTAGCCCTGGTGGCACAGTGGTTAAGAGCTATGGCAAGCTACAGCTGCTAACCAAAAGGTAGGAGTTTAAATCCAGAAGCTGCTCCTTAGAAGCTCTGTAGGATAGTTCTACTCTGTCCTATAGGGTCAATATGATATCTTTTTAATTATGTTACAGTAATAAATACATTTCAGTATTTGTGTGAATACAGATAAATAGGCCAGTGGGAAAGAACAGAGTCTGAGACAGAAGAATCACAGATACTAAGACATTTGTATTATGAAATGGCACTGCTGAAAAGTGGGGGAAGAATGATCTTTTAAATAATTTTTACTGAATCAATTAGATATTCCCAAAGAAAAAGATTTATGACTCCCTATATCATGAACTAGGTAAATATCAATTTCAGATGAACTGTAAATGCAAGATCTTAAACAATAAAACATCTAGAATTAAGTGTACCAGTCTGGTAAGCAGTAGTCACATATGGCTATTTAAATTTAATTTTGAGTGAAATAAGTTTAGATAAATTAAAAATCCAGTTGTTTAGTCTTGCTAACTACATTTCAAGTGCTCCGTAGCTGCATGTAGTTAAGGAATACCCTACTGGACAGTGCAGACTAGAATATTTCCATCACTGCAGAAAGTTCTCTTGGACAATGCTGCTCCAGAAAATAACTCAAGAGAATACCTACATTTCCTTATGTAATGTTAGGGTATTATATATTACCCTGGACACCAAAATAACAATCATAAAGAAAAAGTTTATGAGTGACCTACATTAAAATAGAACTTTCTATTGATGAAAAGATACCACTATGGAGTGATAAGTCAAATCCCAAATGGGAGAGGGGGGTTAACCTTGCATATTAAAAATCAAAATGAAGAACTCATATCCCCAATTGGTAAAGATATTCTTCCAAAAGATAAGTCCAAGAAAAATAGAAAAAAAAAAAAAAAAACCCTTGAGTTACTTTACAAAACAAGATATTCAAATGACTAATAAACATATGCAAATGTACACAACTTTATTAGCAACTGGAATTCTTCAGAAGAACTGAGGTTATGAAAGACAAAAAAGGCTAAGAAACTAATGTCACAGACTGAAGCAGATTAAGGAGACATGATGACTAATTGCAATTTAGCATCCTGGATTGGATCCTGGATTATAAAAAGAAAATTCATGCAAAGGTTGGTGACATCTGAGTAAAGTCTAAGGTTTAGTTAACATTATCTCCTCAATATTAATTTCTTAGTTTTCTAATTGTACCATGATTACGTAAGTGGCTAATATTGAGGAAGGTTGAAGTAAAGATATACAGAAGCTCTCTTTATACTTTTTGCAATTCTTCTAAACAACTAAAAATTATTTCAAAATAAAAAGTACAAAAAAAGGTAATATCACATGGAAATGTTTGTTACTTAAAAAAAAATCAGATATCCAAATTGCTCAAAAGCATAGGCAAATGTAGCTAATTTTATTAGCAAATAGGAAAATGGTTAAAAGAATAATATGCATGCATGTAAATAATACAATACCAAGTGGAGGTTAAGAATGTAGACCAGTTGAAACTCTTGTGAACTGCTATTGGAAGGAAAATTTGGCACAATCGTTTTGGAAATTTGCTTATCATTATATACTAAGCTTGAACATATGCTCAGACCGTTGCTAAACAAAGTAAATAAACACAACAAATAGCTATGTGCTTTAAAGGATATATATATATCCTTTACAAGGATATTCATATATCACCAAAATTACATGTATAAGAAAGTACATATGTGGATTAAATAACATGTGCAATTCTCAATAAAATGGAACAGAAAGCAAATTCCTGAGCATAATAAAGGGCATAAGTGCTACGGCTACTAACCAAAAGAACAGCAGTTCAAATCCACCAGGCACTCCTTAGAAACTCTATGGGGCAGTTCTACTCTGTCCTATAGGGTCGCTATGAGTCGGAATTGACTCGATGGCACTGGGTATACACACCCAACAGCCAACATCATTCTCAACAAAGAGAGGCTAAAAGCATTTCTCCTGAGAATGGGAACAAGACGAGGTTGACTTTTATCACCACTCCTTTTTAACATTGTGTGGAAGTCCTAGCTAGAGCAATAAGGCAAGAAAAAGAAATAAAGGACATTCAAATTGGAAAGGAAGGAGTAAACTATTGCTGTTTGTGGATGGTATGATCCTATACATAGACAACCTCCAAGATTCCAGAAGACAACTATTGGAACAAATAGAAAGATGCAGCAGTGTAGCAGGATACAAGACCAACATATAAAAATCAGTTGAATTCCTATACACCAACAAAGAACTTCAAAAAGGAAATCAGGAAAACAATGTCATTTATAATAGCCCCTAAAAGGACAAAGTACATAGGAATAAATCTAACCAGGAATGTGAAAGATTTATACAATGAAAACTACAAAACACTATTGCGAGAAACCAAAAGGGACTTACATAAATGGAAAAGCATATCATGCTCATTCATAGGAATACTCAACATTGTGAAAATATCAATCCTACCAAAAGAGATCTACAGATATAATGCAATCCTGTTCCAAATACCAACAACATTCTTTAACAAGATAGAGAAACTAATCACCAACTTTATAGGGACAGGAAAGAGGCCCCAGGTAAGCAAAGCATTATTGAAGAAAAAGAACAAGGTAGGAGGCCTCACACTCCCTGACCCCAGTACGTACTATACAGCCATGGTAGTCAAAACAACCTGGTACTGGTACGACGACAGATACATGGACCAATGGAACACAATTGAGATCCCAGATGTAAATCCATGTGTCTATGGTCAGCTGATCTTTGACAAAGGACCATTAAATGGGGAAAAGAGAGTCTTTTTAACAAATAGCAAAACTGGATGTCCATCTGTAAAAAAATGAAACAGGACCCATACCTCACACCATGCACAAGAACTAACTCAAAATGTTATTAAAGATTTAAATAGAAAACCTAAAACAATAAAGATCATGGAAGGAAAAAATTAAGGACAACACTATGGACCCTAGCACATAGCATAAATACAGTACAAACAATAACTAACAATCCACAAACACCAGAAGATAAACTAGATAACTGGAAGCTCCTAAAAATTAAACACTTATGCTCATCAAAAGTGTTCACCAAAAGAGTAAGCAAGAACCTACACACTGGGAAAAAAAATGTGGCTATGACATCTCTGACAAGGTTTTAATCTCAAAATCTATAGACTAATTTAACACCTCCACAACAAAAAGACAACCCAATTAAAAAATGGGCATAGGATATGACCGGACATTTCACCAAGGAATACATTCAGGGAAGTAACAGACACATGAGGATATATTCGCAATCATTAGCCTTTAGAGAAATGCAAATCAAGACAACAATGACATACTCTCTCACAGCAACGTTATTGGCACTAATAAAAAAAAGTAGAAAATAACAAATATTGAATAGGTTGTAGGGAGATTGGAACTCTTAGGCACTGCTGGTGGGAATGTAAAATAGTATAACCACTGTGGAAAACGACATGATGCTACCTTAAAAAGCTAGAAATAGAAATACCATATGATCTAGCAATCCTGCTCCTAGGAATATATCCTAGAGAAATAAGACCTATGGGATGAACAGACATATAGCATACCCAATAGCATACCCAAGCTCATTGCAGCATTATTCACAATAGCAAAAGGGCGTAAACAACTTAAATGCCCATCAACAGATGAATGGATAAACAAATTATGGTATGTGCCCACAATGGGATACCACACAACAATAAAGAACAATGATAGATCCATGACACATCTCACAACGTGGATGAATCTGCAGGGCATTATGCTGAGTGAAATAAGTCAATCACAAAAGGACAAATATTGTATGAGACCACTATTATAAAAACCCAAGAAAAGATTTACACAGAAAAAAACCAATATTTGATGGTTACAAGGGAGGAGGGGAACAGGGAGGGGAAATCACTAACGATGGTAGACAAGCGTTAACTTTGGTGAAGGAAAAGACAACACACAATACAGTGCAAGTCAGCACAAGCTGACCAAGGCAAAGTCATAGAAACTTGCTAAAAACATAGATACCTCCAAATACTACCTCAGGGGACTGAGTTACTGGGGCTAAAGGCTGCGGACCATGGTCTCAGGGGACATCTAGGTCAATTGTCACAACACAGTTCGTCAAGAAAATGTTCTACATCCTACTTTGGTGAGTAGCAGCTCGGGTTTTAAAAGCTTATGAGTGGCCACCTAAGATACAATTATTGGTTCTATCCCATTTGAAGGAAAGGAAAAACCAAAGACCCAAGGAAAATATGAGTCCAAAGGACTAATGGACCACAGGAACCACAGCCTCCACCAGCCTGAGCCCAGAAGAACTAGATGGTATCCAGCTACCATCACTGATCGCTGTGGTAGGGATCACTGTAAGATTTCACCTAAAACACAATAAAATTAAAAGCAACAAAACAAAACAAAGTAACCAGGACACATCAAGCAAAGCATTAGAGGAAATGCTAATGCATTAGCCAGTTCTACGGCTGGCTTCAAATGGAAAGCTGTGGAGAAGCTTAAGATTCTACTCTTTTTCTTTTTGTTAAACATTTATATTACTAAACTGAAGAAATATATTAAAAAAATAAAGAACGTGCAAAAATGTTCATTGCAGTCATACTCCAAAAAATTGTGCTATATTCTACATACATGAAATTAAATAAAACGGGCAAAACAATTCCATGATTTTAAAATCAGGAGAGTGGCTACTATGGGCAAGGGCTTGTGAGAAGATGAATTGGGTTCTAGAGGGCTGATGATCTTCCAATTCTTGAAATGTGTGGCTGTTGCATGCCTGTGTTATCTTTGTGATAAGCTAACAAGCTGGATACTTTTGATTTCTTTATGTCTCTATGTATATTATACTTCAGTGAAAAAGTTTTAAAGCACTTAATAAAAGCCAAGTTTCAAAGTTATTTAATCTCACCTCAAGTTCTTTGCTGGCTTTTTTTTTTTTATATATATAGACAAGAACTTCAATGCACTGTTTCAAAAAGAATGAATATCTTTGAATCAGTATAGGAGTGAATATCAGTAACTGCTAGGAAATTGTTTGTAAAACTTACTGGCTAAAAGATTCTATTTGACCTTCCATAGTGATCTTGTCTTACTTGTTCCCTCCTGCAACTTAAAAAATGCAAACATCTATCTGCTTTAGAAAAGCCTTATCTATCACACCATGCCCACACAAACGAATTCTGTTGATAGTCAAAAACAAGTGGAAACAAAGTGTATTCATCCAAGATTCATTAGACTTACTGGTTCATTTCCATGAGATCCTTTTTTTGATTTGTGATTGACAAAGCAGTCAGGACTAATAATCTTCTACTGATGGTAACATTTCCTGTAGGAAAATGATACCTTTATTTTATTTTTCTGCAAATTCCTTCCTGAAAACATCATGTCCTAATTTATCAAGTTGATCAGACTATCCTCTGGGGATAAGTGAAAAAATAAAGGAGCTGTACTTACGATTTTTTTACTCCATTATCACATACCCAGGGGTAGGTCTAGGTTTTGTGGGAAATGAAACTTGCACAATTTTCAGGGACCTCTTCATGAAAAAGGAAATATAAACATCTCTTAGTTTCGTGAGATTTACAGAGACATAGGACAATGTAAACAAATTGCTCAGGCTCCTCCCAGGGAATTTGTGCAAGTAAAAGGAAGCTCATGTTTCCTTCTTCATGATAAATATGCCTCTGTACTTGGCATAAAACCTAGAGATGATCACCTACAGCAGGGGCTAAAGGGCAAACACTTATAGGGGAGAAACAAGCCATGAAAATAAATGAAATGGGCTATGTGTGAAAAACAATAGTGCAAGTGTGATTACAAACAGCAGTTTGCATTGTCATGGTCATTGAAGAAATAATAGGGAATGATGAAACTGTGGTACTCTGCCTAGTGTAATAGAAAACAGCCAGAGTTCAGATCTACTCAACTTATACAGAGTTGAATGCTGCTTAATCTTCCTATTTTGAAAAATCAATGGACATCTGGATTTTTATGATGAAATTTTCCATATTTTAAAAAGATATTAGCAACAAATGCTGTATACCCTGTGAGCAACCAGTTTTCAAACTCTGTTCTACACCTTATTAGGTATACTTGGTTATTCTGCATTTTGTTGATAGGTTGAAAATAAGGTCACCAAGAAAAACATCTCCTTTTGAATATGGAATATTGGACTTTCATCAAACCTGATACATTTGAAGGTAAACAAAACTCCCCAAACATGGCCTCATGAACAATCTCAGCTAAGATTTGGGCTAAAGACAAGTAATGAATTGGCCCTGAAGGTCTTACTTTGTAATGATTGAATCAGAAGATAGGACAAGGGGAAAAAAAGCAGAAGACCACTGGAATATCTTAGGTTTGTTCTTGTTAGTTGCCATCGAGTCAGCTCCAAATCATAATGACCTCAAGTGCAATAGAATGAAACATTGGCCAGTCCTGTGCCATCTTCACGATGATCAGTAAGTTTGAGTCCATTGTTGCAGTTGTAGTGCCCTTCAGCCTGAGGGGCTCATCTCCCAGCATTATATCAGACAATATACTTTTGTGATCCATAGGGTTTTTATGGGCTAATTTCAGGTTCAGGGTATTCACAACCTGTCTGTCAGTAGTTTCCACAGAAAGACAGACTAGGAAGAAAGGCCTGGTAATCTACTTCTGAAAATCAGCCAGCGAAAACCCTATGGATCACAAAGGAGCCTTGTCTGAGCTGCACCTGATCATGGGGATTGCACAGAACTGGCAGCCTTTCCTTTCATCATGCGTGGAGTCACCATGAGTTGGGGCTGACTCAACAGCAGCCAACAAGGACACCAACATTGAGATGGAGAAAATTTAGTGGGTCACCACAGAAAGTTAGATAGATCCGTACTAGTCTTCAGTAAGGGTTCTTTTCACCTTTGCCAGTTTTGCTGTAAATGGATCCAAAGATACTAAGTGGGCTACGAATCTCTCTGTCTTTCTCATAAGATTTCCTTGAATAACTAAGAACACTTGTAGAGACTAAAAATTGTAGGTTATGTCCCAAGTTAGATGGGTTAGGCTGTATCCATCCCATCACATTGATACATGCAAAATCAAGACAGTAAAGCAGCGATCTTGTTTACAACATACCTCACAGGTGATGTTTATGCAGGGTTAAAAAAAAAAGATAAGTGTAGGCAGATGGATTTCAAAGAAATCAAAAGCTTGTTTAAATGCAAATGTTCCCAGGAAGAAGAAACACTCAGAGAAGAACTTATATATAAATAAATTTTCTCTCAGCAGAATGTTTCTTCTTCAGGTTTACAAGAGGGAGCCTCAGGTGTCTAATGGAGATATACTGAAGAACTAAAAGCAGAAGCCTTTGTGAAAAGAGTTTTAGTGCCTCTAAAAGCCTCCTGCCTGAAGCACTTTATTTATCTACTGAACTGTACCTGAAACCAAATTACAATCTTGTGTCTCTTTGCAATTTGTGTACCAATCTTGGCTTCAAGATGAGTTGGCACTTCAAGGCATAAAAGTGGAATTTAGTCTCTCTCTTAATACCCCACTTAACATGTGTGATAACAAGGCACTGCTTAGCGTGGTAATTAATGGGAAATTATGTTGTTTTTTATTGGCAACTTGGGATGTACTTTCTAAGAACAAGACAGTAAGCCCTGAATCATTATTTGATACTAAAGTGACTTTTCACTTTCATTTTCTATCTCAGCTATTTTTTCAGTAGCACCGCTATCCATCAGTAATCTGAATGGTGGGAAAGGGAATCCATTTCCCTTGTGAGCCCTTAGTTTATCAGGAAGTTTTTCTTTTGGGGCAAATAAGTGAAATGCATTCTACATATGAAGATACATGTTCAAAATAAATCTCCTCTTAGTCTCTGCATATGGTCCCGTTGTTGTACGTGACGTGCATTTGTTAGATCATTTAATCCCATGGAGTGCAGTGCAACATTGCTTAAGAAAAAATGAGGAAAACTTCATGTCTCACACTTTTCTGTAGTGGGTAAAATGAATATTTAGCAAAGCGAGCTAGCAGTTTGCAAATGTGCAATTAAAATCCTGGCTCTTCTCTAATTATGTAACACTTAAGTTAAATGGTCTTAATAGACATATAATGATAGCTTTATAAACCTACAGTTACTTATAATCAAATGTAATTTCTATTTCAGTTTTCAAGCACCCATTAAATGTCTATTATGATTTTTAAGTAATTTGGCAGACATTTAATGAATACTTTACAAACCTAAATAGTAATTATTTCAAGAGGCAACTGTTAATGTATAGGATACCACAGCCGTTCATTTGAACACACAGTTTAAAACTGATTAGTGAAATTTGATGGGCAATACTCAATGGACTTACCAAAAAAACATAATAAAAATTTTAATGTAATTTCATCTCTTAAAATAGAAACCGTTTTTCTAATTTTGTTATGAGCCTGGTGACATGACTTATCATGTTACAAAAATATAATAGTGGAAAACTCTGTCCTCTCAGAATTCCACATATACTCCAGACAAGTCATCTCTATGCTGGGCTGAGTAAAAATGTAATGTGCTGTTAAATTTGGGGCATATGGGTAGGAAACTAAAACAAAACAAAGCAAAACAAAAAGAAGCAGTCCAATGTAGACAGATTTTCATTACAAGTTGTAGATTACAAGTGAGTTTCCAACCTTCCAGAATAATGCTGTTAATTATAATAGAAGACCACTTTTTTTTCACTGCATATGAAACAAGTAAAATTTGGCCACGTATTGTCATAACTAAGGCGCTTAAAGTTCTTTGTGATGACAGAAGCAAGCTGTGTGTTATAGTAAAGTCACTAAACTTTTCTCATGAAACAGAAATAATTATTTTTGGTCAATGAAGCTTCAGTCATGAGCCTTCTAGGAGGATTTTTGAGGCTTATTTCAAGGGTAAGGCACTTTAATTTATCATAACTGAAATGCTTTTATTGGTTATGTGAGATGCAGGCATCTTAATAGTACAAATGTCAAACTATGGGTGATATAATCATACAAATACAGATAATTATTTGAAGGTAAGACCTGGTTTAGTATTACTGTGAATTGATATTATTATATTTTAATTATGATTGTAGTGGTATGAGCATTAATTGTTTTCATATACATGATTTTTATATGTAAACAGCATAGTGGTCATTTATGATTTTTTCTGCCCTAAACTTACATGACAAGGAAGAATAACGTGACCCCTTTTCCTCTGTGCTGGCACTCATTCCATAAAAAAGATGCATCTGACTGTTGGAAACTACTATCAATATGAAATATGTATAAATTATATATATTATTGAATATGTAAGTAAACCTAACATACGTAAAGTTATTCCTGCATATAAAATAATTCTTACATTCTCATTTTATAAAAATTCATTTGTCTTACTCAAAGCAGAATAGGCAACATACTTTCCTGAATCCATTCTTTATATTTGGCTATTGTTCTGTTTTCTTGTTTACGTACTAACACACCAAGCTTCCTATCCACTGAGAATGTCACTAAGTAAGTCTACTTTGCTTCTTTCTAAGATCCATCCTAGATACAGCTGAATTTAACTAGGGTCTTTATGCTTGATTTCTACTAGTTTGTCTTGGTTGAAAACACAATCTTAGGGAAGGGAAAAAGTCTGTCTCAGTAATATTTATCTCTCTTCTCATTTTTATGGAATCTGCTAGATAATAAAAAAAAATGAAGTGAGAAATAAAATATAAATCCTAGAAAAGAAAAAAAAAAGGGATGGCAGAAACAGTATTCACAAACTCAGTGGAATCTATCAAACTTATCTTAGGTTATATGTAAAATAATAATCAAGTGATTTGCAACTTTGTGTTGATCTTTATACAAATCATATGACAAAGCAGTAAAGTATGACATTTAGAGGAACAAATATTAAACCAGTCTTTTATACTGTTGCTGTACTACAATGTTACAAAATTCAAAGGCATTGATTTTGTGATATGCCAAGTAACTAGCACATATGTATGTGCTGATGGTAAAAACATAGGGCAGAGGGAAAATGTGAAGATGTATTAGAGGGAGAAGTGAAATATCAGAGCAAAGCTTTCACATAGGTCAGAGCAGCAGGGATGTAGTGCACAAGTAGAAGTGACAGCTTTAGCTAGAAGTCACATGGTTTATCTGTACGAACCAGGGAGCAAGTAGAGAACGTGGACACAGTTGCGAGTAGCCATTATACGTGGTAGTGGAATGCTTCAAAAGTTGTTTTCTGGTTAATTCTATTTTCTTAGCAAAATAGGAAGTGAGACCATTAGCCAAGAGTGAAGATGACTGTGGTGGTCATGGATATTTGTAGAAAAAGGAGAAAGCATGCAATAGATTTCTAGGAGAGTGAGATGAAAATGAATTGAGATGTGCGGTTTGATTTCAGAGCAATGATGACAAACTACTCCGAGGTTAGCAGTCATACATTTAAATTGAGAGCAATCAGAATTATGTGTTTTTCTCCAGCAATATTCAGTTTTACAGGCTTATGGAAAAAAAAGAGATAGATGGTGAGTTGAATATTAAGACAAGATATATAGGCAAATGGTAAAATTTATGATGACAAAAAATTGTCTCTCTCTATTTCTCTCACTCTCTGTGTTTGTGTTTGTTTACATGCTCTATAACACTTTATGTTGTCAGATTTTAATATATTTTATAATCAGTTGTGCTTGAAGAAAAATGATGGTAGATTAATTTTGAATTTTCCCACATTTTCTCAAAAACATACAGAAGGAATAAAAGCCACACTATTATAATACAGAGAGACAGAGAAGGCAGAGATCTCAGAAGTCACCTAATGAAACGCAGTCCTAGAAAAAAAGACACCACACAGCGTAGGAACTTGTGTGAGCAAAGTTGAGAAAAAACAACACATCGAAGAAAATGAGTAAATAAAGAAATGGAAGTAAAGAGTGCAGGAGAAGTGGGGAGAAGAGAAATTGGGGGAAAGAATAAGAACTCTAAAATTACTGGAAAAATACATGCATTAAAAGAAAGTGAGAATTTTGCCACTGGCGATGGAAAACTAACTGGGAATGAACTTGTCCTTTTGCCATAAACAACTAGAAAACTGAACAAAACACATGAATCATCTGTTTTCAGATATTGGGGAAATGAGTAGGGAATGATGATCCCTAAGAGAAGGGAAATTATTGAGGTAAAGTCTCAATTTTACTTTGGTGTGCTGTCTGAAGGGACTTTCCTGAAGATGACACAGACATGATTAACCCAAGCAGAGCATGATGATCTCACTGATACGAGGAGATAGAGATAGAAGTCAGGGAGGTAAAGATGGTTGGAAATGTGCAAGTCAGAGTACAGAGAGAAGGTGATGTATAGACAATGAGCTGTGCCTTCTTCCCTCTGTTATAAAATACAAACTATGCACATATGGTCTATTCATTTTGAACAGAGAATCAGAGTTAAAAATATTACAGATTTCCCATTAGAAACTATGCAACCAGGTAGACATTAGAACATCTTTAAAGTATGGAAGAAAATGATAGCAGTCAACCTAGAAATTTATAACCAGTAAAATATCAATCACAACTGAAGATAAAATATTTTTTCTAGAAAGTAAAAGTTTATGGAATCTATTGCCAAAAAAAATAATAATTTTTTGGATCTGTACAGAATAAAATATTCCTTAAGTAAGGAAAAGAATACCAGATTGAAACAGAGCTATTCACAAATGAATGCTTTTTAAAACTATCATTAGGATATAATTGACTGTTTATATGATGTGATATAATATTATATGAAAGTATCTTAATATTGTGAGCACTAAAATAATCATAAAAATAAACAAAGTGTTGTAGTTAACAGTGGAAGTAAAATGGAATACAAAAAAAAAAAAAAAAACTAAATCAAAAAGAAGTTAGGCAAAGATAGAGTAGACAGCAACACCAAAAATAGATGGAATAAATAGTAAGGAAGGACAGAAAAACAAAGCAACTATGGGCAATCCTATTTTTTCTTTTATTTTTGTGTCAGTATTTTCAGCATACATACTTCACTAATACAAGAAATTAACAAGGAAGAAAATATATGATAGGGCCCCTTGGTTGGTAAGGTTGCCTTGAAAGTTATTGGCTTCTTTCTGCATCCAAAGAAGGTTCAGAACTGAATAGAAAGCATGGTCTTTCAGGATTGTCAATGCCCCCACCATCAGTCATATGTGGAAGGCATCAGTCTTGTGTGTCCACCAGAATTTTGGGCTATGGTCTTCAAAAACATTACAGGTGAATGAAACAGTGGCAAAGAGTGGACTTGCATGCCATACTCCACTGTTCACACTTATGATTCAGTGTCGCATCAGACTTCACTTATAAGACACAAGAAGAAGATAGCAGAAGCAGAGTATTAAACCGAGGGCAGGGTCCTTCCGAGCTTGGGGCCCTGTGTGACTGTACAGGTTACAAGTTTATGAAGCTGTTCCTAGATTAAAAAGTGAATTATTTCCCTTTAATTTCTGGAATAAGACATTCTAAAAACTTCAATTCACTATTATTTGGGAGTTATAACCAATGCAAAAAAGGGAAGAAAAATAAATAAAATCCATATATGTCACTAACAACAATATAAAAAACATGAACATAAAGACAAGATTAATGTAATAGGTGTTATACCTGTTCACTGAAACCTTCAAAGCCTTACTGAGAGAAATAAGACTTTAATAAATTGAGACATATAGCCTGCTCATGGATGGCAAGACTAATTATTTTATGATATTTTTGTTATTGATGTTGTTATTGGCCATCAAGTCAATTACAAGTCATGGGGACTCTATGTGTACAGAGTAGAAATGCTCCATAGGGTTTTCAAGGCTGTGGCTTTTTGGAAGCAGATTGCCAGGCCTGATATTCGAGGTGCCTCTAGATGGGTTTGAACCATCATCGTTTCATCAAGTAGTTGGGCACTTAAATATTTGCACCACTCAGGGACTCCTTTTATGATATTAACCTTCTCCAATTTGATCTACAGATTCAATAGAAACTCAATTAAAACCTCAACAGGGCTTCTTTAGAGAAATTGCCAAGCTGAGTCTAAATTTTATAAGGAAATTTTAAGGGAATTAATAAGGAAAATTCAAAAGACCTATAATATCCAAAATAACTGTTAGAAAAAACATAATAACAGAAGTGATGCCTTTTTATTTCAAGATTCATTAGATAGTCTTTTCAGGCACCAGTCATTGATAGAGTGTTCAAGTGGACATATAGGTGATGGAACAGAAGAGAATATCCAGAAGGTGCCTCAAGCATATATGAATAATTTTTCTTGAATTAGTTGACTTTATTTTTAGTACAGTTTTAAGTTTACAGAAAAACTGAGCAGAAACTAAAGGGAGTCCCCAGATACTCTCTCTCCCTTGCCCACAGTCACCCCTATTATTAGCACCTTGCTTTGCTGTGGTAAGTTTGACACAACCGATAAGCCAGTTTTGCCACATTACATTAACTAAAGCCAGACGTTTACCTTAAGTTTCGCTCTTTGCGTTATAGTTTTATAGCTTTTGGCAAATACGTAATGTCATATATCTACCAATACAGTATCAAGTAGATTGCTTTTCACTGCCCTGAAAATGCTCTGTGCTCCACCTATTGATTTCCCCCTCCCCCTACACCCTGGGGAACCAGAGATCTTTTTGCTATCTCTATAGTTTTGAATTTTGTTTTTTATTATAGTTTTGAATTTTCCAGAATGTCATACCCTTGGAATCAGGGAGTATGTAGCTTTTTCAAACTGGCTTCGTACACTCGGTGGTATGCATTTCTTGTTTCTTCATGTCTTTTTGTGGCTTGAGAGCTTCTTTCTTTTTACCACCGAATTTTTTTTTTTTTAACATGCTTTATATGAAGGTCCTACAGTTTGTTTAACCATTCACCTACTGAAGGACACTTCAATTGCTTCCTATTTTTGACAATTAGGAATAAATTTGCTATCAATATTCATATGCAGGTTTTTATGTGGACATACGTTTTCAACTCACTTAGGTAAATATCTAGTCTTGTGACTGCTGGATCCTATGGCAAGACTATGATTAGATTTGTAAGAAACTGCCAGACTGTCTTCCGAGTGGCTATATGATTTTAGATTCTCATGCTTAACTGGTTTTTGACACTAGGGCCATGATAATTCAATGGAGGAAAGAATAATCTTCCAACAATTTGTGCTGGAACAATTTTAAATACATATTTTGGGGAACAAAAGTTTCCTTACCTTATAGCATGCATGTACATTAATACTATAGACACACAGAATATATATATGGAAGAGAAGGAAGATGAAATTATCAATTATAGTTTAGGGACCAATTACAGCAGTGAGGGCTATGTATCTAGGTACTAACCTTTTTCTTGCAAGAATACATATATATGTATATATATATATGTATACATATATATTTTTTCCCCCTAAAAGTAGTAACTAGCCACCAATTGAAGAATTTACAGAGTGGTTCCCTGTAACTGGCAAATCCAAGATATAGCATGCTGTCAGCATTCTACTCAGATGCTAATAAATCCCTTTACTCTTTTTTTGCACAATGGGTTCATGCGTGTTCCCATTCCCATTAGTCAGCACCCTTAACTCTACCATTAAACTATGTAAAGGTGATCAGAACCAGACTTGTCTACACATATATGGAACAACAATTGCCTGGGAAATTTTATTTTCCTGAGAACAGTTCTTAAATAATGACAAATGTGTGTAGAGGTATAGACACTCCAAAGTCCTTGCCGTTAATTCAGAATACTCTGAGGTTTTTCCCACATTTCGTGCAGATCTCCTCTGAAGGACTGAGCTTTCTTGTGGGACTTATCAAATATCTCACTGTATTCCCGTGTACCTGTCAATTTTCCTAGGAACATGTAGTAATACTTCACACTTGTCTCAAGTCTGCCTTTGTGAAATGCAAACACCACCTCACTCAGATTGCTTTATGCAAAACAGAGTTTATGCCCATGATCCTGGTATACTTATTAATAGTGTCCCATTGCACTCTCAAAAATGTCCAGTTTGTATGATAAATTATGCTGTAACCTCCTTATAATGAAATCACAACCACAACCACATCCCACCCAGAAGTAAGAGTTTAGAATAACCTATAAGATACTGAAGGAAACAAAGTGTGATCCAAGGCAGGATTTTTTGTAGTTTAAAAACAAAAATACATTTTCAACATGCAAGATACTTAGCAAATATTGTTGGCATGAGCCTTCTTGAGAAAATTATGACAGAATCAACTCAAAGAGGAGAGGGTAATTGCTGATGTAACAAATAAAAGGAAGGACAGAATTGATGGAATGGATGGTAAATCATATTACAACGGTAAATCATAATGGACTGTAAATCTGATAATGTGCAAATCAGTCATCTAACACAATATGGGAGCAGAGAGGTTTGGTAAGAAGATAGACAGTAAAGTCAGTTTCCTGATTACCTCATTGGTAATTGCTCAGTGTCAAAGGCTATGATTTAAAGCTAACAAATCGAATAATGAACGATTATACACATGGAAGAAAACAAAGGTAAATTCATGACAGTCATTAATACTTGCTAAATTTGAGCTATAACATAATTGAGAAAGAGAAAGAAAAGGATGCAACATCATTTTAATGTGGATTAAAATAGGGAACCAAATAACAAAAAGCAAGGGATAATTCATAAACATAAAATCATTTAGAGTTTCACACGTATTTACCAATTCCATTGCCCTTCCTTTCTCCCTGAATTTCAGGATTTCTACCTGGTATCATTTTCTTCTTCCTGAAGACTGCCCTATACTACTATTTTAGTACCAATCCTCTAGTGCAAGCCTTCTCAATTTTTACTTATCTGAAATTAATACATACATGGTTAATACATAGTTCTAAATATTTTCTATTTCAGTCAAAATTTTTAGCTATTCATGAAAAGTGTTCATTTTATTACAGATAATATTCTCTATTTTTATTTTTTCTATTGGTTAATTTTTTTTAATATAGGTACAATTTTCACATCTCCAGTTCCACAGTGAAACAATATATAAACTTCTCAACCAATCCTTTTTTTTTTTAACCTGAGATAGAAAATTCATCACTCTGTGAGCAGGACATTTATTTAGCTAATCAAATAATATTTTGCTATAGATTGCTCTTAAACTGAAGATAGAAAATCTTAAGGATCCTTTAACAGACAAAATGATATTTGAAAGAAAGTTATTGAAAGACAAAGATGAAAGAATTTTTTTTTTTTTAATTTTTTAATGCTTAATGGACCCCTAATAACAAAGGCCAGTTTAGTCATAAATTTCTTTATTTTTCCTCTTCCCCAACCTGGCCCTGGATAGAGATTATTTAGTTCACACTTAGCAGTGTATCTGACTCATAGCACATATCCATAAATTGACACATACTGTAGAAAAGCAGATAAAAATTGAGGCCGGTAAAGCAAATTGTTAACTGGAGCCTGGTTTTGAGAATTTCCTGGGAGAGGCTTCCAGGGTCATGTAAGAAAGAAGTCAGGAATCTGGGCCAGAGATGGATTACTGTAATGACGTTTTAATATTCTTAGAATGTGTGTGGCTTTCCTTTTTTAGGTACTATTCATATTATGATGAACAGCTTTTCTCACAGAAGAAAAAGAACTTAGATGCTTCCTTCAAGGATCACAAAGAAGGAATCTGTGGTGATGACTATGCTTACTCCACAGCCAATTTTTACTGAAAAATTTAAAAATAAAGCAAACGGAAATAAGTACTGTGAAAACTAAAGCAGAATGAAGCACTGAGATATAGAAAAGAATAAGGGAGCCAGCCAGAGACTGAGGAACTGCTTAATAAGTAAGCAACCTGTATTTTCGAACAGATAAGAACACCCCTGTGTTGAAGAAACTAGAAAGTTGTCCACTATGAGATGTAGGATTTAGAAAATATTTTCTTCTATATTTATGTACATATCAGTGTTTTTACTTGGCCTCCTGGTTTCGAAAAAAAAAGTCTCAATTCTTCTAGCTTGTAGCAAGTTGTCTTTCATTTGATTTTATTTCTTGGTCTTATAAAGTAGCTGGACACAGGCACTGGAGAGCAATTTAATGAAAACTCTTGTTGGTCCACACATTTAATTTTCAATTTAAACTAGTGAAAAATAAAAAAAAGGAGTACCTTTTTTTTCTTAAATTTCCTTACTTGATTTAAATTAATAGTTAGCAAATGAGCAGTCTGCTCCCTTTGCTGATATGCTTTTAATGAGATGCTTAGGTCAACATCACTCATATTCTCTATGGCCATTGTGACTGACTTTGAGTAAACATGCTAGCAGGAAACCATATTATAGTATATAAATACAGTTCTTTATTTACATGCTGGTTACAGAGCTATGAAACATATCCAGTGTCAACCAAATGGTACTAAACATGACTTTTGTCTTGATAGAGTATTCAACCAGATGCACACAATCATTTGTTTTCATTTTTAATATACTCTTCATAGTGATTATTGACTGTGGTCTTTATTCTACAAAGGCTATGCTTTCCACTGATAAGGTTTGTTTTGTAACCAAAGTTTCCTTTAAGCATTTATTGTTAATACCATTCACATAAATGTGTATTTGATACATATGTAATACAAAATATGTAACATATGAAGAAGTATTAATAAGTATGCTGATAAAGGTAACGCAACTTTTGTTTTACATCCACCCCCTTTGAAGAAATTAAGCACAAAATTTACATTTGAAGCTCCTTGATTGCGTCTTCTCCATTGAAGGATTTCTATGATTTTCTTGTTCTGTGCATTTTATTATACTTTTTAATATAAAAAAAATGTGCCCCTAAATAATTTAATATGGTTTTACTATTTTATGTTTTGTGCAAACTGTGTGTATTCCTTGGCAACTTTATTTCATTCACAACTGTTATTGCAGTATTCATACCTAGCACCCTGGCTCATTCATTTTCACGCCTGTGATATGCCATACTACATATGGACATACTTTACCTCATGGGATTATACACAATTTTCAGGGATCATCTATCACAAACAATGCTGGCTTGGACATTGTTATATACATACATACCCTAGTGGATATAAATAAGCATTTCTCTAAAATCAGTTTCAAGAACTGATATTGCTGAGAGTAAAAACATCTACAGATTGTGTGAGATTTTGTTCTTCAGAGTACTTGGACCAGTTTTCATTCCACCATCAAAAATAGAGGGAATTACCTTATTGGACATCCTATTAATTTTAGTAATTATTATTTACTTTTTGTCAATGTAATGGTTGTGAATTGATTTCATTTTAGTGTTTTTTATTTTAAAATAACCTTTATTGATGATAATACATTAAGAGTCAAATGTAGAAATTTCAAGGGCTCAGATGTAAGTGTGTGTGTGTGTGTGTGTATGCGTGCATGTGCGTAAAAGGAATTCTTGTGGTATTTCTGTTATAGCAGCTCTAAGACACGAAGACAAGGATATTCTCTTTTACGTCTAGCTTGCTGGGAGATTTTTTTGTTTTAATATCACGAAGTAATGTTTAATTTTATTAGGTCTTTTCTTCATTTAATCAGGTTATTAAATGACTTTTCTTCTCCATTTTGTTATAGTGAATTGCAGTAATTGATATTTTAAACCAACTTAGATTTCCTGCAATAAGCTTACTTGGTTATGACTTAATATTCCTATTATTTTGTTTGGGATATATGTATGCATGTTTACAAGATATGTTAGCATGTGATTTTCTTTTCTTGTATGTATGGATGGATTTTAACCCACATTTCTCTACTAACAAGGCTGGAGGACTTTTCTTATGTCTTTGATTAATTGTGCTTCTTTTTCTTTTGTTAACTCCCAGTTCTGATAATTAGCATTTCTATTCTTGGCTTTTAATGATTTCTTTAGTTATTATTAACAATGTTTTCAGTTTTATGTGCTTCAAATATGATCTTCTAAGCTATGATCATGAGTTTTTTATTTTAATATATTTTCTTGTATCAGTCTTTTACCTTTTCCTTATACCCTATCATTCTACCATTAATTTTTTTTTTAATACTTGTTTTTGGGAAACTCTTTCCTAGCCAGAGACCGTAAAAAATATGTTTCTACATGTGTTCTAAAATATTAAAGCTTTACTTTTTACAATTAGATTTTTCATCCCTCTGGAATTAATTTGCGTGTCAGATATCAGGAACGTTTATTGCCCCTCAAACTCCTTTTTCTTTCCCCAGAGTTCTGCAATGTCAGAAACAGTGCTAAATTATTTTATTAGATCCCCCAAAATATTTTATGTATTTGCTGGTGTTTTCTTTTAACATTTATGTCTTCTATTAATAAAGGAAAATTGTTTTTTTATAATAGTTTTTTGCAGCTCCTGTGTTAATGTGTTGGCAAAGACATTGGCATAAAATCAGTTACGGGTGTCACTGTCTCTACCGGTTTTAAGGAGATGTTTCTAATATTTTATTGTTATGCTTGATCATGACCACAGTTTTTTAGCAGACATCATTTTTTCAGATTGAGGATGCTCCTTCTATTTTAAAATTTTTAAACATATTTAAGTCATGAATATTTCTTTCTTTCATGATGAAAGAATTTTTTTCTTTATTTAATTACCGTTCTGCTTTCAGCTTGTTCTCTCTCTCTCTTTTTTTAATTGTGCTAATCTTAAGATATTTGCTTACTTTCTTCAGAGTCCGATGATGCATTTAAACACACATTTCTCATAACTGATGCTTCTATAAGCCAAGAAATGCCAAGGATTGGTAGCAGCCACCAGTACGTGAAAGGCAAAGATAGAGTCTCCCCTAAAGTGTTCAGAGAGAGCCTGGCTCTACTGATGCTTCAATTTCAGACTTCTAGTCTCCAGAATTGTGAGACAATAAATTCCTGTTATTTTAAGCCACCTATGAGTTGAAATCGACTCGATGGCCATGGGTATAGTTTCTGGTATTTTGTTACAGTAGCCCTAGGGAATGAATAAAATAGCCTTCCAAGTTTCCTACAATGTAAGTGATTGTTTGATTAAAATTATATTAATATCCTGTGAGTTAAGTTTCCCCTGACATTTCAATAGCTAGTGATCATAAGATTTTATTAATCTAATTTGGTACTTCTTAATGGAAACCACCACCACATTGGTCCATTTTAATGGAAAGTTCCAACAGATTTATAGATATAACCATTACATATTGCAATGCAATTACCTAAATTCAAGACTTCATTGGCCCTGTGCTTTACTAGTACTGTAGCTTTCAAACTGGTCATTTCCAAGGAGTGTCCTTTTCTTTAAAAACATTATCTTCTAAACTCCATCTCACCTATATTTCTTAAAGATGTAGTTCAGCACTTAACTGTTTGTGCTACCCCGGGGATTCCTCTTCTAAATGATAAATGTAACCATGTTAAAGTCGTATTTAACCCCTTCATGAGTGATGGGACGTATGGTTGACCGCCAATATTTTCTGCTTCTTAGGTTCATTGGAAAACAGTTTTCCCACTGAAAGGGTGTGCTGCTGCAAGGCTGAGGCTTTTAGGACTGTTTGAAACCAATGAAATGGCCATGTGCCACAAGTATCTGTTTTTACAAGGTATTGTATGAGGTGTCTGAATTTTGGTAGGAAAAATAGAAAGTTTGAAAATTTTTAATTGTGACACATATGTCCCACTGGACTCTGGTGGACATATGTCCCACGAAACTCTAAGGGTAGTCTTGTCAGAGGGGGCAAGAAAAGAAAAATCCATACTACCTACCAAAAATTCAACACACTCAGTGATTCAGAATGCTCATTGATGAAAACACATGATATCAACAGAGAATTCAAAGCAGAAAAAACTTTGGTCTTGATGTCTATATTCCCTTCATTATAAACTCTTTATGAATGCTAAAAAAAAAAAAAAAACAACCCTGCATCATGAATGCTAGAGCCCCCGAAAGTTGGCCACAAGTTTCCTTATAGGCCTAACTCTTTCCCTCTATTTTACATGTGTCCGTAGACTGTCCTTCATTATAATAAATAGAAGCTACTTTTTGATCTTGCGTTAGTCATTTGGCCATTTTGGATTTTAATTTTTTGAATTTCTGTGTTCTCATTGGGCTAGGCAAGACACTCATAAACACACACACACACACACACACATTTTCATATGCCTTTGGCTAACCAATGTGTCCATCGCTGTCTGCAACTATAACTTTCTCTGAATGGTATACTTGGATTCGTCCAAGGATGAAGTAATCTAATCAATGATACTTCTGACAAATTGGCCAATTTTCCTTTGTTCTGTGTTGTATTTCTTCATCTTTTACTCCATTTTATTAATAAACACTATTTTATACACTTGATTTCTTTTTTGATACCTTATGCATACTGTGTTTTCTTGATCTACCAATCTATAACTCAGCTCAAAAAGAAATGGGACATTTATTTTACATGATTGCTCTTTGTTAATTGATAATGGTTTCTAATAACCTCCACTTATATAACAATCTGCTTATATAACAACCTGCAATAAGCAGATGACACAAACTTGCTTGCTGAAAGTGAAGAGGACTTGAAGCACTTCCTAAAGAAGATCAAAGACCACAGCCTTTAGTATGGATTACACCTCAACTTAATGGAAACAAAATTCCTTACAACTCAAACAATAAGCAACATCATGATAAATGGAGAAAGTGTTGAAGTTGTCAAGTACTTTGTTTTACTTGGATCCACAATCAATGCCCATGAAAGTAGCAGTCAAGAAATCAAATGATATATTGCATTGAAGATGCCACCTTGAGGACTGAGGTGCACCTGGCCCAAGCCTCATATGCATGTGAAAGGAAGATAAGGAATAAGAAAGACCAAGGAAGAATCGATGCCTTTGAATGATGGTGTTGGTGAAGACTACTGAATATACCATGGACTGCCAGAAGAATGAACAAATCTGTCTTGGAAGAAGTACAGCCAGGATGCTCCTTAGAAGCAAGGATGAAGAGACTTTGTCTCACCTACTTTGGACATGTTATCAGGAGGGACCAGTTGCTGGAGAAGGGCATCATGCTTAGTAAAGCAGAGGGTCAGTGAAAAAGAAGAAGACCCTCAATGAGGTGGACTGGCACAGTGGTTGCAACAAAGGGCTCAAACATTGCAAGAATTGTGAGGATGACGCACGACTGGGTGGTGTTTCGTTCTGTTGTATATAGGGTTGGTATGAGTTGGAACTGAATTAATGGCTTCCAACAACAAGAACAGCATTTTTGGTATCCATAGATTAACCCTCTATTCTTCATGGGGATTTAGTTTTTCCAGTTTAAATACCTCTGACTTTTCTAGACTGTAAAATTCTGGACCCATTTTTTTCATCTTTGCATGCTATACCCTATAGTACTCACCTTGTTTTTGTGATGTAATACCTAAAAGATTTTTGTGCATGTTTAAACATTTTCAGAGGGAGTTAGACAACAACAACAAATAATTTATCATTACAGTTTTCCTGATGCTAGAATCTTACCATTTGGCTTATTTACTTCGGTAATAAAAATTAAAACCCACAGTAAGTTGTTACCTCTTCTTAAAATCAGAATGCATGTATAGTGTAAACTTGTAAAACATTCTGTGTATCTATTATTAAATAATAATTTTTCAAGACTTGAGTGTAGGCTATAAGTGTTCTTAGTATATACCTGAGCTCTACAAAGTCTTGTATATATGATAATTAAGTTTTTAAAAACTCTTCCCCTGCTTTTATAACATAAATGACAATAATAGGCAATCAAAAAATTAATTCCTAAATCCAAAGTAAACCAGGTTGCAATACTTTTAATTCTGTCCAATGTGGAATAAACTTCTCCTTTTCTCTTGATACCTAGTCTTTTCAGTTCAGCTGGGTAAACTTACCAAAAATTATTTCTTTAATGATCTATTTCTCTTCTTTGCTTTTTAAAATTATTTCTTTTCTTTGCTCGTTAAACAGTATATCTGTTTTGGTTTCCTTGTTTCTTTTTGTTACGGTTTGTTTTCATTCTGGTGAGTTTTGCTTTATTAGACCAAGATTTTGAATTTATAATCTCACTTACCTCAACATATCATACAATTTTAAACAAATTAAAAGCAAAGAAAGCAAATAAAAAAATGGCAACACCAACAATGGATCTTGATGCTGTAGGTGATCTTAAGACAAAAATAAAAGAAATCCTTTAAATCATCTTGCATGGTATAATTTAAAATTCAGAATAGAGTATATTTTTGTAGAGGAAAATCTTTTTGATTTCTCATAATTTATGAGATTGAAAACTTTAGACTGTGAAGAGTTTTCTTATATTTATAGCATTTTGTATGTCCACATGCTTATAATGTATATACTTACATTCTTTTATATATTTGGTCTTTATAATTTTAAATGCATTTAAAAAATGGTGATGGCAACCAGGACAGTTGAACGGGATAAGTTGGCTGTATCTTTTAATTGGTTATCAATAGTCATTTCAATTTTGACATTTGAGAAACCCACACACATATGTTCATAAAATGTGAATTGAAGTGAAAATTGTCAGTCAATATTTATAGACTAAAACATCTTTCATGACTAAATTATTTAATTACTAAAACAAATTACCATTCTTACAGAAATAAGGCTTTGTTAATATTGAGATCTGAATGAGAAAAATAATCTTTGTATAAAGGGGACTAAGTCCCTAGTTACTCAAACTGTTAAGCACTCAACTACTAGCTGGAAAGCTCGCAGTTTGAACTCACCTAGATGTGCCTAGGAAGATAGGTCAGAAGACTGCTTCCAAAAAGCCGCAGCCTGGAAAACCCTATGGCACAGTTCTACTCTGCCTACGTGGGATCTTCATGAGTAGGAACTGACTCTATGGCAATTAACGGCAACAATATATAGAGGGATAAACATCTACAAAGGTTTATTGTTTCTCTTGTGACAGTTATAATTTGGTTTTCACATACATTTAAACTAACATACTCTAGAGGCTGAAAGTTTATGAAATGAATTTGAATTAATTTCAATAATTACTAACTGTATTCTTATTAAACTAAAGCAAGTTTTTTTTTTTTTTAAGTATAATTATAAGGATTAAATAAAAATTAAAATCTCAATAGCATTGGGGACTTCTGCCTCCATCCAGGACAGAGGAATGTTACCAGACTTATCCATCCACTGAAAATAATTATAAAACTGAAGGTAGACACCAAGAAGAGAGGTAAGCTCATTTAAGTTAAGTATACCTAAATTGGAGAGAAGACTTGTTAAAGTGGCTGGAATTTGTAGGAAATGATAATAAAAAAGAAGAAACTGCTGGGGACATAGGTGAAGCACTATAGGTCATTCACTGAGGACTAGACTGAACGCAAACAAAGCGAGCACACAAGGCCTAGGAGAGATCATTGACTTCCATGAGCTGATTGGAAATAGTAAAAATCAAGAGAGGCTTTACAGTTCCAGTCCATCCATACTGGAGAGGTCTTACTGTGCACTTACAGCTTTCAGTGAGACCTCAGTATGGCCAACTACTTGGAGTAAGGATCTTGTGCTAGAGGAAAAGCCACACCCTGGACCACTGTAACAAATAATAAAATCAAAGCAGGTAGAATAAAAATGTTCCAACACTTACATAATTGTTTTTCAAACAAATCTCAAAAACTCTCTCAGAAAGAAAATGTTTTTCAGACTTCCTACAGTATATCATTTCTTTAATGTATTTCAGATAAAGCATAAACAGAGACAGGTTATAATATGATTCAAATATTGGATTTAGAAAAGGCTTTAAAGCAGCCATTATAAACACGTTCAAGGACTTAAAAAGAAATGATGTTCATAATGACTAAAAGGATGAAAAATGTCAACTGAGAACTAAGAGCTATTTAAAAATTATAAAATTTAAAAGCCCTATATCTGAAATTAAATATTTTGTGGAAGAAGATTGTAAATTGTAGACAAAGGGGTTTGTGAAGTTGAAGCTATGCCAATAGAACTTACTCAAATATAACAGCAAGGAGGAAAAGAGATTTAAAAAATAAACAGAAAGTTTTTAACCTATGGGATAATATCAAGCGATTTAATATTTATGTGATTGGCGTCCCAGAGAGAGGGAGAGAGGAGAAAGAGAATGCGGCTAAAATAATGGCCATCTAAATATAGACACCACACACACACGCACACACACACATACTTTGTAGTTAACCAAAAAAACTAAACCCAGTGCCATTGAGTTGATTCTGACTCATAGCGACCCTATAGCACAGAGTAGAACTGTCCCATAGAGTTTCCAAGGAGTGCCTGGCGGATTCAAACTGCCGACCCGTATATATACATATATGAACACCAAAAGGGTAGATTTTTCTATGCTCGTATAAACATATGTTTTACCTCAGCCCACTACCTTAACATTTTTAGAGAAACTTCTCCCCAGTTGTCAAAGGATCTTCCATTTCCTCACTTAAATTGGTGTTGCAGGCTCTTGCTTTAGTGTTTAAGAGAGACTGAATAAGACTAAACTAATCAAAAGCCCTCCAAACTCTATCCTCCAATCAATGCTAACAGTTAAAGATTGGCTCACAGCCTATTTTGGAGGTCCTTTTCTGGGGATTTAAAAGTGAATACAGTGAGAAATATTTATGTATTTATTTATTGTTAACATCACTGAAATGTGCACAAGTTATGTGGTTTTGGCTTCCATGTTCCACCATACTGACAGGGGCAGGTTGAGACGAATGAAGCAGATATACTCAGACAAGCCAAAGAATGAGTAAGATGACTCCCTTGTTTCCCTACCAGACCTAGGGCTCCAGTTTGAATTTTGAGGTCCTGAATACGACTCCATGAAACATTCTACTATCCTTGCAATAAATGACAGGGCAATGACAGGAGTGACTGGGGAAAGAAGCTTATTAGTATCCAGAGAGCACATCTTATCCAATTGATTATCAAAATCCTGCTGTAGTGAGGTCACCTTTTGGTGAGTATTCACATGAGACACAAATACTTCACATTTTTTGCCCCTTTAGAGAAGTAGATCCACATATCTCTTCCCCAGCCCTCCTTGTCTTCAAATTTCAGTCATGTTCCTTTCAAGTCCCTGGGCATCCAGCCGAACCACTGGCCACAGCCCATGAATTGGTATATGTTCACACTTTTGGCTATTTCTTCAACTTCATGTTTCTTCCACCATTATCTCACACCCTTAACATCTACTCTCATACACATTCCCTGGATTTCTGCTTAAATTAAGAAAATCAGGTAGTTCTTTTGAAGGGTATCATACTTTCTCATGGGTCACACTTTGTACCTCACCTTTCACAGTCTGCTGGAACTTGAGTCTAGTTATAGGTCTAGAAGCAAAGATGGGTGGTGAGAGGTGAGTCCTGAGAACAATATGCAGTGTACTTCAAGGCATCTGTCTCAGGAAGGCCATTTAAGTTTCCTCAGGCAAAGTTGGATTCATCTCCTCAGATGGGGGTGGTAGGACTGCCTCTACTGGCAAAGAAGACTCAGCAGAATTTTAGGGGCTCAATGTCCTCAGCTTCATAATTATCTGCCCATATACTCCTGTTCTGATTTTTTGGATATCATTTCTTTCCAATCAATGCCCTTACTTTAACACCAAACATCTTGGAAGATTGGGAATTCAATTGACATTATAATTTAGCCATTTCTAGGATTGACTCTGGGATTCGTTTTCAGAAATTTCAACTCTGTGATTACAGGAGATAAGGTTTTCTGTCAGGTTGTTTATACAGCACTTGATCTTGGAATTGGAAACATTGTGCTCATCCTTTTCTTTTGTCACTTTCTCCAGGGAAATTAGCAGCAACCAGGCAATGTCATTGTAAGCTTGACAAAATTGTTTTAAACTTTCAAAGACATGATGACCCAGAACTTTGTCTCTCATAAGCATTAAATAGGAATGTCTGATGGTGATATTTGGTATAACTGAATTGCCTCATCATGCCATGGACTATCAGTGCTCTCTTTACTACTTGATTTAGTGCCCATTAAATCTAACCAGATTCGAGAAACAATTGCAGAAACCCCAAAACTAGTTCAGGAAACTCATCCTTAGAATTCTATTCCTCTAGAACCAATCTCAGTATTAATTATATATTATCTATATCTGTATCAATAGAAAGAGAGATAAAGAGATTTATTTTAAGCAATTGATTCACACAATTGCTGGAGACTGGCAAGTCCAAAATCTGCAGGTCAGGTGACAGGCTGAAGGTTTCGCCTGTCTTGTGTCCCAAAATCCGTGAGGCAATGGGAAGAGTAAGTAGTTCTGGCAACTTGTCTGTTTATAGTTCAGAGGAAAAATACACCTAGAGTAAACTCACTTTTCAGTCTTAAGGCTTTCTGTTGATGGATTGAGGCCCACACACACATTATAAAAGGTAATCTGCTTTATTTAAGGGCAACAGATTTAACTGCTGGGGCAGTTCTACTCTACCTATAGGGTCATTATGAGTCGGAACTGACTTAACGGCAATGAGTTTTCATCTTGAATTTAACCACATGCAACTAGGTTAATGTTTGACTAAACAACTGGGTACCATAACCTAGTCAACTCCTGCAAAAAACAAACAGAGGAACAAAAACAAATCCACTGTTTTAGAGTCAATTCCCACTCACGGTGACCCCGTGTTATTTCTTGCCCACAGTCTTTACTAAAACAGATTGCTTGGCCTTTCTTTCATGATGGCCCTGGGTGGACTTGAACAACAAACCTTTAGGTTAGTAGTCAAGCACCAACTGTTTGTGCCACCTACGCACTTCAGCCTAGCCAAGTTGACATATAAAATTAACCATCACAAATCGCAAGTGCACAAATGATTGTATAAGCATGTTAATAACACCTTTATTCATTACAGACAGAACTGAAAACAATCCAGTGCCATGACCAAGAGCATGGTTAAATAAATGGTGGTATGTTCTACTTTGCTCATGGATAGGAAGACTTAACATTATAAAAATGTCTATTCTACCAAAAGGGATCTATACATTTAACGCAATTCCAATCCAAATCCCAACGACATTCTTTAATGAGATGGAGAAACAAATCACCAACTTCATATGGAAGGGAAAGAGGCCCCGGATAAATAAGGCATTACTGAAAAAGAAGAACAAAGTGGGAGGCCTTATTTCACCTGATTTTAGAACCTATTATACCGCCACAGTAGTCAAAACAACCTGGCACTCGTATAACAACAGATACACAGATGATTGGAACAGAATTGAGAATCCGGATATAAATCCATCCACATATGAGCAGTTGATATTTGGCAAAGTCCCCAAAACAGTTAAATGGGGGAAAGGGCAGTCTTTTTAACAAATGGTGCTGGCATAACTGGATATCCATCTGCAAAAAAAAAAAAAAAAGAAACAAGACCTATACCTCACTCCATGCACAAAAACTAACTCAAAATGGATCGAAGACCTAAATATAAAATCTGAAACGATAAAGATCATGGAAGAAAAAATAGGGACAATGTTAGGAGCCCTAATACGTGGCATAAATAGTATACAAAACATTATAAAGAATGTAAAAGAAAAACTAGATAACTGGGAGCTCCTAAAAATCAAACACCTATGCTCACCCAAAGACTTCACCAAAAGAGTAAAAAGACTACCTACAGACTGGGAAAAAGCTTTTAGCTATGACATTTCTGATCTGTGCCTGATCTCTAAAATCTACGTGATACCCCAAAAACTCAACTGCAAAAGACAACCGAATTAAAAAATGGCCAAAAGGTATGAATAGACACTTCACTAAAGAAGACATTCGGGTAGCTAACAGATATATGAGGAAATGTTCACGATCATTAGCCATTAGAGAAATGCAGATCAAAACCACAATGAGACTTCATCTCACTCCAACAAGGCTGGCAGCCATCCAAAAAACACAAAATAACAAATGTTGGAGAGGCTGTGGAGAGATTGGAACACTTCTACACTGCTGGTGGGAATGTCAAATGGTACAACCACTTTGGAAATCGATTTGGCGCTTCCTTAAAAAGTTAGAAATAGAACTACCATACGATCCAGCAATCCCACTTCTTGGAATATATCCTAGAGAAATAAGAGCCTTTACATGAACAGATATATGCACACCCATGTTTATTGCAGCTCTGTTTACAACAGCAAAAAGATGGGAGCAACCAAGGTGCCCATCAATGGATGAATGGATAAATAAATTATGGTATATTCACACAATGGAATACTACGCATCGATAAAGAACAGTGAGGAATCTGTGAAACATTTCATAACAAGGAGCAACCTGGAAGACATTATGCTGAGTGAAATTAGTCAGTTGCAAAAGGACAAATATTGTATAAGAGCACTATTATAAGAATTTGAGAAATAGTTTAAACTGAGAAGAAAACATTCTTTTGTGGTTACGAAAGGGGGGAGGGAGGGAGGATGGGAGGGGAGCATTCGCTAATTAGATAGTAGATAAAAACTACTTTAGGTGAAGGGAAAGACAGCACACAATACAGCGGAGGTCAGCACAATTGGACTAAACCAAAAGCAAAGAAGTTTCCTGAATAAACTGAATGCTTTGAAGGCCAGTGTAGCAGAGGCAGGGGTCTGGGGACCACGGTTTCAGGGGACATCTAAGTCAATTGGCATAATAAAATCTATTAAGAAAACATTCTGCATCCCACTTTGAAGAGTGGCATCTGGGGTCTTAAATGCTAGCAAGCAGCCATCTAAGATGCATCAATTGGTCTCAACCCACCTGGATCAAAGGAGAATGAAGAACACCAAGGACACAAGGAGATTATGAGCCCAAGAGACAGAAAGGGCCACATGAACCAGAGACTACATCATCCTGAGACCAGAAGAACTACATGGTGCCCGGCTACAACCGATGACTGCCCTGACGGGGAACACAACAGAGAACCCCTGAGGGAGCAGGAGAGCAGTGGGATGCAGACCCCAAATTCTCATAAGACCGGACTTAATGGTCTGACTGAGACTAGAAGGACCCTGGTGGTCATGGGCCCCAGACCTTCTGTTGGCCCAGGACAGGAACCATTCCTGAAGCCAACTCATCAGACGTGGATTGGACTGGACAATGGGCTGGAGGGGGATGCTGGTGAGGAGTGAACTTCTCTGATCAGGTGGACACTTGAGACTATGTTGGCATCTCCTGCCTGGAGGGGAGATGAGAGGGTGGAGGGGATTAGAAGCTGGCAAAATGGACATGAAAAGAGAGAGTGGAGGGAGAGAGTGGGCTGTCTCATTAGGGGGAGAGTAATTGGGAGTGTGTAGCAAGGTGTATATGGGTTTTTGTGTGAGAGATGGACTTGATTTGTAAACTTTCACTTAAAGCACATAAAAAATTATTAAAAAAAAATTGTGGTATGTTCACATGTTATGGTTTGAATAGTGTCCCCCCAAAAGATATGTTGATGTTCTAATCCTTGTAACTGTGCACTTGTCTTCTTTGTAAATAGGGTCTTTGAATATGGTTCAGTTAGGTTAACACGAGTTCATGTTGGGGTAGAGTGAGCCCTAATTCTCTGTAATTGGTGTCCTTATGAAAGAGGAAAGGAGCCCTGATGGTGCAGTTAAGCGCTCAGCTGCTAACCAAAATGTTGATGGTTTGAATCCACCAGTTATTCTGTGGGTGAAAGATGTGGCAGCTTGCTTCTGTAAAAATTACAGCATTGGAAACCCTGTAGGGCAGTTCTGCTCTGTCCTACAAGGCTGCCGTAAGTTGGAATCAACTTGATGGCAGTGGACTAAAGAGAAAATACCCAGAGAGAGAGAGAGACAGAGGGAAGGAGCCTGTGTGAAAACACATCTACAAGTCAAAGAAAGGCAAGGACTCATGGGCTAGAGAACCTACAAGAGAGGCCTGGAACAGGTTCTCTCTCAGAGCCCTCAAAAATGCCAGCATGGCCTATATTTATTATGAATTCAGATTCCTAGCTGGCAAAATTGTGAGACAATAAGTTTCTGTTCTTAAAAGCCACCCACTTTGTGGTATTTTTTTACCGCAGCAAGAAGAAATTAAGGCACTACATAAAGGAAAATAACTTAGCAATAAAGAAATGAATTTTTACTACATGAAACAGTATGAATTGATCTTAAAAAGATTTTCTTGAATAAAAGAAACCAGACACAAAATGGTACACACAGTCTGATGTCATTTGATGAACTACAAAAACTGACAGAACTAAGTGTACGATGAAAGAAATCACAACAGAGATCCCCTGAACCAGTGGAGACGGGAAGGAGACATGAGGGACATTCTCTGGGATGATGGGCATGTATATTTTGTTTGGGTGTTGGTTACACTCGTATAAACATTTGCCAAAGTCACCACATTTTACTATTTAGACCTGTAACATTTCTCTGTATATGAATTTTACTTCACTAAAACGAAAGTAAACAAAAAATTTGTTGGAAGAGAAAATGAGAGTTTGAGCACCTAGAATTCAGAAGTTGTGTAGTTCTTTCCAGAGCTGAGGCCTCTCTTTTACAAATTCAAGTCCCTTTCTCCTAACTCACTCAGCTGAGAACTAAGGTTAACTATGTTCTTATTCTGAAGCCTTGGGGACAGATGGGAATTCTTCAAAAGGTGAAGAATAACAAAATGGGCCTTACAAAATGTACTGAGAATTAATATAAACTTTGTATGCTAAGGGTAAAATGCACTGGTATAAGTGAGAATGAAGCTCACGATATTTGTATATTAATTTAATTTAAAATTTGAGTACCTTTGTTCCAGTTATAGCCCTCTTTATTGATACCTATCCCAATTTAAAATGATTTTGTCAGCAATTGGAGGAAAGAGATATTGAGCTTACCGTATTTTTTTTATTGTAATACTTTATAAGCCCACAAAGACTATCTTTTGATTAAAACACTGTACTTGAATTATTTTACACTAATGTTAATATAGAAGAACATCAGAATTATTCAGAATCTTATTTTCCTTTTATATTTCAATGTTCAAAGTGTTTTTCTGACATATTTTCATTGAGTATCAAGTTTTCAAGAAAATTTATTATGAACTCCTTGTGGAATACATCAGAAATAATATCTAAGTAATAAATATTTAGTATGTGTTGTATTCGAAAATTTACATTCAATTTTAACTTAGTACAGTTTAGTGTTTTTTCCTTTCACTTTTTTTCTTAGGTTGTAAGAAAGGCAAGAACATACAGAAATGTGTTCGGGACACTGAAATCAATTTCACATCAGGAGGAAACTAATGTTTATCTTCTTGTGGACATTTATGTGTAGTCAATAAATCATTTAATCTACTTTAAATTATTTTGCACAATAATGCTTAACTAATGTGGGGATAAGGTTAAGCCTTCTGCTGACAAGTAGTAAGCCCTCTCATTAAACTCAATCCATTGTACTGTAAATGTCACTCCCCCAAGCTCTTCTTGCAATCAATAACCTCCACTATCTTTCCCTGGCTGATGAGATCCAGTCCGCCTAAGTGAGGCTATTGACTCCATTCCTATTAGAAGCTAATAACACGCACATCAAATATTTTACAGTCTCTTTTAGCATAACAGATGACTACATTGTACAATGATTTTTAATCAGAAATGAACAAGTTTTAAAAACTTGGGAGTTCTTTTCCTGGCCTTTTTTAGGATACTAACTCTTTTTCAGGAAGGCACTCTTACAAAGATTATTTGTTTGATTTAGTGATCATTCTGCGATTATTTGTCCAAGCTTTTTCATTTGATTTCAAAGATACTAATGTTGTCAAACTAGTGCCAATTAGGACAGAAAATGATGACTTTCGTATATTTAGGAGTATAAGCTATGTGAATATATCTTTTAGCATATGGAGTGTACCGAACCCTAATATATAAAAATTCCATATCCTCTGTATTGTCAAAATGTTGTCAATCTGGCCTGAAGAAACTCAGACTATTCAAAATACATGTATATATATTAAACAAACAAACAAACAAAAACCCTAAGCCCCTGCTTTCCACATCAAGAAGTAGGTTGAGAAATTTGCTTGTCCACCAAAAAGAGTATATTTTCCAATGCCTTCTTTAGAAACAGCCAAAGAAGATGAGAGGCATAGAAATACATGTCAGAAGATGGGATGAAAAGTCAAAAAGAACAACGGCCTGGAGAGCTACATTCAGGGAAGAGAATACAGATATAATAAAGAATCATTTTCTGCTCTTAGAAGAGGGCAGGGTTTCCCAGCTTTGTTACTATTGACATTTTGGGTTGAATTAGCATCACTGACATTTTGAGCTCAATAAATTTCTGTTGAGGGGAGCTGTACTGTGAATAGTACAATGTTTAGCAGCACCCTTGCTGTCTACACACATCCTTGTTCTCTCTCAGTATCACCTCCCACTTCTCAATTTTGGCAAGTATCCAGACATTGCCAAATACCTCCTGGGGAGCAACCTCACCCCTGGATGAGAACCAGTGGAGGAGAAAGACTGAGCAATAATTTTCCAGCAAGATTTCAGAGGCATTATAGACCAATGAGTCCATGAGCAGTGCAAGGGAAGGCTGCCAAGGGAAAGGAGAGGTGCCTTGGAGGAAAGGTCTGGTGATGCACTTTTGAAAGAAAATAAGCCATTGAAAATCCTATAGAACACGAATCTACTGAGACTTATATGGAGTCACCATGAGTCATAATGACTTCATGGCATTTTTTTTTTTTTTTTAATGGACCAGTGACTGCTATATGCTTTCCATTCTGTCCCTTCCCAAATACAAGTGTTTATTGCAAGTCCTCTATTCTTTTTGCTCTAATGCATGTTGGGAATTGGAGGGATAGAGAACTTTTCTTTATTTCATACATTTCTGAATCAAGGGCTTGGTATGATGATTGCATTGAACTTTTGGGGTTCAGGAGTGGAGGTGATCATATTTTGCATGTGGGAAAGAAATGAATATCTGTGGCCAAGAGGGAAGACTTTAAATCATTTCATTTTGGGCCTTAATTTTTTATGCTCTGTGGCTTTGCAGTTATTCCCAGTATAGATGTGATATATACTTCCTACTCCTTTACTTCAAGTTCAAAATTGGGCCTGTTTCAGCCAATAAAATGAGACAGAGAGGACCATGTGCCAGTTTTAATTTGTGCAATTAAGAGGACTTTTGTGTTTCCTCATTTACCTTATCGTGCTTCTTCCTTTGATGTGAGACCCATGCCCAGGCTATCCAGTGGGACGATGAGAAATATTTGTAACAAAGTCACCATTTTACGTCACCCTAGCAAAGACCTGCCTAAATTAGCCAACCTATTATACAATAAAAAAAAAAAAAAAAAAAAATTTTTATTATAGATGTATGACTATGTCAGCCATAATCAACAAAACTGACCCAGGGAAAGAAGATGGGCCCCAAACTGTCCATACTGTTTGACTCCATTTAAATAAAGTTGAAGAGCAGGAAAAATTATTTTATGGTATTACTAATCAGTACAACTAGAATGCTCCTTACAAGCAAGTATGGTGAGACTTCGTCTCATGAACTTTGGACATGCTTTTAGGAAGGATGAGTCCCTGGAGAGGGAATCAAGGTTGGTAGAGCAGAGAGTCAGCAAAAAAGAAGAAGACCCTCAATGAGATTGGTTGAACCCAGTGGCTGCAACAATAGGCTCAAGCATGGCAGCGATTGTGAGGATGGTGCAGGACTGGGCAGTGTTTCGTTCTGTTGTACATAGGGTTGCTGTGAGTCGGAACGGACTCCACAGCACCTAACAGCAGACAAGAACAACTAATCAGAGCAATGGCTACCTATAGATGGTGGTAATGTCTCTGTGAGGTGATTGAAGTGTTCTATATCTTGATCAACATATTGGTTACATTGCGTATTTATTTATCAAAACTTATTGGATTATACTCTCAACATTTATTTTTTTGTAAATTTTATCTCAGCTTTTTAAAATTATGATTAAAAAACAGTACATATGAGTTTCAAACTAATAGAATTGAGATAAGCAAAATAGTTTAGTATAATATAAAGAAGAAAATGGGGAAAAATAGCAATAAAAATTTTAGTAAATAAAAAACCAAAATAGCATAGTAAGAATAATTCCAGATATATTTGTGACTGCAATAGAGGTAAACAAAATAAATATACTGTTTAAAAAGGAGACTCTCATATTGTATAAAAGTACAATCCAGTTCTTTTTCTTTTCTTTTTTTGAACAAGCCAGTTCTACAGCACTTAGGAGGAGGAGAGCAAGTTAGATGTCTCTAAGGAAGGGCATCCTGGCCCAGAGCGTTGGAGCTAGAGCGTTGCGAGGAGGCTTCCTTGGGTAGGAATAGCCTGGCATGGGATTTCATATCATGAATGGGATAAAGAGGCGATCAAATGAGGGGAAGCCTGGGATGGGACCTCAGAGCCAAAATAGGACGAAAAGAGTGCCGAAAGTGTGGGGAATGCTCTTCAAAGGCTGCCAAGGCCTTGCAGCTGAGGAAGCCAGGCTCTTACTCAGTTGGGTGTCCTAGTATATAGTTTGGGGGCCTAAACAGGGCAAGAAGGGAATACACCGGGAGACCTGTGGTGGGCTGTCAGACCTCAAGCAGAGTGTACAGGAGTGTACATGACTGGAAGGCTCCAAGTGGGTTTTTGGAGTTTGAGCAGAATAAGAGATGGGGTCTAGTGAAGGTATTAGAGTCCAAGCATGAAGAAGCCTAGAAGACATCACCTTAAGCTACTGATCACATTGGACATCTCCAGCAATTGGGGAAAAAAGTGACTTAATAGAAAGCAAAGAGAAAAATACATCACTTATATTCCTACTGAAGATATATAATCTAAATCTAATTATGAGGAAATATCAGACAATCCTAAGTTAGAGTATATTCCATAATATTTGGCTCTAAACATCAAAATATCAAGGTCATAAATATCAAAGAAAGACTGAGAAACTGTTCTAGTCTGCTCAAGACATGACTCACACTGAATCCTTTTGGCATCGAGAACACTATTGACAACTCGCAAAAACTGAATGGTGTTTGAGAGTCAGATGGTAGAAATGCATCAATATTATTTTTCTGGTTTGATGATTGTGGTTATGCAGGATTATATAGAAATAAGCACTTAAGTATTTTGGACAGCAGGTCAACAACTTTCAAATGACTTAGACAAATTAGAACATTTAGAAAAAGTAATGTTTTACCCTAGCCGCTTTTTAAGTTTGAAATTGGACATATGTATACACATATATACTTTGTTTGTGTACATATGCAAAATAACACAAAATTGAAATTGTACTGCAAACATTAATCAGTGAAATATCCAAATATAAATTCAGGCAGAAAGATAAGAATTTCTGTTATCATCTCTTTTATATAAACATATGTGGGCCAATCACCCAGTAAATTAAAAGAAAGATTGGAAAGAAAAAAATAAGTGTTCACCTTTTTATAGAATTTGCTTGTCTTCATAAAACATTTAGGGAGAATCTGGAAACTATTACAGCAATTTAGAAAATTCTGCAAGTTTGCTGCAAATATTAACAATTTCTAAACACAACCAAAAAAGTATTAGAAAATTTTAAAGAAATTATTCACAATAGCACATAACTATAAGGTACCTGGAAATGCATCTATAATATTATGCAATGCCTTTGTGAAAAACAACAAAATTTACCGGAGGACATAAAAAACCAAATAAGTGGCTGGTAAGACCATGTTTATGGATGGTATAATTATGATGAAGACAGCATTTCACCATAAATCAATTATAAATTTACTGCAACTTCAATGACGTGTCAATATTCAAATAATATTTTATGCAACTTATGAAGTAGATGTTAATATGCACATGAAAATCAAAATGTACAGGAATAATTAAGATGATGTTAAAGAATAAGGTTTGACAAGCCCTACCTCATATTGAGACTTATTATAAAGTGTTAGTGAGTTGGCCTTACTAATACATTGAACTTACTATAAAGTATTAGAAAGTATCAGCAATGTGGCATTGTTGCAGGATCAGACAGATACACCAATAAATCTGAGTACACAATATAGAAAAAGCTCAGGTATAAATGAAGCTATGACACCTCTTGTCCATATGGAGAAGGGGTAATCTAGATGGCTTCCTCACACAACAGAATGTAATATTTCCTGTGAATTAGAAATCTAAATATGAAACACAAAATTTTAACACATCTAAATATTGAGGAAAGAATATTTGGGGTAGAGATGCATTTTTAAAATAACACATAAAAAAGCATAAACAAGAAGATTCATACATATGACTATATATTTTTAAATGGTAAAAAAATATATAAAAACAAAATTAAAAGATAACCCCAAAACTGGAAGAAGATATTTTAAAAAACAAATAATAGATAATAAAAACTCAGACTACATAAAAAATGGCTACATATCAATACTGAAAATGAGATAACCATTCACTATAGTAAAAATGCCAATCTAACCAGTAATTAAAAACAACACGAAATGTTATATTATAGCTATCAGAGGGAAAAGATTTAAAAGTCTGAAAACGCTGCATATTGGTGTGTATTGAGGAATCTTAAAAATCAGTGGTGACTTTTAAATATTTTGGAGAGTAATTTGGCAATAACTTAGGAGTCCTTGAGTAGTGCAAACAGTTAACACACTTGGCCACTAATTGAATGGTTGGAGGTTCTAGTCCACCCAGGGATGTCTTGGAAGAAGATGTGTCGGTCTACTTCCAAAAAATCAGAGCACGGTTCTACTCTGACACACACAGGGTTGCAATAAGTCAGCATCAACTCCATGGCTATTCATTTTTGACAATAGGAAAACAAAGTATTTGCTTTTAGATATATGCACATAGAGCAAAAGCAAAGATTTATGCACATTTGAAATACTTTTCCTATATTATTTGACCTTTTTATGTATTCTACAAAATGGCTGCTTGTCTATTATATCCATTTTCATAGTATTATTTTTCTTAAATTTTTTGTTATTCTAAGATATTATAATTATTAATATTTCACAAATGTATATTTTAAATCCAGCCTATTTTTTGTTTTACTTTGTGGTCTATTTATGCAAACATATTTAAATTATTTTTTTTAATTTTATGCAGCTATACCTGTCAATCTTTTTTGACTCTTTCATATACGTAGTCATCTAATATTTCTAAGTCTTTGATATAGACACCTACTCACGATGAAGAAACAAAAACTGAAATCATGAAATCATACTGTAAAGTCCTGTAAACATTAATTTTTAGGATAAATTTGTCTCGTTAGAAAAGTATTATTTGGTGCTTACCATTACAAGAATTTAGCTTTGTATTTGTTTTTAAGCAGGAATCAGTGTCCTACTTTATCAAATGGCTTTTTAGCATCTGTCAAGATGATAGATACTGTGAGAAATAATGAGCTTAGAGAATAAGAAGATATTCCTGCAGCAGCAGTAAAAAGATTTGAGAGCACAAGAGCTACCTATGATTTATTTGATTTCAGGAGTGTTTGCTTCATAAATAGATTTCTGAGGTTCGTTATCTCCTTTCTAGAATGGGGTATGTATGCAGGGAGCTTTATAACAGTTAATGTATTCTAACTAATCAGAATTGGCCTGGCCTTCTCACTGGGACAGAGTCCTAGATATGCCCTCATTCAATTGATAGATTGTAGAGAAGTCTCAGTAATCCCAAGGACTCAGCAGAAGCAGCTAGAATGAGGTGGGACACTGGAATGCATCAACCATTTGCTAAATGTGTTTTTAAATACAAAAAAATTTGCCATTTGGTATTACCATACCAGAAAATGTCAGTTGAAGGTCACCCTTTTATGTATAAAAAATTGATTAAAATAACAACTGTATATATTGTCTATAAACAAATTAATAGTAGCTAAACAAGTGACACAATTTGTGTTTAAACAAGTGATTATTAATATGAACTAGGGTTTTCCAGATGAATTAATCCTTCACCTTTACCTTTTTCAAATTATCTCTTAGTTATTCAAGTTGTTTGCATAGTGTTTTCAGAGATGCAATTCCATCTAATTGTGAATGCATTCTATAATAATCTTTCCCTAGATATCTAAAATAATTTTAAATTTTTTCTTTTTGTCGTTGAGTATGGATATGCATTTATAATACACAAATTGAGTATAATTTCCTTATTACATATAATTTATCTTTAATAATGAAATAGTTATTATTTTACTAGCACTAAAATTGCAAGTGTCTGCTTCTGAGCTTCTCAGTGAGGGGCTGTAATGTCACAACATGGAATATTTGGAGATATTTGTGATTGTCACAGTGATTGAAAGATGCTACTGACATTTAGTAAGTAAGGATTGGTAAACCTCTTGTAATGCAGTCTTACACAAACAACCCCCGCTGCTTGTTGTCCAAACTCAAATGCAAAGAGTGCCCTCTTTGAGACCCACTGATCTATTGTGTCAGGAGCTATGCACAGATTCAAATAAGAGAATGTGACAGGCCGAAAGATGTATGTCACCGTCAAAGGAATATATGACATTTGCAAGCAGGCTAGTACCTTGCTATATTTGAGCAACTAATCCTTAAAACTGTATTTATTCTCTCTCATTGAAAAGGATAGTTTGTATATAATATTTATTTCATAAATTATAAATTGTTTTTACTATGAATTTCAACAAGCATGTGGAACAGCTCAGAAAAAAAAAAAATCATATGTATAGCTATCTATCTATATATTTACCTAAGCAAATGTTTTTCTAAATATGTGTGCATCAGAGATCTTAGAAGCCTTGATATTTTTTGCCAAAAAATTAAACAGTTTCATATTTAATTTTATTATTTTAACTATAATAAGTGAGATAAAAAATACTGTCTTGGTTTTCCCATCTCACAGAGCGAAGCTAATCAGTTTCATCTTGTCCAATTCATGTCTAGCTCAGAATGTTAAAGCACTTCAGAGCTCAATCTTCAGACCTGTTTTCTATTTACAATGACTTCTTAATTGATCTCCTCAAGCCCCATGACTTAAAAAGCCCATTAAGTTATAACTCTTACATTTCTATCTCCATTCCTGACCCTTTTCCCTGAAGGTCAGACTTGTAAATTCAACTGTCAATTGCAATACACATTCTCACAAAGTGTCAGGCTCGCTATCCAACTTCAAATACCCATAAAGCCTCCACTGAGAAACTCCCAGGCATCTTACTTTTTGAATATTCATTTCAAACACAAAAAAGTTTTAAACCAACCTTTTTCTTTTCCTTCTCAAGCCTGCTTCTTGCCCAGTTTTTCTTTTCTCAACTCAGTAAATGGCTACTCCATCCTTTCATCTACACTGCCCAAAACTCTCTGCCGCTTATTTCCATACAATCAGCAAATGCTGCAAGTTCTACTTCAGCATGAGTACCATAGGTGCAAACAAGTATAATTCAATTCATGAGAAAGTATAAAAAAAGATTCATTTTAACCAATTTCATTTCTGAGTATACATTTTTAAAATACTAAATTAAATATTAGAGAGTAGAATCTAACAATCATTCACCATTTCAAAAATGTTAACATGACTAAGCAGGGATTAGTCCAATAATAAGAGGGTGATTTTATACCAGCCTTTGTCTATTATAATGTTATCTATAAACAAATAACAAAATCAAATAATTAAACCAACTTACACTAAACATTTGATATAATTTAGCAAGTTTAATTAAAAAAATTATAAATAGAAGAAAACATTAAACAAAACATTAAATATTTGCCAAAATCAAAATTCTAACCAATATTCAAAACCTTTATTCTAAATGGTGAACCCATAAAACTATATTCATTATGTCCTAAGCAAAGAAAGTTTTTGCCCAATATCAGCTTAATTATTACACATTTTCATGGAGGGTATAGGATACGCAGAGAAAAATAAAGTATTTTTTGATATTTTGTTACATGAAAAGGAATAAAATCATCTCTTATTCTTATCATGCAATTATGTATCTAGAACATCTAAGAGATCCTAGTAAATATCTATTAAAATTAATAATGAAATTTGGTAAGTTATAGTCATAATAGGCATAGAAAAATGAACAGCTTATTCCTCATGCCAGTAAAAACACTGAAAATTGAGAGTAGAAAAAAATATACTACTCACAAAACATTGGGAAATATTTTGAAAGATAAAGGACCTATATGATAACATGAAGAAATGGAAAGAAAATCCATCTTCTCACGTGGGAAAAATTGATTATAAAAAATGCCAATTGTCTAGCAAATACATAATGTAATAAAATTCCTATAAAATTTGAGTTTTTTAATTGGAAAAAATGAACCTAAATTAGATACAAATAGTACATGTTCAATAAACTCGCTGTTGAGTTGATTCCTACTCATAGTGACCCTATAGTCAAGAGAATTCTGCAAAACATAAAATGAGAAATTATTGTAGATTGTAGAATGAACTATAAAATATAAAGCTACCTTAATTAACAGTATATTAAAAGAATACAATTAGAGAAATAAATAAATAGAAGAGAGTTGAGAACTCAGGAAAAGATGTATAAGAAAATTATAATTTAATATATTGCAATGTTAGTATTTCCATTCTGCTTAAAATGTAGACTCTTTAATAAATTGCAATGGCATAATTATAAACAAGTAGCAAAATAAATCTGAATCCTTAAGTTTTATCATAATCACAGTAGGATGAAGTGCAGTACAGTTTCTGTATTAAGGTGGTATCATGAATTCAAGCCTCATACCACAGGCAACACGGAAAGGAGATTCAGTATTCTTACAGGCAAATTTTCTCCTGATTTCTCCACCTTGGGGCTAGATCACAAATATGCGTGTTGCTTCCTTGGACTAATGCGAAGGTTCTTCTTTTTTCTTTATTGTCTTTTTTGTTTTCCCTAGTCCCTAGTGAATGCTATATTCTGCTGTATAGGGTAGATTAGTGCCATTGTCTGAAGCAGTAGAGAACAAGTTCTTCCCCTATAGGTTTTAAGGTAGATTTTAGTCATAAATTTGTACATACATCTCTGCTTCCCTTGAGTCTTTAGACTTCATCTCTGCTTGATTTTTCTTATTTTGAATTCTTTCTTTATTTCTTGTACTGGAATAATACCTTTGTTAGCTGCAAGCTAAAACTTGTGTGCATGTGTGTGTTTGAAGTTGTTGTTAGGTGCCGTTGAGTTGGTTCTGACTCATCTTACAACAGAATGAAACGCTGCCAGGTCCTGTGTCATCCTCACAATCACTGCTATGCTTGAGTCCATTGTCGTAGCCACTGTGTCAAACCATCTTGTTGAGGGTCTTCCTCTTTTTCGCTGACCATTTGCCTTAGCAAGCATGATGTCCTCCAGTGACTTGTCTCTCCTGATAACATGTCCAAAATACATGAGTTTAAATCCTCTAAGGAGAATCTTGGCTGTACTTCTTCCAAGGCAGATTTGTTTGTTCTTATGGCAGTCCATATTATATTCGGTATTTTTTGCCAGTGCCATAATTCAAAGGCATCAATTTTTCTTTTGTCTTCCTTATTCACTGTTCAGCTTTTACACACAAATGACATGAATGAAAATATCATGACTTGGGTCAGGGACACCCTGGTCCTCAAAGTAACATCTTTGCTTAACATTTTAAAGAGATCTTTTGCAGCAGATTTGCCCAATGCAATAAGTCATTCGGTTTCTTGACTGCTGTTTCTGTGGGGGTTGATTTGTGGATCTAAGTAGACTGTAATCCTTGACAACTTCAATATTTTCTTCTTTTATCATGATGTTGCTTATTGGTCCAGTTGTGAGGATTTTTGCTTTCTTTATGTTGAGGTGCAATCCATACTAAAGGCTGTAGTCTTTGATCTTCATCAGTGCTTCAAGTCTTCTTCACTTTCAGAAAACAAAGTTGTGTCATCTGCATTTCACAGATTGTTAATGAGCCCTCTGCCAATCCTTATGCCCCATTCTTCTTCATATAGTCCAGCGTCTCAGATTATTTGCCTAGCACACAGATTGAGTAAGTATGGTGAAAGGATCCAACCCTAGCGCACACCTTTTCCGACTTTGAACCATGCAGTATCCTCTTGTTCTATTGAAATAACTGCCCCTTGGTCTATGTACAGCTTCCTCATAAGCACAATTAAGTGTTCTAGAATTCCCATTCTTCAAAATATTATCCATAATTTTTATGATCTACAGAGTTGAATGTCTTTGCATAGTCAGCAAAACACAGATAAACATCTTTCTGGTAGTCTCTGCTTTTAGCCAAGATCCATCTGACATCAACAGTGATATCCCTTGTTCCAGGTCTTCTTCTGAATCACGCTTGAACTTCTGGTTGTTCCCTGTCAATGTACTGTTGCAATTGCTTTTGAATGATCTTTAGCAAAATTTTACCTGGGTGTGATACTAATGATACTGTTTGATAATTTCTGTATTCTGTTGGATCACATTTCCTGGAAATGGGCACAAATATGGATCTCTTTTTTTCCAGTTGATTGGCCAGGCAACTGTCCTGAAGCAGGTAAGGAATCCTTGCATCAGCTCAACAGATATTAATAAAAAATCAACTATGTGTCAATCTGTTTTCTATATCATCCCTGTACTTTCTATTCATTTGACACAGAAATGAGGGATTGTGTGTGTCCCAAGTCTGTCAGTTTCAAAACATTCTATTTACTTTGGCCATTTATTTGGGTTCAGGTAACAATTGTCAAATGTAAGGAAAAAAATATGAATTAAAAACTTAAAATTAGGAATATTATATCCATTACTTTTGAGAGCTGGGAAAATACTATCCTCATGCTATTTTAGTGCAGTGACAACTCACTTAATTGTTATTTCAGTGCATTGGTTAAGCGCTTGGCTGCAGATCGAAAGGCTGGCAGTTCAATTCCACCATCCACTTCAGGGAAGAATCATGTCATAGTCTGCCTCCATAAAGATGATAGCCTTGGATACTCTAGGAGGCAGTTCCACCCTGTCTTATAGGGTCGCTGTGAGTCAGAGTAGGCTTGGCGGCAATAGGTAGCAATTCACTTGAGCTCACAGAGCAGCTTTATTTTCAGGAAGCAGTGGTTGAGAATCTCTGTACAGCAATTTATATTTTATAAACAATTTATATATGTATTATTTATTTGTTCTTCACAATAACTGGTTGACATAAGTATTACTCCTTCAAATCCTCACTATAATAGAAAGTGGAACAAGAGAAAATGGCTTATTCTGGATTGTCTTTCCAATAAGTAGTAGAGCAATCTTTCAGATCTGGCTTTTTTTTTTTCTCTGAAGCAAAAGCCCATGCTCTTTCTCCTATACCACACTCCTTCCCAGCATAAATCACACTTTTCTTATCTCTTTTAACCCTTAATTTGGTCAGTTCTAGTTTTTAGAAATGTAAGTGACTTTCTAATGCCTGCTGAGTAGAAGTAGTAGAATACTAAGCTGACTGTAAATTCAAAGCAAGCTTGACTGCCCTGATGCTTAACTAGGTATTAATGATAGATACATTCAATAGAACATTAAAATGAGACCACATTTCAATCAATACATATATAACACAAAAATATTAACAAGTAATTAAAAAAATGAAACGCTGTTCCTTTCTGAATAAATATCTCTGCTTATTCTTTTCTGTGGTTGACTAACTGTATAAAGCATGATTAGGTCTAATACTCTATTGATGTATCAAAGTCTTAGGTAGAGTTAACGGTATAGTTAGTTTGGGCCTGCCTTTCTTTTCTCATTTTCCAGGCTGCAGTGTGGTGTAGCCCTTAGTCAATACAGCGACTCCCTCCTGAGCAGGCATTAAATTGAACAGATGAATGGCAGCACTTTAAAGCAGATCTGATAACCTAGACATGCTTGTGGGTTTTAAAGAGGCCACATTACATAAAAAGAACTACGGGACACTTGAGAGCTGACATATTCTTCTGAAAAAGAAAGGATGTTAAGAAATCAATTGGGCCATATAGACTATTCTCCAGAAAATGGAACAGGGCAAAAAATTGTTTCTATTTCTCTAAAGTAGCATACAACACTTAGTGGACATTCCCTTTCAGATAGTCAAATGGATTCATTTATACCATAATTTCATATACAAATAGGTGAGCCTAGTAGCTCTAAAAATGACTTTAAAATCCTTCAGATTTTGTGAGCAATCATGGACTTTATTTCTTAAAAAAAAAAAAAAAATCATCTTAAAAATGTTTCCCATCACAGTAGGTGCCCAGAGGAAAAAATAGACTCCTCAAAAAAGTAAGTTCATAAATTATTTAGTTTTTCAGTACTTAGAAAATAGAGTACTCTACTCAGGAAAAAGAATTTCTTAAAAACTGAGCTCTGTGTGTGTGTGAGAGAAAGAGAGAGTGGGAGAGAATCAGCAAAGATTCTTGTATGTATAGAAATACTAATATACTGGACTTTAATGACCATGATTAGCTCAACATAGCATTAACTGCCACCTGATTTTAGAACAAGAACAAAAAGCTTCTCCCTATGAATGCTGATGTTTTTATATAACTATTTCTGTGAAAGTCTACTCAAAATTAGAAACATGTAAAAGATTACAGTCTTCTGTATGGTTTACACTCGAATGTGAAGAAAATGAAAATCCCCATTAAAAAAAAAATCGCACTGAGTTGAGTTGATTCCAACTCATGGCGACCCTGTAGGGCAGAGTAGAACTGCCCCATAGGGCTTCCAAAGCTGTAATCTTTTACAGAAGCAGACTGCCACATCTTTCTGCCATGGAGCAAATGGTGGGTTTGAACGGCCAATCTTTTGATTAGCAGCCAAGTGCTTTAACCACTGCACCACCAGGGCTCCTTAAAATCACCACTACTGGGCCCATAAACAACATCATGATAAATGGCCAAGAAGTTAGAGTTGTCAAGATTTTCAATTTGCTTGGATCAGCAATCAAATCCCTTGGAAGCAGCCGCCAAGAAATCCAATGACAGGTATATTGCAGTGTGCAAATCTACTGCAAGAGACCTCTTTAACATTTTATAAAGCAAAGATGCCACTTTGATTATTGCAATGCTCCTGATCAGGACATGATATTTTAAATTGCCTCATATGCATGTGAAAGCTGGACAATGAAAAAGGAAGACCAAAGAAGAATTGACATATTTGAACTGTGATGTTGCCGAGAATATTGAATATATCCCAGACTCACAGAAGAAAAAACAAAGAAGAAAGAAACCTGAATAGCCAGAATAATCCTTAGAAGTGAGGATGATGAGATTTTGTCTCTCTTACTTTGAACAAATCATCAGGAAGGACCGATTGCTGGAGAAAGACATCAAGTTTGGTCAAGTAAAGGGTCAGTGAAAAAGAGGGAGGCCCTCGATGAGATGGATTGACACAGTGGCTGCAACAATGGCCTTAAGGAGCAATGATTGTAATGACACAGGACAGGGCAATGTTTTGTTCTGTTACAAATAAAGTCTAAGTGGAGCCCTGGTGGTGCATTGATTAAGAGACTGGTTGCTAAACAAAAGGCTGGCAGTTTGAATCCACCAGCTGGTCCTTGGAAACCCTATGGAGCAGTTCTATGCTGTCCTGTAGGGTCGTTATGAGTTGGAATCAACTCAATGGCAACGGGTTTGGGTTTTTTTTTTTTTTTTTTGAGTCAGAACCGACTTGACAGCATCTAACAACAACAATTTATCATTATTGAAATAAACTATGCCTAACGATCCATGGACTACAGCTACTCCTTTACTTAAACTATTTTCTGTGACTCCCTTTATCATTAAAAAAAAAAAAAAAATCTTCATTGTTTTTAGTAACCCACTAAATGGAATAAGACTTTACAAAAGATAGAAGGACGGAAAGAGAGAAAGGAAAGAAGGAAGGAAGGGAGAGAGTGAAAGGAGAGAGGGAGGAAGGAATGGAAGAAGAGAGGAAACAGACTCTAACTATGGGAAAAAAAGAAAGCAGCAGGTGCCATCACATGCTAGCTCATTGTCAAAATAAGCAAACCTTCAAAATTTTCAGGAAGTAATAAGTCTAAATAGACCAAACCCATTGCCATTGAGTTGACTCTAACTCATAGCGATCCTCTAGGTCAGAGCAGAACTGCCACGTAGGATTTTGGTTAGCAGCCGAATGCTTAACCAGAGGTTGATATTAGTTTAGAACCAATGCGCTGAATGAGAACAATGAAGTACCATGAGTGTATAATGACTGTCACAATTGGTGTCACGACACACCACTGCTTTAAAAATGGCTGTAAGGAAGCAACTACTTCATGAGGTGAAACCAACCACACAGGGAAATAGAAATGAGTAATTAACAACTGAGCACATATGCTGATTTTTTTAGTGTAAGATTATATGCTCGTAGAAAACAAGTATCTCAAGGTTATCGTACCTTCCTTAGCAGCAAGAACAGCGAAGGGCTCAATAATAGATGGTAAATACATATGATTTGTTGTATGAATGAATATTATAAGAAAGGGGAATTATGTAAAAACTGCAGTAATATAAAGAAAATGTTTCCCTATCACTTTAAGTATTTTTGTTTATTTCTCCTCCACTTCCATGCACATACTAATGCAAGACCATGAGATTGTTACCTCTAGGATAGGCTCTCTCTCCACCCAGCCCTCCTATTACTCTCTGCATCTTTTCCTCTCTTGCTTTACTCTTCCTTGTATCTGGGTCTCATCAGCTCAGGCTTCTTTAACTATCTAGTACAGTATCTAACACATCCTCGTCCCCAAAACAAAACCTCAGGCGTTTAATACAAAGAGGATTCGATAACTCAATTATCAGCTCAAAAATTTATTCATGTATTGTGGCCAAATTTCTCTCTCGCTGATTCCATGATGAGTTATTTAGAACTGAATCGTTTGCCAAGGCAGCTTTTAGCTCTCAGGTAACAGAGAAAACAAAAAACCATTGCTGCTTAGTCGACTTCGACTCATAGCAACCCTGTAGGACAGAGTAGAGCTGCCCGTTGGGTTTCCAAAGAGCACCTTGGTGGATCTGAACTGCCAACCTTTCGGTTAGCAGTCTTATCTCTTAACCAGTACGCCAACAGACAAAAGTTGGAAAAAACTATCTTACAGAGGCTCTGCTATGAGTTGGAATCGACTTGACTGCAAAGCGCTTGCTCTTTTTTTTTTCTTGGAGTTTTTTTTTTGTTTTGTTTTTTACCCGAGAATCCATGGTTAACAAACTGGATCTGTTTATTCAACACATTTAATTTTTTGTTTTCTGAAGGAAAGCAACTTTAACAAAAAGTAGCAGAATTACATTGTATTCTAAGAAACAATACAGAAAACAATGTAGGAGCTTAAATTAAAAAAAAAAAATCTTCTGTAATTCTGACAACCTATTTTTTTTATGCTGCTAATTCAGAAAAAAAAAAAAAATGTTTACCCTATTTATTTTGGTCATAGCGTTTTATCCGGCCCTCTCTTTTAACTCTGCCACCTCTGAAATAGTACCCTATATTTTAGAAAACTTTATAATCTCACAAGGGAAAATTTCAAGAGTATGGGCGGCAAGATGGTACACTTGCAGACTGTGAGCCTTTCTTCAGTCTGCGGACATAGTACTTGTACATGGTCACCTAGGAAGTCTTTATGGTTTACCCAAGCAAAGCCCCAAATCAAGAACAAGGGGTGAACGAAATTGATTTTCTGACAACACAGATATGGTTCCCCAAAAATGGAGGATCAGACAGTGGCACATTGCAAGAGTTTTTCCAGCAATTTTTTTGTTCATGTAGACTAAATGTTTTTAAACTCCTGGCAGTGCTGACACTCTAGGTATTCCTCAAGATCAGTATGTGGCTAAATACTCTTCCAGGCTTTAGGTTTGAAGTACTCAAAGGCAAGCGGTATAAACCTGAAGATATAGATGATAAGGTTTTTTAACTACTTAGTCTGTAATTATAATAGTTCTCAAAATATGTGGCTGGTATTTTTTTTTTATTCAAAGAAGGGGCCCTGGTGGCACAGTAGTTAAGAGCTTGGCTGCTACCCAGAAGGTCCAGCCCCTTCTTGGAAACCCTCTGAGCAGTTCTACTCTGTCCTAGAGGATGGCTATGAGTCAGAATCCACTCAACAGCAACGGGCTTATTTTTTGGTTTGGTTATCCAAAGGAAATTGATAATTGAGTAGAGTTTTCCTCTCTACCTACTCATTTATGATACTAAAATAAATACAGTGTGTCCTCCCTAAATAATTTACATCAAAACCAATTATCTTAGCAAATTTTTATTTTAGTTTTTACCAGTCAAGATATAAACAAACAAACAAAAACAAACTCACTGCCGTCGAGTCAATTCCAACTCATAGCGACCCTATAGGACAGAGTAGAACTGCCCCATAGTGTTTCCAAGGATCCTCTGGTGAGTTCAAACTGCCAACCTCTTGGTTAGCAGCTAAGCTCTTAACCACTGTGCCACCAGGGCTTCAATCAGGATGCAGCAAGTATTAATCTCTGTCACAAAACCATATATGCCTTCCCTCGCCCAACAACAACAAAATGCAACCTGGAGAAGCTTCTTTCACTGTAGGGAAAGCTTCACTTACCAAAGAAATCTCAGCCCAAACAACTTGAAAAAACAGATGGAATGAAAATAAATTTCCTTTTTGAAAATTTGGAAAAAACAAACCCTGGATAGTGTTTTGATATTCCTGTGTATCATTTTTTTTTTTAAATCTCCTTTTGCTTTATTATAAAAAAAACTTCACATATATTGCATAATTGTTATCTCAGGCTGGGATGAAGAGAGTGGTGTCTAAAGGTCTTGGTTCTTTCTATAGGCATAGTCTTGCTTTTTGGAAACTTCCAGAAAAGATGAAAATTTCCATGAGAAAGAAAGGGGGATGCTTTTCTTGGAAACACAATCATAGGTAGAATCATGAAATTTGCAGGTGTCTGAGCATGGGATAGAAGCTGCAAAGAGTTGGAAGAATTCAAAATATGCAAAGGAGGAAACCAGTCATCACAGTGAAATCTGATGACAGATGACGAGAGTGCCATTTCTTTAAATAATTTGTAAATTCTAGATTTTAACACAATTCTATACAATCCTCAGGGCTAGGGAAGAAAATCTTCCAAATTTTCTGTGAGGCCAGCAGGATAGGACTTCTGAGTTGAAACTCACTTGATATTTAGAAAAATGAAGACAGATGACATTTCTTGCACTCTTGATTTTAAGGACTGAAAGTCATACCAGCTAGAAGTAAATATTGAGCAAAGGTGGGAATTCCATTGCAAGATGGAAATATGGTGTGACTTTTTTTTTCTGCCAGGTCACAAGCTTTGTCTTCTCAATGTTGGATTTTTTTCTTTCAGCTCTGCAGGGGTCAATCCATTCAAGCTCAGCATGAAGGCCTCTTGAGTCTCAACAAACAAGAACCCAGGGCAGGGCCAGTTTTTTAAAGGGGCTTTTTTTTTTTTTTTTTTAATAATTTAATACTTACTTTCAACAAAATTCAACAAGACAGAACACGTAAAAAATTGCTTTGAAAAAGTTGAGTGCGTAACTCCCAAATTTCTAGACATTCACTCCAGGATTTTCAGAATGTCAGCTCTCATTTCTTAAAAGGCTCCAGTTAGCCCATCCTCATTGATGAAGTCAGAGAAGAGCAGAAATAAGGGAGAAACTCAGTATCATCTCCTTATACCCAAGAAGTGTTATTTCAAAAATTAATCAAAACTGAGGTCATTCTGAATTGGCTTGTGTCCATAGGTTCATCATTATGTAATTTACTTGTCAAATGCCCATGAAGTTCAGTAAGTGGTTCTAAATACAGATGAGTTCCAGAGCCTGAGAGGTTAGACTTTAAATAGAAGTAATTTCCCAGTCATTTTACTTGGAATATTATTTAATATACATACTCTGAATATTTCATAACACTTGTTTATGGCATAAGGTGGCATGTATTATATTAGACCTCATGAATACAAAGCAATTTATAACTCCGGCTTTCCACCCAAAATCTCTTTTTGATGAATAAGATTTTAAGAACTAGATATTGGAGACTATTTGATGCCTGATAATATAAACTTCCAATTCTTTCCATAATTTATGGTAAACTAATTATGAATTCAAACTTAATTTTTAATTTTAATATTTTTTCTCCATCAAATAGTTTCTCATACTTTGTTTTCTATTTGGTGTGTTTTCTGTGTCTTTATGTTGCCAAATTCAAGATAGTGAAAAATGAAGTAAATTGGTCATTGTCAGAAATATTTTAAAAGACTATTTACCTTTATCTCAATATCAATACAGTATAGAAAGAAATTTATATTGTTTTATATATTTCCGTATACAGTGATAATAATTTTTATATCATAGATTTATTCCAATTGCCAACTTGCTAGTTGGTAAGAAAATGGAAAATTTCATAATTTTTCATTTGGGAAGAATGGTAAAGGTCAAACTGTATTGATAATGGACCAATATTCACATACATTTAGTAATATGGAGAAATAGAACTAGCATTTATGCTCTACATAAAGTTGCAGCTCCTTTTAATTGCAGGAGTTTCTTGGTTTTTAATGAACATGTATATTACCAGTGTGAACAAATTTCAAATCTTCTGCTTTCAGTTAGATACTTCTTGTAAACATGTGCAAAATATTGAAGTCGTAGTAGTTAAAAACTAGCATCTTTATGCCAATATTTTTCTTTAAGTCAGCTTAAGGTGAAGTCATGTGGAGGGTAAATGATAGATTGAAGCCAGATATCTCTGAAGGCAAAGCCCAGATATGTTTAACTCTTTCACTTAATACGTAAATTAGAGAGGTGAGTTTGAGTTAATTTAGAGTAGAAAGCCATTCTGAATGTCCCTAGAAAAGTGCCCTGAATCAAGCACCCTGCCTTTCCCACTGGAAAGACTGCAATGTCTCCTGCTCTGTGTATTAACACCTTTGTTAGTGTGAAATGAAGAAACTTGTATCCTTTTGTGGTTGTGAGCTCAGACAACTAAGTCCATCACCATCTCATTTTGATAACATAATTAAATTTAGTATTAGAGACACATTTTCCTTTAATTCTTGATTCAGTTTATCAAGGTTATCTCGGTGCCTCTGTTTTCTTATGGGAATCACAGTACTACTTACTTCATAGGGTTGGTACAGATATTAAATGAGCAAGTAGAGGCCCAGCACTTGGAGTGTAGACATATTGTAAGGGCTATATAAACACTCCTACTACTGTCAATATTATTGCTTTTATCCCGTCCATGAACATGACCCAGATAATTGTTATTAGAAAGGAAATAACAAAAACAAACCTGTTGCCATTGATTCTAACTCATAACAACACTGTAGGACAGAGTAGAACTGCCCCATAGGATTTCCAAGGAGTGGCTGATGGATTTGAACTGCCGACCTTTTGGTCATCAGCCAAGCTCCTAACCACTGCACCACTGGGGCTCCATGACTGTAATAAAACAGCTTTATACTACTAAAAGATGCAAAATGTACTTGTTTTAATAGATTAGCTACGACAATGATGTTATATTTTCTATTAATAATGTTTTGTTTGTATGGGAAATTTATAAGTGAAAACAGGCAATGTGTTTTATGATTGTTAATATGCAAATGTAAACAATCTATTTTAATATGGTAACAGACATCATCATATTCTTAATTAAAAAACAGTTCTAATTTTTCAAAGGTATGTTTTTTTTTCAAATGGTATTTTCACTTATCTTCAATAAGCAACCCCAATTTTTATTTTTAAATTATGTAAATCCATAGTTTGTATGTCATTCAGTGGCTCCTATTAGAATGAAAATCTTTACCACAACGGTTTGAAATTCAATCAAGAGCTGTCTGCTTTCTATAACAAATGTTCAGAACTAATGTAGAGACACAGGAGCCAGTCAGGTAGATACCACCATTTTGACTTTCTTTCTGATATAAATATGCTATCTCTGAACTAGATATGTACTCAGATGGTGACTGCACAGCTGGAAAATCAGAGATGTACCCCTACAACCGTGCATTTTACAGTATGGGGAAAAAATTCTGCTCTTGCTAGTAGTAAGATTGCCAAAAGAATGGAGAGAAAAGGGGCTAATGTGACCAGGGTCAATCCCTTCCAACTATTAGGGAAGTCATGCCTCCTTTCCTGAAGAAGGATGACAGAGGGAACAGAAAAGGGAAGACGCATGGCTCTTTGGAAGGCTACCAGCAGAAAACATGACACAGAAGAAAATTTCACATTTTGGTAGAAAATAAATGGAATGAATAAAATCAAATAGTTTTATTAGCATAAATAGTTTTATTAACCCTGTTATTTAAGGTTCTTTGCCTTTGTTTTATGAATTTGTAAATAATTTATTCTTTCCTTAAATTGGTATTTCAGGCTACAGTTTTGTTTAACACTGATACGTGGTAATTTTTACTCTGAAACACAGTCTTGCATCAAGTTTTCAGTACCCCTGCTCCTCACTTATCAACATGGTTACATTCTAAAGACCAGGCCATTACATGAAAATTGACATTATGAAAAAATGGAGGATGACCACATCAGATCACAAAATGGAGGGTGACTACATCACTACATAACTGCTAATTTATATCATTACATAAGTGTCAAACCACTGAGAATCATGGCCCAGTCAAATTGGCACATAATCTCAATCATCACAGCCAGTGTTACTCTCATCTTACACTGCAGTGTTCGTTACTGTCAGATGTACGTCTTTAATGCACAATAATCAGAGAGTAAATTTTTTTACTATTGTCATTAATGTGAAATGTTGGATAATGAAATAGTTAATAAGTAAGGAGTAGGTGTATATTATTTTGTGTTAAGTTTATCATTTCATAAACAGCCATAACTCTCAAAGACACAAACCAAGGAGAGCAAGATTTAAAATCAATAATTCTTTTAAACCTTTATAAGATTTATTTAAGCAATGCCAGGAAATAAGACATACTGGCTTTCACTTTCAGTCATTTAAAAATAATAGCATAAATTATGCAAGTAGCCTGTGTCTTAACAGGAGTGTAGAGTGTTCTTCATTCTAAGGTCCTTGTCTGGAGGTAGAGCCCCGGAATGCACTCCTATGCACAGGTTAAAAAATAATGAAACTGTCTATTGTGTAAGCCAACTTGGTTAGTTTTTTGGGGTTTATTCCTTACTGAGACCTGATGGCCTATAACAATTAAGTAACATATCTAAGATGATCAAGTTAGTGATTGGCAAGTTCATTTTTAAAACCTAAATTTATCTGACTCCAAAATCTACATAATTTTCATGATACTGCACTTTCTTTTAAAATTGTGTAGGTGCTCAGATCTAGTGATTTTAATAAATGTGTGCATTATACGCTATGATATTTTACATTCTTTCTAATGAAACTCCAGGAAAAAAAAAAAAAAAAAAGACACAGGTAAATTTTCAAATAGAAGAATGAATAAAAACAAACAGACTTTAGTACTCATTTAAGATAAGTTTTTTCATAAGATGTTTTCATGTAATTAGGAAAAACCTGGGGCTATTTTTAAGTGGCAAAGAATATTGAATATACCATGGACTACCCGGTGTCAATGGTACCAGAAGAATGAATGAATCTATCTTAGAAAAAGTATAGTCATCATGATCCTTAAAAGCAAGGATGATGAAGCTTGGTCTCACATATTTTGGACATGTTATTAGGACAGACTATTCCTTGAAGAAGAACATCATACTTGATAAAGCAGAGGGTCAATAAAAAAGAGGGAATGCTCTATGGGATGGATTAATACAGTGGCTACAATAATGGGCTCAATCAAACATAGCAATGATTGTGAGGATGGCACAGGATTGGGCAGTGTTTCATTTTGTTTTACTTTAGGGCTGCTATCAGAACCAACTCAACAGCACCAAACGCAACAACTTATATGAAAATTTCATATGTGAAAAAATGTAATATTTCATTTCATGGGAAAAGATAATGTCTTAGGCTGGGTTCTCTAGAGAAGCAAAACCAGTAAATCATATAAATATATATATATTTATATCAAGGAAATGGCTCATATGGTTACAGAGGCTGGAATGACCCAAGTTCATGGGTCAGGATAGAGGCTTATCCTGATGCACATAACTTCAGGGGCTAGTGAACTCAAGATTGGCAGGTCGAAGAGCAGGGCTGTTGCTCACAGGCTGTGAAGATTGGTGAATCTCAAGATCAACAGACAAGATTGCAGGTAAGCTGCTAGCTCAAGTCCCAAGAATCAGAAGTCAGATGAAGAGGAGCCAGCTGCAGGATCCAGAATGACGAAAAGTCCCCAAGCCCTACCAGAACATCTGCCCACACTCAATGCAGGCTATGCCCAAGGAAACTCCCCTTCAACCACTTGACTTCTCACAGCGGATCCCATCGTGGGGGTGATCACATATCAAATCTCACCAGGGAAGTGACTACAACATCACATGGCTGCTAAAACACTGAGAATCATGACCCAGCCAAGTTGACACACAATCTTAACCATCACAGGATAGTTAATTTTGTAAGCTTTTCAGGCATTTGCGGTTATTTTTCTGGGGTAAAATTAGATGTCACAACTACAACACAAATAAATTCTGTATGACTTAAAGTCTCAATTCCAAACAGACAATTAGAAGTTCTACCTTGTCATATAAAAAAATCTAGGCATAAGTAAGACCTTTGTTAAAAAAGTTTAGAAATCTAAAATTTATACAGAAAAATACACATTTGACTGATTAAAATATTAAAAAAATCTTGCACAAAAAAATTTAAACAAGCAAATATATGACAGATTTTGGAGAGAGGTAATAAAATTGAAGATTAATTATTAATATCATACTCCTAATGGAGCCCTGGTGGCACAGTGATTAAGAGCTACTGCTGCTAACCAAGATGCCGGCAGTTTGAATCCACCATCCACTCTTTGGAAACTCTATGGGGGCAGTTCTACTCTGTCCTGTAGGGTTGCTATGAGTCAGAATCCATTTGACAGCAATTTTTTTTTTCTTTTTTGTAACACATAATGAGCTCTTACAAATTGTTAGTGGAAAAAAGTAATGTAATTTTAAAAAATCCATTGAGCAAATGATACAAATTGGCATCTCAGAGAACAGGAATTCCAAATGACCTATGAACATAAGAAAGCATACTATTTTTTTTTTTTTAACCAGGAAACTAAAAATAAATAACTAAAAAGGATATACTGCTACAATTATGGGACTGATGAAACTTAAAAAAATACTGGTTACTACACGGCAGCAAAAGCAATATTCTCATTCACTATTGGTGATAATGTGAATGGTTAAAATTTTTGAAAAACACAAGTACATATTAAAATTAGAAATGTACATACACTTCTTACCTATCAATTATAATTTTATGACTCTATCCCTCATCCTGAAGGCTGCAGTCTTTGATCTTCATTAGTAAGTGTTTCAAGTAGTCTTCACTTTTCCCTAATGATCGAAAAAGAAAAATACAAATGCAACCCATATCCAAATAAGGAATATCACAGAATGGCTAAACAAAATAATGTTTCATCTACACTATGAAATAATGTGCAAGTGTTTAAATGATCATTAATGTAGTTTTTTCTTCCTTTTGATGTTAACATTTTTCTGTTGCTTTTCTTTCATTTTCATCTTAGAAAAAATGTAAATTAAATTTTAATTTTTCCCAGATTTATTTCTTAACATCCTCCCATTTCATTAGTGATATTTGTTGCTTTTTAAATTTTTTTTTAAGAAATGCTCTCCAACTGGGCTACTTATCATAAACTCAAATAGCACTTACAAATTTCCCCTGTCCTAAAAAATAAAAACAATAACAAATAAAAACACTAGAACTTCCTGTGGCATCGGGGGTCTTAAATGCTAGCAAACGGCCATCTAAGATGCATTGATGAGTCTCAACCCACCTGGATCAAAGGAGAATGAAGAACACCGAGAACACAAGGTAATTATGAGCCCAAGAGATGGAAAGGGCTACATGAGCTAGAGACTACATCATCCTGAGACCAGAAGAACTAGATGGTGACCAGCCACAACTGATGACTGCCCTGACAGGGCACACAACAAAGAACCCCTGAGGGAGCAGGAGAATGGTGGGATGCAGACCCAAAATTCTCATAAAAAGACCAGACTTAATGGTCTGACTGAGACTAGAAGGACCCCTGCGGTCATGGTCCCCAAACCTTCTGTAGGCCCAGGACAGGAAACATTCCCTAAGCCAACTCATCAGACATGGATTGGACTGGACAATGGGTTGGAGAGAGATGCCGATGAGGAGTGAGCTACTTGCATCCGGTGGACGCTTGAGACTATGTTGACATCTCCTGTCTGGAGGGGAGATGGGAGGGTAGAGGGGATTAAAAAAAAATATTAGAAGCTGGCAAAATGGTCATGAAAAGAGAGACTAGAAAGAGGGACCAGGCTGTCTCATTAGGGGGAGAGTAACTGGGAGCATGTAGTAAGGTGTATATAAGTTTATATGTGAGAGACTGACTTGACTTGTAAACTTTCACTTAAAGTACAATAAAAATTATTAAAAAAAACATACTTGAAAAATTGACAAAGGATATGAACAAATATTTCAGGAAGAGGGAATTCATATAGCCGATAATATAGAAAGATGTTTGATCTTACTAGTAAGGGAAAATGTATGTAAAGATCAAAACTAAAAGTCAGGTTTGATTAGCAAATATTAAAAAGTCTGATAATTCCAAGTGTTGAGATGATATAGATCAAGAGAATATCTTAAATTTACTATATAAATGTAAACCTGTTTAGCCATGTTGGACAGTAATAAGGCATCAACTCTCTTTCATTTAAGCTATGACTGCAATTTTATTCCTTGATACAAATATAAAAATACATTTTCCAACATGTGCTGCGGGATACATGTACAAGATTGTTCATAGGAAAAGGGTTTAAAATAGCAAAATCCTAGAAACAATTTAAAAACACCTAATAATTAAAAAATATATTAATTGTGGTATACCCACACAATGGAATACTAAGCAACCATGAAAAAATTTAAAAGGATTTACTTGTTACATCATACATGAGTTAAAGTAATCATGTTGACTGACAAATGCAAGTCAGAGAAGACTACATAAAGCCTGACACCCTTTGTCATGAATTGAATTGTGTCCCCCCAAAACATCCGTCAACTTAGCTGAGCCATGAGTCCTAGTATTGCGTGATTGTCCACCATTTTATGTGATTTTTCTATGTGTTGTAAATCCTATCACTATGATGAAATGAGACGGATTAGTGGCAGTTGTATTGACAAGATATACAAGACTGGATAATGTCTTAAGCCAATTTCTTTGAGATATAAAAGAGAGAAGCCAGCAGAGAGACAAGGGGACCTCATACCACCAAGAAAGTAGCGCCTGGATCTGAGCACATACTTTGGACCTGAGTGAGGTTCCTGTGCTGAGATGCTCCCAGACCAAGGGAATACTGATGATGAGGACCTTCCTCCAGAGCTGACAGAGAGAGAAAGCCTTCCCCTGGAGCTGGCACCCTGAATTCGGACTTCTAGCCTACTGGACTGTGAGAGAATTAACTTCTCTTCATTAAAGCCAAAAACAAAACAAAACAAAACAAAACACTAAAACTTCCCTCCAACGTTCTACTGCACTGAATTTTCCTTTTTCTGCATCACCTTACATCACGTCAGTTATCTTCAGTTTTCACTACTTATGTGTTAATAAAGTCTTGGGAGCTGCTTTTGCTAAAACAGTCTCTTATAGGTATACAGAGTTCTCCATGTTACCAAATCCAGTGACTCTGCCAATCTTCATGATCTTTGATCTCTGTGCATATGACACAGTTAACCATAAAAACCAAGCATCATATGGACCAGGGTCTTGACAGTAGAGATAGAAAGGAGGAAGCACATTTTGGAAATATTTAGATGATAAACCATGATTGATTGCTTGGATGAGGGAACTTCATGACTTATTGGATAGCAGATATTAAGGGAAGGAGTCATGAACACTTACTTCTTTGTCTTAGGTGTAGGATGATACCAGCTACAGCATTGCACCTTAGTTAAGAAGGATAAGTTTTACAGGGAAATGATGACATGTTTGTAAGCTAACTTTGAGGTGATTTATGGCATACTTAATCAGTTGGATATGAGTCTGAAGACTATTGCATTTGTCAAATGGTTACAGAATTCAAGTTCTTAGAGTGAGGAGAGTAGATGACCAGTGCTAGACTGTTGGGAATACAAAAGTTTTAGGAATATGAATATTAAACAAACAAAAAATCTTGATGAGTGGGAGGACAGGAATGAATGGAGAGGTTGCACTGAATATTTTCTATTTGCTCCTCCATGTTCACTTCCCATCTAACTCCAAGCTGCTTTATGCCCCAGCAAATTGCCCTATGTTGCTGTTGTCAGAGGTCAGGTGACCAGTTAATGTCTGTTGTCCAAGTTTAATTATTAATAGGACATCATATCATTCTCAAAAGTATCCTTGTTTGGATAATAAATTATGTGGTTATCCTAACCAGGCTTTTCTTGCCCCTTGGTTTATCGTTAGCTTAAGGCAATGGAGGTCAGACAGAGGGAGAAGGACGTGGTCAGGCAATTTATTTCTGTGTCATCCTTCCTGACTTATCATAGCAGTTTGGTTGTTCTCGGCTACCCATTGCTCCCAGTTGATGATGGAGGGTGTGTTCCTCCATTCCCTGTTATTTCACCTACTCTTCTAAACAGCCTTTTTATTAGATTTTCCTCAGTTATCCCATTGGTATAGCTATCTATTTCTGCCTGAGACACTGTGGTATCACTAAAGGCAAGAAAGGATTTACAGAAAAGTTTGTATAACACAAAGGAAAAATAAAAGTAGAGGGGATGGACGAGACTAATACAGCCAGGCAAGCGAGAGCTAGAGAAAATCATGAACTGCCATAAGAAGAGTGGACATTATAAAATTTTCTCCTGGATAGATATACAAATAGACAGAGTAGGTCTGCCCCACAGGGTTTCCAAGGCTGTAATCTTTACAGAAGCAGATTGCCACATTTTTCTACCAGAGAATGACTAGTAGGCTCAACCTGGGACCTTTCAGTTAAGAGCCTAGTGCTTAACCATTGCACCACCAAGGCTCCTCAGCTCAGCATGTAGTTATACAAACCAAAAAACCAAACCCACTGCCATTGAGTCGATTCCGACTCATAGCGACCCTATAGGATAGAGTAGAACTGCCCCATAGAGTTTCTAAGGAGTACCTGGCAGATTCAAACTGCCGGCCTTTTGGTTAGCAGGCGTAGCACTTAACCACTGCGCCACCAGGGTTTCCTATAGTTATACAATACATAATTTTTGAACCAATTTTTATTTTAGAAGGATGGGGGACATCATCTGAAGTATATGTGGGGGAGAGATTATAGAAAGGAGATAACAGGGAAATCACCTTTTATATTGATATCATATTTTATTTGAGTCTGGCTCTGTTTACATTTAATCACGGTCGGGCAAATAGAAGCACTGGACTAAGGTTTTTTTTTTTTTTTTTAATTCTTTGTGTTATGTATTGAATCGTTCCTCAAAAATATGTGTTGTAAATCCTATACCTGTGGAGGAAACCCTGGTGGCATAGTGGTGCTAACAGCTGCGGGTGCTAACCGAAGTACTGTGGATGCTGACCAAAGTACTAGGGCTGCTAACCAAAAGGTCAGCAATTCAAATCCACCAGGTGCTCCTTGGAAACTCTATGGAGCAGTTCTACTTTGTCCTATAGGGTTGCTATGAGTCAGAACTGACTTGATGGCAAAGGGTTTGGTTTGGTTTTTATACCTGTGAATGTAATCCCATACGGATGTAGAGTTTTTGTTACATTAATAAGGCCATATTAGTATAGCTTTTGTTTTAACCAATCACTTCTGAGATTAGGCACAGAAGCAAGCAAGCACAGATGAGGGAAGATAGATGCCACTCCACATGAAGATCACCAAGGAACCATAGAACAGAAGCTGAAGAGATAAGGACCTTCCTCCAGAGCTGACAGAAAAAGAAAGCCTTCCCCTAGAGCTGATGTTCTGAATTCAGACTTCTAGTCCCCTAAACTGTTAGAAACTGAATTTCTGTTAATTAAAGCCACCTATTTTTTTTTTTTTTTATCTGTGGTGTTTCTGTTCTAGTAGCACTAAGAAACTAAGACACTGTGCAAACATGTATTTGTCCACCTTATTAAGACTTTCACCAAAGCTACACAAACATTTTAGCAGAGATAGACTATCAATGGACATGAGAATACATTGTTGGGATATTTCTTAATCCTGCCCTTGATGTGGTCATCAATGCTCACAATCTAAAAATCTAAAAGTCCAAAATGAAATGGATATCGTATGATGGATTCTTAGAAACAAAATTAATAACTCCTAGAAAGCAAAGGCATGAACTCATATCTAAAAACAAGGCAAATTCATAGTGCGTGAAGATTGGGGAGCAAAGTTAAACAAACAGTGGAAACAAACCTTGGCATTCTCAGGAATTTAGAGGACAGAGTAATTAGTCACCCAGAGTTAAGAGTCAACTTCTGCCATCTCCCACCAGCTTCTCATCGTTTTTCCAGGACTTGGTACATCTGGGGATTCTGATAGCTGAGCCCTGTATCCAACTTAGAAAGAGCATCCCAAATGTTAGCTGAAGGCAGTGGAGCAGAAATTTATCACTAAGAAATGGAATGCATTCCTTTTTGGCTGAAAGCTACTTAGAGGAATGCAATTTTTGCAGAATAAAAGTGCATGGAAATCTTAGTTGTATTTTACTTTAAATCCTTGAAAAAACTTTTTATGCCTTTAAGGACAGAGGCCCTAAGCAATTTTTGGGAAAATAGGAACCATCTTAGAGCAGAACAAATATTTTACAGTAATATCGCCAGCGTTGCTCACTGCTCCATTTCTTATATTACAGGCCAGACCACCAGCGATTTTGCAATCCAAGAAAACTTTGTGCTGTGTTCCCAATCAGGCCACCTGAGCTAGGCAGCATGTTCTTAATAAAGGTCTAACCTAGGAGTATTTTCTGTGCAGATACAAATGTTAAGCACTTATAAAGCACATGTAAGTACCAATTTTTTTTAATATATAAAATGATCTGATCTTCAAATCATCAATATAGTTTGAAACATCTTATTTTAATGTGTAAAAATGAAAATTTTCTTCTTTGGATAATAAAAGCACAATAAAGGGTGATAACTGGACAGTTTGGCATTTTCCAAATGCATTCGACATGCTTTTGAAGAGCTCTCTACACCACCCAGTTTTCTAGGGGTGCAAATGGTTAAAGTGCTTGGCTGCTAACCAAATGGTTGGAGGTTCAAGGCCATCCAGAGCACCTCAGAAGAAATACCTGACTATTTTGAAAAATCAGCCACTAAAAATCTTACGGAGCCCAGTTCTACTCTGACACACATGGGGTTGTCGGGAGTTAGAATCAACCGGAAGGCAACTGTTTTTTGGTTTACATGGTAAAAGAAAGAAGAGTGAAAGAATGAGAAAAGAACAAAGATGAGCACTTAAAAACCCCATAAAAAAACAAACCAGTTGCTGTCGAGTAGATTTAGACTCATACAGACCCCATATGTTACAGAATAAAACCAAAACTTGTTGCCGTTGAGTAGATTCCGTCTCATAGAGGACCTATAGGATACAGTAGAACTGCCCCATAGGGTTTCCAAGGAGTGGCTGATGAATTTACTGTTGTTGTAATCGCCATGAAGGAACCCTATGAGTGACTCATGCTTCAGTCACCCCCTCCTAAAGGACTTTTCTGTCTGGTTTACTTGGTAATTAATTTACTGCAATGAAGGTTTCCTTATGGACTCAGAAATCTCTTGAGTATAATTTGAGGAAATCATCAGGGAAGGCAATTTTGAAGCCCAAAAGGCCTCAAATTTAATTCACTTTGTATAGTTTTTCATTAGCAACTAAGTTGATATTTAATCTCTCTCTGATTACAAAATTTTATTTATCAATTTGAAACTGGGAACAGATTTTAGAGGCTAAGCAATTATCCCTCCTAAAACTCAAATACTTCCTACTTAGCTTCAATCATGTCTTTTCCTAGAATTTCTATAAAAAGTCACATGCTTAATTTTAATTAAAAATTCCTAAGAAGGAAAATGTCAGTTCCATAATATTCCTACATGAGTTTTTGGGATGTTTCATGGAGTTGACTACAGTTTTATATTTCAATTTTCTCATGTTGGCTAGCACTTTCTTGGCCATAGAGAGTTACTACAAATAGAACCTTAATAAATTTTACTGGTTTGTTTTAACAAGTGTAGGATTTTTTCCTTTGCCAGGCTAAGCAATTTTGTTACAGAAAATATTGACCCAAGGTGGCAGTCAACATTTATAGTCTAGGCATTTCCAATGTTAATATGCTTAAGAGAATACAAAATGCAAACAACTAGACTATAAAATATTTTTGTCCTTCCATTATCAGGAAAAGCTACCAAAAATGTAATCTAAACAAATATGTGAACTGAGTAAGCATATAAAAAAAGTGCAATTTATTTTTCCTCTTTTCAATGTAAGTCAAAATATGACTCATATAGGAACAGACTGGTAATATTAGGAGAAGAATGATGTATCAATATTTACAACAGAAAATTCAATAGACCCACGGGGAATGCCCTTCTGTCTGTAGATGCAGAAATCTTTAAGTCGAAAGGCTCTTTGAAAAATGATATTTGCAATTCATTGTAGCCAAGTTCCATGAAAGAATCTAGGTGCCTCAGAAGTTGGAATAAAAAACAAAAGCAATCATTTCCTCAGATCCTCATTTCTTTGAAACACGCATAAGTGCAGGCGTGTTTGTGAGCTCATGCCCGCACATGTATGCACGCTCACACACCACACACACATCACGGTATTATGGAAAGTTCAGACCCTTTTATTTTAATCCCCAAATAATAATATGGTTGTATTCTCTTTCAAACAATCCTCATACTGCAACACATTTAAAATCTGAGAGAACCCTACCATAATTTAGCACATGCACAACGTTTAGATACTCCAATTTTTACATAAATGGACATTTTCATCTCTCACACCAAAAGGAAATCACTTTCATTTAAGTATCATGGATAGCAAGCAAAAAAATGCCATCTGTAGTCACTGGAGTAATGGAACACCCACTGAGGAAATCAAAGAGCAGATGTGTGAAGAATTTCATTAATAAAAATAATCAGATAGCTGAAACGATTTTTTAAGGTAGATAAACTAAGGTAGATATACTTTGTATGGAAACCCTGGTGGTGTAGTGGTTAAGTGCTACGGCTGCTAATCAAGGGGTCGACAGTTTGAATCCGCCAGGTGCTCCTCAGAAACTCTATGGGGCAGTTCTACTCTGTCCTGTAGGGTCGCTATGAGTCGGAATCCACTCGACGGCAGTGGGTTTTTTATACTTCATATTGCAACTAAGTCTCACTTATCTTTCATTTATTTCCTAAAGTTATGAAAGTTTGCACTCATAACTTTTAGGGGGGATAATAGAAAATGACCCATGCATGCTTGAAATAAATTGTATGGATTTTAAATGACTGCTGGACAACAGAGTTTATGTCTCTGCCTCTTTCTTTGCCTTCCCTTCCCCTCCCGTCTTCTCCCTTCCCCTTCCTTTCCTTTCTATTCCCTCCCCTTGCCTTTCTTTCTCTCTTTCTCCCTCCCTGCCACCAAGTTTACCTATTCTTCTACTCTTCATTAAAATACATTTTCATAACCTGTATATTGATACATATCTTGACACTTTTTCTTCACTCTTGGCTCACAGTCAGTATCATTGTAATATGAACATGAAAAAAAAATTTCAGTTGCAGAAACACGCAAAATGCTTTCTCTTGCCTTAGTCCATCTACCTCAACATTTTTGTCTTTTGAACCACTTCTAATTTACTCTTTCGATTTCACTTTAAATGATAGAGTATTTGAGAAGCCATTTCTTAAACTCTCTAACCTGGGTTCGGTGTGGAAACCCTGGTGGCATAGTGGTTAAGTGCTATCGCTGCTAACCTAAAGGTCGGCAGTTCAAATCTGCCTGGCGCTCCTTGGAAACTCTGTGGGGCAGTTCTACTCTGTCCTATAGGGTAGCTATGAGTCGGAACCGACTCCACGGCAACGGGTTTGGCTTTGGTTTTATATCACAAATATTGCATGGGGAAGTACTTTGGGAATACGAGTGAGGTCGGAATGTATAGGGTAAAAGAGTGCTAAAGTAGACTTGAACGTGTAAACAGAATAGGGGCTGAGGAGGGCTATTAGATTGGTTTAATGCAAAGTAACAATTACAGTCCAATGGCATATTCAAATTAAATACTTGTTCTACAAAGTGGTTTTGTTTTCTTTGACCTTAAAAGCTCTGATACTTAATCCATCATTTTGAGAAAAATCCACCCACGGCCCCTCCCCATTGTGAAGTCTGTTTTGAATTATATTTGTGAATTACCTCATCAAGTTATACTTTGATACTGAATGCAGTTTTTTAAACTGAGTCTCCAATAGCTGTCAAAGTCGTTTAAGCTTACGTTTCTAATGTCATTTTCCATTTCGAAAGACTGGATTCATATAGATTGACTAGTAGCTAAAGAGTGGGACATTTTAAATGCCTTTAGTGTTGAGGAGCCAGAGTGAAATTTCACTCTTCCTGTTCCATATACAGAATTCGAACACAAGCATTTGATCAAAGAGAAGGGTGATATGCACCCAAATGTTGACATCATGCTCACAGTTTTGGTAGGAAAAATGCTAATTGACTGCACGTGTAACTGAAAATAACAGGGCAAAATAAAACATTTTTTTACAAAATTTAACCATAGTGTTTGCCATCCAAACTAATATAGCAACATCTAATATCCTGCCAGCATCATTAATTTCAGACAAAAGGAATTCTAGTATCAACTTCGCATGTTTTCTATAAGGAATATTTTTAATATTTTATTAAAAATGCTAATTATAGGGATAAGACTTGCATGTGATCTTAATAATTCACTGATATGTTTTATATATACCTATATAGTACACATACATACACATAAGAAAGATGTTGAAATATAGAAAGAGACTGAAATAACTACCCATTAAAACACCATCAATCATTCTGGTTATTTCCCCTGGTTGGGGGATGGAATTACAGGTCACTTTAATTTTCTTCCTTGTTGAACAACACTTTCTAAGTATTCTGTAATGAATATATTTTACTCAGGTAATAAGAAAAATGTTTTTAAAATGGTTACTTTTGTGTTGGTTTTTATCTTTCAGTGTTTAGTACTCACATCACTTTCCAGAGGCCCAGATATAACACTGTTGAGCTTTGTGTGCTTGGAAAACCTCAAAGGTGAACCTGCCTGGATGATGAAATAACATGCAAGGCAGTAATTTGTTTCCCAATAAGCTGCATAGGAGTCACTTCTTAGTGAAGAATAGGTCCATCGTACTTTATTTGCTATTGTTATTTATATCTTCAAGTGAATATGTTTGACATTTTCCCAAGGGTACCACTCTGCAATTATTAATGATTTCAGTTATTCATTGGCATATGCACACACGCCGATCTAAAATATACCAGCGGATGAATTTCTCACTTTTAAAAAGGAGTAGATGTGTTCAAGAAAACACTGCCCTCAAGCCTGTGTGCTGAGAAATTAATCTTTACAAACAGAGAAATCTCCAGTGTCCAAAGAAGCATTTAGGGCATAAAACGTGGAAAATAACCTGAACTTGGTCATCACCACTCAAATATTCCACGTTTATCTGTTGAAGGTTATGTAGCATGTCTAACAGAACACTTTCTAAATCCATGTAATAGTTTGCAGTTTTCAATGAAGTCACTTTCACTGTGATAAACTACGACACGGCAAGGCAAGGACATAAAAATTCATCTAAATAAAATTTATGAAAGAAATTTATTGAAAAATGTGTTACCAAGGGACAAGCCAGGTATACCCAAAGTTTGAGGTATAATTAAAATTATTATTATGTAATCTTATTAAATATCTTACAATTGAAAAATACTCAGCAAATATAATATTCATCTTGTAATGGTCAATGCTATGTCTCTACTTGGCTAGCCTATGATTCTCAGTGGTTTGGCAGATACTGGACTAGGTGTTCTTTCATAATGTAATATAATGTAATCACGTTCCATTTTGTTATCCGATGTGAGTTACCAATGTTGAAAGGGGAATTTCCTTGGGGCTGTGGCCTGCCTCCAGTATATAAATGAATGTTCTGGCAAAGCTTACATTCTTTCTCTGGATCCTGCATTCTTCTCATCACCTGACCTCCAGTTATTGGGACACAAGCCTGCAGAAGTCTCCAGCCGGCAGCATTACCTACAAACCTTTGATTTACCAGCCCCTAAGTTTTTTTTTAAGCAGTCCTGGTGGTGCAGTGGTTAAAGTGAACGACTACTAACCAAAAGGTCAGCAGTTTGAAACCACCATCACCTTTCAGGGAGAAAAATGAGACAGTCTGCTTCCATAGAGATTTAGAGCCTTGGAAACCCTATGGAGTCGCTACAAGTCGGAATTGACTCCATGGCAGTGGCTTTTGTTTTTTTTTTTTTGTTTTTTGGGTGATCCTACGAGCCAGCAGAGGTCTCCAGTTTGCTGCCGGAGCCATGGGTTTGGGATTTGCCAGCCCCACAATTGGGAAAGCTATTTCTTTGAAATAAATCCCTCTCTATACATTTATATATACATCTCACTGGTTTTGCTCCTCTAGAAAACCCAAACACACACATATGTAAGCATTTTATAATATACATTATATGTACCCACATTTTAACATTCTCATATTTTTTTTGGTGTGATAATGAATAGCATTTTCTCAAATATGTTATTTTTTTCTAAGCCGATTATTTAGGCTAAAATGAGATGCAAAGTACATGATTGGTATAAGAATCTTCAAATCTAATTTATGTCCATTATAAAATTGTCTTTCTTGCCCTAATCTCAGGTTTCAAAAAATATCTTAGAACTGGAAAAAAATAGCTAATTAGAATCCCAGGCACTGGATATCATATTCGTTTTTCTTTCAAAGGCAATCATTTTGAATGATGCGTCCTCTCTCCATTTTCTTATCTTCTACTTCTTTTCAGCTCCTTTCAACTACAGCGTCTGTCCCACAACTCCTTTGAAAGCCTTTCTTGTAAGGTTGTCAATCCAGTTCCACCGTGGAAATGTTTATGGAACTGTCTGAATCTTACTTGATTCCTAAAAGTCCTTAATGGTTCTTCTCCACTAATGTGTTCTGGTTTGTGCACTTTACCAACCTAAAGGTTGGCAGATCGAACCCACCCAGTGGTGCCACAGATGAAAGGCCTGGTAATCTGCTTTTGTGAAAGATTACAGCCAGGAAAACCCTATGGAGCAGTTCTATTCTGTAACACACGGGTCGCCTGAGTTGGAATCGAGTAGAGGGCATTTTTGTTGTTGTTTGTTTTTTTTCTGCCTGAACTATGACTAGCATTTCTCTGACCTTCCTTAGAATCTGCTCTGCCCAGAACAGCAAAATGCATAGCTAATCATGTTATTCTGTGCCTCAGAACTTTAAAGAAGCTACTCATTGCCCTTAATGTAGAGGAAATTCTACGTCAAATTATTAAAAAGCTACCTATCATCTAGTCCACACCTATCTCTAAGTTTACCCTCACATTATATACTCTGCAATAAATTAATATAGATATTTTTTATATCTAAGATTGCAAACTTACCTTAATTTGCATATATTTTAAGTACCACTTATCTTGGGGTGGAGACCTGGTGGCACAATGGTTAAGTATTTGGCTGCTAACCAAAAGGTTGGCAGTTTGAATCCACCAGTTGCTCCTTGGAAACCCTCTGGGGCAGTTCTACTCTGTCCTATAGAGTCATTAGGAGTCACAATCGACTGGATGGCAACGGGTTTGATTATCTTAGGGCAGTTACCACAGGCATATAGATCTAGTCATTAACTATTATTGTTATTACTTTTGCCTGTAACCAGCAGTAAACAGTGTGAAACACATTGTTATCAAAAGCTTAAACCTTAAATTGGAGGATTCCATGCTCACTGTTTCAAAAACTTACCTATTCCTCTTTCTTAACATGTGTTTTTTTTTTACAAAGCAATTTTAGGATTTTCTTTCTCAGTTTGAGCAGGAACCTTACGGTGTGATTGTACCAGTGACTGGTTCCAATCTGCCTGCAGTCATGAGAGAGAAATTTTCACTGTCACTGCCAGCATTTTCCATGTGAAGATTCCTTTCCACAGCTGAAGAAAAGACAGATCTTTGAATCTCAGTTGCTTGTTAAATCAGTTCCTTACTGTACAAATGGTGTCACACTGTATTAGTCTTTACACAACTTCATTTTTGTTGTTCAGTGTTATGTTGTAGGACTCATCTATGTTTACACATGTGGCTATAATAAAATAATTTTCACTGCTATACAGTATTCAGTTATATGAATAACCAAATCTATTTATTCATTATACTCTTGTCTTAGTCATCTAGTGCTGCTATAACAGAAATACCTCAAGTGGATGGCTTTGAAAAAGAGAAGTTTATTTCCTCACAGTGAAATAGGCTAAAAGTCCAAATTCAGGGTATCAGCTCCAGGAGAAAGCTCTCTCTCTCTGTGTCTGCTTTCTCATCAATCTTCCCCCAGGCTAGGAGCTTCCTCCATGCAGGGACCCCAGGTCCAAAGGACTCACTCTGCTCCTGGCACTGCTTTCTTTATGGTATGAGGTTCCCCTGTCTCTCTGCTGGCTTCTCTCTTTTATATCTCAACAGATTGCCTCAAGACACAATCCAATCTTGTAGGTTGAGTCCTGCCTCACTAACACATCTGCCACGCATCCTCCCTCAGTAACAGCATACAGACAGGATTTTCAACATGTAGGAAAATCATACAATACTTGGAATCATTGCCCAGGCAAATTGATACACACATTTTTGGGGGGACATAATTCAATACATGACAACTCTCAATTGAAAAGTCAGTTATTTACAAATTTTTCATTTACAGACAATTTTACTATGAAAAATGTTATTATGACTCCTGGTAAACTTCTAATTTATACACATAGAAAAGAAGTTTTTGTGTGGAAGGGTATACACCTATTCTATACTACAGGGAATATGTCAACATTTTCCCCAAATCATTTCTATCAATGAATTCTTCCATCAATGGAATATGAGTTCTCAAGGGCCTAGATTTTCATCAGTCCTTGTTATTATTCAACTTCTGCATTTTTATCAGTTTGCTGGAGACAAAATTATGTGTAATCTTGGTTTTAATTTTTGTTTTTCTGATAATTAATGAGGCTGAGCGTCTCCATATATGTCGATTTACATAAATAATTTCTTTGTGGCATGCCCTACATATTTTTCTATGAATTTATCTAATTTCTATCAATCGTTAAGAATTCAGTTGAAATTCTTTTTTGGTTTGCAGCTTAACTTTGTACTTTCTTTATAATGTCTTTTGATGAAAAGATGTTTTCATTTAAAGAGAATCAAATGCTTTTATTTTTAATAAACTTTGTACTGTAAATAATTTTAGATTTATAGAAAAATTGCAAAGCCAGTACAGAAAGTTTCCATACATACCTCAAGCTTTTTCCCTATTGCTGGCATTATAGCCATGATACATTTATCACAACTAGGAAACTAATCGACACATTGCTATTGACTAAACTCCATACTTTATTAGATTTCATTGTTTTTTCCCACAAAACGTACTTTTCTATTCCAGTATTCAGTATAGGATACCACAGTTAGTCTTCATGTCCCCTTAGTCTCCTTTGGTTTGTGACAGTTTCTTAGGTTTTCCTTGTTTTTGATGACTTTTCACAGTCACACAGTCATCAAAGATCAGAATTGACGGTTCTGAGGAATACTGGCCAGGCCGTTTGTAGAACATTCTTCAGTGTGGGCTAGTCTGTTTGTTCTTTTCCTTATGATCACACTGGGTTGTGGATTTCAGGGAAGAATAACACAGAAGTACGATGCCCTTCTCCGCATATCGTATCAGCAGGTACCTGATATCAACATTATTTATCACCGATGGTATTAACCTTGACCACCTGACAAAAGCAATATTCTGCAGGTGTCGCAACTTTAAAGTCAATTTTTCACCCTGTTCCATACTCGGTTATTTAGAAGCAAGTCATTAAGTCCAGCCCACAGTCAAGGAAAGGGTAAGTTAAGCGCCATCTCCTGGAGTGGAAAGCATCTACCTGAATTATTTGGAAATCTGTAAGGAAAATGTGCCTCTTGTTCCCAGCCCTCTCTCTCTCCCTCTGGCAATTTATTTATATCCGAATGAACTCATGTATTATAATGTAGTAGCATACAATTTATTTTGTTGCTCAAAGTGTTCCAACTTTACCCATCGGAAGCTCTTTTATTTTGTATGTCCACACCATTCTACACATGAATGTATGTTTGTGTGCTTGTATGTATGCATTTGATCACTTCTTTATTTTCTGATGCTGCAAGGTGCTTCAGACTCATACGGTACGTTCTTTTTCCCAGCACTAAAAGAATCAGCCATTTCTCCAAGGAGCTTCGGTTTTTTTTATTGAACAATACCCCCATGCGTCTGTCACTTTGTCCATACTGTGGTCTCTTTCTGGTTGCTGTGATGCTGGAAGCTATGCCACTGGTATTCAAATACCAGCAGGGTCACCTATGGTGGACAGGTTTCAGCTGAGCTTCCAGATTAGACAGACTAGGAGGAAGGACCCGACAGTCTACTTCTGAAAAGAGTTAGCCAGTGAAAACCTTATGAATAGCAGCAGGACATTGCCTGATATAGCGCTGGAAGATGAGCCCCTCTGGTTAGAAGGCACTCAAGATACGACTGGGGAAGAGCTGCCTCCTCTCGTTCCTTTCTGTTGTACATAGGGTCACTATGAGTCGGAACTGACTCGACAGCACCTACCGGCAACAATAACATTGACCAATTGGGTTTTTAGGCAGGCTCATTACATCTGGGGTGTTGTTGCTTCTGGTATCTTTTGGCAGGCAAAGCTAGGAAATATATATATGGATACTATCCCATGTACTCACACATACCTATTATTATTTCTATATTTATACATCTATATCTGTATGTTGGGGCCTGGTGTCACAGAGGTTAAAAGCTTGGCTGCTAACCAAAAGGTTGGCAGTTCGGATCCACCAGCTGCTCCCTGGAAATCCTATAGGGCAGTACTACTCTGTCTATAGTGTCACTTTGAATCGGAATCAACTCCACAGCAACGGTTTTTTTTTTTTCTACCTGTATTTTTCACTAATCGCAATTTTATACTTCTCCAACTATAACCTAGTATCACAAAGTTTGTTTTAGCTTTTCCCACTTGCTTATCTGTTAACTTTACTTTCCAACAGATAAAATTATGACCCCCACACCATTCATTTACTTTTTTACTCCAGTTTCAGAATTTGTAACCTTATTACCATATGAAACAATTCCATTAACTAGAGTACGGTGGTTTTATACTGTTTCCTTTGTCTTTAGGTTTTCCATCAAAACACCATTTTGTATTCTCATATGTTTTTATTTTTAATTTTCATACCGTTGTTGTTGCTGTTGAGTCAATTCCAACTCATGTATTACAGACTAGAACTGCTTTACAGGGTTTTCTTGGCTATAATCTTTACAGAAGCTGTTTGCCAGGCCTTTCTTCCATGTGGCTGCTAGGTGGGTTTGAACCACCAACCTTTAGGTTAGCAGCCAATTGCAAACCGTTTGTGCCACCCAAGCTCCTAATTTTTCTATTAACCAAGTGTCTTTTATGTCTTATTTAATTTTTCTATAATTTTAAGTCATAAAAGACTTATTCTCTTCTGAAAGTTTACAATGTTTAATTCATTTTGTGCTATCTTATTTGGTTCCTGTATTCGCTTCTTTACTTTGGTTTTGCTGTGCTGCCTGAGACTTTCAGTTCCATGTGAAGTCAAAGCGATGCTGGGTATCCTGATGTCCTTTGCAATCTGAAAGGTAGTGCTACCCACGTGGCACCATTATCTGTTTAATTGCTATCAGTTTTTTGAAGATGTTCTTTGCTCCGATAATGGCACTTGGGATTACTGTCTACTTAAGAGCTTTTGGACCACACAACAGGTGTAAATTCAATTGAGTTCTGAATGGACCAGGTAGATTCTTCTTGTTACAAATTCTAAGTTACCCTTTTTTTTCTTTTCCATTTAGAGCTGTAGTCAAAATAGACAAGTTCTTTTACCACCTCCCTTTGTATGGACTGTTTATTTTTAGCTGACTTTGTAGCACACAGAGGTCCTATTTTGATGCAAAGGCCTGAGTCTTTATCTCCTGTCCCCTACATGGCCAGCCTGGCCACTGAAACAAAGTAATTCATCTCTGGGCAATACCCATACCCTCAGGGCAGCCTCAGGCTCCAGGGCCTTCCTACGTCTCTGGAGTCTTTTCCCTCCTTCTGGTTTGGTGATTTACCATTCTCTCTTACCTGGTCAGCCTGAATTTAACATTTCTTTTGAAAAATATCTAGTATCTTTAAACTTTTCTGTCTTGGAATTATTTTGCAGAATCTATAGTTTGCCATGGAAACCCTGGTGGCGTGGTGCTGAAGTGGTACAGCTGCTAACCAAAATGTCGGCAGTTCAAATCTACCAGGTGCTCCTTGGAAACTCTATGGGGGAGTTCTACTCTGCCCTATCAGAATTGACTCAACAGCAATAAGTATGGGGTATAGTTGGCCGTGTTGTTTGATTTAATATAATCTCTCACCAGTGTTTTAAAAGGCAACTCAATTATTCATTGTTAATATTATCTATTGAGATGTTATTTTGTTCACATTGGTAGTTTTCTGTTAATTACTAAAAAAAAACATGAAGTATGGGAAACACAACTGAAGAAGATCAAAGAAAATGGAATATTAACTATGATAGAAATTCAAGAATAGACAATAATTTTAAAAGGAAGAAAGTTAAATTGGTAGTATTCAAAGCATAAGCAATCAAATCCTAATTTGAGGATCATTTATCATTTTCAGACTATCAAAATATCATCCGGTTTTTCTGGCTCCTGAAGAGATGGAATATCTGGTATTGTTATAAAATATATAGTTCTAGTTCTTTGGAATTTATTTGATGTATTTTTTGACCACAGGTGCATAAAATTAATCTAATTTTGACTGGTTCTTAGAAATCTGAGCCAAGCCAAGTTGTTAAAATAATTAAATATAATACACAAACTTAAATAAAATTGTATCTAGACTTTTTTCTTCAGAGATTGTTAAATTTCAACTTTCTGCAATTTTGTAATAACTTTCAGAAAACCGTATCTTATTAAGAGCCTCATTATGCTGAAAATGATACAAATTTAGCAGCTAAATGGGCAGATTTTTAAAAAATGCTAATAAACCTTACTAACGCAGCAGTTAATTATCCATGTTTTCATGGAGCAGAAATAAGTAATTGCTTAAGATTTTCATATCAAGGTTGAAGCCTGTTACAATAGCAGGAGAGAAATAATGAACGGATACATCCACTGATAATTTCGGATGAAAATTTCTAAAGTTTCAATGTTTTAAAATATATCAGAACTTTGAAAATGTGATTCTTTTATTAAGATAACAAAATTGGTCTCATTATATTAAACATAACGTGACAATACACAAATTGCGAATGACACATTTTAAAACTTTAAAACTACCTTGGCCATTAAAGTTCCTGAAACGTATGGTGTGTGTGCATCTGTGTGTGTTTCCTTTTACACCTCAAATTTTCTTTTTTTCCATGATACGATTCACTATGTGTTTCCCTTCTATCTCTGTTTTTTTTTTTTTTTTTAATTTCTTTCTTTCTCATTCTGGTCCCTTGAAAAAATTCTTCTTGATGGTAGGTAAGGATTGGCAGGACCAACTTCACCTTTGTTCAGTGGTGGCAAGGCCGTGGATTAGTGATCTAGACTAATGACACTGTTGCCTCAGGTTTTGATATTAAGCCAATACTAAGTCAAAGATATTATTAGCAGTTAGTAGCAAAGATACCAAGACAGCTGGGGGTGAGGAGGTTAGGGAGGAGAGATTGTAGGAACAGATTCACTTGGTTCTCTGTCTAGCCTAGAAACTCCCCGTGGTTACTGGTTATTTTTCCTTCAACTACACTTCAATCCTGTTGCCACATTTTGCATAAGACAAGTATGAATTTCTACTGCTTGCTGTTATGAACTCTGCTTAATAAACATTCTCCTATCCTATGTCTAAGAATTCTCTTATGCACCACATTCTATCAGTTACAGAGTCATGTTACTTCATCATCAAAACATATTTCAAATGTATCTGCTTCTCTGTAGCTGCAGGGTTTCTAAGCCCTTCCACATTCCCACCCTCTGTTTAGTGTACAGGAAAGAGTTTCCTAACTGGAGTCCATCCTTCCATTCTTGCCTTCTGGATGCAGAGAAATGATTTCTAATTACAATCTTATCCTGACACCGATCAGGTTAATCTCTTCAATTAACTTCCATTGTTCTGTAGAACTAGGTAAAACTTCTAGACTTTGCACCGGAAATGATTTGCCTCTGCCACTTTTTTCCAGCACCTACAGTGCCCTTTTTCCTCCTCTGTGGGCACACTCTGTACCGTCTCACTACAATGGTAATCTTTATCCTTTCAAATTAAATTTCTCACTCTGGCCTTTCACTACAGTGGTACTCTTTATTCTTTCAAATTAAATTTCTCACTCTTCTTAGGGCCTTTGCAATTGTCATGGCCTCCTGGTTTACAAGTTAGGTGTCATTTTTCCAGGGACGACTTCCAAGATGATTCTTACCCAGTCTTCCCTCTTGGCAGTTACTACAATTTTTAATTATGTATTTTGTATGGAATTTAAAAAAAAAATTCTGGTCTGACTTTCCGTAAGATCGCAATCTCTAAGAGCGGCAGACTTGCTTACTGAATTCACTGCTATAACGTCAACACTTGATGACAAATATTCATTTAAAGAAGACAACACCTTTAGACATTTTTAGGCATGCTTTCAAATTTTCTCTGTAATAGTGTGTAGTTGGAAACCCTGGTGGCGTAGTGGTTAAGTGCTACGGCTGCTAACCAAAGGGTCGGCAGTTCGAATCCACCAGGCCCTCCGTGGAAACTCTATGGTGCCAGTTCTGCCCTGTCCTCTAGGGTCACTATGAGTCGGAATCAACTCAACCGCACTGGGTTTGGTTGGCTTGGTTTAGTGTGTGGTTCCTCACCTCCACCCCATTGCCATTCTTCTTGGGTCATTTAGTAGCCTCAGAGTGGTCTATGAGTATTGCAACAGGAATGCAGAAAGAAATAACATCACCCCAAAACGAGCAAACAAACCAAAACCATTGTTGCCAAGTAAAGGTTTTTCAAGGGAGAAATATATATATATAAAATATATAGCTCATAAAAATATATGAGCTAAAATGCGTTTTTTAGCTTTCATCAAGACACAGGCCTGAAAGACAGAATTATAAAATGTTACTCCTGAACCTACACCATAAAAGGAAGATGATTCATTCCAGAGGAAGCTATCATCAGTTTGTGGTATTCATGAGAAATATTAGATAAGTTATAAAAAAGTATAAAAATCACCTTTGGAAACATCTGAATAAATTATCAAACTAGCATGGGAACAGATTTGTCTATTTCCATCTAAGACAACTGAGTAGAGACCTGTTTTATAGTACAGTAATCCTCAATTAGCTGAAGATGGCATGAGAGAGAGTGTCAGCATCCATAAGGCAATCTGTGTGTACAACCCATTCATTTAGATTCCTTTTTTATGCTTTCTTTCGCTTAGATTTATGTTTGAGGACTTGAAAGTCTTGAAAACTTTGCCATTTTAATAATGTCACATATAAGCCTGTAAAATAATACATTAAAATATTACAAGGTTGTCAGTTATTTTTTAAAAAAAAGAATAAAATGAACTTGATATTTACTATTTAGAGTTTTGATTTCAGGATTAATGAATTCTTGAGAAGTGTGTAACTGCAATTTGATCACTGCCGCTATGTACACACCTCAGTCACAAGCGTTATTATGTGAGCTTCTTTACTTCAGCAGAACCTACTTAGAGACAAATTTCTTTGGCGCCAGGCTGAATGCACCTTGCAGCCGCATTGAGCTGGCATTTCATTCCCACACGTAAACTTTGTGAGCTCTGCTCTTTGACCTTCTGGATGACATCCTCTGCCCGATAGTCATTATTTTCTATCTCCAGCTCAGAAGGATTCCTTAGCAGAACAGTCATTAGCACTCCACAGGCAGCGTAGATGGTCAGATTTATATGTTTCCGTTTTCAGAAATTGGAGGGGAGGAGATGAAAGGAAGAAGAGGGCTGCAGACTTGCCTTTATTCATGATTGCATCTTCCCCTTGCTGACTGGAAAGCTCGCTGCTGTTGATTTCCCTGTGGTATTTCAAACCTCTAGAAGGCAGGTTTAAATTGGCCTTGTTGTGGTATTATCCTAGCTGTATTACATGATGTTTCTGTCTTACAGTTCTGAAAACTGCCTTTAAACAAAGGGTAAAATTCAGTTAAATAAAGTGTGTAGTAATTTAACAAAGCAGAATCAAGTCTGGGGGATGACATAACTCCTCTGAGCAGGCTAAGTATGTCATAGAGACATCTCCAGGGAGAGAGCGAGATTGATGGTGAACATGTATTGCTATAATGACAGGTGACCCATCTCTCTAATCTCTTGCCACTATTCACTCCTGCTTTTTTATGGCTCTACTCTCCCTGCATATCACCTCTTCCCTTGATGTATTTTTCTTCTCTCCCGTCCCCTCCCTCATTTCCTCATTTTCCTATTACTCTTTCTTTTTCCCTGAAAAGTATCTTATACAGATAAGGAATGAGTTGAAAGGATGCTGAAAGTTTCCTAGACTTTGCCAACATGGAAATTATTTTTTTATTCTTTTAAGCATAAGGTGCTAGAAAACATCAATTATTCTATAAATGCTTTTTATGGTTCCATTGATGTCGCCATCACATACCATAAATAGTTATTGCCTTATTCACAAGACAATATACTTTGTTCTAGAGAAATAAAGAAATATAAGACTTGATCTTTGCCCTAATAGTGTTTAGAGATTTGCTTGGGGAATGAAGTAAAAATATTAGTATTACAACTGAAAATATGGTGGTATAGAATAAGGGAATAACAAATAGCACAAAATAATTGGACAAAATGATACTGGCATTAGCAGTGCCAATATTCAAGGCATGTAGAGAGAGTGGGAGGTATGTCTTCTAAATTTGCTAATGTTGCCATAACAGAAATACCACAAGTAGGTGGCTTTAAAGAACAGAAATTTATTTTCTTGCAGTTCCTGAGGCTAAAAGTCCAAATTAGGTTCTCAGGTGTATTGATTCCTTCCATGAGCCTCTGCTGGCAATCCTTAAAGTTCCTTTGTATGTTAACAGGTCCTCACATGGCATCTATTTCTTCCCTGTGTGTGGCTCTGCAATTGTTCTTTTTATGAATCAGAAGTGATTAGGTTTAGAATCCACCCTACTTTGATATCGCTTCATTAACCTAACAAAAGAAACACCCTATTTCCAAACAAGATCACATTTACAAGTATAAGAGTTAGGATTTCAACACATATTTTCAGGGAACACAATAACAGTTATGCAAAAAAAAAAAAAAAAAAATTACTGCTTTTTTCACATATATATATAACAGAGGTCCTTGAATGAACCTGAACTTGTCTCATCTGAAATTCAGGCAAGTTCATGCACATCTGGAAATTTAATTGGGGCAGCTGTACTATGGGTTACCATGTTTATTTAATGCTAAGCTCTAATGAAGGTAAAGTAAACCATCAATTTTTAAATTTTATTTTACAATATAAAAATGCAGATGATTAAAAACAATTGCACAGTCTAGAGAAAATTCTCTACACACACACACACACACACATCACTCTTACTTCCTTCAACTACTACATTCAGGTTTTTCACTATCTCAATATCTTTGATAGTATCCCTTTTGATCTAATTTTCATTTGTTCATTCTGAATAAGAGTTTCTATCTGCCTGCTAGGAAACATCAGAAACCAAATCCACTTGAACTGCACTCAATCTCTGCCACACAAACACACATACACACACTTGTGTAATTCAGTCTTCTAGACAACATCACTTAAACTGCTAACTTTTCCTTCTGTCAGATGAGCAAATTTTGACCATTACTAGTGTTCTCTTCCCTACCACCTGCCACACATTTTTAATTGATTACATCACTACTCCACATTTTCAAAGTAAATGATATTTACCTTCTATTTTTTTTTTTTTTTTTAAATTCAAGTTACATGCTCTGGGCGATAGTGTTTGAGTACAAAATTAAAAACACAAAGTTTAATTAATTATGCTTATAAAAAATACAGCTTCCTTCTGAAGTTAGTAGAGTCCCAAAGTTGGGTTACATTTCACTTTCTCACTCTGGATATGAACAGTTCAAACATGTCACATTTAGTTTGCTCTCTAATTGGCATTTCTGGAGTAGATTTTTTTGTTTTCCCAGAAATTTTACTCTTATCAAAATAGGATGACTCCCCTTTATTGAGATCATTCAGTTTCTTGATTATAGTATTTCTCAGAGTTAATGCCAATTTATGTTTGTTTCTTGTTCCTATGTAGACTAATTCATATTTAGTTTTGCTGCTATATTTCTGTCGTTTTTCCTTATTACATTCAGAATTAGTTCAAATTGTTACGTGGACCCAGTATCTTCTGTATTCTAAAATTCCTTCTTCGTTTACATGGAGTGCATATCCAAGTAATTTTTTTTTCCAGAAAAAATACTTGGAAGGTAAGTCTTTTTAAACTTTTCATCTCTGAAAATGTGTTAATTTACAATTTAGTGTTGAAAAAAAATTTTTTTTAATAATTTCAGTAGATATAAAATTATTGTGTTAAGGTTATTATAAGTTTCTAACATCCCATTATCAGATAAATGTTATGATGCCAATCAGATTCTTGCTCATTTATTGATGACTGGTATTGTTATGGGAAACCCTGGTGGCGTAGTGGTTAAGTGCTATGGCTGCTAACCAAGAGGTCAGCAGTTCAAATCCTCCAGGCGCTCCTTGGAAACTCTATGGGGCAGTTCTACTCTGCACTATAGGGTTGATATGAGTCAGAATCGACTCGACGGCAGTGGGTGGGGTATTATTATTACTTATAATTAATATTATCTTTATACTTTTTTCAAACTTCAATAATAATGTGGTAGGTATTAAATCATTTTTCATGATTTAATATTCTGTGGGCCTTTCAGTCTGAGAAATATTATCTTCTTGATTTCAGGAACAATTTATTCAAACATTTCTTTTGCTTATTTATTGTCTTCTTTTGTCTCATTTTCTTTCTTCTTTTTTGGGTGGAGGGAGAGAAATCTATGTGAAATTCCTTGAAATAATGTTCCTTCCTCTTCAAATTTTACTTATTTGTTATCTTTTTTCAATATTTGCTCTACATTGTGAAGTTTTCTTTGAGACCTGCTCACTTGTATCAATTAAACTTTGCCCACAGAATTATATTTTTATTTCTAGTTTATCTCTTCTGTTCTCTAAATTATCCACTTCCTTGTTTTCTTGCCCTATTTACCATACCCTCTTTCTCTACTGCCTGGCCCAAACATAAGGATCTTATAGTGCTCTGCTAGAAAGACTGCTTTCACACCTCTATGGAAACCCTGGTGGCTTAGTGGTTAAGTCTTACATCTGCTGACCAAAAGGTTGGCAGTTTGAATCCACCAGGCACTCCTTGGAAACTCTATGGGGCAGTTCTACTCTGTCCTGTAGGGTTGATATGAGTCAGAGTTGACTCGACAGCAATGGGTTTGGGTTTTTTTTTTTTTTGGTTTACTGCGTTAGGTATTGAGAATGATCGACATCACCAGGTTTGGTGCAAGAAGCTTTGCCTGAGATGCTAAATGTGCTGCCTTAGAGCAGACATCACACCCTTTACATAAGTATAGGAAATCTCAGCTATGATATTAAGGACCTCACCAGCAATGTTCCTTCTTCTACTGGGCAGGGAGCTTTTGGCAAGTAACAATTGCATAGTTAATCCTTTGGATATTGTCAGAAAGTGGTAATATTATCAAAGGGAATTTGAGAAGAAAGGGAAAATATTACGTGTTTCATCTAAATATTGACTGAGAAAACTTGCTGATGGGTGTACTTGAGTTAGATTTGATATTTCCAAGAACCTTTTAAGTAGTATTTTAAGATGATAGGACCTTGTAAAGAGCAGGTAATGATGAAGTCAGAAAAATATTTGTATGTGAATGCTAGCACCAACGTAATTTTGCACTGGGTCTACGAAATGTCAGGAAATAGATGTAAAAGTTAGCTATTGTGTCAGCTCTAAGGCTAACGTTATTTCCCCCTCCTCTACAGTGGCCACTAATTCATATAAGTGGGCCTCAAATGTTCCTACTTTCCTAGGGAAAGCGCCTTAATCCATGAGTAAATGAGTTCCTTAAGCCATGGTCCATGCTGGGCCAATAAAAGCATAGAACATCAAAGTTGATTAGTCCAGAGGCAGGCAGCTGGCCCAAATTACATCAGTCAGAGGTCTCGCCTGAATTTTTTCCAACTGTTGATCTGAAATGAAGGCAATCTTTTTATGTTGGTGGAAGTTGTAAGTCATAGAAAGAGAAAAGTGTTCAGTTGTTGCATTTGCTGCTGTTTAGAGAAATGTATTTTAAGTTAAAGAAGATGAAACTATCACGTTGCAAGAAAAATATTAGTATGAAGAGGGTCTTGGTTGAATTCCAGTTCCTGATCCAGTTGTTCATAAACTGATTATATTTCTACCATTTGGTTGTTTACATTTTCATTGGATTGTCTGAGAAAACATTGTTTATTTTTTTCCTAAATTTGAGTTAGGTTTCTATCACTTGGCACCAAAGGATCATAAGCAATTTTTAAGAGCTGAATGCCAATTTATACTCTCTAATGACTCTTTAAATCATTTAATTTTCTCGGAGTAAAGTTAACAAGTATTGTCATAGAAGTTGAAGTTCAAATTGAATTAAAGATAAATGTGTGTGACTGTACATAGGACATAATTTTATGTTCAGTGTTGTTTTTAATTATTAATTACAGGTAATACTGGGATTTAGATGTTGGCTTACTCAATGGCAATATTTATAGTATGAGAAGTTTGTTTCTAAAGGGAAAATTAACCTCTTAATTTCATAGGCCTTAATTACATGGATTTTGATGAGGATTTTGTTGTTTTTTTCACTATTATTAATTTAAGAGGAGTCTCTGGGTGGTGCACACAATTAATGTACTTGGATGCTAACCAAAAGTTTGGAGGTTTGAGGCCACTCAAAGTGCCTTGAAAGAAAGGCCTGGCAATCTATTTCCAAAAATCAGCCATTGAAAACCCAGTGGAGCACCATTCTACTCTGAGACATATGGGTTTGCCATGGATCATACATCTATGCTACTGCATCTAGTTTTTACTGGTATTCATTTAAGAAGTTGACATGAAAGGTCAAACTACAGGGCTTAAATAAATGTGTTATCAGTTATATTAGTATTTGAAGGTTGTACTATTTTTAATGACCTCATATGTGTATCCATAGAATACAAGCATGAGAAATGGCATTTGGAAACAGAGAAATATTATATGCACATATGTGTACATATGCGTATATGTATGTATTTATATTACATGTGCACCTTAAACAATTTGTTTCAATAGTTTAATTATATTAAATTGCAATAATAATCTGTAATAATGTTACCTGATCAACTAAATCTCATTACCCAGAAATTAGAAGCAAATATTTTGAATTGCTTACCATATTAGGTTTTAATTATCATTCTAGAAATACAATATTTAAGATGACAGTTTTATTGGATAATTATATGAATGATAATTGTTTTTTTTTTATTATTGCATTCCATAAAATGAAGATTGAAGCAGTTTATTTTCATTTATCGATCTTTCAGATTTCTGGTAATGTGCTCCTTCCCACTTCTTCTCATTTTAAGCATCAATCGAAGTGATGAAATATCTATACTTTCTTTCCAAGGAATTAAAAAAAAAACAGTGCTATCGAGTTGATTCTGACTCATAGTGACCCTATGCAATACCCCAAATAGGGAGTTATATATCATGTGTTAGGAAAAAGCAGCTTTTCGTTTTTTAAATCCTCTACATCTTCATGTATAATCTCAAGGTATATGAACCTTAGAAAATTTTCTAATTGATGATTTTTCTTAAAAGAGAGTATATCAGAATAGTGACACCCAAATATTGGCCAAATGTATTCACTTTTACTAATTCAATTTTACGCACTAATAATTTTCAGTTATTTCAACTCGAAAAGTAAAATTGGACTATGAGAAAGCCTTGTATTCCATGTGTAGTTAAAACTTATTCCTATGGCTAGCAATAACTTCAACTACAGATGTTAATTAATCACAATCAGTGGTTTTCCAGTGACTACATATCACTAGTGTTTCTAAAAATAATGAAAATACATAGGCCAATAAAAATGATTGAGAGTTTTATTTATCGAAAGGAAACTGATTCCAATGACTTTGGTTCATGTGAGAATATAGGCTCTACAACAATATGTAATATAGTCATATATAACCATTTTATTCATTTTTTTCTGCTCACACTTAAAATGCTGACTTATACAATATTACTCTGAAAGTTAATGACTATTGGCTTTAATATAAATTCCTATCTGTGAAATAGAGAACAATGATGTAATTAACTTAGTTCTGTGCTGATAAATATTTAGAAGGATTTTAAGCAACTTTCATAAATTCTGTTATTTATTAACACTTTTTTGTTTTACCCTTAAACCTATTCCTCTTCCTTCATTGCGTAACTCAGCTAATGTCACTTATTTCATCACCCAGACTCACAAGCTTGGCCTTGCCTGACCTCTTTTCTTCCATCCAGATGTTTAATCAATTACCAAATTCTATTAATTTTTTAATGAATTTCCCTAAACCAATTGTTTTCTCTCCATGCTTACAGTAACTGCCTTGTTAAAGTTCTCTTCACTACCATTGGGACTGGTAGGATAATCTTCTAACCTGCCTCCTGGACATCCATTTTTTCATTCTTACTTCACCAATGATTCTCAGTTTTATTTTGGTTCAGAACTCATTTAAACTGTTAAAGTTTTGTGGCCCTCAAATAAACCTGTGTTGCAATAAAAAAAATCCAAACTCATTGCCCTCGGGTGGAATCCAACTCACAAGGACCCTATAGGACAGAGTAGAACTGCCCCATAAGGCATCCAAGGACCAGCTGGTGGATTTCAACTGCCGTCCTTTTGATTAGCTGCCAAACACTTAACTACTGCACCACCAGGGCTTCAACTTGTGTTTATGAGGGATCTATCTATTGACACATGCTGCATGAGAAACCACAACTGAGAAATTTGTGAATATTTATTTATTAATTCACATGAAAATAAAAATCCCATTACATAGTTTCATAATAACATGTCTTTCTGAAAAACAACTATACTTTTAAAGACAAACTATTAGTGAAAACAGGGTCGTAATGTCTCCATTTTTACTTATCACTTTAATAAAAGACAGTTGGATTCCTACAGCTGATTCTGGTTTCCACTTACTAGGTATTATATCTGGTTTTACATGAATTTGTAATTTGAAAAATTGCTTTTTTGAAGAAAAAAAAATCCTTTGCAGATAATTGTGCATATTCTTCTTTGATACCACGTCAAAAACTCAACAGTTATGTAAGCCAAACGTTTGCCATCCACTTCGCACCACCTTCTCCCTCAAGTTTATGCCCAATTTTCAGAAAATTCCTAGCTATTTGGCCTTCTTAACATCTTTTTAATCTGCCTGTTCTCTCAACACTACCATTCTGTCCCACACTGTCATAGTCTTCCATTTAAACAAGTGTACTAACCTCTGAGTTATTTCCTAGTATATCTCACTGCCCTTCCCTTCAAGCTCTTCTTCAAAAGATGCTTTCAAAGGGACCAGTAGAATCTTGTCCACCTCCTCCCCTCATAAACACAGACCTTTTTTACAATCCTGAGGTAGTTTACTCTTGATCCTTGTATAAATATAAAAATGTGCTTAATACAGTCTACAATGTTAACCTGAAACTCCCTTGGCTTTGTCTATTTCAACAACTTGATCTTGCACCAAGTTTTACCTTACTTTCTGTAGCCCTCTCCATTTGCACAGGGTTTCAGTTTGCTTCTCAGTTGCATCATGCTTTCTCTCACCAATTAATCCCTGAGTGGTGCAAATAATTAAAACATCTGGCTGCTAAACAAAAGGTTGGAGGTTAAATCAGCCATGGAAAATCCTATGGAACACATGTCTACTCTGACACATACAGGGTCACCGTGAGTCGGAACTTGACTAGACTGGCAACAGGCTGGTTCTCTCATCACAAAGCCTAAGCATATATTTTTTTCTGTCTGAAATTATCCTTAACTCTACGCCCTGCCATCATTCTTCAGCACGTTGTTGAAAAAAAAAAAAAAAATCTTCCTTTTGCTCTCCAGTTTATAATAATTTACTCAAAATTTTTTATTCCAAGCTCTCAGAGAACAATGCTATATCCTCCCTGTCCTGTTTGTACCACCTTTTAGTAGCACTTCTTGGTTTGTGATTTTTTAGTTTACTTGTACGATTGTTTGGTGAAGATCCATCCTTCCTGATGACATTTTTAGATCTATGAGTTTAAGAGTCATGTCTGATTCTGCCTAAAGTTTTGTCACCAGTTCCTATTACAGTGTCTGGCTTACAGTAAGTGCACAGAAATATTTGTCAAAATTATATGTAATATAATATATCATATATCCCTCGGAGGGAGAAATTTTTTTTAATCTGTGTAACCAGTTCCCAGCAAGGAATCAAATAATGAATGCTTATTATAAATTTTTTTTTTATTGAATAATTGTATAGAGAAAAAAACAAAATTAATATTTGAAGCAGCTACTGAAAAAAAGAAAAGTCTGACATTTATGCTACTTGATTTCTTCTTACTGACATCATTTTTATTAGCACTCCAATAATGAAGCATTTTCAGAACGGTGTTTAGTGACTATCCATTCTGCAGCTGTCTATAAAAATTCTGTCTGTAAAAGCAGAGTTCCTTAGTCGAATATGTTATAAAATGATGTATACTATGCTTTCCTTCTTTAAGATTCACAGTAAGACAAAAACACAAACCAGTTGCCTTCAAGTAATTCCAACACAGGGTAACCCCATGTGTGCCAAGTAGATCTCCCTACAGTTTTCAAGGCTGTGAATTTTCAGAAGCAGATCTTTGAAAGTTGTAGTAAATTAATCGTTTAAACTATGTTTTACTGAAATTTTGCTTTGTGAGACCAAAGAATTCTTTCTCAAATGTAAATGTGTTAGTATACTTTGAAAATTTTATCACTCAGAATACATTTGAGAAATGTTGCATCTATCAAAATAACTTAGGAAGTCAAATTTTTAGTGATTTGTGTTTGTTTAGAATAAAAAGTGTATGGATATTTAGCAATATTTAGAAGTTATAGATAAAAAATTTAACTCAAAAAGAATTGATATCAATATTAGAGTTAGCTAAGAAGTTGAAATTGTCAGTAATTTTTTTTTTTTTTTAGTAAAGTGAATGTCAATAGAAAAAGTTACGACTACATGAAAATGGGAAGAATGCTTAAGCAATAAAGGAGTTCATAAAGAATTTTTAACATAAAATATGAATTGTATAAATAAAAGTTAATATAAAATGGTTGAGATATTTTAAAACTATGTGATACAAAATACGAATCTTTTAAAAGACTAAAAATATGTTTTTCTTAATTCTGCCTATAAATACAATTAGTTTACAAGATATCACTTACCAAGGCTGGCAAAGGCCATAATATGAAAAATATTTTACTTGAAAAAGAAAAATTAAAGATAAAATTATTTGAGAAGAGCTCCTGTTTAAAGGTAGATTCCTTGAGTGTTTTTTTGGTAACATAATGAGTTATTATTTAACTGTAAGAGAATGAACGTATTGATACCGTCATCAAAGACATAACTAACGTCATGGCTTAACATTTATGCCATCTTTGAAGTGTTTGGAAGTGACAAGCTATGTAGCTGTGCAAGAAATGCAATTTCATTTTTGTTACAATTTGGCAACAATTATTGTCTTATGTTCAAGAAACACTGGGACCGTTATACCTTTTTGGGTCAAAGAACGTGATAAAAATCTTTCCTTAAGTACATAAAAAAAATTAATATTCCAACATGTAATTGTTATGTTATCAAAATGAAATTTCTTAAAATTTATTAACTATTATGTTATATGCAATGATACAATATCTCACACTTTTCACAAATGCCACTTGCTTTGTTTCTACATTCACTGGGTGAATAATATATATGATATATAAAATATGATAATATGTACATATGATATATAACCAAAAAAAAAAAATCCGTTGCTGTTGAGTTGATTCCTAGCAATCCTGTAGGACAGAGTAGAACTGCCCCATAGAGTTTTCAAGGAGCACCTGGTGGATTCGAACAGCTGACTTTTTTTTTTTAATTGTGCTGTAAGTGAAAGTTTACAAATAGAGTCATTCTCTCACACAAAAAACTTATATACACCTTGCTACATACTCCCAGTTGCTCTCCCCCTAAGGAAACAGCCCACTCCCTCCCTCCACTCCCTCTTTTAGTGTCCATTTTGCCAGCGTCCCCCTCTATCCTCCCATCTCCCCTCCAGGCAGGAGATTCCAACATAGTCTCAAGTGTCCACCTGATCCAAGAAGCTCATTCCTCACCAGCATCCCTCTCCAACCCATTGTCTGGTCCAATCCCTGTCTGAAGAGTTGGCTTTGGGAATGGTTCCTGTCCCGGGCCAACAGAAGGTCTGGGGGCCATGACTACCAGGGTCCTTCTAGTCTCAGCCAGACAGTTAAATCTGGTCTTTTTATGAGAATTTGGGGTCTGCATCCCACTGCTCTCCTGCTGCCTCAGGGGTTCTCTGTTGTGTTCCCTGTCAGGGCAGTCATTGGTTGTAGCTGGGCACCATCTAGTTCTTCTGGTCTCAGGATGACATCAGTCTCTGGTTCATGTGGCCCTTTCTGTCTCTTGGGCTCATAATTACCTTGTGTCCTTGGTGTTCTTCATTCTGCTTTGGTCTAGGCGGGTTGAGACAAATTGGTGCATCTTAGACGGCCACTTGCTAGCGTTAAAACCCCAGAAGCCACTCTCCAAAGTAGGATGCAGAATGTTTTCTTAATAGATTGTATTATGCCAGTTAACTTAGATGTCCCCTGAAGCCATGATCCCCAAACCCCCGTCCCTCGTACACTGGCGTTTGAAGCATTCAATTTATTCAGGAAACTTCTTTGCTTTAGATTTAGTCCAGTTGTGCTGACCTTGCCTGTATTGTGTGTTGTCTTTCCCGTCACCTAAAGTAGTTCTTATCTACTAATTAGTGAATACCCCTCTCCCACCCTTCCTCCTTTTCCCTTCTCATAACCATTAAAGAATATTTTCTTCTCTGTTTAAACTATTTCTCGAGTTCTTACAATAGTGGTCTTATACAATATTTGTCCGTTTGCAACTGACTAATTTCACTCAGCATAATGCCTTCCAGATTCCTCCATGTTATGAAATGTTTCATACATTCATCGCTCTAACTGCTGACCTTTTGGTTAGCAGACATAGCTCTTACCCACTACGCCACCAGGTTTCCCATATGTATATATACCCAAACCGAAACCAAACCCGGTCCCATTGAGTTGATTCCTACTCATAGCTACCCTACAGAACAGAGTAGAACTGCCCCATAGAGTTTCCAAGGAGAGCCTGGCAGATTTGAACTGCCGATCCTTTGGTTAGCAGCCGTAGCAGTTAACCACTAACCCACCAGGGTTTTCATATGTATATATAGATATACATATATACAGGTATATATATGTGGTTATTGTTTTGTGCCATCGAGTCAGTTCTGACTCGTAGCAACCACACAGGACAGAGTAGAACTGTCCCATAGGATTTCCTAGGGTGTAATCTTTACAGGAACAGATTGCCAGGTCTTTTCTCCTGTGGAGCGGCCAGTGGGTTTTAACAGGAGACTTTCCAGTCAGCAGCTGATGACTTAACAGTTGTACCACCAGGACTCCTATATATATGTGTGTGTGTGTATATATGTGTATATATATATGTTACTATTTGCCATCCAATCAAGATTTTCAACTCATAGCGACCCCATGTGACGTAGTAGAACTGCTCCATAGGGTTTTCTTGGCTGTAATCTTTATAGAAACATAACGCCAAATCTTTCTCGTGTGGAGCCACTGGGTGGCTTTGAACCACCAACCTTTCAGTTAGCACCCAAGCTTAACCATTCTGTAACTGGAGTTCTGTATGTGTATCTCCTGAGAGCCCTCTGTGGATATCTGTTTCTTCCACCAAATCCATTGAGTGTCTTTTGTGGTTACTGTGGTTCACTCATGGAAAGTTCCTCCCCCTGAAGACCACCTGTTTCTGTAGCTTCCCTGAACATTAGAAATGTTAGCATGGGTGGGCATTTAGGTGGTTCTCTCTATGATCTAACTTTCATTACTAAGTTCCATATCAGGGAGTTCCTCTTTGGAGGATTATTCATCATTTAACAGATCATTGCTTCTGAAATCACAGACTGACCAAGTAAGTTATTATACTTCTTCCTGGAGTGATATCCCTTCTCCGTTAAGGTTCAATTTCTGTCCTAGAGACTGGAGAGTCAGCATCTCCAATGCAAGATAGGCCAATTAACCTCAAATTGCCTTTCAATAGTAGGTTGAGATGTTCTTCCCCAAAAGCCTTCTCCTTATTTGCTCAGAGGTCGATAAGGCATTCTAGCTGTCCCCTAATATATTTTAATAAAGCATAGGATAGATAATATCAAATCATTAACTCAGGGTCATGGACAAGTCATTGCCCTGCACCCCCTGTTAATACAAGATAAAACCATATTTTACATGTCTGGAAATTGTCTACGTCTTAGGCACTTGCCTTCATTCCCTAATGAGTCCAAATTGGAACGTCAGAGCTTGGGTTATTAATCTTGTTAAATGGGGTCACCTAAGAATGGTAATTAAAAAAAAAATACTAGCAAGTTCTCATTTGGAAAAGAGGACAGCTGGGTCAATGTTTTTTTTTCTTCATTGACAGCCTGTGCTTGAATATATGTGCTAAATTTGCTAGTATAGCAGCCCTTGACCCTATTAATCAGGTGATGTCAATTTCCTGATTCAAATACTGTTGCTGACTTGGAGAATGTCAACCATTTCCATATCATCTACTTACTGAAGATTTTTGAATTGGATACATTGGATGTGACTAATCAAAGGAGATGATCTTTATTCTTCTCTAGAAGTGCTATTTATGGGTGCAAACTAAGTCTCATAATTTTGTTAAATCCTAATTAATATACATAATGGAGAAAAAATAAAGTTAATAAACAATTCTGTAAAAAAATAATTCTGTAGATGGCATTATTCTAGATCTGTCATGCTATCATGTGTTTCTCTTTATAATCTATAGTCATATTTAAAAGCTTTATATTTGTGAAAATGTGATAAATGATTGAATGCAGGATTGATAAATAATATTTGAGTGATACTTGAATTTTCCCTTTTCATCAAATACACATTTTATACTTTTATCTGTATATGTATTCATTATGCCTCTCATATATTTTTCTTCCTTTCCAATTACACTGTTATTATTTTAGTTAGGTCTTAAATATTATATTAATATTCGACTGTGTGGATTAGAACAAATTATGGATAACTTTGCAAAGAATGGGGATTCCAGAACACTTAATTGTGCTCATGTGAAGCCTGTACATAGACCAAGAGTCAGTCTTTCAAACAGAACAAGAGAATGCTGTGTGGTTTAAAATCAGGAATGATGTGCATCAGAGTTGTATCTTTCATTATACTTATTCAATCTATATGCTGAGCAAATAATTCAAAAAGCTGGGCTATGTGAAGAAGACTGTGGCATCAGAATTGGAGGAAGACTTATTAACAACCTGTGACATGTAGATACCACAACCTTACACAACATAAAGCACACACAGTTGAAGATCAAAGACTACAGCCTTCAGTATGGATGACACCTCAACATAAAGGAAACACAAATCCTCAAAACTGAACCAATAAGCAACATCATGATAAACGGAGAAAAGTTTGAAGTCATCAAGTACTTTGTTTTACTTGGGTCCACAATCATGGAAACAGAAGTCAAGAAATCAAATGATGTATTGCACTGGGCAAATCTGATGCAAAAGACTTCTTTAAAGTGTTAAAAAGCAAAGATGTCACCTTGAGGACTAAGGTGGACCTGATTCCAGCTGTGATATTTTCAGTTGCTTCATATGCATGTGAAAACTGGACAATGAATAAGGAAGACGGAAGAAGAGTTGGTTCATTTGAATTATGGGGCTGTCAAAAAATAGTGAATATATCATGGACTGCCAAAAGAGCCAACAAATCTGTCTTAGAAGAAGTACAGCCAGAACATTCCTTAGAAGGAAGGATGGCAAGACTTAGTCTCCTGTACTTTGAACATATTGTCAGGTGGGACCAGACCCTGAGAAGGACATTATGCTTAGTAGAGTGACAGCTAAAATGAGGAAGACTGTTAACAAGATTGGTTGACACAGTGACTGCAACAATGGGCTCAGACATAGCAAAAGTTGTGAGGATGGTGCAGGATCAGGTACTGTTTTGTTCTGTTGTACATAGTGTTTCTATGAGTCAAGACCAACTCTAGGGCACCTAATAGGAACAGCAAATGTGATGTACAAGCAGAGTTTACAGCACCCTTATATCTTTCCATTTCAGATATATAAGCCTCTCTTTTCACTTATTAACTTGGCCTGCCTGGGATACCCTTCTCTGAATCTTCAAAGGCAGACTCAACACAAATTCCTACCTTCTGAAAGACATTAAGAGTAATTCTTCCTTCCTGAGACTTTCATAGGATTTTCAGAACTTCTTTAGCCCCATCTATCATGGTCTACTTTTTATGATAATACTTATTTTTGTAGGTTTAAAAAATTCTTTACTTGATCACTATTGAGGAAAGACTTTCATATTTCTTTGTTACTATTATTTTTTTATTCCAGGACACAGTCTCCCATAATAAATAAAACCAATAAAACCAAACCCACTGCCACTGAGTTGATTCCGACTCATAGCGACCCTATAGGACAGAGTAGAACTGCCCCATAGAGTTTCCAAGGATCGCCTGGTGGATTGAAACTGCTGGCCTCATGGTTAGCAGCTGTAGTGCTTAACCATTGTGTGACCAGTGTTTCTCGCATAATAAATAGGAAATATTTATTAAATGTCCCTTGAATGACTGAGTGAAGTATCTTTATCTCAATGAAAAGTAGACTATATTACTTTATTTTGTAAAAATTTGAGGACCCACTCACAAAGATAATGTATGAATAATTCTATTGATTTGATTTTGGTAAAATATTGTTTTAACTAAAATATCTTATCAGGAGTACTCTAGAATCATCTTTTAACAATGACAGGCTGTCACTATTCTCTCCATTTAGTTCCACAGTGGCATTGTTCTTTGATAGAGAAGGACCATAAGAACCAAAACATGTGCATCTGAATGGGTAATTGGAGAAAGAGAACAAACTTCAAGGGATGTTTCTAGGTGCAGTGAAATATAAACAAAATGTATTTATTATGGTTTAGGAGGCATATTAGTATCCTTAAAAAAGTGTACATTAGCCATTTTTAGTGTTCCTATTGAATTGTCACAGTTCATATGACAAAAATATATATCTGTTGTTGAAGGCAAGAAACTAATAACCTTTTGCAACTGGTAGCTTTCATGCTCTATAGAGACTTCAAAGAAGCAAAATTGTCTATCAAAAATCATATGGTATTTACAAAGAAAGTCTGTATAAAACCGTGATGTCAAAGATCTCAAATAACTTGCTAGAACTTATGAACAAAATAAAGTTTAGAGTTGTGTTTATTACTCCAGTAATCTACAGAACATAATCTACAGAACATACTAAATAGAATTGACTGTTACTTTGATAGTTTCGATCTGAAATTTCTCAGATCTACTTAAGAATGTAATGATTCTCAAAGCCATATTTTTATTCAAGAACATAAACCTCTGGGTTTGTGGTGTCAGATAAAAATGCAGAGCCAGCCATCTTAGAGGCTGAATTGCCACATGCTGCTGAATTAAGAAACTGACTTCAAGAGTACATTGAAAGTACAAATGTCCCTGCAGTCTGCTTTTCTTCAGTTGCTATCTCCCATATCCGCTATGTTTCTATCTTTTGTATCTTACCAATATTTCCATTCCTCTCAGAAGTGGATTAAAACTTCTCTCTTTCCAATAATGGAATGTGATCCCTTAAGAAGTCTGCATCATTTTTACTGTGAAGCGAGGGAGAATCATTTGTCATTGCTGATATGAAAGCAGTTGCTCAGGACTTATTAACATTTTCTTTTTCTGAAAGTATGGCTGAAAACTGAACCACAAATTATTTCTCAAGATTAGAAATTCAGACATAAGGCCCAGAAAACATTATGAGGGCTATTCCTGAAAACAAAATAAGAAAAAAGTCAAATTTCTAAGACTCACCAGACCAATTTCACATTTTTCAACATGGCGCTTCCCTCTATTTTTTACGACATTGTCCTTCCTATGGGGCATGCATATATAATTGAAGTAAATCTGCAAATATTTTAAGATTGTTACATCAATTCTGTAGGAATTCATCTCAATTTAGATGAAGTACATGCAATTTATGATGACCCCGTAACAAAACCAAAAAATGTAGTCAAGTCTTCCTGGGTTGATAATTGCTATTGAATTTTGATTTTATACAAATACAACCATTGCAGAACCACTTGTCACCTACCGGAAAATGACTTTCCATGTTGTGAAAGTCACTTATGTTTGAATACTTTCGTAACATCTAGCTATTATTTACTGTTCCAGTTTGTGCAAGTGTATTTGAACATAGCCACAACTTTTTGCCACTTGCAGCATCAGTGATATATCTCAGTCTCAAGTGTCTGATAATACTTAGACTATGTTTATTTATAGAACAACAATTTCATCAATAACTAGACATAAAAAGAAGTTTAAAGCCGATGTTACTTCAGGAGTCAAAAAGCTCCTTATATCATTACAGCCATGAATTTATAATTTCTGCTGATTAAAATTCTCTTTTAGAAGAATATACCCAACTCTAAGGAACTTTATAGTATGCAGCTGTCAAGAAATCAAATGATGCTTTGGATTCAGTAAATCTGCTGCAAAAGACCTCTTTAAAGTGTTAAAAAGCAGAGATGTCACCTTGAGGACTAAGGTCACCTGACTCAAGCCATGGTGTTTTCAATTTCCTTATATGCATGTAAAAGCTAGGCAATGAATAAGGAAGACCAAAGAAGAATTGATGCCTTTGAATTATGGTGTTGGTGAAAAATATCGAATATACCATGGACTGCCAGAAGAACCGACAAATCTGTCTTGGAAGAAGTACAGCCAAAATGCTCCCTAGAAGTAAGGGTGGTGAGACTTCATCTCAAATACCCTGGACTTATCTGGAGGGACCAGTCTCTGGAGGACATCATGCCTGGTAAAGTAGAAGGTCAGCAAAAAAAAGGAAGACCCTTATCGAGATGGATTGACACAGTGGTCACAACAATGGGCTCAAGCATAACAATGACAGTGAGGATGACACAGGACCAGGCAGGGTTTTGTGCTGTTGTACATAGGGTCACTATGAGTCAGAACCTACTCGACAGCACCTAACAACAACATATAGTATGCATAGTACAGTAAGAGGACTGGTGTCTATGTGGGTAATCCTAGTTCTACTGTCTCACAGTCCTGTGCTCTTGGGTGAGTTTTAACTTCTTTATGCCTTAGTTGACTCATGTGTCAAAGGAAGATAATATAGTTCTTATCTAGCAGAAAGTTTAGAGGATTAACTATGTTAATATCTTTAAAGAGTTTAGAATAACAGGTGGCACATAGTAAAGATGCAATGCATGGTAGTGATTATAATGTTTCTCATCAGGAATTCATCCCTAGAATATTTGGCCCTGGTTTATTGACAATAGATTAGTCTAGTAACATGCTAATGATCTTAGCCACCTTTCTCTGTGGTTCATAGAATATCCTGCATCCATGTGACAAAGTTTTAATGCTTAAAGACCTCTTGGTCCCAATTCTCCTTGTCTATCAAATTGTATACTTCCCTGAACAAATTCTTATATGTAACTAAGTCTTGAACTGAGTGAGGACAGATGGCGAAGGGACAGGAGGCCGGTTTAAATTCCTAGTCAAGCAAGTATATCATTCCTCACTTTATCTTCTCCCTCGTCCATACATCTAATCTGTTACCAGATGTTATTGATTTTACCTTCATAGTTTATATTTACAAATGTGTAGTTATGTCCATTGTTTCTGAGGACTACACTATTTCTTTTTGGGGAAGAATATAAATATTTTCTCCATCTTTTAGATTCCTTGAAATCTGTGGTTTGGAATTAACTCAACGTCCATGGGTTTGGTTTGGTTTTTATCTATATTGCAGATACAGTGATCTTTTTATCATAATGATCTGATCATTTTACTTCCTTACTGCTTCCATATTGCTTTCAAAATAAACTTTAAAGTCTGTAATATTTCACACAAAGACCTTCATGCTCCAGTCTTGTCTATTTTTACAAGCCTATTATTTGCCATGTTCCCAAATATTCCTCCCCCCCAGGTTTATACCCCATTTCTGGCCACGTTCCCCCCCCGCTTCTTGTCATTGTACATACTGTTGGCAGTGGTGGTAGCGATTTTCGTGAGCCTGACCTGCTGACACTATCATACTTGTACTTTAGAACAAATTTTCTTGTCTTTAAAGAGAATGAGTTAAAACTTAGATTTGTGTATTTAACTTATTTTGCACATTTTTCTGTTACAGCAGTTCTTCTGTTGTAAATGACAGAAATTATTTTCTGAATGTTCATGAACCTTTTGAGACCAAAGCTTGAGTTTTGTTATTAGCACCCCAGAAAGCCAAACTGGTCTATTGCACATAGGAGGTGACCATTTTTTGAATGAGAGGTTCATTCAATTTTACATTAACACTGATATCAATCTTGACGCCATGTGTTGTAGTCAACTTGACTATCCCTGAGCTAGTTGCCCAGCAGCGAATAAGATTTAAGTTCCCTACAGTGTTTACTGGCTAAAATTTTCTTTCTTAAACAGTTTTCCTGGATCAGTCTTCTACCTTAATGTTTTCAAAATTGAATTTTTAGCTTGAACCTGCTGCCCAATTCTCCTTCTTTGTTACCAACTTTTGTTTTCGCTTCTGGGTTGTAATTCTTCTTTAGCCCTTGGGTTATAGCCACAAAAGATTTCTCCCAATAAGTAACATGCAGGTCTATTCAAGTGACATTTGTAAAGATCCAATATCCCAGGTTATGTACAAGAAAGTTATTGTTAACATCCTTTTTTGGAGCTATATGAAAAATGTGTATAATGAAAATATTATAATGCAGAAATGAACATATCAGAAAAATCACCATAACCAGAAGAATTACATGGTTTTCCCTGAGAAATGAGCAAGAAATTGAATATCTTAGTAGAAATTTCTCAGAATTCCCTGGAATTCTCTAGAATGAATTCCTTAGAATGACAACTTGCAATTTTATTAGTTTACACAAAAATAGTTCACCATTTGGAATTCCCTTTTGTATTCCAATGAGCATTCTAACAATTGAATATCATAGTCAAATATGAAATCACAAAATACTTTTCTCTAGGGAGATTTAATAATATATTTGAGTTATATTATCATCTGATTATTAAGAACATGAAACTTAGAAATGCTAGAGCAAGTGGTAATTTAAAATGCCATTTTTTTTTTCCTTCAGTGTCACCTGTCTCAAGGAAGGTATTGGCAGCTGATGGACCTCAATCAGATTATGGATGGCTTACGAGAGATGTAATGCATATTTAAAATTTTAAATTAAATTAAAATTAAACTTCCTTAAAAGTACACATATGCCTTTAATTTTGAAATAATTGTTTTGGATTTTAGAATCATCATGTTAAACTCAACTGGTCAAACATTTTACATAGAGCGTGTTACATGCTCATGGAGACTTAGCATAAGTAGGCCTTTTCTCTTGAACCAGAAATTGATTTTCTCTAGTAACGAATGGAACTTGAAGCTTGAAATGTATGAATTTGTTTTCAAACTGAATCCTTGATATATAAGTAGGTACTGCAATTGCCAAATTGTGTTCATCCATCCCTAATGCTATTAATTCCAAGTTCTGCTGATAGAAAGATCAATGAAGCCCAAAGATGTAATCAATATACAATTGAGCTTCTTGCTGCATCTTCATTAAGAGGATGCAGGGTGTAATCTAATTTTAAAACATGTATTTGAAAATAGAATTCATAAATGCTGCTAAAATTGAGCATTAAGGACTCTATTTGGAAAATGAACATATTAACTTGACCAAATCCATAAGCATTCACACACACATATACACAACTGTATAAAACCTCAAGTACAGTTAATAAAATGAAGACCAGAGACTCTTCATCCAAGTTTACATATGGAGAATTATTAGTTTAGAAGCCTCCTTTCCCTCAACAAATCTCCTTTCTCTGATAATACTTCTTCCCATCTCACCATGGTTAACGGCTATCCTTATTTTTCTTGTTATCATTGAAATTGAATCATACTGTATATTTATTCTTCTAAGATTTTCACCTTTTACCTATTGCTGTATTTCTTTCATTTTCAGTTATGAATATTATTCTACCACATCAATATACCAACATTTTTTATTATACTTTTGATGAATAATAGTCTGTTCCCAGTTTCTTATTAATACAAACAATACTATGAACATTCTAGTGCATATACAAAAGTACACACACATAAGTTAATCTAGAGTCAATGCTTGGAATGACTCCACTTTACTAGGAATTGCCAAACGGTTATCCGAAGAGTATTTCCTCTTGTAATGGTTAATTTTATGTGTCACCTTGGTTAGGCTATGGCGTATAGTTATTTAGTCAAACATTCATCTACTTCCTGTTCTGAAGCAGTTGCATGCAATTAAATCAGTTGCCCTTAAGTAGTTTACCCTCCATAATTTGGGCAGGTCTCAATCAGTTTAAGGCCTTAAGGGCAAAAATGGAGTTACCCAGGGTGTGTTCTGCCTCCAGACTATAAGTAGACATTTTGCCAGAATTCCCTCACTCTTCACTCTTCCTTTCACCTGTCCTATGGATTTTGGGACACAAACCTGCAGGATTCTCTAGTCTGTTCCCTGATTTATAGATTTTGGACTTGACAACCCCCCACAACTGAATGAGCCAATCCCTGGAAGTTAATCAATCTCTCTTTCTTTCATGTATATGTGTGCATATATATATATATATATATATACACACACACACATATATGTGTGTGTGTGTATGTGTGTGTACACATATATTATACACATACATACATATATATATATATACATGTATATACAATTATCTATGAAACCCATTGCAGTCAAGTCAATTCCAACTCGTAGAGATCCTATAGGACAGGGTAGAATTGCCCTGTAGAGTTTCCAAGGAGTGCCTAGTAGATTTGAACTTCCGACCTTTTCATTAGCAGCCAAAGTCATGACCACTGCGCTACCAAGGCCCTCATACACACATAAACTCATAACCGTCAAGTTGATGCCAACTTACAGCAACCTTAAAGGAGAGAGTAGAACTGTCCCACAGGGTTTCCAAGGTGTGGCTGGTTGATTTGAACTGCCGACCTTTTGGTCAGCAGCCGTGCTCTTACCCACTGTGCAACATATATATATATATATATATATATATATATATATATAAAAAATTCTGCTGGTTCTGGTTCTGTACAGAACCATAAGGCTTGTAATTTACTCTTTATTGAGCTGTATATGAAAGCTGTACTTACTGTACAAACTTGTCAACATTTGATCTTGAAGTTTTTTAAAATGTGTTAATTATGGATCTCTCATTAAACTCTTCAGCCCAGTCAGAGGTTAGTAAATGACCTTGAGATAAATATAATCTTCAGCTTAGCTTTCTTCTCTGAATTATTGCCCTCACTTATTCTTTGGCCTACGAACTTTTATTTGTTTGCTTGTTTAGCCATTCTTTCATTCATTTTGATGACTTACTATTACATTTACTAGAATTTAAAATATTTGAATTAAAATTTTCTACATTTTTAGAGTTGGAGTTGGTTAAGGTACTAAGTTTGCTGCTTTGCTAGAGATATATACATGCTTTACTCTTTAAAAAAATATATTTGCTATTAAATCACAAAACATTTGAATGTAGATCTTATATCATTTTACCTACTTCTGCCCCCCTCCATCTCAGGTTTCTTCCTCTTCCATACTCCCCATTTTTGTCAAATTTTATCATGCACTTTCTCTGACCCTGTATTAAATTAAGACCGGTTCGTGAGTTTTATTCCAAAGATATTGATACCCATTGCCGTTGAATTGATTCCGACTCATAGTGAACCTATAGAACAGAGTAGAACTGCCCATAAACTTTTCAAGGCTGTAAATCTTTGTGGAAGCAGACTGCCACATCTTTCTCCCTCAGAGTGGCTGGTGGGCTTGAACTGCTGACCTCTTGGTTAGCAACGAAGCCCTTTAGCCACTGTGCCAGCAGAGCTCCAAAGATATCCACAGGTAGTAGCAATTCATCCTAACCCTATGTCCCTGCCACAATGGTTACCTTGTAACAGTGAAGTAGATTTGAGGGAATTTTTCTCTGTTAGGAATGTTACCAGAGCATATCTTACAGATGTATAACCACTTAAATGCATAATCACTGACATTACATCCAGGTGGGTAAATTCCTCAGTTGCAAGCTTAACCCAAACACTGACATCTGCTTGGAATTGTGGTGCTGCTACACTCAGGCACTATTAACCCTTCTGCCTACTTTTTATTTGTGTCTTCAGAGCAGATGCTCCAATCTATCTCATTCTGTGATCAGTTAGCAGAGGAGAACCTTTGAAGAGCAAGAAGAGAGTTGTCCATGTCTTTTGTTTATGGTAGATATACTCAGGGAACATCAATTAGGAATGTTTTAATGAACAAACATTTCTTAACCCCATCTCAACAAAATGGAAACATTTCCAACACTTAGAGTTATCTTCTACATTTCTAGACAAAATTAACTTTGCACTGCAGTAACTTGTTTTCTTACTGTTCCGTCCCACAAAGATCCCTTGCAATTTCCCTAAATAGAATTGTTTTTGGTTCCGTTAAAGTTCAGTCCAATTATACTCTTTTGAATCAGTTCCATTCCTTGTGATATTTTTATAAGCTTCTGTTTTGGTCCCTTTTCTTTTCTGATTTATTGAATCCTATTTCCATTGATTTTTGTAAGTATCTGAAGGATAAGTCAACATCTTTAATTATATGCTAATCCCCGATCATCCGATGTAAATTTACTATTTGTTGGCCATAGCCATAGCACGCCATCAACACGTCCTCAACTGTATCCAGCAGTTGGCCTACAAAGCTTGGTTTTCCTCCACATTTTACTGTCTTGTCTAATGCCTCCGTCATTTTGTCTGGTTATTTGGGCTTAAGATCATACAGAAATTGAGCTCCCCTCTCATATAACTTGGAAACCTATCACTGAGCTCTGTTTGTTTTGCATTAAAAATTATTTTCACACCTGACCTCTTTATTCCCAATTGCTTCTACTACCTTCATTCATAAAATTGCTACATTTTCCTCAAATAATATATCAATATTTTATCTCTGTTTAATTTTTCTTAAACGTAAACAAACAAAACAAAAACAAACCCCAAAGGCAATCACTCTCCCTTTACCACAATTAGTTTAAACCAAATACCATTATCTTTTGTTTGGATTACTTTAATGCAGTACCAATTGTTTTTTCTACTTCTAGTTCACCACCGCCTGAGAAGATCATCCACCTGAAAACTGTGTGTGAAAGCATATCAAAGCATGCCACTTCCATGCTCAAAATTCTCACACAGTTATCATCTGAGTGAAAATGAACCCCAAAGTCTTTTCTATGTTAACCAACAAGGCCCTACATGGCCTCTGGTTCCCTCACTAACCTCATTGCCTACTGTATACCTCTCACTTACACTTCTACAGCCACATTGGACTCGTTGGTTTTCCCGGCACAAACAATTGCTCTTAGTTTCCAGAGTACTGGCTTTGCTGTACTCAGTGTCAGGAAGAATCTTCTCCATCTCATGCTCCAGTCCCTCATATCATTTCATCATCTGCTCAAATGTCTTTCCTTCAAAGGAGACTCCTCTACCTGTTGTAACTGTCATTCCCAGCCACCCACTGGCCTTTCAATCTGCTGATATTTGTTTTTCTTCACAGGACTTATGTACTTGATATTATATTTTCTTGTGTCATAACAAGTATTTATTATTAACATATGACATCAAGTCTTTTCCAACTCACCGCAACCCCATGTACAACAGAAGTAAACACTACCTGGTCCTGCACCAGCCTCACCATTTTTGCAATGTTTGAGCTCATTGTTGCAGCCACTGTGTCAATATGTCTCACTGAGGATCTTTCTCTTTTTTGCTGACCCTTTATTTTACCAAGCATGATGTCCTTCTCCAGGGACTGGTCTCTCCTGATAACATGTCCAAAGTATATGAGACGAAGTCTCCCTATCCTCACTTCTAGTAACCATTCCAGCTGTACTTCTTCCAAGACAAATTTGTTGGTTCTTCTGGTCGTCCATGGTATGTTTAATATTATTTGCCAATACCATAATTCAAAGGTGTGAATTCTTCTTTTGTCATCCTTATTCGTTGTCCAGCTTTCTCACACATATGAGGGGTTGGAAAATACCCTGGCTTGGATGAGCCACACCTTAGTCCTCAAAGTGACATCTTTGCTTTTTAACACTTTAAAGAGGTCTTTTGAAGCAGATTTGCCTAAAGCAAATCTGACTGCTGGTTTCATGGGCATTGATTGTAAAGTAAAATGCAATCCTTCAAAACTTCAGTATTTTGTCCGTTTATCATGGTGTTCTTTCTTGGTCCAGTTGTATGGATGTTTGTTTCCTTTATGTTGAGAAGTAATGCATACTGAAGGATGTAGTCTTTGATCTTCATCAGCAAATGCTTTAAGGCCCCTTTGCTTTCAGCAAGCAAGGTTGTGTCATCTGTATATTGAAGGTAGCTAATGAGTCTTCCTCCAATCCTGAGGCTTTGTTCTTCTTCATAGAGTCCAACTTCTTGTATTATTTGCTCAGCATACACATTGAGTAGGTATAATAAAAGGATAAAACCCTGTCTCACACCTTTACTGACTTTAAACCATGCGATATTCCTTTGTTCTGTTCAAATGACTACCTCTTGGTCTATATACAGGTTCCTTATGAGCACAATTAAGTGTTCTGGAATTCCCATTCTTCTCAATGTTGTCCTTAATTTGTTATGACCCACACAGTCAAATGATTTTGCATAGTCAATAAAACAAAGGTAAACATCTTTGTGATACTCACTGCTTTCAGCCAAGATCCATCTCACATCAGCAATGATATCCCTCATTCTATGTCCTCTTCTGAATCCAGCTTAAATTACTGGCAGTTCCCTGTCCATATACTGCTGCAGTTGTTTTTGAATGATCTTCAGCAAAATTTTACTTGAGTTTGATACACATGATATTTTTCAATAATTTCCAAACATTCTGTTGGATCACCTTTCTTTGGAATGGGCACAAATATGGATGTCTTCCAGTCAGTTGAACAGGTAGCTGTCTTCCAAATTTCTTGGCATAGACAAGTGAGCACCTGCAGTGCTGCATCCATGAGTTGAAATATCTCAGTTGGTATTCCATCATTTCCTGGGGCCGTTTTTCACCAATGCCTTCAGTGCAGCTTGGAGTTCTTCCTTCTACACCATCGGTTCTTGATCATGTGCTACGTCCTGAAATGGTTGAATATCAACCAGTTATTTTTGGTATGGTGACTCTGTGTACTCCTTCCATCTGTTTTTGATGCTTTGGTGTTCTGAGGTTAGACATCAACAGTTTTTATCATTTTCACTGTAAACAGGATACCAGGAACATGGGTCTCATTCTGTGATTGGTTCAATGGTCTTAGTCAAGCAGTTAATTGAAATACCTGGTCTTTATGCATCCTGGTGGCACAGTGATCGCGATCTACTGCTAGCCAAAAGGTCGACAGTTCAAAACCATGAGCGGCTTCCACTGGAGAAAGATGTGGCAGTCTGCTTCCATAGAGATTTACAGCCTCAGAAACCTGATGAGTTGGAATTGACTCCATGGCAGTGGTTTTTTTTTTTTTTTTTTGGTCGTTATGCCTGGGGGTATTTCCAAAAGTGATAGACATAGTTTGAATACAAATATATTAGGTGTTTAAGTAAAACTTTCAGTGATGTAGCTGGTGATATGAGCAGGCCAAATAAATAAATAGCAGATATAATACATATGAGGCCAAGACCTTTTTTTTTTTTAATTGTATTTTAGATGAAGGATTAGAGAACAAACCAACTTCTCATTAAACACTTAGTACATATATTGTTTATGACATTGGTTAACAACCCCACGACACGCCATCACTCTCCCTTTTATAGGAAACAAGTATTCTCCTGTGATAAGAAAGTCAGGAACAACTTCAGAAGGTATATGATTTTAGCCTGTCATGGGAGGATTTGAAGAGCACATAGGGAGAGTCCCAAAAAGAAGGACTTTTCAGGAAAGGCATGCTCTTGTATTCATAGCACATCCTTGGTAAGTTTATTTTGTCCAATTTTAATATGCCTAAAAGTAAACATATAAGCAAGCAAAAGAAAAAAAAAGGGAAAGAGAAACAGCTTAATCATGATAGTTGAGCTTCTCTTGATACAGACTATTAGGTGGTATCTGAGGTAGAAAATAAATTGTTGAAAGTTTATAATAGGCACATTCCAAGCTTGTCAGAATATAAAATATATTAATATTTAATTTTCTTCTGTGTCTATAATATTTTTTCAAGTCAAAATGCTGTTTCTTAATACGCAATAATTGTTTTAAAAAATTACAAATTTGCTTACAGAGTAAGATACATTTATTTGCAGATACGACTGCATCATGGGAAATTGGTGAATAAAGATTTCTTTCAGCAACGTAGTGGGTTAAAAGAAAACAGTAGGTTCGAACCCAGAGACTCTCATATCCTCTTTAACGGAACAAACACAGAAAATAATTGTGGTTGAAAAAGATTCACTTCCTTCAGTGCTTACTAAGTTGAGAGACAGTGAATGGAGTTAGTAATTGTAATAGGACTAAAGAATAATAATAAAAATGCAATGAAAGGTCACAGAGACATAATTTTAGAGAAGGACATTACTGCAGTGAAATATACGAAATAGTAAATGAATAACAGGTAATATATGATGAACAAGAAAAAATAAACCGTAGTCAAAAGTCAAATATATAGACATTTAAATTGTCAGTGGCATACACACATTTGAATCATGCCCATTAATAGGAAAAATCAGAAGTCCTGTGTAAATTTATATCATATATTATGGAAAAAGAAGAATAAATAGGTAGGAGCAGGATCGCAAGCTACAGAAAAGATTTATGATATAATCCAGGAAATGCTAAACTTGGCATGGTGATGGCCATACTGGTTATAGGTTGCTCTGAAGTCTCTTTCGACCTGCAAGAGATCTTTTGAGAGACAAATTTCTTGGCCCCATGCTCTCTTGCCACCACTTATCTGTCAGTTTGTTGTACTATGGTGGCTTGTGTATTGCTATGATGCTGGAAGGTATGCTACCAGTATTTGAAACAACAGCAGGGCCACCTATGGTGGGCAGGTATCAGCAGAGCTTCCAAACTAAGACAGACTAGGATGAAGGACACTGCGGTCTTCTTTCAAAAGATATTAACCAGTAAAAACCTTACGGATAGCAGCAGAAATTGGCTGATATAGTGCTAAAAGATGAGCTTCTCAGGTTGGAAGTCACTCAAAATACAACCAGGGAAGAGCTGCCGCAACATTAAGAAAACAAAAATTCTCACAACTGGACAAATAAGCCACATGACAATAAATGGAGAAAATATTCAAGTTGTCAAGGATTTCGTTTTATTTGGATCCACAATCAACGCCCATGGAAGCAGCATGCAAGAAATCAAATGATTTATTTGCATTGGGCAAATTTGTTGCCACAGACCCCTTTAAAGTGTTAAAAAACAAGGATGACATTTGTAGGACTAAGGTGCACCTGATCCGAACCATGTATTTTCAATCACCTTCAAAAAAACAAAAAAAACCCATTGCCATCAAGTTGATTCCGACTCATAGCAACCCTATAGGACACAGTAGAACTGTCCCATAGTGTTTCCAAGGAGCACCTGGTGGATTTGAACTGCTGACCTTTTGGTTAGCAGTCACAGCTCTTAACCACTATGCCACCAGGGTTTTCAATTACCTCATATGCATGCAAAAGCTGGACAATTAATAATGAAGACTGAAGAATTTATACCTTTGAATTATGGTGTTGGCAAAGAATACTGAATATACCATGGACTGCCAGAAGGACAAAAAATCTGTCTTGGAAGAAGTACAGCCAGAACGCTCCTTAGAAGAAAAGATGGGGAGATTTTGTCTCACTTTGGACATGTTATCAGGAGGAACCAATCCCTGGAGAATGACATCAATCTTGCTAAAGCAGAGGGTCGGGGAAAAAGAGGAAGACTCTACAAATGGATTTGACACAGTGGCTGTAACAACGGGCTCAAACATAGCAACAATTGTGAGGATGGTGCAAACCAGGAAGGGTTTCCTTTTGCTGTATATTGGGTCACTGTAAGTCAGAACCTACTTGATGACATCTAATAACAACATCAGTGCTGTCTTTGGTGTGCCTTTAGTTCAATATATGTTCAAAGGAACAAGTCACTAATCAGTATTTGAGACAAAAATAGTTACTTTTGATGAAACTGGGAGATAACGATAACTTCGAATCACAATAAATTAAGACAGAAAGTGGGTGGATTGATAACTAACACTGCAGATGAGAGAGAGAGACAAAACCTTTATACACACAGCGGTGTTATCTACAAGCTGCAAACCAAGTTTCCACCACAAAATTTCAGGCCTATCATCATAAACTTCCACACTACTTGAAATAAAGAGAAGATACCAGCAGTTCCAAAGAAAGGAAATATTGAGTCGTATGCAAGTATTGGAGTTATGTTTGCATCAGGCTTCTCAAGGGCAGTTGGAAGACATTAGAGCAACGGCTTAAAATGTTCTGAGGAAAAACAATTTTCAACCTAAATTTTATAAAAAGCCAAAATACGATACATATGTGGAAGGGAGAATAAACACATTTTTAAACATCATATATCAAATACTTCATCTGCAACGCATTTGAACTCAGAAAGCTATTGGAGGGTGACGTTAATAAAAATAGTGAGTAGATTTAAAAAGAAGAAAGTATGACATTAAGGAACAGGACATCTCATACGGGAACAGAGAAGTCACAGGATACTGGTGAAGAAAAGTTCCAGGATGACAGCTACCACGAAAGCTATGACTTCTGTAACTGAGGGTGTGAAAGTTCAAGAGAAGGCGTCTGGAAGAATTGACCTCTGGAAAATTCTGTTGAGAGATCATTGGAGTATGGTGGAAGACATAGTAACAAAGACTAAGACCACCCAGGAAACCCTGGTGGCATAGTGGTTAAGTGCTACAGCTGCTAACCAAAAGGTCGGCAGTTTGAATGCACCAGGTGCTCCTCGGAAACTCTATGGGGCATTTCTACTCTGCCCTATAGGGCTGCTATGAGTCGAAATTGACTCGACGGCAGTGTTTTTTTTTTTTTTTTTGCGGGGGGGGGACAACCTAGCAGTTGAAAAATACAATGAGTCAGTTATTAACACCAGGAACACAAGTTGTATAAAGAAATAATGCAATGACTTTAACAGAAGCAACAGTTGATTTTTTATTTTTTTTTAATTTTTTATAATAATGGCGTCTTGCAGAGGAGAAGTAGGCTCATGAGATATAATTATTTCTCCTTTCCTCTTCTTTCCTTTCCTTTTCCTTTCATTCCTCCAGTCCTTCTCATTACAAAACTTTGCAAGAATCTATGCTCATTATCTCCATTCCTCATTATCTCATTAGGAACATAAAATTATTGAAAGTACTTGCCTTTGGGATGTGTGATGTGAGAAAGAGGACACAGGGCACTTCTTATTTTTGTTACAGCCTCTTAACATGTGCAACTTTTTAAAAAATGGCTATATAACATCGATAAATGCTAAAAGCTAATTGTCAAAGGCCACTTTGAGTGAAATGATGTATTATTACCAGCATTTCTGCTACCTAAAACCTTGTGACCAAGGTTTTTCTGCTCTCCCAACAAATGCTGTTATTTGAAGAAGCTGAAGGTTGAAGACTCCCAAAGTTTAAGAAAATTAACGACAGATGCCTTCCGACTTTGGAGAGTCCTGTTTTCTTTTCCTATACTGCAATCACCTTTTTTGGCAGGCTACAAATATGCATAGAAGATTCTGTTACTGGATGACTCATTTGAACATGACTGAAACCTCATCATTGCTGTTTGTATGGAGATGTGACTGCAGAGTATCTGGTCTGAACATCAAGAGGTTGTCCTGAAATGTCTCTGTTCTTACCTTTCTTCCGAGATCTTCCTGGCTGTGTGGTCCCACGCATGTTGTTTCACATTTCTGGAGGAACTTAGTTTATTGTTAAAATAGATACCTATGTTTTAGGTCTGTGAGGGTGAAATAAAGTAACAAATATGAAATACTGAAAATAGTACCCAATGCTGAGTAAACAGTGACAACCACATCATCATAATTATTAATATTATTATAAATATTATCTCAAGCAGCCTCCAAATAGCTAGCTATACAGCATTTAATCCTTTGTATATATAATCAGTTTTGGAAATGCTTTGAGAAGCAGGAATTCTTATATGCATTGGCCTCTCTCTGGTCTTGAAGTAGTGAAAATGCTTTTTCTTTAGTGTTTTAATATTAGGGAGAACACATTTTCTCATTTGTTTTAATATAGCTGTATAAGCTGTGATTAATCTCTAATCCTTGAAAATGGTGCAGCCTCTGTCCAAAATACAGGTGAGCAGCCTGTTCCGCTCTTAAACATAACAAACACCCTAATACAACATATTTTCCCCCATTCGAAGTCTTTGTATATATAATCAGTAAGGAAATGATGGTAGAGGAAGCAACAACATTATGTAGTCAGCATGAAGGATAGAGTTTACTCAAGAGCTTATTTTAAGGGCCAGTAGGTCTTCATACTGTGCATTTGGTGAAGGTTGGAGAGTTCACAAAACATACCAAAGGGCAACATGAGGATTTTAGCGCAAATAAAAAGTGTACATTAAAATTCTTTGTAAGTTGAGGTCAAAAGGCTGAATGTGAAATGCTGAGTTGAAAATGCTAAAAAACCATGATGAGTTTGAATAATTGAAGTGGTTTTTGTATCAGTCCAAGAACTAATCACACTTTGGTGAATCGTCCTTTTTTTTGTTGTTGGCTCCCAAGTCCACTTTTCAATTAAGAAGTCAACACTAATTATCCATCACGTCTTCTGTGGTGTGTGCTTCTAATATTTCAAAGTCATTTATTTCATTTCTGTGAGTCTTATCTGCCTGCATTTGTGAGTGTGAGCATGTTTGTGACTATGTATGTGTGTGTGTGTGCATGCACATAAGTGCACGAGGGCTGAGACTGTTACTGTAAATTGCGGGTTCGAGCCACCTGCCACAAAGCCAATACTGAGACAGGAGGAGGCAAGTGGTAAGAAGGCTTTATTGAATACTGGTATTCAAGAGACAGAGGGGGTTAAATTTCTCCCAAATTCTGTCTGCCCTAAACAGTTGATGGGAGGGTTTTATATGGGAAAGATCACGGCTACCTAATGTTTTGAGCACTTAGTCCACAGATGGTCTTATACATCACAAAACAACTACCAAAACTCTTTATTAAACTAAAGATAAACATGTCAAGCACCTTGGACTCTCATCAGTGTATTTATAACGGGCTGAAAAACTCATAAGAATCTCTCGGCTGGTGGGGCTGTTTTGCCAAATCCACAGTGGCTAAGATAGGAAGCAAGAAAGAAAACCTTCTTGTCAGTTTGCAGGCTGAAGGCCATTTTTCAAGAGAACAAAGAAAGGAGAAGAGAGACCAAGGCCACAGGAGCTGAGATAGCTCCACACCCCTTTGGAAGAGACCGGTGCAGCTGGTAGCGATTAAAAAATGTTTAGAGATTACTTAGAGCATCATTATGGCGTTAGTCATGTCAAGCTCTCAATCTCTTAATTCGAATGGGGGAAAATATGTTGTATTAGGGTGTTTGTTATGTTTAAGAGCGGAACAGGCTGCTCACCTGTATTTTGGACAGAGGCTGCACCATTTTCAAGGATTAGAGATTAATCACAGCTTATACAGCTATATTAAAACAAATGAGAAAATGTGTTCTCCCTAATATTAAAACACTAAAGAAAAAGCATTTTCACTACTTCAAGACCAGAGAGAGGCCAATGCATATAAGAATTCCTGCTTCTCAAAGCATTTCCAAAACCATGCTTTTTTTTTTTAATTGACTTACACATCATAAAATTTTCCTTTAAGTAAAATCTTAGCCTAAGTACTTGGTCTCAGGTAACACAAGGCCCACATAAGGGCCGTGCAATGTCAAAAGTAGAAGAGGCCTATAGAACCTTCAGCTCTGCCTCCTGTAGTCTGTTTCACAGAGAGGATAATGAAGTCTGAAAAAGAGCAGAACCTACCCCAGATCCAGGTCTCTGGACTCCCGGCCCAGAATGATTTCAACTGTCTCATGTATTTCAAATAATCCACAGTGAAAAATACAGCTCATGTTCACTGATTGTTATCTTGGTGAGCTTATTATGAATGTGTCTGCCCTGTATAGACAGCACTGCTCTTCAACATACATACATTGTGAGAAAGAATGTGCTTGTCACCTCCTCCTTCATAAAGAAGGGGCGAAAACACCACTATTTATAGGAAGATAAAGAAATTGGACATTTTATGATGGCATACGTTTTAAATTAGATGAAGATATAAATCTGTGGCTGAAATTACCTGCAAATATACAGACAATCCTATAGCTCAAGACAATACAACACAAATCAGCTAGAAAATTATTTGCCTATAAATCTTAATCTACTACCATTTTATTTTCCCTCTTCTGTTTGCTGTGTGGCAGTACTGAATTTTAGGTGCTAGGTCTATTACTTGGAAATAGGCTTACCCTAATAAAACTGACATTTCTAAAAGGCTGTTTTTGTAGAATCATGTTCTGGCTTCTAAGATCTCTAATTCAACACCTTTGACAGAGCCTGGACCCTTCGCAGGATGCTTGCTGTACCAGGAACGAAGGAAGAAATAAAAATAAAAGGAGAGAAGAGATGAAAGCAGGGATAAACTCTTCACACTGTTTTACTCCTCATAATTCAAAAAGTTATAAAGTTCTCTTACACTGAAACTAAATTTCTCCATTTTCACACCTTTAGTCTTTTGTCAGTGACAGGCAAAGCCTGGCAGACATTTAAAATATTATTGGACATTTTCTTCGTTAACCAAAACTGGGTAACTTTGTTCCGGTTCCAGGTTTTGTCTCAAATAATGGATGGATTATATGATATATATATTCCCTTAGTTTTCATGGAAGTAATGAAAATCCACTAGAGTTTTAAATTAACGATTTTTTTTTTCCACCTGAAAGCATAACATGTAACCACAATGACTAATCTGAAAGCAGGTACATGAGAAATGATATTCAAGGCTTACGGAATTAACAATAACCAAAGTATTCCACTCCATTCAATGATAACACTTCAATATTTCTCTGGAAGCAGCATTTTAGCCCAACTGGAACAGAGAGCTTCATTTTCATGAAAAACCTCATCTTTGCAAATGGCTGCCAGCATGTCACAGTATCTCAAGCTTTTAGGCATCATCCCATATATTACGCTTCAAGGATTCCAGCCAAATGTGTTCTTAAAATAATTCCATATCATTACGGGTTGAATTGTGTTGCCCAATAATATGTGTTGTAAATCCTCTATCCTCTACTCCTGTCCTTATAATTCCATCTGGGAAGATGTTGTTTTTGTTAGGTTAATGAGGCAGGATTAGTGTAGGGTATATCTTGAGTCACTTTCTTTTGAGATTTAAAAAAGACTAAACAAGCAAGTAAGAGAAGCAGAGATGGATAAGATAAACACATGGAGATCCCCAAGGAACCAGGAACAGAAGCCGAAGAGACAGGACCTTCCTCCAGAGTCACAGAGAAGAAAGCCTTCCCGTAGAGCCAACGCTCTGAATTCAGATTTCTAGCCTTCTAAACTGTGAGGAAATCAATTTCTATTTGTTAAAACAATTTACTTGTAGTAGTTCTGTTACAGCAGTACTAGATAATTAAGACACATATATTAATTTTCAACACCAGCTTCATCTTTTTCGTAAAGACACATTTTCTTTTTCCATATTTAATTATAGACATCACAACTAACTTTTACTCTCTTCCTTATATTTGAAGATTTCTGATTCTATGAAATAAATAGAATTAACATTTAAGTACCATTAAGCACAAATGGTTAAGTGCTTGACTACTAACCAAAAGGCTGGCAATTTGAAATCACCTAGAGGTGCCTCAGAAGACAGGCCTGGCAATCTGCTTCCTAAAGGTCAGAGCCTTGAAAATCCTATGGAGTACAGTTCTATTCTGTACACATGGAATCAACATGAATCAGAATTGATTCCATAGCAATTAACAACAACAGAAATATAGAAAGAAGGTTAAGGATATGGAAGATGAATGGTCATGTATGTACATTGCATGTGGTACAGACTTGTTTCAAGAAACCATGTAGGCTAAATTTAAAAAATTACAGTGGCTCCCATTTAACAAAATTATTTATAGATTTTTGTTTGAAAAATAACGTTTGTGCAACTTGAATTCCATGTTGGAATGCTATCCCTGGTTTTTAACAATTTGGGAAGAGTTGACATGAAAAAATTATACGAATATTTCTACCTTGGTTCAATATTCAAGTACCTGAACTAAGTACACAAACATATCTTTAATTTTTAAACAATTATGTATAGTGTTGGATTATTTGTTAATTACAGGAAAATAGGTTGATGTCTTAAACCAAAACCAAACCAAACCCATTGCGGTCAAGTTGATTCTGACTCATGGTGACCTACAGAACAGAGTAGAACTGCCCCATAGAGTTTCCAAGGAGCGCCTGGTGAATTCGAACTGCTAGACCTTTTGGTTAGCAGCTGTAGCTCTTAAATACTATGCCACCAGTGTTTCTAGTGTCTTAAAGATCCCTGGCGGTGCAGTGGTTAAGTGCTTGGCTGCTAACCAAAAGGTCGGCAGTTCTAATCCACCAGCTGCTCCTAGAGAGAAAGATGTGCCAATTTGATTCTCTAAAGACATAGCCTTGGAAACCCTATGGGCGTAATTCTACTTTCCTGTAGATTCGATATGAGTCGGAACTGGCTCGATGGCAGTAGTTTTGATTCTTTTTTTTTTTTTTGCCTCCTTAATTGCACAAAGTGACAGAGAGCTTTCCTCCAAAAAGATCTGCTATGAAAGAATTAGTTATGTGACTGATCATAAATTACTGATTCGAAATTTGAAAAGCAATGAGCAAATGTGCACTAACATTACTGAAGAATAGTAAGGCACTAGAATTTTTGTTTTCCATTACATAGATAAACCGGCTCTCAGTGAAATGCCCTAAGCCTTATTACCTCTATTATCATTGTAGAAACAGAACTAAGGTAAAGGGAAATAATTGCATTCAATAAAGCTTTGTTAGGAGGATTCAAAAGAACTTCCTTTAAGTGTGGTTTTAGCTATAGATTCATTTAAATAAAACATTGAGATTTTTTTTTTTTTGAAATATGCTCAACTTTATTGTGCAACAAATGGGCATTTAAAATCTCCTGGTATTTATAACATTTTCAAAGACAATTTTTTAAAAACTATTTTCACAAGTGTGAAATAAAGACATTGCACTTTTTTAAAGTTGTTAAAATATGTCATAGCTGATTTTTGCTGTTTTTAATTTTAACTTTATAAATTTTTTTCAGAAAAAATAAGTATAAAAAGCTTCCTTTTTTGTGCTTTAACTTGACAAATATATTCCAATTATAAGATAGTAAGTTATGTTTTCAAAAATAAAATGAGTTAACTATTTAGAAAAAATAAACCATGAGCAAAATATGGTATATTAGGTTTCATAAACCAGTATTTTAAAAAAGAGTTTACCTAATGTTGATAAGTGACAAGAAGAGTTTTGTTTCAAATAAAGTTGGACATCACTGGGTTAAACACAAATAGATTTTTTTCTTTAGCACAGGATTTATTATTATTTTATAACATAAAGATGCTCAATGGCTAAGTAGAAAGTATATTAGGGATCCATCCCAAACTTATTTCATCATGAAACTCATATTTCTTGGAGTGTCTTGTTCCAAGAGACAAAATTTTAAAAGACTGTGTAAATAAAACCAGTAATAATGTAATGTGTAAATTTTAATACTTGTAGATATTCCCTTCCTTTTCATCTAAAATACAAGCAAATATCTGAAGGACAATGAGTAATTTAAAATATGCTAATTTTATCTGAGCACGAAAAAATATTATATTGAAGCACAAATAGATATGCTTCTTTAAATAGTAACTTGAACATTCTTTGCTGTTTTGTTTGTTTATTTTCACTGTGACATGCTGAACTTACAGTAATATTCAGCTGCTAGCTAGTCATTTGCTAATAGGTCTAAGGTAGCTTAAAAACACCCATCAAAAATGTTTCTGTTACTGTCTTAATCAAATTTTATTTTTGCAGCTTATTTTTCTTTTATCTTCTTTGATAAAAGATTGCAAATCTCTGTAGTCATCACTAGAAAATTGGGTTAATTAGCAAAATTTAAATTTATAATCTCTGCTACATGGTTAAAATTTTTAAAAAGGAAGGTCATCTAATGTCTTATTTTACAAAGATTTCTTTATAACCATTTGATGTCCTCACAAAAGAACTAGATTAAGAAATAAAATGGTCAAATGAGGAATTTTTATAAAAGTGCATATGAAAATAGAAGACAATGTTTGAAGTTGTATATAATATTTAACCTCTTGATTATTTCCCAGACCATAATGAAGTTACAGAATAATGCATGGTACAAACGATTAAAGCTCTCAGTGACTAACTGAAAGATTGGAAACCGAATCCACCAGAGGGCCTCAGAAGAAAGGCCTGGCAATCTTTTTCCTGAAAATCAGTCATTGAAAACCCTATGGAGTACAGTTCTACTCTGACACACGTGGGATTGCCATGAGTCTGAATCAACTTGAAGGCAATTGGGTTTTAATGAAGTGAAAGTAGATGAGTTCCTTACAAAAGAAAGAAATGCTGATGGTTCAACAAATGAAGCCTAACATATATACGAAAATGCACAGAAATAAAGACACTTAATTTGAAGTTTTAAACATCTACGTAAAATTAATTCTATTTATTTGGTCATATCAAATATAATATAGGTGTACTTTATCGTCATTTCTCATTGATTTTAATATCACCTTTAAATATAAGCCTTTTCTTTTTAAAATTGTACTTTGAAACAGGCCTGTCACAAAAGTCTTCAGATTATTTACTTTTACAAAGAAGCCCATTATTTAGTTGAGGTGAAATTGTTTTGTCAATGTATATTATTCTCACCTTCAATTTTTAAGGACTTTCACATATGATAAGACATTTTTTCATGGACTTTGGAAAAGGTCTCTTTCTTGTGAATTTATATACTTTTACTATATTTGATCTGTGGTTCAAAAAATAAAATATTCAACTCACAACCAGTTGCATTCAAATTAGGTATTTAATTTTTCGTTTGTTTCTCTGTTTATTAATTTTGCTTGTTTTTAGGGAGACTGGCACAAAAGTTTTATGGTATCTGTATTTCTAAGGAAATTGAAGAGATAAAAACATGAAGGATATATCTCAGCCATAGTACTAATATTAGTTTGCCCTTATTTGACCACTCACTGAGACCTGGACTCTGTGCCTTAAAAATAACCTCACGGTGTCAGAGATTATAAAGTTTACAAATAGATGTACTGGTTGGGTTGTTTTGTACTTTATATTAAATCAGTAAGAAATGATGTTAGAAAAATTGGGAGAACGAGTTTAAATTAAAGGAAATGGATACTGATGTTTGAGTCTGCCTTATGTCAACTTTGACGTTTCTTCAAATTCAACCTCTTCAAGTTTCATAATCAGAGGAGAACCTCATATTTTTAAGCTTGTTGTTTTGTTTTGTCATTATTACAGTGAAAACAGTTGCAGTCTTTGAACTGGCTCAAATATTTCCCTCTGTTTTATGGTTATATATCATTCAAGATGTAATCAGAAAAACAGAAACCCACCTATGTACTTAACACAAACAAGATTTAAAGCAATGAACTGATTATACAGGGGATACCTAAAAAAAGCGAAAACAAAAACCTTTGCCATCGAATCTATTCTGACTCGTAATGACCCTATAGGACAGAGTAGAATTGCCCCATAGGGTTTCCAAGGAGCAGCTGGTGGATTTGAACTGCTGACCTTTAGGTTACCAGCCAAGCTCTTAACCACTGCACTGCCAGGGCTCCCATATGCAGGCAATGGTTAAATACTTAATGGCGTAATCATGACACCTTTAGCAAACCCTATGTATTTTAGAAGACCAGAGAGCCCTGTAGATGTCCCTAAAATTACTGATGTTCACAGCAAGCTCTTTTCTTTCTCTTGTGGGAGTCGGCATGCTATTGTTGTTCTAATCTCCATGAAGGAAACGTATGAGTGACTCATGCCTCAGTCACTCTTTCCTAAAGGACTTTTCTGTCTGGTTTATTTGTAATTCATTTACTGCAAAGAGGTGTCCCTTAAGGACTCCAAATTCTCCTGTTACTCTGAGAAGGTGATACAAGACCTAAGAAACAAACAGAGGGTGGCAAGGTCAAAGGTTAGTAGTAGGAGAAAACCATCATTGCCCCAAGTCTGGAGTTCCAAAGGGGGGTGGGGTTTATAACTGGAACCCAGGATCCCAGGATTCCTTGCAGTATATGGATACACTTGCTACAGGTCTCCAGGAAGTTAAAGGTGATAGAGCTGCTCCCAAAGGCAGAGAAGAGGAGAAAGACTGGGCTTCTCTTTTCCCTTCCCACTAGTGAAATCTGGCTGTCACCCAGTTGACATGGGAACTGGGGAAATGAAGTTGGCTGGAGTTTGTGCGTCTGAAATACAAAGAATAATAGCTCATGGATGAGGAATGGCTCCCAGACCAAACAGGCATGATAACAGCAAGCCCATCTGGTTAGTACTCAGCACCCATCTGCACCCTGACTCCCTTGTTTAGCTTTCTTATAACTATTCCATGCTTCTTCTTAACATGGCCTAAATAACTTAACATGGCCTACTATAAATCATACCAATGAAGATACTCTCACCCTCTAGGCAATCACAAGAGACACAGATTTCCATCAATCATCATATCTATCTCTCTAGCCGTTATGCAGCCCTCCCTGCTGGGTGCAGATGTAGTTCCTCGTGGTGTGGCAACATTTGCACTAGATTCTGACACAAAGTACAACCTCACTCATAGTACTAATGGAAGAGGAAAGGAAAATAAATATATTATAAATAAGTAAATATCAATAAAGGTATGAATGAATACATAGATAAATATTTTAGTTAGAAGCTCCCCAGGCTAGCTCTGGGTTCCAGACATAGTCCTTCTTCCCTGCATTATGTTCTACAAACCATTTGTGCCATACTACAATGCATAGTCCCTTCCAGGGAACTTCTTTAAAAGACAGATCCAAGGTCCCATCACATCGCTCCTTCCCTTCCCTCTGACACACACACACATACACACTCACACAAAGAGATTTGGGAGGGCAATAGGGGCCAAATTCTTTGATGTAGGTGATCCATAATTTTGCACTAAGAGATGCTTTTAACATAAGCCACTCTTTTGAATTAAATAAATCTCTCTCCCTAGAACACTAGAAACTATCTCGTCTGTATTTTTTTCATTGAAGGCCATCTGCCAGCAACCCCTCGATGACTCTTGTCCCTTTACACTGCAAATTGTCTTTCCTAGAAATAGATTCAAATTGGCTAATAGCATGCATCCAGTTTCCTGGGGGAATGCTCTGGGATCTGTTCCTTTGGAATGGAAGGAAAGGAAGCAGGACTCGGCAAAAGAGAAGGTGGGTTGTGATGCAGACTCAAAAAAGGCTTCATTCAGCCAGCTTCTTGTGTGCACTGAAGCTGGGATGTATCATCAGAGAAAATCCTGCATTGTGATGAGGGTGCTGGACCTGTACAACGCCATGACATCCACCAGTCATTAGATGCAGACTATCCCTGGAAAGGGGTCTGGCCTTGAGCCAGGTAGCACTCTCCAGAGTAGGTCAACTTTCAGAGACTACGGACAGTGGAGGAGTCCTGGTGGTGCAGTGGTTAAGAGGTCAGGCTGCTAACCAAAAGGTTGGCAGTTCAAATCCACCAACCGATTCTTGGAAACCCTATGGGGCAGTTCTGTCCTGTCCTATAGAGTCACAGTAGGGTCACTATGAGTCAGACTCTACTCGACTGCCATAGGCTTGGTAGTGGGTTTACAGACAGTTGAAGTCATGCTGCCAGCATCTTTAGCAGCTGAATTCTCAATTCTTGAAGGTAAATATGGACAGTAGATCATAGCAACAAATACATTTTATTTATATTCAAATTCTGTATTTTCTTCAAATATTTTCCATTTCCTAACAATCTCAGCCCTCTATGGCTGCTCACTTTCTTATGGATACTTTATGGGTCTCTATATATTCCTTTGGGACAGCTTCGTGACTTTCTCATTTTGTGATTAAAACATATACATTTATATGCGCAAATAATCAAGTATGCATGTTGTTGTTAGCTGCTGTCCGGTTGGCCCCCTGACTCATTGTGGCCCTATGCACATGGAACGAAATGCTGCCTAGTCTTGCACCATCCCCATCATCGCCTGAGGGTAATTTTTGGAAGTAGATTGTCAGGTGTGTCCTTCTGCTCTGCCTTAGTCTGGAACATCTGCTAAAACCTGTTCAGCATCATAGCAACACTCAAGCCTCCACTGACAGAGGGGTGGTGGCTGCATACAAGGGGCATTGGCCAGAATGGAACTGGGTCTCTGTCCTGGAAGGCAAGATTTCTCCCATTAAACCACCAACACCACCAAATTATGCATAAAAAAACAAAACCAGTTGCTCTTGAGTACATTCCAAATCATAGCAACCCTATAGGACGGAGTAGAACTGCCCCATAGATTTGCAAGAAGTGGCTGGTCGATTCCAACTGCCAACATTTTGGTTACAGCTGAGCTCTTAACCACTGCACCACCAGGGCTCCAGAAAGTACACATAAACTATTTGTAGTTTGAGAATAAGAATAGCAACATATAGCTATTTTAATATGCATAAAATTAATACCACATTAATGTTTATTAAAGATTACTGGATTTATTATACATATATATGTATATATATACATATATACCCCCATGCATCTGTCAATTTGTATTCTTTCACCATACTTATTTAAATCTGTATGATGAGCAAATAATCCGAGAAGTATCTGTATTTCTAAGGAAATGTAAGACTCTAAGAAGAACATGACATCAGGATTGGAGGAAGACACATTAACAACCTGTGTTATGCAGATGACACAATCTTCCTTGCTGAAAGTGAAGAGGACTTGAAGCACTTACTGACGAAGATGAAAGACCACAGCCTTAAGTATGGATTACACCACATAAAGAAAACAAAAATCCTCACAACTGGACCAATAAGCAACATCATTAAAAATGGGGAGAAGATTGAAGTTGTCAAGGATTTCATTTACTTGGGCCCACAATCAACACCAATGAAAGAAGGGGTCAAGACATCAAAAGATGCATTGCATTGGGCAAATCTGCCACAAAAGACCTTCTTTGAAGTGTTGAAAAGCAAAAATGTCACCTTGAGAACGAAGGTTGACCTGATCCAAGCCATGGTGTTTTCAATTACCTCATATGTATGCAAAAGCTGGACGATGAACAAGGAAGACCAAAGAAGAATTGACACCTTTGAATTATGGTGCTGGCGAAGAATATTGAATGTACCATGGACTGCCAAAAGAACAAACAAGTCTGTCTTGGATGAAGTACAGCCAGAATGCTCCTAGAAGCAAGGATGGCAAGACTTTGTTTCACATGCTTTGGAAACGTTGTAAGGAGGGATCAGTCCCTGGAGAAGGACATCATGCTTGGTAAAGTAGAAGGTCAGCAAAAAAGAGGAAGACCCTCAATGAGATGGATTGACACAGTGGCTACAACAACAGGTTCAAGCATAACAATGATTGTAAGGATGGAGCAGGACTGGGCAGTGTTTTGTTCTGTTGTACATAGGGTCACTATGAGTTAGAACTGACCCAACGGCACCTAACAAAATACATACACACACACACACACACACACATATATATGAATTAATAAAATTTGGTACTCAGATGCATTTTGGTTTATTTCCTAAATGTCAAATATTGCTTTAAAATCCATATGTTATGAAACCAAAAATATCAGGATATTAGTAAATGTTGAAAATGGTTGATTAGTATATGGGCTTATAATACTATTTTTTTTCTATTGTGTGTGTGTTAGAAAATCATCTTAATAAAATGTCTAAATATTTATATCAGAAAGAAAATAAATACAAATTGACACAGTTTGTTATTTTTCATTATCATAAAAGAAGAGAAAATATTATGTCCAATGACAATTCGATTCTTATTAAATTATTTGTTTAAAATATGAGTGGGAAAAAAACACAAAAAGAAAATAAAACACTGAAGTGTTTATACCCAAGTTTTAATGAACAATTTACAAATTAAAAATCATAAAGTGGATTTATGAGGAAGGGAAATAGATAAACACCATGAAAAGATTAAAAATTTGTGTACAATAGCTGTAAGACAATAAGATCCTGCCAAATCCAATTCTGGGCATCTCTCCTAATCCACTAAGAGGTCAGTTTTTGAAAGTTTGCACATGTATCTATACTCACATAACTAAATTTAAATTAGTTCACTCCTCATAGCTCCTCATTTTAGCTCACTCATGCATGGTTATTATACACTAATGGCATTTATTGTGCAAGTGTATTCCCTCAAAACTTCTTTTCTATTCTACTTTCCACTTCTCTGCTTGTGCTCACAGAAACACATGGCACTAGACTGACTGCTATAGGAACACTGAATACCAGATAGTAACTCTAGATACAAACATGCCAACATCAAGTTTAGTGTTTTTTAAACGTCACCTGATTCTAATCAGACCTTTCTATTCATATGCAACTCGCCTATGTGGATGTGGCTTTATCAGTTACCAATACATCCATTACTGCATTTTCTGTTCGTAAGAAGTTATTTCAGGTTTTCTAAGGCACAGTAGAAAGGACTGGAAAGTTAATGATAGATTTACTTTGCAAAATGTCACACACATTGGTGCGGTGGCACTGGCCATGGTTCAATGGTAATTCATTTATAAAGGTAATAGTACGCTAATCAATTCTCATCTAAAAATATCTGAAAATGAAATTGTCCTTAAAACTTGTGAATATTATGCAGTGGAAAAATCAGCATGGAATGAGCAGAGAATTTGGTTAGCAAACACTTTAGTCAGTGGAGTCAGAAAAATCAAGGAAAAAGGAAATATATATCCCTGTATGGTGCTCACCACTTATTTTCCATCTGTCTCCTACGTGAACCAAAGAAATAACAGATTTTCATGAATTTCTCATCTCAAGGAGGGGGTTACTTGCTATAATAGAGGCTAATTCTTAGCAAAATGTTGGCACTTCCTATGAAAAAGAGATAGATTATATAATAATTTCATGAACAAATCTGGGCAGTTGGGGAGGCTGCGCAGACTCTGCCAACTATATATTCTAATTTCGTTAATATGAGTTTGTTTGCAATGGACTTCTATGCTTCTTCAAGGGATTATGAAAACCTCATCCAATTGCCTTACACATGAAGGGCAGATGGTTGAATTAATGGTAACTTGATAGTCAAGATGATTCCAGTGATTGGGGTTCATAAAAGATTCCCTTCTCCTAGTTAGCCAGTCTTTCTTCTGGCTGTTGTTGTTACACACCGTCGAATTGGTTCCAACTCATAGCGACCCCATGTACAACAGAATGAAACACTGCCCAGTCCTGAGCTACCCTCACAATCATTGTTATGCTTAAACCCATTGCTGCAGCCACTGTGTCAATACATCTTGGTGAGGGTCTTTTTGTTTTTCACTGACCTTTGGGCTAGATAGATATTGTTAGCCAGATCAGGAAAAGTATTAGTGACAATGCTTCCAAGGGAAAATCAGCATTTATTTATATAAAAAAGTGAATGGTTTTATTCACTAGAAATTCTTACATGAGAATGAAGAACACTTTGAGAAACTCCATGTGTCATCTTGTCTGAAGTGTCTGTTCTGCAGCTCTTCTAGCGCACCTGGTAGAAGTAGCACGTGCCCCATGGAGCAGCCATCACCAGTAAGAAAGAGTTGTGAGGTTGCAGGTGGTGTCCTTCTGTATGACAATTTGGAAAGAAAACAATATCTGGGAAAGATTTCTGGGAAATATTATTTGTGATATGCAGAGTGCAATTCCTGATGATAGACTGATAGTCATGGAATGACTTAGAGTAAACATCAACATTACTCTTCCTGCTTGTTTGTGGCTCTACGCTAAGGCAAAGGCCAGTGACTACTCTACCCAAAATTAATACCATTGTGTTAACAAGGATAGCTGACTTCATCAGGCAAGAGAGATTGCTTTTTGTTTCAAGCCTACAGTGAGATAAAAATATTATAAAGCAGTTTTCTGAGAAGAGGATTTCCTAACATTGCTTGTATATTATGGACAAATGTCTTTATGGATTTCTGAATCTTATTCCTAGGAATAATTAATGGAGTATATAGTGTCTAGATTCTTAATTAGATGCAACAGGGTTAAATTTGTTTTTAAAGAAGGAAAGGAACATATTAAGGGAACATGGAGAATGTCATCTATAGCCAGATGGGACAGAGACCCAGACGTACAGGAACATCAATGAAGAACAATGGCCACAATCACACTGCAGAATTCATAGATGCAGAGCACACTTGCTGCAAATCCTCAGTGCTAGACACTCCTGTTCACACCCCTAACGGAGCTGGTGCAGGCCTCTGCTTGCCAGGAAATCTAGCTTGTTGCAGCTACCACTGAAGGCCTTTATTTTTCCAACTTCTTTAAATCACTGGGTACAGTTTTAAAGTCTAGACAGGTGTATCTGGTTGGTGAAGTCTAGAATGTGTGCAGACTCCCTAGCTATATGGAAACCTGGGAAGTCAGTTGACTTTCATTCAAGTCTCACAAGATTGAGGATCACCCAAAAAGAAGATGGGGAGTCATATGTTTCAATGACAAACAGGAGGCATGTGTTACAGACCACCTATTTGATTATCCAACAGGATATAAATTCTTTTCACATGTGCATGTAATGTAATTCTCAATTGGATAACAAGGAACATTCTTATCTCAAGAAGGGAATAATCAAAATTTTCATAAATTACTACATTCATCTCTTTAAGGATCATCCCAAATTCTAGCATCTCTTGTTCCATCTATTCTCATTTTGATATTCTCTGATCTATGGGTCAAGTCAATAAGTTAATTTCTACCAATACAACCTATATAAAACAGTGGATGAAATGTATGGGAAAAGAAGAAATTGAATTATGTGAATATATGCATGATGTAATGGTTCATCTACAGAAAGGAGATGAAGACCTTCTTTATGTACTGGTTACAAGACAAGCTGTAGTAGTAGTTCTTCCACCACCCATCTGTCATTTTGTCATACTTTGGTATCTTGTGTGTTACTGTGATGCTGGAAACTATGTCATTGGTATTTTAAATAACAGCAGGGTTATCCAAAATGAATAGGTTTAATCGTAGCTCCCATACTCAGGCAGACTAGGAAGAAATGCCAAGTGATCTACTTCTCAAAATTACCCAGTGAAAACCTTATGGATCACAACAAAACATTATCCAACTTGTTTGCCTTAGAGACATCACCAGGAAGGATCAGTTGCTACAGAGGACAACATGTTTGGTGAAGTAGAGGGCTTGCAAGAAAGATGTGTGAGCACAATGGCTGCAACGATGGATTGGAACATGCTGGCAATCATGAGAATGACTCAGGTTCATTTCTTGAGATGGTCAGCCAGCAACCTGGTGGCAGGTTGATTACATTGGACCACTTCCATCATGAAAAGACTAGTATTTTTTTCTTGCTGGGATAGATACATAGTTTGATACAGATTTGTCTTCCCTGCACTCAATGCTTCTGTCAAAATGGCTGTGGATTTACAGAATGCCTTCTTCACCCTCAAGATATCCCACACAACATTTCCTCAGATCAAATAACTCATTTCATAAAAAGTGAAGTGAGACAACAGGCCCACGCTCATAGAATTGACTGGTCTTGCTATGTTCCTCATCATTCTGAAGCAGCTTTCTTGACAGAATGATGGAGTGGCCTTTTAAAATCAAAATTATAGTGCTAGCTAGGTGGCTATACCTTGCAGAGCTTGAGCAATGTTCTCCAGGTGGCAGTATATGCTCTAAACCAGCATTCAGTATATGGAGATGTTTCTCCCATAGTCAGGATTCATGGGTCCTGGAATTAAGGGGTGAGAATGGGAGTGGTGCTACTCACTATTACCCCTAGTTACCCATTTGTAAAATTTTTACTTCGTGTCCCTGGGAACCTATGCTCTGCAGGTATAGAGAGAGGTCTTAGTTCTTAAAGGGAGAATACTGTCACCCAAAACTGATTCCATTGAACTGGAAGTTAAGAATTCCACCCTTTGAGCTCCCCATGTGTCTGGGTCAACAGGCAAAGCAGGGAGATACCATATTGACTGGTGTGATTGATCCTGATTGCTGTTATTGTTGTTGTTGTTAGATGCCATTGACTCAGTTCTGAATCATAGTGACCTTATGTACCAACAGAACAAAACACTGCCTCATCCTGTGCTATTTTTACAATCGTTGATATGTTTGAGACCATTGCTGCAGTCACTGTGACAATCCATCTTATCTAGAGTCTTCCTCTTTTTCACTGATTCTTTACTGTACCAAGCATGATGTCCTTCTCCAAGGAATGGTCAATCCTGATAATACACCCAAACTACGTGAGATGAAGTCTCACCCTCCCTGCTTCCAAGGAGCACTCTGGCTGTACTTCTTCTAGGACAGACTTGTTTGTTCTTCTGGGAGTTCATGGTATATTCAATACCCTTCACTAGCACCACAATTCAAAGGCGTCAATTCTTCGGTCTTCCTTATTCATCATCCGGATTTTGCATACGTGTAGGCGATTGAAAAAATAACTTTGGTCAGGCGCACCTTAGTCTTCACGGTGATATCTTTGCTTTTCGACACTAAAAAGAGGTCTTTTGCAGCAAATTTGCCCAATGCAATGTGTCGTTTGATTTCTTGACTGCTGCTTCCATGGGTTTTGATTGTGGATCCAAGTAAAATGAAAATCTTGACAACTCCAATCTTTTCTGCATTTATCCTGATGTTGCTTATTGGTCCAGCTGTGAGGATTTTTGTTTTCTTTATGTGGAGGTGTAATCTATATTGAAGGCTGTGGCCTTTGGTCTTCAAGTCCTCTTTGATTTCAGCAAGAAGGGGTATGTCATGTGCATATTGCAGTTCGCTAAATGACTCTTCCTCCAATCCTGAAGTAGCATTCTTTTTCATATAGGCTAACTTCTTGGATTATTTGCTCAGCACACAGATTCAATAAAAACGATGAACACCTTTCCTGATTTTAAACCACACAGTATCTCCTTGTTCTGTTCAAATGACTGCCCCTCAGTCTATGTACAGGTTCCTCGTGAGCACAATTGTTTTGGAATTCCTATTCTTTGCAATGTTATCCATAATTTTCTATGATCCACACAGTCAAATGTCTTTATATAGTCAATAAAACTCAGATGAGCATCGTTCTGGTATTCTCTGTTTTCAGCCAAGATCTGTCTGACATCAGCAATGATGTCCTTCCTTCCACGTCCTTTTCTGGATCCAGCTTGAATTTCTGGCAGTTCCCTGTCCATGTACTGGTGCAACCACTTTTGAATTACCTTCAACATAATTTTCCTTGCATGTGATATTAATGATATTGTTTGATAATTTCTGCATTCTGTTGGATCACTTTTCTTTGGAATGGGCACAAACATGGATGTCTTCCTGTTGGTTTTCTAGGTAGCTGTCTTTCAAATTTCTTAGCATAGATGGCTGAGCATCTCCAGTGCTGCACCCCTTTGTTGAAATACCTCAGTTGGCATTCTATCACTTCCTGGAGCCTAGTTTTTGCCAATGCCTTTAGCGGAGCTTGGACTTCTTCCTTCAAAACCACCGGTTCTTGATCATATGCTAATTCCTCAAATGTTTAAATGCTGACCAATTATTTTTGGTACAATGACTCTGTGTATGCCTTCCATCTTCTTTTGATTCTTCCTTCATTGTTCAATATTTTGCCCATTAAAAAAAAAAAAAAAAAAACCCACTGCCATCGAGTTGATTCTGACTCATAGAGACCCTATAGCTCATAGAATCCTTCAATATTGCAACTCCAGGCTTGAATTTTTTCTTCAGTTCTTTCAGTTTAAGAAATAATGAATGTGTTCTTCCCATCTGGTTTCCTAACTCAAGGTCTTTGCACATTTCTTTACAATACTTTGCCTTTTAGGGCTGCCATTTGAAATCTTCTGTTCAGACTTTTACTTCATCATTTCTTCCATTCACTTTAGCTACTCTATTTTCAAGAGCAATTTCAGAGTATCTTCTGACATCCATTTTGGTCTTTTCTTTCTTTCCTGTCTTTCTAATGATCTTTTGCTTCTTCATGTTTGATGTCCTTGATGTCATCCCGCAACTTGTCTGGCCTTCAGTCATTAGTATTCAGTGTCTGGTATCTATTCTTGTGATGATCTCTAAATTCAGATGGAATATACTCAAGGTCATAATTTCACTCTTGTGGAGTTGTTTTAATTTTCTTCAGCTTTGACTTGAACTTGCATATGAGCAATTGATGGTCTGTTCCACAGTTAGTCCCTGTACTTGTTCTGATTGATGTTATTGAGCTTTTCCATCACGTCTTTCCACTAACGTAGTCAATTTGGTTCCTTTGTATTCCATCCTGTGAGGCCCACATGCATAGTTGCCATTTATGTTGTTGAAAAATGGTGTTTGCAATGGATAAATTGTTGGTCTTGCAAAGTTCTATCATGCAATCTCTGGCAACATTTCTATCACCCAAGTCATATTTTGCAACTGCTGATCATTCTTCTTTGTTTCCAACTTTCGCATTCCAATATACAATAATTTTCAATGCATCTTGATTACATGGTTGATCAATTTCAGATTGCAGATGTCGGTAAAAACCTTCAGTTTCTTCATCTTTGGCATTTGTGGTTAGTGAGTAAATTTGAATAATAGTCATATTAACTGGTCTTCCTTGTAGGCATATGGATATTATCCTATCACTTTCTGTGTTATACTTCAGGATAGAGGTAGAAATGTTCTTTTTAATGACAAAGGCAGCACCATTCCTCTTCAATTTGTCATTCCCAGCATAATAGATCATATGATTGCCCAATTAGAAATGTTCAATACCAATCCATTTCAGCTCACTAATGTCTAGGATATCAATTTTCATGTGTTCCATTTCATTTTTGATACTTCCAATTTTCCTAGTTTCTTACCTTGTACATTCCATGTTCCAATTATTCATGGTTGTTTGCAGCTGCTTCTTCTCATTTTGAGTCATGCCTCCTCAGTAAATGAAGGTCCCAAAAGGTTGACTCCATCCACGTCATTAAGGTTGACTCCATGTTGAGGAGGCAGCTTTCCCCTAGTCATATTCTGAGTGCCTTCCAACCCAAGAAAATTTGTTTTCCAGCACTATATTAGATAATATTTTGCTGCTATTTATAATGTTTTCACTGGCCAATTTTTTCAGAATTAGACTGGCCAATTTTTTCAGAAGTAGAACTTGTCCACCATAGGTGACCTTACTTGTATTTTGAAATACCAGTGGCATAGCTTCCAGCATTACAGCAACATGCAAGCCACCACAGTGTGAAAAACTGACAGACATATGGAGGATTGACAGACACGTGGTGGTGATCCTGATAACCAAGGGAGAGTCAGATTGACATTTCATAATGGAGGTAAAGAAGAATATGTCTATAATTCAGGAGATCCTGTAGGGTATCTCTTGGTACTATCAAGGGAAATCTACGGCAACCCACTTCTGACATGACTACTAGTGGCCAAGACTCTTAAGGAATGAAGTTTTGGGTCACCTCAAGAGTCAAAATACCAAGACCTGTTTAGGTGCTTGCTAAAAGCAAAGGGAATATGGAGTAGGGAATGGAAAAATGTAGTTCTAAATACCAGCTAAAACGACATGACCAGTTGCAGAATCAAGAACTGTAATTGTTATGAGTATTTCTTCCTTGTTTTTCATACCTTTGTGTGTGTGTGTATGCATATATATATACATATATATATGTAGTAAATATCTTTGTTTTCTTCCCTTCTTTATCCCATTTCTTATTATAAAACATAAGATGTAAATGGAGCTAGTGTGTTTTCCATTGCAGGGAAGTTAATTTTATCATGTTAGGTGGTGCATATATACGTATGCACCTGACCTACAGATTTTGCATTTACCAGCTCCCGCAGTCCTGTGAGCCAGTAGCCTGCCACCTGACCCGTGGATTTGGGACTTGCCAGCCCCATAATTCTGTGAGCCATTTCCTTGAAGTAAATCTTTATGTACATATATATGTATGTATGTGTGTATATATATATACATATATATATATATTTCACTGGTTTTGCTCCTTTAGAGAAACCAGCCTAAAACAGAATATACCCCTTATTTTGTAGAACTTGCTCTGTACTTGACATACCTCAGCACCTGTACAGTGAATATTTTCTCAGTTAAAAATATTATGGTATATAGAGGAGAGCCTACAACAATTCTAATATATTAACCATATGATGCAATTTTGGAGAAAATTACTGGCTATTTTATGAAAATTTTAAAAATAATATCTTATTGAAATAAAAACAACCTCTAGAGACAGTACCAGTAACATGGTAGAAAGATATCAACATATAAAGTATATAATAGCATGAACAGATACCAACATTTCTATTTTTCAAAGTTTGTATAATTGGTATAAAGAATAATTTAATGTTATTTTAATGCAAGTGTGTGTACATATGGGGCTTTATATTGATATTGTTTTAAGATAGAATTTTATATTTAAAATTGTTTTCAATAGTATGCTTTTATAGGACCACTAAAATTAAAAAAAAAAAATTTCAACTAATAAATATTTCAGAAATCATGTAATTTGAATTATTTTGGGTATCTCCTTATGCTCTGACTTGTTCTGATTTGAAATTGTGTTAATATTTTTCCACAACCCAGTGTATGTTCCCAGTGCCTTCATGGAGCTCCTCTTTTGGACAGTGGTCTTGAACAATCATCCCTGAGGAAACAACTGTTAGAAAATTTTAATGAGCAGTTACATGGGTCAAGAATAATCTTACTTTTTGGTTTCTCCTTGAAAACAAAACACAGCATTTCTGTCAAGTTGATTCCAACTTTTGATGGCCCCATGTGTGTAGAGTACAACTGCTCCATTGGGTTTTCAGGGCTGTGACCATTCCAAAACAGATTGCCACACCTTTCTTCCAAGGTGCGTTTGTATGGTTTTGAACTGCCAAACTGGGTTAGTAGTCAACTGCTTAACCTTTGGGAGTCTCCAAGAGACTCCTTTGATTTCCTCTTGTGACGTCACTAAGGGTTGTTGCACGAAGGAGGAACAGCATCCCTAGACAGGCGGGATAGGCTGCTTCTGCTGGCAAAGGAGACTCGAGCTGGTGGGCTCAGTGTTCACTAAATCAGTTATTTTTGGAGATCTGCATTCCATTTCTCTTTCCTGGATCAATAGCCTAAATTTTATATGAGACTTTATGAATCTGTGAATTCAACCGAGATTTAAATATCACATTCCGATATGGTGTTTAATATTCAGCCCATCTAAGCCTTACAGCTGCAGGGGAATAGACTTTTCTTTGTTTCAACTCAGAAATTGAGCATAGCTTCAAGCTAACTCATGATATTAGACGCAAATCTCCCAGCCACGGCACTTGAATTTCTCATCCCCTTTGTCCTTGTATGGATTCCCTAAAAGTAGAGCCTGATGCAACAACTTCTGTGCTAAAGATTTTTTGGGGTGTGCAATTCAAGGACAGGAGGAAGGTTGCAAAGTAAGGAGGGAAAATATGACTGGCAGTGTTACTTTTCCTCTTTGAGCCTTTATAGCCACTATAGCTGATTGTTTGAACTGGAATGAGTTTTAATAAAAATACTTGAACTACTGTATTTTAGAGCAGTCTATCTGAGGGGAAGGAAAAAAGAATTTGTGTCTGGCTTCCTTCATCCTCACAAGTAGGATTGTTGGCCCACTAGGAGTCTGGGTTACATCACTTAGTCTCTTCAAACTTAACGGAAATTGTGAACAGCAGGTGTGTAGGCACTCAGGCTCTTTGCCAGTCGATCTGCTCTATGGGGTCTTTGCTACACAGTCTTGGTGGCAGAAGGAACAGTATGTAGGTTCCAACATCATGGATATTATGCAAGCCTTTGCTACAGCTGCTGTGTCCAGAAAAGAAGGTGAATGTGCAGATGTGTGGTGCAAAAATTGAATGTAATCCATTCTTCATAGGTTTTAATGTCAGTAAGTAGCCATTCAGCCTCTCAAAGGCCTATCTTCAACGGCCACTATATTTCAGGTGACCACAGGCGATGATTTAATTAATGGCATTACCGTTGCTTTCCCTGGACTACCACAGTAGTCATCTTTAAAATGAGATGATTTTTTTTTTAAAACCAAGAAACCCAGATAACCAATCTAAACTTCTCCCCAACTCTTTCAAGCAATTGTTGCCTGCAATCTCTCCAGTGAAAAAATAAAGTCCAGAATTTTTCAAAGTCTCATTTTAAAGAATCATATAATCTTAATGTGATGTCATTTTAATTTGTCTCAAGTAGATACTGTTAAAAGAAATTTTAAGTAGCTTCCAGCATAGAAATTTTAGAATCAGAGTTCATTGCAAAGTCCCTGACTTACTGTGACTTGCATTTCTTTTCTTTTGATTAAGCCCACACATAAGAATAAAACAAAAATGGATGACCAAATACGAAACTTTCTTTTTTATAAAAGATAACATGAAGGATATACATTTTATTGTTGCATCCAAATACTGCGAAGTTAATACTTTGGAGCTCCATGTAAAATGAGCCTTGTGGATTTGAAAGTAAATGACAACCCTTCCCTATTAATCTCTCTTTTCATGGCAGTTTTTGTACTTTGCATTTACTGTCTATTCATATTCTTGGATGAGAAATGCAGACTACAGCAATGTGTCTAATGTGTTGACTAAAAATAACCCCCAACTATATTTTAGACAGCTTTTATAAAGGCTAGACTGTATTATCTTTTGAAGGATCAGAACAAAGACCCTTTCAATACATGAAGAATGAATGAAAAATTGCTCTAATTAGCTTATTATAATCTGTAGAGAAGAGTATAAGTTGTCTACACATTATAAATGTCTAATTTTAAGTGATTAGTTTTTATTTCCAGGCATTGTACTGAACCACCTGGCTTGCCTCTGGTCAAATGTACTCTTTCTGTCTTTTTCTTCAATTAGATCATGCCAAAAAAAAAAAAAAAAACAACTGTGATTTAAATATAAATAACACAGAACGCACAATGTGCCATAAAACAGACTTTTCTTACTTATGTTTATGAGAACAACTATCCATCCAATGACTCAATATGAAGCCTTTAATTCTTCCCAGTTACTCACCGTCCACAGCCAAATATTCACTTTTTTTTTCTATTTAGTTTTTTAAGTAATTCTCACCTTTGGCATCTCTCAATTTGCCCCTCACTCACCTTAATTCAGTTTCGCATTGCTTTTTTCCTTGAATTATTGTAATGCATTTTAAATAGTGTCAAGACTTCCTTTTGATCTCTGCTCTGCACTGCTGTTACCAAAATTATTTTTCTAATATGAAAAATAGTAGAACCCACCTCCTTGCAAAAGCTGCCCAATGGCACCTAAGAGCTCTCAAGATAAAGTACAAAGTTCTTAGATTAACACACTTTACAGAGCACCTGTATGCTTCACTAATCTTATCTCCAGCTTTGACCCCATGGGCAGCCTCTCTAACCAAGCTAGGTTGGACAGCCTCTATGCAAATGACCACATCATCGCCCTGAAGATTTATTCCCTACATCTGTTGGCTAGTTAACTGTTCTGATAGTTTCTAATCAGTGCTTGGCCCAGTATTTAAAACAAAATAGAGTTGCTTTTGAAAGTTTTTAGGTGTTGGTTTAAATTTACTGTGTATTTTTGTTTGTTTGCAGGGCTTTTGTTTTGAATCCAGTAAAAGGTAGAATAAATCAAAATAAAGAAAAGGCAAGAAGAAAATAAAAAGTAGAGGTGAGATAATTGTCAGGGAAAATAAGTTGCAAATTTACCCCAAAACATGACCTATAATACAAAGGTGATTTCTAATTCTTATCTGTCAACAATTCATCGCAGTTTTGAAAAGGTCCATTCATACAACAGATGTTTATGGAAAATCTAGAGTCAACAAAAAAGGGAAAGACCCTCGACAAGATGGATAGACACAGTGGCTCAAGCATAACGGTTTTGAGGATAGTGCAGGACTGGGCAGTGTTTCGTTCTGTAGTATGTAGGGTTGCTATTAGTAGGAACTGACTCGATGGCACCTTGCAACTATCTGTTGGCCAATATCCTAAGAACGAGGCATACGATTATGAATAAAATTTGGTCCCTGCCGATGAGGTGCTTGGAGCCTAGCGGGGAAAACAAACTAGCATGCTGAGAATTATTCTAAAGAACAATGAGTTCAATGAAAGAGGATTCATGGTTTTACCTAAGGAAGAATTTGTATTTTTGATTGCAGTGGTGGTCAGAAGAGGTTTATCAGGAGAAAAACTCTAACAAGTTGATGACACAAACATTAGTCACCCTAGGAAAGTGAGGCCATTGCAGAATATGTGGTCAGCAGTGTGAATATGGGGATGTAAACCATAGCACTGCCTATGAAATACTTTAACCTCCGGAAATTTAAGAGATACTCCAAATCATACACCATGTTTATATACTATTATAATGACATTTTTTTTGTCACTTGAAGCAGGTGGTATTTTCAAGGCTTTAGGACTTGAATGAACTTACTACATTTGCCTGATTGTAACATCCTCTTCCCCTACTCTACGGTTGTGAAGAGAACGTAGGATGGAGTCAAAGTTGGAAGCAGTTAGGAAGATATAATCTAATTTTTGATTCATGGATGCTGTAGAGTCTTATGTGACCAACTTTAACAAGAGGGCCTGGAATACTTTTTATTTTCTGCCTATATTTCTCTCCTTGAACAATAGACTTTGTTGTTTTAATTTTATTTGTTCAAATTTTGATGATTAATTTTGAAACTCAATGAATTATTAGTAGATTTTTAATATAACTATTAATAAAAACAAAAACAAACACTACCTTCGAGTTGATTCCAACTCATAGTGACCCTACAGGACAGAGTAGAACTGCCTGTCCCACAGCGTTTCCAAGGAGCTGCTGGTTGATTCGAACTCCTGACCTTTTGGTTAGGAATCGAGCTGTTATCTACTGTGCCACCAGGGCTCCATACCTATTAATAGGCACATAAATTAATTCAAGTTTCTAAATATAACTCCAACTAGTTGCCATCAAGTCGATTTCGACTCATAGTGATCCTGTAGGACAGAGTAGAACTGCCCCATAGGATTTCCAAGGAGCGGATGGTAGATTCAAAACTGCCAACCATTTGGTTAACAGCCAAGTTCTTAATCACTGTGCCACTAGGGCTCCTTCTTAATATAATATTTATATTTTAACATACAAGATAAATTTACTGCCTCTAAAAATCCCACCCTTTAATCAAATTGTAATTTGTGTCACTCATTATGATTTAACTATTGATTTAGATAATTAAATGATGTTTTCACATAATCCTATATTCAACACCACAAGATCATTATAGGAAGTTGATTGACATATTAACTGCCCAAAACCAACCTGTCAGTGGAAATAGAGCCTGTTTCTCATCTCCTTCCCTAGCTTAGAAGTTGGTGGTTACTGGCTGTCATGGACTGAACTGTGTCTCCCGAGACAACTTGGCTGAGTCATGATTCCCAGTATTGTATGATTGTCTACCATTTTGTCATCTGATGTGATTTTCCTGCCCGTTGTAAATCCTGTCACTATAGTATAATGGGATGGATTAATGGCATTTATATTGATGAGGTCTACAAGATTAGACAGTGTCTTAAGCCAATCTCTTTTGAGATATAAAAGAGAGAAGCAAGCAGAGACGTGGGGATCTCATACCACCAAGAATGTAGTGCCAGGAGAAGAGCATATCCTTTGGGCCTGAGGTTCCTGTGATGAGATGCTCCCAGACCAAAGGAAAACTCATGACAGGGATCTCCCTCCAGAGCCAACAGAGAAAGGCTTCCCCTGAACCTGACAACCTGAATTTGACACCCTGAATTTATTCTCACACAGTCTAGCCTACTAGACTGTGAGAGAATAAATTTCTCTTTGTTGAAGCCGTCCACTTGTGGTATTTCTGTTATAGCAGCACTAGATGACTAAGACACTTAGAAAGAGAACCAGGTAGAATTATCATTAGTATGGATAATGTCGCAAATGAATACATTCTAAATCTGCTATTTTCCCTTTACCTCTTCCTCTCCTGGTACATTCTCAGTTATGCTGGTGATGAAGTATACTGGTCTTGTATCAGAACCCAGAAGATGTGAAAGAAAATCAACTTCTACTGAAGAGAAAAATGTCAAATAGAAAATTATTGATTTCATATAAGGAGATATAAAATGCATATGAATAAACATAACACATCTTTATCATTATTTGTTTTGTATCTCAATCTACTAAAAAAGGAATCTTTGGATTGCCATTCTGTTTGAAGTAATTCTGAGACCAATATCCCAGTATCATTTTCACCCAAATATAACATTTGCCTTTGGCATTGACAAGTGGTAGGTATATGGTTTTCTTGTTGTTTTCTCTTAGAGGGTTTCATGAATAAAAAATTTTCCAGACAAAAATAAAGTTAAGTGTATTCAGTAAGTTTCAATATTTACACAGTTTTCTGGGCATGCATATTTAATGTGACTATCATATACTTTTAAAGTGATGAATTGCTAACTGAAAGGTCCATGGTTTGACAACACCAGTAACTCCACGTGAGAAAGATATGGCAGTCAACTTCTGTAGAGATTTACAGCCTTGGAAACCCTATGGAGTTGCTACGAGTTGGAATTGACTTGACAGCAGTGGGTTAGGTTTGGGTTATCATATACTTGTATATAACTAGATAATCACCTGATGATTAAGTGTTTTTACGGAATTCTTGAGAATGAATCATTAAATGATGAAAGGGATTTGACACACCTACTCATTTAGATTTTGATGTCTAGCTTTCAAATGGCTAAGTTTAAAAAGATTTTGTATTCCACTTGACATTTCCTTGAATATTGTTTTGATCTCACTTTCACTTGATTCAAAAAGCTCAGATATTCTAGACTTGAAAGACTCCAAAAAGTATTTTTATATTATGACTGTATAAAAATCATACATGCACAAACTTAACGCTGAGCTACATACGCGTTTTAATGAAGAGAATGCTATTATTTTTAAGTACTGTTTAGTACAAGCTGTACAATTAAACTTAAATGATATTCTTTTCAGTGTATAGCATGATCAATACAGCATTAAAAATGAAAGAATTCACTTATTGATTGAGCTACAAAGCTGGCCAAAAGCTGAAGATAAGCGTTTATTATTTTCTCCAGAGTTTTAAACCATTGTTATCAGAATTCTTAATAAATTTAACCTTTTTTTTTTTTTAGCTTGTGGATTATCCTTTTAATTTCAATGTGCAGGATATTCAATCCCTATTTTTATATTACATTAATTCAAATTTTGAATTTTTAAAATAAAATCACAAGGGAAAATACAAGTAACACTGAAACAACTAACACTCTAGTTAAGGGAGGGAGGAGAAAGAAAAAAAAAATTCTCATAGCATAAAATATTCTACCAGGAAGTAAATACTTTATGGATCTGCAACCAGCCACATTCATAAAGTAAAATATTTAACTGATATTTTATCTACACTTTTCTTAGATATTATAACAGATATAAGCCACCCAAATTGAAATAATTTTTTTACCAGAAATTTGACTGTGGATGAACACTTTCTTGTATATCTCCTAAAAGTGTGGTAAGGGAAGACGATAAGAAAATTATTTTCTTTTGTATTGTAGTTGGGGAAGCTGTTTATCACGAAGGAACGTCATTTCATCAGTGGACAGAAAATAAGATATTACATGTGAAGATCCTATAACTACAACATCAAGTGACAGCAAGGGAGGTCATGCCCACATCCCTTGATTGATGGACTACAAGAGTATAAATACTCATTCTACCACATCCAGTTGACATTGAAAACTCTATAGGTCATTCTAGCTTCAGAACTTCATGTAAGTTCAAAAGAGGCCTCCTTTGAGGCTGTATCACAGCTTAACATTTTTTTCTGCCCAATCTCACTTCTATCTTTTCCCTCAAAAGTGATGTTCCCAAAAGCAAGCCCTAATGAACCTCTTAGACACTAATCTCTATGTCAGTCAGTTTCCCAGAATATCTCAGGAATGACGGTAATTAAACCTAAGAATTCATGAGCCAGCTCGCCCAGATTGCACACCTCCCAAAGGATTTTATCACGCATAGGGGTCACACAAGGATTTTAAGCAGGAAAGCAAAATGGTCAGATTTTTAAGAATTATTCCCATAATATCCTGTAATTATAAATTTGATATGGCAGAGTATCAACGGGGAAGAATCTGAAGCTATTTCAGCTACCCAGATAAGAAATGCCAATAATAGCTGATAGCTAACACATTTGTGGCACCATTATAATTATTTTACATATGTTAATTAATATTCACAAAAAATGCTATGATGCAGTTACTGCCGTGATACCTCTTACTTTGTATTACAAATGAGAAAATTGAATTACAGAAAGGTTAAATAAATTCCCCAAGGTCAGATGAATTGTATCAATGCATTCTGACTTCAGACATTTTTCTCTTCCTCACTAGAGATTTGATGCCTATATGCTGATTGCTTGAACTAAGGTAGTAGGGACAGTGAGAGAATTACATTATCAGGATAATATTAAAGATGGGAAGTCAATAGTAATTTGTAGTGTGACTATAATATTTAAACATCTGAGTTTGATGTACTTATGGAATCCCTAAATGAGATGGACTGACACAGTAGCTGCAATGATGGGCTCAAGCATAGCAACAATTTTGAGGAAGGCACAGGACTGGGCAGTGTTTAGTTCTGTTGTACATGGGGTTGCTATGAGTCAGAACTGACTTGGCAGCACCTAACAACAACAACAACAACTCTGAATCCAAGTGGAACTTTCTTGTAGCTAGCCAAATGTGTGGTTCTGAGCCTCTGAGAAGTCTGAGGAGGAGCTAGAGGCCTGGAGATGGCAGTATATTAGTGATAGTTAAAGCCATGAATGGTAATGTGATGGTCCTTGGAGACTGCGTAGAAGGAAAGAGAAGTCACAGGGTTAAGAATGTAACCCTAGAGCATGCCTACTATTAAAGATTCTCTTTACCAAAAATAAAGACACAAATAAAATATACCCACAGTTTTAAGTAGTCATAAAGGTAACCAAGATTTTAATGGCTCTTTATAACCATATAACATTTCAAGACTTATTAAAAATTTTCACTCTTTATGTTGGATCACCAAACGGATTTATCAATTAGTAGAAAGAAAATTATGAATGCCCATGTTTATTTCAATCACTGGCTGTTCAAAACTTATATTCCAGAGAAACTTTCTGGCCACAGTGAACTTCCAAATGTCTTCAATTTCTTAGTATCTTAGTTATCTAGTGCAGCTATAACAGAAATACCACAAGTGGATGGCTTTAAGAAAGAGAAATTTCCCTCACAGTCTAGTAGGCTACAAGCCTAGATTCAGGGTGTCAGCTCCAGGGGAAGGCTTTCTCTCTCTGTTGGCTCTGGAGGAAGGTCCTTTCAATCAATCTTCCTTTGGTCTAGGACTTTCTCCACACAGGAACCTCAGGTCTAAATGATGCACTCTGCTCCTGGCACTGCTTCTTGGTGGTACGAGGTCCCCATGCTTCTCTTCTTGCTTTTCTCTTTTATCCCTTGTAAGATAAAAGGTGATGCAGGTTACACCCCAGGGAAACTCCCTTTACATTGGATCAGGGATGTTACCTGTGTAAGGGTGTTACATCCCACCTTAATCCTCTTTGATATAATCTAACCTTGGCTCATTAACCACAGGTAGAGATTACGATTTACAGCACATAGGAAAATTATATCCAGCACAAAATGGAGGACAACCACACAATACTGAGAATCATGGTCTAACCAAGTTGACACATATTTTGGAGGGACACAATTCAACCCATGACTCGCAGTTTGATAACTTTTAAAGACACCAATATATTTGGATAAGTGAAAATGTTAGGATGATTAATCACATGGTTAAAAATTAGATGAAATATCTTCCCTTTCTTTCACTAATTCAAATTCATTTTAAAGAATTGCAAATTTTGAAGAAAATCTACTGATGAATCAGAGTTTTGTGATAGCAAACAAAAAATATAGAAATCATTTTAGTTAGTAAGGGATTTTATTTAGAAAATAACTTTATACTGGTATTAATAACACCAGGAAATTAAATAAAATGAAATTTTTCCCATGACTTGTGTCTGAAAACTTGTCATTTCTGTTGCTATTAAAAAAAAAAGTTCATGTCTAATAAAATGTGACTGTATCTAAGTGCTTCAAAGAAAAGTGTCTTTCCTTTTTTTTCTCCCCCTCATACTACCATTAAAAATAAGTCAGTACCACATCAGTAATTCAGGAACTAAAGTCCAAATATTCTGTAAATTCTATATACCATCAATGTGCTGTTAAAATAATGTTGACACTTTTTTCTTCCTTGTCATCTTCATAGACTTTATTATTAACTTAAGTGATGAGTATGGCTCAGACATAATTGAATTATCCCTGTTTATCTTCCCTGCTTGTCATAAGAATTACTTTCCTTTAAGGTTTCAGCTTGAAAGATGCTTGGTGATTTGTTCACAAAATTTTATACAGTATTTTCCTAAGAAAGAAATACCCAATGGTCTGAGTTGATATAAAATGAATCCCAAACTATTCCCTGATAATGTTTCTGAAGGAGAAATAAGTTTAAAGGGGGAGGGGCTTTACATATTGAATACATGATCTAAAATCATTGGTCATTTGTACAAAGATATTCAAATGTCTTCCGCCCAAACATTCTGAAGTAGAATGGTGTAAAACACACTGTTAAGTAAGCCAATAATTGTTCTTTCATCATTTTATGAGTATCTTGAGAAGTAAAATATACTAAAAATGTTTTTTTATTACAAAACTTTGGCATTTCTATGAAATGAAAGGTAGTATTCACCTTAGTTTTAGATTGTGAGGGAACTTGAAATGCCTGAATGATTAATGATATGATTGATAACCTAAAAGAACTTCTTTTTTTAAAAGAAAATATTGATAAATAGAGTAATATATTACTAATTAAACTTGAAAGATTAAAAATATTCAAGGTTTGTTCCCACTGAAGTTACATGAATATAGCTAAATTCTAGCCATCCAAAATCAATAGTATCTACATTATAAATTTAAAATATCTTTCAATAGATTATCATCTTAAACCACAATTTCTCTTTCTTTTACAAGCTTTTTTTCCCCAATGAAGTAATATAGTTTATCTTGGGCCTTTTCCATTTATTTCACTATTTTATGTGAGTGACAATTATTTTATATTATTATATTTCATATTATAACTTATTTTAATTGAAACCAAAATCTAGTTGCCATCATGTCAGTCATGACATGTCAGAGTAGAACTGCTCCATAGAGTTTTCTTTCTTTTTTTTTTCATGTGACCCTAGTTGCTGTCTTTATAAAGTGACAGCACATTCCTCTTTCCACCCAGGATTTCCAGTGAGCATTCAAACAGCTCCTGTCCCTTTCAGCCTTCTCATCTCGCCCCTGAACAGGAGCTGCCCATTTAGTGTCATATATCTACTTGAACTAAGAAGCACACTGTTCACGGGTATCATTTTATGTTTTATAGTCCAGTTTAATCTTTGTCTAAAGAGTTGGCTTTGGGAAAGGTTTTAGTTCTGGATTAACAGAGAGTCTGGAGGCCAAGTCTTCTGAAGTTCCTCCAGTCTCAGTCAGACCATAAAGTCTTGTCTTTTTACCAGAATTTGAGTTCTGCATCCCTCCATATGGTTTTCAATGGCTGATTTTTCAGAAGTAGGTTGAAAGGCACTTCTTCCAACAAACTTCTGGTTGCACCCAAAACTCCAAACTTTCGGTTAGCAGCTGTGTGCACTCTCTATTTGCACCTCCCAGGGACTCCATAATTTATTTTATGTATGTTTAATTTAATCACTGTTTGAAAGCAGTATAATTTTAATAGTATATTAAATCTTTCATACTCTAAGGTGATGTTTTCAATATAATATCAGAAAGGATAAATCTGCTTCAAAATTATCATCAACTAACATTAATTTAAAAATGATTATACTCTGCAATTCAAAGTTAGATTTAATTATTACATGAAATATAAGAAATATCATAGGATTATTCTTCCCACTTTTGATGACTGACAACCCTGGATATTAAGCATAAAACAAGCATAAGGGATCTCTCAAAAGTAGAAAAAAGAAGGCAGGCCACTAGAACCTTGGAGCCCAAAGAACAGCACAGAGAAGAGATAATCTGGGTTTTCTTTTTGACTCGTCCATTCTATATTTTATGGTAGAGAAATTGGAAACTGAGAAATACCTAAGGGTGCAGACTCCAAAACAAACAACAAAAAAAGTCCCCCAAAAGACTGCTCTCCCTAGAAAAAAAGACCAAGAAAGGGCAGCCTAGACAGACAGAAGAATTTTATACAATAAGCGCTCTACTCATCCAAATGCCACAGGGGGGAAAAAAAACAAAACTCCACTCCTACTACGCCAGCAAATGCCTAGTGGGGAATCTGGATTTCCACCCTCAACAGACTGAATGAGGTACCCTCAACCACACTACTAGGTGATGTCAGAGGAAACCTAATGGAGATCCAGGACTTTAGCAATCATCCAGTTACAACAGGGCCATTCATCAGCAGAGTCAGTGGAGGCTTAATGAGGAGTCAGAACTCCCACCCCTACTCAGCGGTAAGGAGGAATTCCTCCCTAACTCTGCATAGCAATAGAGGCCAAATGGGAAGGGAAACCTGGACTTTCAAACCCCCATGGATGTAAGAGGCACCACAGACCTTTCCCTTGCTGGATTGGTATCAGAGGAAGCCAGGTAAAAGAGAAGATTTAATTAAGGTCCAGAATCTCATAAAATAAGAAATGTATAGGTTTCAATTGAAAATCATTCATCATATGAAGAACTGGAGAAATCTCAAGTCAAATGAAAAAAGACAGAAGAGGCTAGAATTACCTGAGAAATATTTAAAAACAGTGATCAAAAAATGATTCAAAGAATAATTACAGACATTACTGAAACAAATGAAAAAAACATAAAGTTATAAAAAATGAAAGTTACAAAGAAGAACAAAAATATGTGATGAAATATTGATACAACCAAAAGAAGAGAAAAATTCACAATTATTTTTGGAGATGTCAACACCCTTCTTTGAACAGTTGATAGAATAACTAGACAAAAAAAAAAAAAAAAACAAGATATAGAAGAACTCAATATCAACAGCACCATCAACAAACAGAATGTAATAGCTATTTATAGAATATTCTACCAAACAGCAACAAAGTACAAATTATTTTTAAGTGCCTACGAACATATATCAAGATAGACCATTCTCCTGGGCAATAAAACCATCCTTAACAAATTTAAAGTAATTGACATCGTACAGAGTGTGTTGGCTGATAACAATGGGATAAAATTAGAAATCAATAACAGAAAAAAAAAGAGGAAAATCTCCAAACACTTGTAAACTAAAAAACATATTTTCAAATAATCCATGGTGGTCAAAGAGGAAGCCTCATGGAAGTAAAAAAACAAATGAGCAAATTAAAAAAAAAAAATTTTTTTTTTTTATGAAAATGAAAACACAACATAATGAATCGGTGGGATGCAGGTAAAGCAGTCCTGAGATGAAAATATATAGCATTAAATACTTGTATCAGCAATTCTGGTAGTCTTCATGAGGGGCGGGGAGGGGGGAGAGTCTCAGAGTATCTATTCAGCATCCTGGAAACAAAGTCTTAATCACTAGCTTTTCAAAACTTGTCTTTGGTGTTAGGCGTTCCCGGGTGGTGGAAATGGTTAATAAACTGGGCTGCTGACCAAAAGGCTGGAGGTTTGAGTCTACCCAGAAGCACCTGGAAGGCAAAGCCTAGTGATGAACTTCTGAAAAATCAACCATTGAAAACCTTATGGAGCACAGGTCTGCCCTGAAACACCTGAGATTACCATGAATCCGAGTCTACTGCCTCTTTATACTTTTTTCTTTTTCGTACAAAATTACTTTTATTTCCTTTTTTAATACTTTTCAGTTTTCGAATTTCTTATAAGTTTAATTAAAACATGTTTTCTCATCTGTTGCATATTCAAATATAAAATAATTTATGAATGAATATCTAGGATAATAAAAACACAATCCAGTGGTAAATGCGAATCCCAACAGACCCATCTAAGGCAGGAAGACTAGCACACTTAGATCTTGCCCCAACTGTGTTGATAGTCTTCATTGATCCATGGTACTGTTTATGTTTCAGGTGACTGCACAGTAAAGATGCACTCAGCAAGGAGGCCTGCCCTGATTAATGTCCTTCACACAGAAGGTACAGATGGCATGACATTTATTACCTTTATTAATTTATTAGGGCTGCCATATGGGAGAAAGTCTTCTTTTTCACTTGGAATCACTTGGGGAAAGAAAGGACAGAAGACTGCCATGGGGACTGTATCAAGTTACTAAAAGTAGCTAAGATGAAAGAAATCAGTGAATCACTTGGACAGAAGCAGTGTGTGCTGGCATTTTTCCACAACTCCTACACTGAAAACCAGATGGAATCCAGTCTGTCAGGTGAAGCAATACTTCAACATTTCTCTTTATTAGAAAACTGTTGGCCAGAGTTTGCATCAAGTGGAAATATTCTACATTGAGTTTATAAGCTGATCATGGGATGCCATTGGTTAAATTCACGTATGATGAAAATGTGGTTGGATGATATGGGACAAAATTGTGAATATGCCTGTACACATTTACATATTCAGCAGTGTTTTCTGTTTGAAATATTACATTCATGTTAATAGAAGAAATATACAATTTATTCAATTGCTTAGGAAATAAATGATCAATATTCCAAAAATATGAATGTTTGTTGTGACTTCCTCAAACACATGTTTTTTTAGGCTCTATTTCAACATATTATACAAGGAAGAGGCTCAATAAGTATTTGTTGAATTAAATTCACTTTCAATCAGTTTCAAATTTCTTGACTGATTTTCATTTCCATTTCAAAAAAGGTCATGCAATTCTTTTTGATGTACTCTACAAGTTATCATCTTGCTACTGCTCTTAGAATCCAAAAAGTTTAACTTCCATGTTAGTATTCATAGGGACAAGTCTTTTTTAATATCTCTGTTATATAATAAATTTGAGCATCAAAAAATCTAGGCCACTTCTTGAATAAGGGATCAGGGCACAAGATAGGTATTGGCCAGAGAGCCTTTATATTCAGATGAACAAAATACATACTAAACATCTTTATATTTAAAATTACTTATCTCACCTTCTACAACACTAAAAATTAAAAATGTGTTGTTTGGAATTTTTTTTTTTAAAGATTAATTTATCAGGGTGTCCATGCAAAACAAACAAATCACACTTCACTGAATATCCAAATATATGGAGATTAGGCACCTCGTGAATGAAATTTTAAATGAACTGACCTTCCTGGATCCTTGAAGGTAGGGCAAAATTATGTACTAAGATGAATGGAAATATAGCAGTGCACCAGACTCTTTGGGTAAGTATCAAATAAAACAAAATATATTTAAGATAAACAAAGGAAAAAATACACCATGACGTATGAAGTGAACTAATTCATATTTTCCTGCCTACCTCAGCACTGGCCTCTTCTCTCTCACACTTCACATTCTAAATATATTAAAAAAAAAAAATACTATTCAGTTATTCAAAACAAAAACCAGTGCTTTGTATCTGCAAAATAGAGTCACAAATTTTAGTAATACCATTTTTGGCATTCCAGAAATTCTCCCCATTTCTCACTCTATCATAACTTATTTCACTCTGCAATTAATTGCTTCCAATAGCATGCACACATGTTGATTTTTATTCTACCCTTCTTAAAGAATCCTGACATTGTTTTCCTCGCTATACAGCCTTTATTCTTTGCTCCTTTTGCAGTAAAGCTCCTCTTAGAAGTAGTGAGTGTTCATTATCTTCAATTCTTTTCCTCTCATTCTCCCTTGACACGGTTCTCTTTCCAACCTCCTTTACTTCATGGAAACTGCTCTATCTTCACTTTGTGGAGTTAGATCATCACTTCTCAGCCCTCCATGAACTTAAGCTCAACAGCACTCACTCCATCCGTCTTGAATATATTTCTTTCACACCCTCTAGTGCTTTTCCTTCTGCCTTACTGGTACTCATTTTAAGTTTCTTTTACTGCTCTTTCTCTTTTTCCAACCTCTAAATGTTTAATTTTATCAGAACTCTATCTTTGGACCTCTCTTTTCTTCTATGTAGCCTAAATATTTGATGATCTCATCCTGTCTCATGCTTTTACACGCAATCTTTGCCAATGATTCTCAAACTCATATTTCCAGCCTAAATATCTGTTCTGGACTCTTGGCCCATGTCTGGCAAGCTATTATCCTTCCTGTGATATTTAATAGGCATTTCAAAGTTAACGAAAGCAAAACTGAGCCCCTAATTTTCTCCCTTTCCCAAATCCTGCTTAAATTGGAAAATTTGGCCTAAGCAAAGTCTTACAGAATTCACTGATTTCTTCCTTTCTCCTACACACCGCATCACATTCCTCAGGAATCACTTTGGCCTTTATTTTAGAATACATACCAAATGTGACCAATTCTCACACCATCCATGTAGTCATCTCTTAGCTGGATTACTACAATTGCCTCTGAAGAAAGTCTGTTGCTTGCCCTTTCCCTCTTCCAGTCTATTCTCAATAAGGCAACAAAATGAGTCTTTAAAAACAAAGATACATTTGCTTTCATTCCATAGTCTCCAAATGAAATTCCTATAGAACAGAATACAGATTAGCTCACCCATATCCTGTGGCTTTGAGAAGAAGTCTGGCTGAGAGCCCTGCACATGACATGTAAAAATGATTTCTTGGACACGGAGATAAATAAGTTCCTTAGTAAGATACTGAGAATGCTAGCATCACCCTATATTTTTTAAAAAGGAGAAATGGCATAGACTTTAGAATACTAATTGATTTTAGGTGGCATAGTAGTTAAGAGCGAGGCTGCTAATCAAAAGGTCGGCAGTTCGAATTCACAAGCCACTTCTTGGAAACCCTATGGGGCAGTTCTTCTCTATCTAGGGTCACTTTGAATTGGAATCGACTCAATGGCAATGGATTTTGTGTTTTACAGAGATAAAAATCATAATTAAATAATTCTTTAAAAACTATTTATTATTATTATTAATTGGTCATTTAAAAAATACTGACCTTATTGAGCTACAGGAACATACTCACCAGCCAGTCATTAGGATCCAAGTTGTAGGCCGTTCTTGTCAAGCCTTTCCCAAACCAAGTTAGAATTCAAAGAAACTCAAAGTTCAGCTCTCTGCTCCACTCGTATTAAAATATATATCTCAGATATTGTTCTAAATGTCAGCACATAAACTCCAGCAAATATTCTATACATCTGATAAAACCTACCCTAAGACATCAGTATTTTGTGTTAAAAATGAGCTCATATATAAGAACAAATGTATATATACATATACACACATTATAGTTAAAACTCTTACTTTAACAGGCGAACATTGAAATAAATTAAAAAGCAAGAGTCATTGTCTAATGGCCATCCTTTTGTGATCTTCTAATGCATTTTTCCTTCACGTACAACTGATGAATGATGCAGTGTGCTTTAGACTGAGAATGCTGTAAGTTTGTAGTCAGAGGATCTAGGTTGTATACCAATTTTCCAGTTCTGGGAAGAAAAAGTAAGTAACGTAGTATAACTATTCTCATCTGCACATTCAGACTAGTAAAACTTGTTCTACCTAACCTAAAGAATTGGGGGGAGCAATTTAAGATTATTTTGCAAAAAAAAATCTTTGCAATTATAATAGTTCACTATATAATTATAATGGGTGTTGTGTTTAAGTAACTTAACAGTATATATACTCCTGAATCTGTTTACAAAAAAAAGGACTCATATATTTAAAATGCAGCTCCTTTTGATTCTTTTGAAATAAAGTAGGAAAGAAGCACGAGTACGTATATATATTTATAGATACGTATAATCCATTGCTGTTGAGTCACAGAGACCCTATAGGGCAAAGTAGAACTGTCCCATAGAGTTTCCAAAGGTCACCTGGTGAATTTGAAATGCTGACCTTTTGGTTAGCAGTCAAACTCTTAACCACTTCACCACCATACATGCATATGTACTTATATATATATTTCTAAGAATTTTCCAATATATTTCATTACATATTCAGCAATAATTCCCTCACAGAAAAATAACAAAAATGTTGGCTGAAATAAAAATCACTGTAAAATAATCCTAATTATCACTTCAAGAAAATTTCTGTTTTTCCAATTCCTGCTCTGTATAGAAATGAAGTTAGTTAAAGGGACAGGCTAATTAAAAACATGCATTGACAAGGTCAAATGCTCTCTTGAGTTATTTCCCATTCTAACAGAAAACTTGGGACTTAAATGTTTAAGTAGTCACACTATTTGTTTTTAAGAAGAAGTCAGCTTTCACAGATTGGAAGAGTAACAATGTGTTGTCTAGAGAATAATAGCACAGTTCCTTAAAAAAAAATTATGAACACTCATGTAAGTTATTTTTGGAAAAGAATAAAAATCATGATTTATGCATAATAACTGTCAGCTATCATCCCCATATGGGATGCAGCACTTAAGATGTAAAGATTTGTAAACACCTGCCTGCGAAGTCCTTATCATCAATATGTATATATATATAAAAGTTAAAAGCTGTTGGGATAGACAACTATACAAATGTAATACATTAATATTGATGATAATGATTTAAAATTCAGAGGAAATAATGACTGAAAAATGGTACTATCTAGTGTTTTGCCAACAAGTGAGAATTACTTAAAAAGAAAGAAGGGTAAATGTAAACCATAATAAAGGCACAGAAGTTTATATGTGTTAGAAGGCTTAGTGTAGTACAGTGAAGAGCCTAATTTCACTTAGAAGAGCATCCACATACGGCAGCAATAAGAGGCACATTAAAGGATGCAGCCTGGGAATATCTTAAAAAGGGCCCAGAGCAAAGATCTTCAAATCAGAGAAGAAAATACAAAGTCATCAAATTACTCTTGGAAAGAAAAAGGTGTGTTTTCATAGGTCTCAGCCTGAAGTTGTACTTTCGTAAAAACTGGGAACTAAGGTCACAAGTCCACTACAGAGCCAGTCTTCTTGTATGCAACTGAAAGTAAGTGGGATAAACATTTAAATAGTATTTTGTTTGACAATCTCAGATTAACATATTACCTGCTCTGGGATTTTAAAAGCCCGATTAAGCTGTTTCTTTCCAGCATGTAACCAAGCTTTAAGCTAAAGACTAGTATTTTCTCAGTAGGCTTAATACAGAAGCTTTAAAATACAACAAACTACTCAACGCTCCCTGCTGGCTTTGAATGCTGAGTCATGATAGTAAATTAGTTCCAGTGGCATAAATCTTGCCCTTGGCTGTTTCACTTACATCAAACCTCTTACCACAAACTCTTGAGGATACAGGATTGTATTTGAAGAGTTCTTCAAATTTACTGTGCTGATATTGGCTTAATTTGGAACCTACAGGCATTCAACTATTACCTGAAACCATAGTGTTGTCAATCAGGTATTATCCGTATTTCAGGAGCCTCAGTACAGAATTACAGAAAGAAAAAAAAACCTTGCTGTGGAGTCAATTCTGACTCATGGTGACCCTGTAGGACAGAGTAGAACTGCCCCATAGGGTTTCCAAGGAGCAGCTGGTAGGTTCAAACTGCTGACCTTTTGGTTACCAGCCAAGCTCTTAACCATTGAATAGCCTTTTTAAATATTTTTTAAAATTTGTTTGAATCTCTATGGTCTAAATTTTCAAGGTGTACTGAATATGTAAACACTGGGAAATGGATTTGTTGCTTTAAAACAGTGGTTTTCAAGCTTTGGTGTGCATCAGCATTACCTCCCAAAACCCATTGCGATAGACTCACTGTAACCCTAAAGGACAAAGTAGAACTGTCCCATAGGGTTTCCAAGGAGCGCCTGGTGGATTCAAACTGCCAACCTTTCTGTTAGCAGCCGTAGCTTTTAACCACTGTGCCACCAGGGTTTCCCAGCATTACCTGGTGGCCTAGTTAAGCACAAGTTGTTGTTTTTGTTAGTTACTGTTGAGGCTAGTCAATCCTGACTCATGATGACCCCATGTGTACAAAGGGGAACTATGCTCCATAGGTTTTTCAGGGCTGTGAACTTTCAGAAGCCATGCCTATCTCCTGAAGCACTGCTGGGTGGGTTCTAACCAGGAACTTTTCAGCTCTTAACTTACTTAACTGTTTGCACCACTCAGGAACTCCTTCAGCATTGGTTGGGCACAATAGTTAAGAACCTGGCTGCTAACCAAAAGGTCAGCAGTTCAAATCCACTAGCTGCTCCTTGGAAACTCTATGGAGCAGTTCTACTGTGTTCCATAGGGTCGCTATAAGTTGGAATCGAGAGGATGGCAATGGATTTTGTTTTGTTTTTTGTTGTTGTTTTGTGCCGTCAAGTACATTTTGACTCATATTGATGCTATAGGACAGGGTTTCCTAGGCTGTAATATTTATGCGAAAAGATTGCCATGTTTTTTCTCCCATGGACCCACTGATGGATTCGTACTGCTGGCTTTTTGGCTAGTAGATGAGCTCTTAATCATTGCACCACCAGGATCCCTTAAGCATAGGTCGCCAAACTATAAATCTGAAGTTTCTGATTCAAGAGGTTTGGAGTGGAACTCAAGAATTTGCATTACTAGAAAGTTCTAAGTCAACACAGATGCTGGTGGTCTGGAGACAACACTTAGAGAATCACTAAAAGATTTTTACTCTATAATAGTAGCTCCAAACCCAGAAACTAAACCCAATGCCATCGAGGTGATTCCGACTCTTAGCAACTGTATAGGACAGAGTAGAACTCCCCCATGCAGTTTCCAAGGAGCGCCTGGCGGATTCAAACTGCCAACCCTTTGGTTAGCAGCCGTAGCACTTAACCACTACGCCACCAGGTTTCCAATAGTAGCACAGGCACTTGATATCCCTGAAGCTCATTTTCTACCTCCTTAGATGGTAATATGCATAATTACCTCAAGACATGTTTTTGGGAATAATGAGGCAGTATGTTAATGATTCAGTGGAGATTCTGACACATCAATATTTACACCTAGTAAACACTAACTGCCTTGTCCTCTGTCTAAAATTCCCAGTTACAAAAAGGCAAGTGAAAACTTCTAAGACCAGCAGTAATAACATTTTAATTGTTCTCTTTGGAGTGATGGAGAGGACGAAGTTCTGAATAAATATTGAGGCAGATGTTGGCCTGAGAAGAAACAGAAGAAAAAAAAAAAAAAAAAACTCATTATTTTCTGACTTCAGAGATGTTCAACTCATGTCACTGTCAATGTTTTTCTTAACAACCTTGAACTAGAATATGCCCAAAACAGAACAAAAACAAAAAAGTAAAACACTGGGGCAGAAAAGGTAGTGATACTAATTGTTACTGTGTACTGCAAATGCCAGCAAACCCTACAAAGAACAGTTTCAACAGATAATGGTTTACTTATCTTTACATAACAAGATGTCCAGACATAGACAATTGTCTCTAGCTTTCAGCTTGCCATCCTGTGTATTTGTCTCTTCCTGGTCTCAAATGCGCTTTTGCATTTCTAGACAGCATGTCTGTGCACCAGGAGGGACCCCAAAAAAACACATTGCTGTCGAGTCAATTCTGACTCATACTGACCCTATAGGACAGAGTAGAACTGCCCAGGTTTCCAAGGAGCAGCTGGTGGATTCGAACTGCCAACTTTTTGGTTAGCAGCCTTACCACTTAACCACTACACCACCAGAGTTTCCACCAGGAAGGAAGGAGGCAGAGAAAGGTAAACCATTTTTTCTTAGGTTAGCTTTACTTTTCTGTTTAGGAATGGCCGCCCTGCTCCTGTGACATACGTTTCATGGGCTAGAACTGTGTCACCTCGGCACATATCTGTAGGGAAGTCAGGAAAAGTCAATGCTTTAGCTTTTTTTTTTTTGTGACATTTTATTAGGGAAAGTCCAGGGCAACGCAGGTTGTGAAAGATTCTTGCAGAGCCAGTTCATGGTGTCCAGGATGGAAAATTTCAAGGGTGAAAACAATATCCCAGGAAAACTTTCAAATCTTTTTTTTTTTTTTTTTTGTCTTTAGAAAGTGGATGCTGATAGAGAAGAATGCTTGTTTAAGGTGTTGGATGTCAATATCTAATTAGGTGTGACATCTAATAGATGAGAGAACAGGACAAGGGTGAAATGTTGACATCTAATAGGAAACAGCCAAATAACGGGTACTTTTTAAAAGGAAAAATCCCATGGAAATCATATGTAGAATGTTTCCAAACTCCAAAAGCCAGAGCCACTTGCCTTTCAAAGGCAGCCATAACATTGGGAAACTGCCTATATATACAAGTCAGAAATACATATGCTAAATGTAACAAGAGAGGTAGATGAAACCCTTTGCCAAGAAGTCAATTCCAACTCAAAGCGACCCTATAGGACAGAGTGGAACTGCCCCACAGGGTTTCCAAGGAGCAGCTGGTGGATTCGAGCTGCTGACCTTTTGGTTAGCAGCAGTAGCTGTTAACCACTGGGCCACCAGGGCTCCAGAGATAGATGAACAGACATAAATTAGAATGTTGTTAAACAGGGGATTTTATAAAAACAAAAGATTTAAGATCTATCTTTTTTAAAAATATTATTTAACACTACACTTTTTTAAGCTTAAATGATTTGTAGAGAAATGTTTATAATAGTTTAAAATATAATTATCTATATTTTACAAAAAAGTTATGTATTTTTCTCAGTTTAACAGAGCAATTTCACTACTAATTTTCTTTGCTATAATATTGCCATATATTTTAATTCTAATGTTCATTAATATGTAGAATTAATACCCTACTTTGTGATAGACAGAAAATACCCTGTTATTGTTGTTGTTAGGTGCAGTCAAGCCAGTTCCGACTCATAGCAACCCTATGTACAACAGAACAAAATACTGCCTGGTCCTGCTTCATGCTCACAATCCATGCTATGTTTGAGCTCATAGTTGTATCCAATGTGTCCTCCTGGGACTGGTCCCTCCTGATAATATGCCTGTCATGGATTGAAGTGTGTCCCCCCAAAAATACATGTCAACTTGGTTAGGCCATGATTCCCAGTATTGTACGGTTGTCCTTCATTTTGCAGTTGTAATTTTATGTTGGGAGGATTAGGTGGGATTGTAACACCACCCTTACTCAGATTACGTCCCTGATCCAAAGTAAAGGGAGTTTCCCTTGTGTGTAGCCTGCACGACAAGAAAGGGAAATGTGGACCTTGTATCACCAAGAAAGCACCAGAAGCAAAGCATGTCCTTTGGACCTGGGGTCCCTGCTCCTGAAAATCTTCTCAACCATGGGAAGATTGAGGACAAGGACCTCCTTCCAGAGCTGACAAAGAGAGAGAGAGAAAACCTTCCCCTGGAAGTGACACCTTAAATTTGGACTTTTAGCCTACTTTACTATGAGGAAATAAATTTCTCTTTGTTAAAGCCATCCACTTGTGGTATTTCTGTTATGGCAGCACTAGATGACTAAGACAGAATTTGGTACCAAAAGTGGGGTGCTGCTCTAACAGATACCTACAATGTGGAAGTGGTTTTGAAACTGTGAATGGAATAGAGTTGTGACAGCAGCAGAGGACTAGCACAGCAGAGAACCTGCAGTGGCAGAGAAGTGGCAACAGCAGAGAACCAGCAGAAGCAGAACCAGGAGACCAGCGTAAGAAAGCACTGGAGTCCACCCATGGAGAGAGAGAGCTGAGCGCCTGTGTGAAGGAGGCTTCCTGGCAGAGTGGGGTGCCTCCAGGCACTTATCAGTATAGGTAGACTTGCAGACCCACAGAGCCAGAGAGCTGAATGCCTGTGTTCAGGAGGTTTCGTGGTGAAATGAGGTGTCTCTGGGTACTTATCGGTCGAGCTGTTGAGCTTTGGAACACTTGCCCCAGCAGGGCAGATGCGGGTGTGAGGCCTGAGGAGCCAAGAGGCCAAGAAACCAGGAAACAGAGGGTGAAGAGACAAGGAACACAAGAAGCTGAGCTGCCTCAGTTTAAAAAGGTATGGCCATGACCTCAGGGGTTTCAAAGGGTGCAGCCATGGCCTCTGGTGTTCCTAAGGGTGGAGTTGCCACTCAGATGGACTAAGAGAATTGTGTGCCTAAAGCCGAGTACGCACAGTCGCTGTCCCAGTGGGCCTGGAAAGCAGAGCTAAAGCCTAGGGCCAAGGGGCCTCCACTCAGAATCTGGAGAGTATGGCCAATACCTAGAGTTTGGAGGGCAGGGCTACTGTGTAAATGGTCTCAGAGAACAGAGGATTATTTTCAAAGCCTTGAGAGCTAATGTAATGTGTTCTGCTGACTTGCTTGATGCCTGTTATCCCTTCTTTCCCTCCAGTTTCTTCCATTTTAATGGAAATGTCTAGCTTGTGCCTGTTCTGCCATTGTACATTTGGAAACAGATAACTTGTATTCTAGATTTCACAGATGAAGAGGAATTTTTGAATTTTGGACTTTGACTTGATTTAAGACTTTTGCTATGTTATGATGGTATGGATATGTTTTGCATGTTGCAAGAATGTGATTTTTTGGGGGCCAAAGGGTGGAATGTCATGGATTGAATTATGTACCCCCCAAAAATGTGTATATCAACTTGGTTAGGCCATGATTCCCAGTATTGAATGGTTGTCCTCCATTTTGTGATTCTAATTTTATGTTGAGAGGATTAAGGTGGGATTGTAACACACCCTTACTCAGGTCACCTCCCTGATCCATGGTAAAGGGAGTTTCCCTGAAGTGTGGCCTGCACCACCTTTTATCATTCAGGAGATAAAAGGAAAGGGAAGCAAGCAGAGAGTGGGGGACCTCATACCACCAAGAAAGCAGAACCAAGAGCAGAACACATCCTTTGGACATGGGGTCCCTGCATCTGAGAGGCTCCTCAACCAGTGGAAGACTGAAGACAAGGACCTTCCTCAGGAGCTGACAGTGAGAGAAAGCTTTCCACTGGGGCCAACACCCTGAATTTGGACTTGGAACCTACTAGATTGTGAGAAAATAAATTTCTCTTTGTTAAAGACATCCACTTGTGGTATTTTTGTTATGGCAACACTAGATGACCAAGACAATGCCCGAAGTATGTGAGAAGTCTTGTCATCCTTACTTCCAAGGAACTCTCTGGCTGTACTTCTTCCAAGACAGACTTGTTCGTTCTTTCAGCAGTCCATGGTTATATTCAATATTCTTTGCCAACACCATAATTCAAAGGCATCAATTCTTCTTTGGTCTTCCTTATTCATTGTCCAGTTTTTGCTTGCATATGAGGCAATTGAAAATACTATGGCTTGGCTCGGCCACACCTTAGTCCTCAAAGTGACATCTTTGTTTTTTAACACTATAAAGAGGTCTTTTGCAGCAGATTTGCCCAATGTACTATGTCATTTGATTTCTTGATTGCTGCTTCAATGGACATTGATCATGAATCCAAGTAACATGAAATCATTGACGTCAACATTTTCTCCATTTTTCATGATGTTGCTTACTGGTCCAGTAGTGAGAATTTTTGTTTTCTTTGGAAACTGTGGTGGTGTAGTGGTTAAGAGCTATGTTGCTAACCAAAAGGTTAGCAATTCAAATCCACCAGGTGCTCCTTGGAAACTCTATGGGGCAATTCTACTCTGTCCTGTAGGGTTGCTGTGCGTAGGAATCAATTTGACGGCAATGAATTTGGTTTGGTTTTTGGTATATCATCTATCTATCTATCTATCTATCTATCTGTCTGTCTGTCTATCTATCTGTCTGTCTATCTATCTATCTTAAAAGCGAGAGAAAAAAGCAAGTATTCACCATTTTGTTCTAGAATACTTTATCTTCTGTACCATAGAGTTTTATTATTTTAGAGAACTATATTTTATTTCTTAAACTGCTATGAAATGGTGCCTGTCAATGTGTCGGTGTAAGAAAAGAAGTAACAAAGAACATATTGTTGTTGTTAGGTGTCATAGAGTCAGTTTCAACTCATAATGACCCTATATACAATAGAACAAAATACTGCCCTATCATGCACCATCCTCGTGATGGTTGGTATGTTTGAGCCTGTTGGTGCAGCCACTGTCAATCCATCTGGTTGAGGTTCTTCCTCTTTTTAGCTGATCCTCTACTTTGCCAAACATGATGTGTTCTTCTGGGACTAGTCCCTCCTGGTAATATATCCAAAGTAGTGAGATGAAGTCTCACCATCCTTGCTTCTAATGAGCATTCTAGCTGTACTTTTTCCAAGAAAGGTTTGTTCATTCTTCTGACAGTTCATGGTATATTCAGTATTCTTCACCAACAGAATAATTCAAAGCATCTATTCTTCTTTGGTCTTCCTTATTCATTAAAGCATTTTTTTCTTTAATTCCCAGAAAATTGCAGTACAGAGTGAAAGTTGAGGGAGCATCCATGTGCCCATTCTCTTAAAAGACAAAATTCAAAATTTTCATTTTTATGCTAAAAACAAACATATAAAGATCTTAATTTATAGTCATGTCTAATATTGGGTTAATATTAATATAACCGTATTATATACAGTTAATATTATAGCTTAGAGAATTTCTGTGTTTATACAGATCTAAAAACTATTGGAGTTTGAGCTCAATAACTGATAAGTTAAATATAATTGGATTATCTGGTCTCGTTTATAATGGCTTTTCTCGATGAAATAGAAAAAGTCACTTCACTGTCATTTTTAGCGTTTGTCTCAAACAAGTAAAGATCCACTTGTATTGATCTCTGTGAGAAATAGTAAGATAATAATCAGAGCAAAGTGTACAATTCAGTATGATTTTTGGGGGGTTCATTCAGATCAGCCCACATTTATTGAACACAGTGTTGTTTGTTGTGAGAAAAACAAATAAGAATAAACAGAATCCTGCCTTCATGAAACAGTGTACATGAAAAACACCATTAAATTAAAAACAAAAACCAAATAAATAAATAAAACTGAGCTGTCTAGTTTGAGAAAAGAGCATTTCAAAAAACTTATTCACTATTAATTTGGTTGTTCACATATAACTATACGACTTTATTTAAAATAGGTCACAATAATCAACCTTTAAAGGTTGGAAGTAACTTATTTCATTCAATAAAATTGTTAGGTCAGGCTTTTGGTTTCAGCTCCAATATGTAAAGAACTTTAAAAATTGTCACATGTTCACAAGAAAATAGCTTAATAAATTGAAAAATCAGTTTTAAATGTTAAAATATCCTGACTCCAGTCTTAGAAGGCCTCCACATTTTCTTGAGTTTTATATCTAGGAATTCCACCAGATTCTCACCGTGAAGACTGAGAGAGAGAGAGAGAAAAAAAAAAAAAAAAAAAGAAATCCCCTCATGTTGTGCCCAAGGGTAGGGTAAAAGTAACCATTTAGAAATCTACCCAGGGAAAAAGTAATCATTTTGAAATAAGCCTTAAGCATTCTCCATAACAAAGCCATGCCTTTATTTCTAAAGAAAACTACTTTAACAGAGCCTTGTCTGACCTAGGCAGAATAATTTGAAAACTCAAGTCCTATATAATTTTTCTGTTTCACTTAAGAGTATAAAATTAAAAAAAAAGACTAAAATATATGTCTGAAGGTCACACCTCAGGGATTCAGGCTCACTAAAACAATTGAGATTTAATCCTAAAATTTTAGAACGCCTCCCTGCCTTGCACCTTCCCACCCCATCAGAAGGCCTCTAGTACTGAGAGAGCTGCAGAAATCAGACCTTTGGCTCTACAAAAAGAACGGAAGACTGTCAGAGAAAGAACAAATAAAATTAAAGTGTTTTTCTCATTCTTGATTAATCTAATAAAAAATTTTTTCAAAGTTACAGAATAGCAACACTTACTGGGTGACTACAGGATACGGATAAGTGAAATGCATGACAGCTATGTTGGGAGGGGCAGGAAGGAGACACTGGGAATACTCCGTTACAGTTTTACTACCTGTGAAGTGCCATAGTATCATTTGAAGACAGGTTTAGAAAAATTGGAAATGTATAATAGAAATTTGTGAGCAATCACTTAAAAAATTACAAAAGAAGGATAATTGATATCCTAAGAAAGGATGAAAAAAATTAGAAAATACTCTGAAAGCCAAAGAAAGCAGAAAAAAAGGAAGATAAAAAAGAAGTAAAGAACAAGTGCAAGGAATAGAAGAGTTGCAAACATGACATATATCTATCTAACTATATTAATACCCACTGGCGTTGAGTTGATTCCGACACATAGCAACCCCATAGAGTTTCCAAGGCTGTAAATCTCTACAGAAGCAGACTGCCATATCTTTCTCCCATGGAGAGATGCTGATGGTGTCAAACAGCTGAACTCTCAGTTAGCAGTCGATGGCTTTCACCACGGAGCCACCCGGGCTCTTTAGCTATATCAATAATTGCTTTAAATGTGAATGATCTGACTATGTCAGTTAAAGGATAAAGACTGTAAAAGGGAACACAGATAAGTAAATAAGACCCAACCATATGTTGTGTACATAAAACCAACTTTAAAGACACAGATTAAAAGTAAAGGAATGGTGAAAGATAAATGGTGCTAACACTAACAAAAGAAAGCTAGAGTAGCTATATTAATCTCAGACAAAGCAGATTTTAGAAGAAAATTATGAGGGACTAAAGGGACTACTAAACAAAGATGAAATAGTCAATCCTTAATGTTTATGCACCTAACAACATAGCGTCAATATATGTGAGACAAAAACTGATAGAACTTCAAGGATCAATGGACAAATCCACTACTCTAGTTGCAGAGTTCAACACCTCTATCAGTAATTGACAGGTTCAGTAGGCAGAAAATCAGTAAGGACACAGTTAAAGGGAACAATAACATCAATCAATTGGATCTAATTGACATTTATAAAATACTTCATGAGACAACAGTAGACTTCACATTATTTTTAAGCTCACAGTGAACATTCACCAAGATAGACCAAATGCTAGGTCATAAAACACCAATTAACAAATTAAAAAAAAATAGAAATCATATAAAGTATGCTCTCAAACTATAATTTTATTAAACTAAAAATCAATAACAAAAAGCTGGAACATTCCAAAATATTTGAAGATTAAATGACACACCCCACAAGAAGATATAGGTCATAGAATTCTCAAAGGAAAATAGAATATATATATTTAACTAAATGAAAAGGAAGATAAAATTTCTCAAAATTTGTGAGTTGTAGCAAAGTCAGTGCTTAGAAGGAGAATAATGGCACTAAATGTATATGTTAGAATGGAAGAAAGATCAAATATCAATAACCTATGCTTCCATCCTAATAAACAAGAAAAAAGAAGACCCCAATATAAGCTGAAAGCCAGCAAAAGAAAAGGAATAAAAATTAAAACAAAAGTAAATGGAACTGAAAACAGGAAATCAATAGAGAGTATCAACAAAATTAAAAGCTAGTTCTTAGAATAAATCAGAGAAGACAAATTATTAACATGAAATGAAAGAGAAGTTACTACCAGTCCCATGAACACTGCAAGAGAGTAAAGGAATAAAGAAATACAAAACTATATGAACACAAATCTGATAATTTAAATGAAAAGGATGAATTCCTTGAAAGATACTGCATACTAAAACTCGTACAGGAGAAACAGATAATCTGAATTGGGCTATATCTATTAATAAACTATATTAATAATTAAAACTGTTCAAAGTAGAAAGTGCCAGGCCCAGATGCATACACTGATGAATTCCACCAAACATTTAAAGAATAGATACCAATTCTCTACAACCTCTTCCAGAAAGTAGAAGCAGAGAGAACCCTTCCTAACTCATCCTATGAGTCAAGCATTACACTAATACTGAAATATTACAAGAAAGAAAGAAAAAAAAAAAAACAAAAAACTACAGACTAATTTCTCTCATGAACACAGATGCAAAAATCCCCAGCAAAATATTAGCAAATACAGTCTGTCACAGATTGAGGTGAGTTGCCCAGAAATGTGCGTCAACATGGCTGGTCCCTGACTCCCAATATTGTTTGATTGTCCAACACTTAATCAACTGATGTGATTTTCCTGTGTATTGTAAATCCTACCTATATGGTCATAATGAGGTAGGATTAGTGGAAGTTATGGTAATGAGGCAGACCTCAATCTACAAGGTCAGGTTGTATTTTAAGTCAATTTCTTTTGAGATATAAAAGAGAGAAGAGAGCAGATAGACATGGGGGGACATCAAACCACCAAGAAAATAGCGCCAAGAGCAGAGTGCATCCTTTGGACCCTGCACTGAGAAGTCCCTAGATCAGGGGACGATTGATGACAAGGACCTTCCTCCAGAGCCAACAGAGAGAGAGAGAAAGCCTTCTCCTGGGCTGGCACCCTGAATTCAGACTTCTAGCTTACTAGACTGTGAGAGAAGAAACTTCTGTTTATTAAAGCCATCTGCCTGTGGTATTTCTGTTAGCACCACGTAATTAAGACAGAATTCAACAATGTGTAAAATAAAATAAAATAAGACAGAGCAAGTAAGATTTAGTCCAAGTATGGAAGCCTGGTTGAACATTTGAAACTGCAATCCATCACTTCAATAGACTAAAAAATAAATATTATATAATCATGTCAATAAATGCCCAAAAGGCAGTTGCCAATATCCAATACCAATTCATGGTAAAAGCTTTCAGTATAGTAGGGATAGAATGGACTTCCTCAACTTGATTAAAAAAAAAAAAAAAAAACTACCTACAAATATCCTACAACTAACATCATACTTAATGGAGAGAAACTAGTTGCTTTCCTACCACCATTGGAAAGAAGGCAAGGATATGCCCTCTCACCATTCCTATTCAACATCATTCCAGAAGCCTTAGTTAATGAAAATAAACAAGAAGAAAAGATACATAGACTGGGAAGAAAGGAAGAAAAGTATCTTTGTTAGAAGATAGCACGATTGCCTTGTAGAAGATCTCAAAAAATTAACAAATACATAAACAAAACAAAACCCAAAGCTCCTGGAACTAATAAGTTATTACACTGAAATTCTAGGATACATAGTATAAAAAGTCAATTCCTTTCCTTTATAGCAGCAATGAACAACTGTAATATGAAATTAAAACACAATACAGTTACATTAGTACCTTAAAAATGAAATACTTCCATACAAATATAACAAAATATGTACAAGATCTATATAACAGAAACTATAAAGCTCTGATGAAAGAAATTAAAGAGGCTCTAAATAAATAGAGAGACATTCCACATTCATGGAAAGATTCAATATTGTTTAGATGTCAATTCTTCTCAAAACAGTCTTTGAATTCAATGCAATCCCAATCAAAATACCGGCAACTTATTTTGTGGATGTCTACAAACTGATTCTAAAATTTACAAGGGAAGGCAAAAGACCCAGAATAGACAACACAATACAGAAGAATAAGAAAAAGTCAGAGGAATGACACTACCCGACTTCTTGACTTCCTATAAAGCTACAGTAATCAAGACAAGGAGGTACTGGCAAAAGAAGAAACAAATAGAGCAAAGGAACAGAATTAGACCCACAAAAATATAGTCGACTGATTTTTTACAAAACCTCAAAGTAAATTTAGGAGCAACCAGTCTCTGGAGAAGGACATCATGTTTAGTAGAGTAGAAGGTCAGCTAAGGAGAGGAAGACCTTCAGAGAGATTGATTGATCGTGTGTGCATATATATACACACATACAGGCCTTACATCTTTCCAAAAAAAATAACTCAATATGGATCATAGAGCTAAATGCAAAACTATAATGCTTTTCAAAGATTGCATAGAATAAAACCTAAGCGACCTTGGATTTGGTGATATGTTTTAGATACAACACTAAAAGCACAATCCGTGAAAAAAAAAAATTACAAATTTGATTTCATTAAATTAAAAAATTTCTCTGCTAAATGCATGGCAAGGAGTCCTGGTGGCACAATGGGTAAGTGCTTGTCTGCTAACCAAAATCTTGACGGTTGGAACCCACCTGCTGCTCTGTGATATGGTGATCTGCTCCCATGAAGATTACAGCCTAGGAAACCCTATGGGGGCAGTTCTACTCTGTCCTATAAGGTTGCTATAGGGTCTCTATGAGTCCCAATCTACTCAACAGCACAACAACACAAATGCATGACTAACAGACTAAAAAGACAAGTCACAGACGGGGAGAAAACATTTATAAAAAACATATTTGATAAAGAATTTGCATTCAAACATACAAAAACCTCTTAAAACTCAACAATAAGAAAACAACCCAATTGAAAAATGGACAAAAAATCTCAACAGATACCTTTCCAAAGAAGATATATAAATGGCAAGCAAGCATATGAAAAATGCTCAACATCATATGTTAAAGGAACAGCAAATTAAAGCAACCTCCTTATATCACCACACATCTATAGAACGGCTAAAAAAGGAAAAAAAACTGACAACACTAAATGGTGACAAGGATATGGATGAACAGGAACTCCCATTCTTTATTTATCCGAATGTAAAACATTAAGTCACTCTAGAAGACAGCCTGGCAATTTCTTACAAAGCTAAAAATTATCTCACCATGTGATCTAGCAGTCCTGCTCCTAGATATTTTCCAAATTGAGTTGAAAACTTATATTCACATGAAAACCTAAAAACTTTCTACTAGAAATACAAATTATGTAATGTTATTTTTTTTTCAAACATGAAACAATACTGAACAGTCTCATTTTCTTTCTGGAGATATACCTCCAATGTCCCTCTATCCTTCAGCTGCTTTTGGTATTATTTGTTCTGTAATAAAAACATACAAATATCATCCTGCCTTTTTTTCCTTTCTTCATTATTCTGGAAATTTTCTCTGCCATCTTTGAGCTTGGATACCCTGTGTTCTGGATGCCATATGCTCTTCTTTTTGGATTTATGTTCTCATTTTGAAAAAGCATGTCCCCTACCTCCAGTGGTCTTTTGAGAATAGTCTCCTAAGAACTACATATGTATATATAGAAACCCTGGTGGCAGTAGTGGTTAAGAGCTTGGCTGCTAACCAAAAGGTTGGCAGTTCGAATCCACCAGGTGCTCCTTGGAAACCCTATAGGGCAGTTCTACTGTCTTATAGGGTCGCTATGAGTTGGAATCTATTCAACAGCAATGGGTTCGTTTTTTGGGGGGGATATATACACACACACACATATGTATATATATTTAGTTTTAATATCTGAATAACTTCCTTGTGCTTTATTATTTGTTTTGTAGTTGGGATGGATTTATATTTTTATGTTAAAAATCATTTCCTTCAGAATTTTGGCGCTTATGATCTATTGTCGTCTAGGTTTCAGTCTTGCTGTTGAAAAGAGTGATTCCATGTCACTGTTAATTCTTTGTATCTGACCAGTTTTTGCTTATTTGCATGATAGTTTTTCTTTGTAAATTTTAGGGTTTGGGCTTTCTTTTCACCCCTGGTATATATAATTTTTACAAAAATATCCCCTTTTAAAAATCTATTGTTTCTCAAAAATGGAGACCAGTGTTCATTAGGTCAGGTCACTGTTTTTGTTTATGTACAATTTCATCCCTTCTGTTTTCTCTATTCCTTGCCTATTTTTCTCATGCTGTAAAATTCAATTTATTCAAAATTATTAACAGAAATATTTTCTCTGTTTTTTTTATCTCTTTGTCATTTTATTCTAATTTTGAGGAATTTTCTATATTTTATCTTCCATCCACTGCTATCATATTTTATATTCCAAAAACTGCTCTTGTTTGTCCTTGTGGCATGGATATGCTGTCTTCACTTAACCCTCAAAGTTTATTCGTTATGAAGTAAAATTTTTTAGGCTTCATTCTGTTGGCTACTTTGTTTCAATTTCTTTTGAATTTCTTGTAGAGGGTAAAACAGATTAAAGGATTCTTCTTTTTATTTTAAAATCTATTGTTAAATTTTCACAGATAATTATTTTCATTTTGGTTTCTGTAAGCACATTCCTCATGCACCTAGGACCCTATAGTACATAAGGATAGGTAGATGCTTAATTATACTAAGAGATAAGGAAGATTTTGTGGCAGAAAATTGCCCACACAGGTAGAACCTAGAATGTCAGGGTGGATAACTGCTGCGAGTAGACACAAAAAAGATGATTTGGTGTATTTCTCTCTCATTATCCTTGAAACCAGACATTTAAAGGTCCAGCCTTATGATTTTGCTTTCCATTGTCAGGCATATGTAAATCTCTTGGAGATTTAAAAAAAGTATTTTGAAAGTAAACTCCTTAAAAAGACTGGAATTACTCCTCATCTACACAAAGGAAAATGTCTCATACCAATTGGAATTTGAAGTATTCATTTATTTATGCATTCACTCTATAGTCAGTAACAGTATCTGCCAAGTGAAAGAAACAGTGCTATGCATTTTACATCCAAATATGAATCAAAATAGTCACCTACTCGTAGTGGTTAAGTGATACGGCTGCTAACTGAAAGGTCTGCAGCTCAGTTCCACCAACCATTCCTTGCAAACCTTATGGGGAAGTTTTGCCATGTCCTCTAGGGTAGCTATGGGTCAAAATCAACTCCACGTTCAATGGATTTTTATGCCCACAAGCAAATGACAGTCACTGAACATTTTGATTAAAGATTCTATAGAAGAATCCTAACCAAAAGGAAAATCTACAGAACAGAATTTCAAGTTCTCATGGAATCCACGGTTTTTGGAGCCATAGAGGCTGAACGAATCTCTGAAATTATTGCCCTGAGATAATCTTTAAACCTTAAACCAAAAATACCCCTGAAGTCTTCTTAAAATCAAACAATGGTTTAGTTTAACTAGTGAAGAATGTCTGCCTTGAGTATTGTGCTCTTTTAAGCTCTTCAGGCACTGGTTTTTTTTGGGTTGTACATGAGATCAAATTGACAATAGCTACTTGAAAGATTAGACAGGAAATTTAGGGGACAGTGAGTTTATGTTAAAAGGGGAGGAACAACAAGGAAAAGGACGGTGAGAATGGCTGCACAACTCAAAGATTTTATTCAATATCACTGAATTGTACATGTCAAAATTGTTGAATTGGTATATGCTGTGCATATTCTCAACAACAGCACGAAAAATAAAATAAATTTAAAAAATGAATAACTACACGAATGAAAGTAAAATTAGCCTCTGTGAAAATTTCATTGAAGAAAAAGTAAAAAGTCATCTGAGATTATGTATCAGGGGACATGATCTGGGGCAGAATGATGTTTTAGATGTTTGAGTGAAGAACTGAATAATGGGTAGAAAAAAAAAAAAAACCCAAGGCAAATTGTTAACGGGGATGGAAAGACTACTCCCCTCTTAAGGAACAATGTGTGCAAAAGAGCAAAGAATATTGATTGACCAAAGAAGACTTGTGAGTGTTGTGAATATAAAATACCAGAATAAGAGTGGGGCAGATGAAGCTAACGAAGAGGTAATGGTAAGATTACATGGTAACATCACAGTAACATTTTTGGAGTTTATCTCAGGTATTATGGGAGTAACAAAATAAGTAATTACTCTGACATGCATTATTAGAACATTTGCATATTAAGAAAATAATAATTTTATTTTTACTACCACTGGAAGATTGTTGTTGCTGTTGTATGCAATCAAGTCAATTCTAATTTAATGTGAATCTGTAGGACAAAGTGGAACTTCCACACAGAGTTTCCTAGGCTACAATATTTATGGGAAAATATTGCCAGGTCTTTCCTCTGGTGGAATCGTTGGTGGGTTCGAACTGCTGACCTTTTTAGTTAGCAGCCAAGCACGTAACCATTGCTCCACCAGGGCTTCTACTGGAAGATTAGGGAGATGTTAAAAAACAGTTTTCAATGTCAAGTAAACCTGTGCCCAAACATGATGATGCTACTTGCTAATTGTGTGACATTGGCAATTTACAGCTTTCTTGAGTCTCAGTTTCCCTGAAATGGGAATAGTATTGATATTTAGATTGCATTGAAAATCAGATAAGAAATGTTTATGGCACACATTAGACACAAACTATTTGTATTATTATTTTTAAGATTGTTCTACATTAAAAAATGAATATAGATAGCTATAGATACGTAGATATAGATTTACAGATATATTACAAGAGTACCCAATTCAGCAAAATATTTTACATCAGAATTTCTTCTAGTAAAGAACAAATAAGTAAAAAATATCTACTATGTCGCTACAAGAAAACTTATTGTAAAACATTATAGGAATTCAAATTTGATGGCTGAATATTAAAAAAGTTTAAAAATTAATGGTGGATTTATAATCTGTATATTTGTTGAAACTTAACAATGAAAAGTTTGCATTTTTAAAAACATTTGTTTAGGTCGGTTTACATTCTATAGGTACTTTTTGGATAATCTCACAGACAAATCACTGATTTTGTACATAAAATCAGTTACACGGTGACAACTGTACATATTGAAGCCTTTATATTAGACTTACCATGAAGGAGGGGTTTTTGATGATACAAATGTTTTCAACAGAAATAGATAAAGATTTGGTGTTTCCTATTTTTTCTTTACAACACACTACCCCTAGAGATTCAGGGTTTTAGAACAGTAAAAAGCTTGCTGATAATGTTTCTGATATAGAACGCTCAGATCCAGAGGGTGAAAAGAAGTGTTTAATGTCCCTGCAGTGTACTCAGAGGAGAGAGAACCAGACAGATCCAATTATGGGGTTTATAATTCAATAATTACTTTCTCCACCCTAACCCAATACTCTTATCAACTCTGGCTCTTCTTAAAGAAACACACACAGTTTTTTCTCATAGTACCGTATCATGTGTCTTTAAAAATGGAACAAACAATGCCAGAAGTTACTGGCTGACAAGATATGCTCAGACTCACTTAAAATTAAGTATTTAATGCCAATTTAATCTCTCTTACAAAGAGACTGATATTAATGATTTTATTCACAAAAATTTCTGAGACCTTTGCAGGGAGTAATACATTCCTATTAGAACAGCTGCTAGGAAAGGGCTCCTACTCTGCAAGCAAGTGATGCAACCTCAGGTTTCAGGATTACTGAGAAGACAGTTTGATCACAAAATTCTTTCTCCCAGCCCAGAAGAACTAGATGGTGCCCGGCAACTACCACCTATTGCTCTGACGGGGGTCAAAATAGAGGGTTCCTGACAGAGCAAGGAAAAAAATGTGGAATAAAATTCAAATTAACAAAAAAGAGACCAGACTTCCTGGTCTAGCAAAGACTAAAGGAACCCCTGAGACTATGGTCCCCGGACACCCTACTAATTCAGAACTGAAGCCAGTCTCGAAGTCCACCTTTCAGCCAAAGATCAGACAGGCCTATAAAACAAACAATAACACATGTGAAGAATGTGCTTCTTAGCTTAGTCAAGTACATGAGACCAAATGGGCAACATCTGCCTAAAAGCAAAGACTAGGAGGCAGGAGGGGACAGGGAACCTGGACAAATGAACACAGGAAACCCAGTGTATAAAGGGAAAGGGGAAGAGTGCTGACACATTGTGGGGTTGCAACCAATGTCACAAAACAATTTGCGTATAATCTTTTGAATGAGAAACTAATTTATGCTGTAAACTTTCACCTAAAACACAATAAATTTTTTTTTAAAAACATTCTCCCAAGTGCTGCAAAATGACTACAATTACTTTTGCAGGAGTTAAAGATTATAATAAAAAAATACTCTTGGACTGGAGAAATAGTTTAAACTGAGAAAAAACATTCTTTTGTGGTTACGAGAAGGGGTAGGGAGGAAGGGTGGAAGAGGGACATTCACTAATTAGATGGTAGATAAGAACCACTTTAGGTGAAGGGAAAGACAGCACACAATACAGGGGAGGTCAGCACAATTGTACTAAACCAAAAGCAAAGAAATTTCCTGAACAAACTGAATGCTTCAGAGGTCAGCAAAGCAGGGACAGAGGTTTGGGGACTATGGGTTCAGGGGACATCTAAGTCAATTGGCAAAATAAAATCTGTTAAGAAAACATTCTGCATCCCACTCTGAAGAGTGGCATCTGGAGTCTTAAACGCTGGCAAGCAGCCATCTAAGATGCATCAATTGGTCTCAACCCATCTGGATCAAAGGAGAATGAAGAACATCAAGGATACAAGGTAATTACAAGCCCAAGAGACAGAAAGGGCCACATGAACCAGAGACTACATCATCCTGAGACCAGAAGACCTAGATGGTGCCTGGCTACAACCAATGACAGCCCTGACAGGGCACACAACAGAGAACCCCTGAGGGAGCAGGAGAGCAGTGGGATGCAGACCCCAAATTCTCATAAGACCAGACTTAATGGTCTGACTGAGACTAGAAGGACCCGGTGTCATGGCCCCCAGACCTCTGTTCGCCCAGGACAGGAACCATTCCTGAAGCCAACTCATCAGACCTGGATTGGACTGGACAATGGGTTGGAGAGGGAAGCTGGTGAGGAGTAAGCTTCTTGGAACAGGTGGACACTTGAGACAATGTTGGTATCTTCTGCCTGGCGGAGAGATGAGAGGGTGGAGGGGGTTAGAAGCTGGTGAAACGGACACAAAAAGAGAGAGTGGAGGGAGAGAGCAGGGTGTCCCATTTGGGGGAGAGTAATTGGGAGTGTGTAGCAAGGTGTATATGGGTTTTTGTGTGAGACTGACTTGATTTGTAAACTTTCACTTAAAGCACAATAAAAATTATAAAAAAAATACTCCTGGAAGATGGGAAATGTTGAAATAGTCTTTACATAAAAACATAAATTATTGGTATTCAACTTTTATTCATAGATAAGAAAATACTAAAGAGAATGATAAGAAAGTAGAGAAGTGGATATCACCATGGACAGCATAATAAGACAAAAGTATATGGAAAGCAAAGTTAAGGAGTTTGAAAAACAAATTTCTGTTTTTATATATTGCTATGTTATGTAATTTGTTTATTAGCAAAGCCAGTCCTTGAAAGTCATTGATTTTTTTTTTCCTAAATTTAAGGACATAAATATTTAGAACTTTTATTCATTTTTCCTGGAAAATTAAAAGTCAGATTTTGACTAAAATGATGTTTTGTATCTGAGTATTTTTGGAAAGGGAGAGAAAAATAGAGTAGCAATAAAAAGGAGGAAAAGTTACAAAAGCTACACAAACTAGGGAATATAGGTGAGAAATACACTTACTTGGTGGACAGAGAAGGATGTAAGTATGGTGAGATGAGAAAGGGGGAGTGGCTTATGCAGAACTCACCAAGGATGTAAACTCCTGGAAGCTACATGAGAAACCTTTTTCTGCATAGTCAAGTCCTTGTAGTGGGATGGAAAGTGGAAGTTTCTACACATATAAAATTAAAAATACATATATAATGCAATATATAAATTTTTTTTTTTTATTCTTAATACAGCTGTAGACCAGGAGATGAGATGTTTATATTTCAGTTCAGACACCCTCAATGACTCTATGATGAGGAATAAAAATACATATTTCCCTAGGGCAATAATGTCTAACTCTATAAACATAATAGGAATTTTGCAAAGACAAATACATAAAAATATCTGTTTGATAAGTGTCTGATTAAATTTAAGAAAATTGTTCTGCATTTTTTTTTATTTTGGGCATGGTTTCCCCGTTTTAACTTTCATTTTAGTTGATCCTTTTCAGGTCAGTCTGAATAAAGAAAATCTGTTCCTTAAATAATGAAACCTAAAAGTGTTGAGATTATCCCAAATTCTTACAACGAGTATAACAAAGTGGCTAAACATTATTCCATTTAGAAATGGCATCTATTTGGTAGCTATGATTTTGTTGCTGTGGTTATTGTTTTAGACACCGGCATTGACTGGAAAGAGCAGGGAGATATCCTAAGAAACCTGAAGTCAGTAACTGATTTACTAGTATTTGAGTCATAGAAAAGATAATACAGCCGCTTTGCTCAAGGTATGTCTGCGTTACTTCATTATTTATGACTCCCTGGCACTGGTGGAAAACAAACAGCTGCATCAGTATTTTCCTGGATATTAAAGTCACTTTTATTGATGCTTCTGAACTTGATGTATCATCTCATAGGGATGCTGCAAACAAAGCCCTTGTAAATGTACAATTTATTACTGAGGAAACTATTTAATGAAAATGTCTGCCGCGTGCAAGTAAAGCTCCAATTGTCTCTTTGGAAAACATTCAGATTCTATTTCCAATTATGCGTTCGTGTGAGGTTTCCCTGGGTTTTGCTCTTTATCTTTCTCCTTTAAAACCTGAGTAGGCTGATTATTGATCCATCTTCCACAAAGAGACAGCAGTAAATGTGAACAAGCAGTGTATATTTGGGAAACTAAGTACGTGTTATAGAAATGCATCTCCAACATATAATGCTTTCCTTATTATAATATTTGTTTATTTTGTAAGTTGGCTAAAATGAATACAGTGTCATATTTTAGGTGGTTGTTGTTAGGTGCTGTCAAGTCGGTTCCGACTCAGAGCGACCCTATGTACAACAGAGAATACTTCTGGGTTCTGCGCCATCCTCACAATTGTTGGTATGTTTGAGCCCACTGTTCCAGATTACTGATTCAAAATTAGGAACCATTTTCATCATTAGTCCATCGTCAGGAAGAGTTTAGCACACTATGCCATTACTAACCACTCAAAAACTCTTGTGCAGTTCAAACTATTACTGGCTCTCACCCCAAATGGAAGGACACATCCAAGGGCATCTAATTCATCATAAATACTTACTTGGTATTCTTTAGAATTGGGTCTATGCATCTCTCTGAAAAAGAAAATATCCCATGAAATTCAATATTCCATTTGAAAGTCTGACATAAATAATAAAGCCAGTAGTTGATAAAACAAATAGTTTCTTTGCTGTTGTCCAAATTTCAAGGTGACTAACATGCTCTGTTTTTTAAAGGCTAATTTCAGTTTTAAAAGGAAAACAAAACAGTACTGTTATATGAATGTAAAATAACATGAAATTCCGTTCTAAACATGACTGAGTCAACATTCCCCCAACTTTCTCTTGGAACTCGAACAACCTCTCTCCCACCACCCCCCACTCAAGAAAAAGTACAAGGAAAAAATATATGGTCAATATAATTTTTAGTAAAACTGGTATAATTCAAGTTCTCCAAAAGGCATGCAAAGCTATTCAGAGCTGGGTTTGCGGAGAAGCTGTGTGGGAGGAAGTGATGGGATAATATATGGAGAGTTGTGGAAGGGCCATGGAGAAGACCATTTCAGAAACCCTCAAAAAAATTCACATCCTGCAGATGTGCGTCTCATCTTGAGGTGAAGAATCAAATTACCTCTTTCTTGTCCTGCTGCAGTTGAGTTAAAGGAAACATAGGCAACACAGCTATATAACGAATCATCTAGATGGTTTCTGAGACAGCAAAAAGGAGAAAGTCATCTAGACACCTCTTCCTCCAACACCCCAGGGAACAACTGCAAATAGTTATGTCAGAAAATCCTAGTTAATTTACCATTAATATTAAGAAGGAACTAAAAATCATTTGACACAAAACTACTTTGATATAGAAGATGAAAAAAAAAAAAATTACCAGATGGTGAACACTAACAGGAAAATGCTCATACAGAGAAAATAAAAATTGTGATCAAATATTTTTAACGGACTAAAAAATATGAATGGAGGCATTGCTCTATAAAGGACGAAAACAAGATTAAATTAGTGAAACTAAATAAAAGGATGAAATATGTGAGCTGCCAATCTTTAAAAAAGAAGAAAAAAATAAAACCATCACAAATAAAAATAAAATCAGAATAAATTTTTGGAAAAAGAGATGCGGGAGGGGAAAAAAAGGGGGGGGGATAAAGAAAGCAGATATTGGAAAACAGGAAAAAATAAAAGGAAATAAAAAGTTAAAAATGGATATAGCTAAAATGAATACATTTATTGTTAAAAAGAAAGAAAAGAAGGGAGGGAGATAGGAAGGAAGGAAGAGGGAGATGGAAGGAGGAAAGGGAGGAGAAAGAGAAGAAGGAAGGAATATAGGGAAGGTGGGAGTAAGAGAGGGAAGAAGGCAGGAGAGAAAGAAGGAAGGAGGCATGGAGGAAGGGAGGGAGGAAATGAAGAAGGGAGGAAGGGAAGAAGTTCAGAATATATAACCTGATGATTTTAGTCCTCCTAGCTACTGCATTTGGACTCTCCCTCTGTTTAGCAATAAAAGCCCAGGTGAAAACAATGTATTCTTGCAGAGGTACTTGAGAGTATTTTACAAATGCTAGATGGACGGAACTTCCCTGCCCAGAATGAAATTCAATTGTGACTCCAGAGGGAAAAAAAAAAAATCCAGGAATTGTAGTTGCTCCTGTGATAAATGGGATGGAGCAATTAGAAGTATCTACTCTAGGGATGATGGGTAAAGATCACTGTGGAGGCCCTAATATTCACCACCTCAGCATATTCACAAAGAAATCAGTACGAAAGAGACATAAGCTCAGCTAAAGAACCATGTATTACACTCCTGACACGCTGAGCATACCATCTAGAAAGCTTTTCTAAGTATTAGTTATATTTAGCAAGATATGACTTGGAAAACCATGACAAAAGAATTCCTAAGACTATTAAGCATCTTAACTGTAAAATATTAATAGTACATATAGTAGAATGTAAATGTGATACGCATTGAGACTATATAGATCATACAATTAATAAAAGTTGGGTAAGGTAAGGGGAGAAAGGGAAGAAATAGATGTAAATCTGCTGAATGTCTAATCCCCAAGAGAAGAGTCAAACCATAACTTTTAAAACCAGCAAATAAAATAAGAGAAATGTAAGTATATTTAATAGTACAAAGGTAAATATGCAAAGCTTAACTTAAAAAAAAAAAAAGTTGCAATCGGTCATTTCCTACTCACAGTGATCCTATAAGACAGTGTAGAACTGCCCCATAGGGTTTCCAAGGAGCGGCTGGTGCATTCAAACTGCTGACCTTTTTGGTAACAGCCAAACTCTTAGCCACTGTGCCACCAGGGCTCCATAGTGACTAAAATTTTCAGTGAAATTGAGGAATATGGAAGAGAAAAGGTATTATTTTCATCACTGCTTGTAATGACTGTGGGAACCCTGGTGGCATAGTGGTTTAGTGCTATGGCTGCTAACCAAGAGGTCTGCAGTTTGAATCCACCAGGCACTCCTTGGAGACTCTATGGTGAGTTCTACACTGTCCTATAGGGTCGCTGTGAGTCAGAATTGACTAGATGGCAGTGGTTTTTTTTTTTTTATAATGATAAATAAATGACGTACTGAGGAGATACAATTACATTTATAAACTTCTAAATGATACATCTAATTAGATAACTCATTAGATATCTGTCAAGAAAGACAGCTAAAAAACACAACAAAAATAAACACAACAAAATAGCACACACACACACAAAAAACACCGCCTAGTCCTACAGCTAAAACTGTACTCACAGGAACACTTAGAACTTAATACTCATAATGATAATCAATTAAGAATGAAACAAATAACCAGCCGACTAAAATGGTTAGAAAAGTAACATAAATAATCTGAAAATAAGCCGAAGGGAAAACAAGCAAAGGGACAAAAGAAAAGAACCGGGAACAAAAATAATACTGGTCAAAAACAAAGAAAAATTGGAAAAGATCAGAAACTCTAATCACAAAGAGTTGACTTCCATTATATACAATAATCACGCTGAAATTGAGTGGGAAAATGCCAACTACCTAATAAACATCAGTATAAGTGGTAAACTGGCTGGTCACAAAAAAGGACACATAAGTGCTTTTTAAATACATGAACAGTATCAACTGCGCTTGTAATAAAATACAGAACAATTAAAGCTACATTAAGATACTATTTTCACCGACTTTTTTAGTTCTAGCTATCAACGAAGAATGCTGTATATTTGGGGGAGTATTGTGAGTTGTCAAAATGATTTAGAAGACCACAGATGTTTAGGCAATAGAGGACATTGACATTGACTCCCTGTAATTAGTGGTATAATCTTATAAAAGGAAAAAAAAAAAAAAAAGTTTTCCTGTTCCACAAAATTTTCAAATGTTTTGTCAGTCATTCATGTATTTAAAGAGTTGTTTATCAACATCTGTTTTTAGTTACAGAAGCTGTATCTGGTTTATATATTTTCACAAAATATTTAGAGGAGGGAGTTAAAGTTAGATTACATTTTCCAGTGGAAAAGCTAATTTATGAATCAATAGAAGTATCCACTTTGTTTTTGCAAATTTATCGTGAGCTATTTAAAATTTTGGACTATTGCATCACCCATGCCAACTCCACTGGAGGTATCTGAATTACAACAGAACACACCTCCATCAGGACACCCATTCTGTATAGTACAATCAGCTGACTACTTAATATAGCTTCTCATCTAATAACCCCCTATATTAAATATTGAAACACATTTTCTTGAAAGTGTGTTTCTTTTCTTTCTCCTCTATATTAGAATTATAGAATCATATTGAGTTGTTTTTGAAATTATGTGGAAAAACAGGTACAGAGTAAAACTGACTGCAGCATATTCCAGGAGGCATTACAAATATTCGGTACAAAAAAAAAAAAAGAAGCCCTGAGTCAAATAGAACTGAGAATGATTGGCAGATCTGTCAAACAAAATAAATTCGGATTTAGAGGGAGAGGCTTTATTCAGAAAGAAAGAATATTGCATTACAAAGAATGCTTCAATCTCAGAAATCTGTAAGTGCCTCAAAATCAAATAGGGAAAGGCTTTTCTTTTATAGGGTAAGGAGGAGTAAGCAGTAAGGGAAAACCTGGGCAGACATGGAGGGAATAAACAGATGGCATGACCAGAGTGGTCTGAGAGGGAAAGGGTTAATGCTAGGGTTAAGCTGATCAGGGGCTTGCTCAGACTGCATTTTAAGTTCTTACTCAGACTTGGCAGCAAACAAAGCCCTCTTCTTCCTACAAAAGAGAACATGGATCTTAGACTCTCTCAGACTCTCTGTAATTAGTAGTATAGATTTATAAAAAAAAAAAAAGACTCATAAGGTAGCTCTTTCAAGGGGAAATTTTATCTAATTTAACCCTCCATGAGTCGGAATTGACTGGATGGCAGTATTTTTTCTTTTTTTAAATATTTTGTTAAAACATATAAACCAGATATAAGTTCTACAACCATTAAAAAGCAAACGAAGAAGAGAAGCCTGGTCAAGGCAAAGCAGAGGGTAAGAAATGGGCAATTGTGAACACTTAGTTATAACAAATTGGCAAAAATCTAAATGTTTAATAGTACATTCATTTGGCAAAGCTACAGGGAAATAAGCATTTTCAAATATTGCTGGTGGGTGTGCAAACTGGTACAATTCTTAGGGCTAAAAATCCCTATGGGTATTTGGAATCATCTGTAACATTTACTAATCGGGATGCCATTTCATGTCTGTGACTCACTTTAAAGATGTGATGGCATGTATAATATGACATTTGCACAAGATTATTCATTGCAGAATTGATTTACATTCATACAATAAAATACTATGTACCTTAAAAAAAAAAAAAACGAGGAAGCCGTACCTGTTCTTATATGAAAAGGTCTTCGAAATATTTTATTGAATGAAATAAGCAGAATAGCGTGCTCTCTGTTGTATAAAGAAAAAGAAAAATAGATCTATATGTTTGTATTTTATTATATGTGCTTTAAAGGAAACCTCTAGAAGTCACAAATCCTGAAAAACAGGAATCACCTCAGTGTGTTATGGTGGGAGAGTTGTCTGTTAAGAAAATGGACTGTTGGCGAACAAAAACGGGAGGTTAGCTTTCCACTGTATCTTTTTAATTCAAATTATGTAACCCAGTGATGTATTAATAGTAAAACTAAATTAAAACAAAGGTAAAATATCATTCAACTTTCTGGTTATAAATTATATCCTGAATCTTTTCAATATAAAGTCTTTCTTGGACTGTCTCACGGAAAAATTCACATACAGCTATTAATACGAGGAAAATCTAATTAGCACATGAATAACAGATTGTTAGTAAAAAGCTTAACATGTATTGATCTCCATTGTTAAATTCATACCATGCGGTGTTGAGTCCTTTAATCCCTGCCAGGTTATTAAAGTGCCAAAAAGCAGCCACACATTAACAGTGACATAATATGGCAAGGCACTTCCCGACTGGCAAGAGTAATCAGGAGAAGGTTGCCTATTTGTGTTCTTTAAACAAGCATCATCAGGCTAGAAAGGAAACGAATTCAAGCTTTCTCCACTGGGTGAGGATTGAGGAAACTGAGGGAGTCTATCAAATCCTGTTGCCATCTCAACAAAAAAGTTCCCATTTTACTCTTCAGTGTAAATTTTCTTGCTTTGTTTAAGGAAAACAAAGAAAATTTTGGTAGAGGGTCTTTATACCAGTTTTATGTAACTGCTTATAAGGCTTCTTTTGTATCCTGTCTTAGATATCTCAGCAGAAATATTACATAATTTGTATTTGGAAAAATTGAGGCACACAGTGGCTATGATCATTATATTGCACACTGAGACACAGTTCTAGAATACCCACTGAGAGGGAACTAGAGGAGCAACAAGGGAGCCCTGGTGGCACAGTAGTTAAATGCCTGCTGCTAACCGAAGGGTGGACAGTTCAAACCCACCAGCCACTTGAACCCACCAGCTGCTCCACAAGAAAAAGATGTGGCAGTCTACTTTCATAAAGATTACAACCTAGGAAACCCAGTAGAGGCTGTTCTGCTCTGTCTGATAGGGTCACTGTGAGCCGGAATTGACATGACAGAAATAGGTTAGAGAAACAGTTAAGAAGGAAAAGGGATGAGTGTGGGGATGGTACTGGTTACTTAGTGAGTATTCTGTTTATACTTAAGAGTATTTGTTTGGGATGGCTTGGAAGAGACAAATAAAATTCATGGTGTTTATAAAGCAGCTGAATTACTCAATGAATGTCCTTAAATCCATTAAAAAAAAGAAGAAAACTAAGATTGAACACTGCTGCAAATAAAAAGACTATCTGAAACCTTTACCATGATAACATGCATTTATATATCTCAACGTATTTCAAGTTATATAGCTGGGTTAACAACCAATGTGAACAAAGTTTGGTTTTCTATCTTTTATTTTAATATTTTAATCAAAATTATTTTTTGTTGATTGAAAAGATATATTTGGTACATCAGCAAAAATGCAGTGCATGGCATCGATAAAGAACAGTGACGAATCTGTCAAACATTTCATAACATGGAGGAACCTGGAAGGCATTATGCTGAGCAAAATTAGTCAGAGCCAAAAGGACAACTATTGTATAAGACCACTATTATAAGGTCTTGAGAAATAGTATAAACTGAGAAGAACACATACTTTTGTGGTTACGAGGGAGGGAGGGTGGGAGAGGGTTTTTTATTGATTAGTTAGTAGACAAGAACTACTTTAGGTGAAGGGAAGGACAATACTCAATACACAGAAGGTCAGCTCAAATGGACTGGACCAAAACAAAGAAGTTTCCGGGATAAACCGAATGCTTCAAAGGTCAGCGAAGCAAGGCTGGGGGTTTGGGGACTATGGCTTAAGGGGACTTCTAAGTCAATCGGCAAAATAATACTATTATGAAAACATTCTGCATCCCACTTTGAAATGTGGCATCTGGGGTCTTAAATGCTAACAAGCGGCCATCTAAGATGCATCAATTGGTCTCAACCCACCTGGATCAAAGGAGAATGAAGAACACCAAGGTCACACGACAACTATGAGCCCAAGAGACAGAAAGGGCCACGTGAACCAGAGACTTACATCATCCTGAGACCAGAAGAACTAGTTGGTGCCCGGCCACAATTGATGACTGCCCTGACAGGGAGCACAACAGAGAACCTCTGAGGGAGCAGAAGATCAGTGGGATGCAGACCCCAAATTCTCATAAAAAGACCATACTTAATGGTCTGACTGAGACTAGAGGAATCCCGGCGGTCATGGTCCCCAGACCTTCTGTTGACCCAGGACAGGAACCATTCCTGAAGACGAATCATCAGGCATGGAAGGGACTGGACAATGGGTTGGAGAGAGATGTTGATGAAGAGTGAGCTACTTGTATCAGGTGGACACTTGAGACTGTGTTGGCATCTCCTGTTTGGAGGGGGGATGGGAGGGTAGAGAGGGTTAGAAACTGGCAAAATTGTTACGAAAGGAGAGACCGGAAGGGCTGACTCACTAGGGGGAGAGTAAGTGGGAGTGTAGAGTAAGGTGTATATAAGCTTATACGTGACAGACTGACTTGATTTGTAAACGTTCACTTAAAGCTCAATAAAAATTATTAAAAAAAAAAATGCAGTGGATGATGTAAGACTTTCTATCTGTTCTTATATGTTCAAGTTTTTTTTTTTTTTTTGCTAAATTGTGCCTTATTAGTTTAGAATGTCCAATTCTAAACCAGTACAGAATGTCCAATTCTAAATCAGTATAGAATATCCAAACCAAAAAAACCAAACCCGTTGCCATCGAGTCAATTCTGACTCATAGGACCCTATGGGACCTTATAGAACAGAGTAGAACTGCCCCACAGAGTTTCCAAGGAGTGCCTGGTGCATGCCAACTGCCGACCTCTGGGTTAGCAGCTGTAGCACTTAACCACTACACCACCAGGGATTCCATAGAATGTCTAGTATAGAAAAAACAATGGAACTAGAAGGTTACAACTTTCTTCTTAATTATTTTTCCTGTTATATTGAACTTTGAAGAAAAGAAATTCTGAATGTTTTGGAGAATGAAAAAGGAATTAAATATTTTATTAGAAAATCATGTATTACTGTTCACGAGTACTGTCTTATTCTATTTTATATTAGGAAAATGATGTTTATTAAATATTAGCTATGCATAGAGGTGGAATAAAGATGTGGCAGTCTGGTTCCATAAAGATTACAGCCTTGTTAACCCTATGGGCAGTTCTACTCTACCCTATTGAGTCGCTATGAGTCGGAATTGACTAGAAGGCAATGGATAGGCAGCAGAGCCAGCATGTATATTATTTTATCTAATCTTAAAAGGTAAATATCATTTTACTCATTTACTGAATAAGGCACATCAGTTGTGAAATGATTGTATGATTTCCTTTTGCTTTCTGAATCCAAAACCCATTCTCATTCTGTTGAACTGAATATCTATGGGCTGTATTAACCCATTGTATGAATAATGCTAGTTTTTTTTATTATTAGTATTCCTTCATATTAAGGAATGCATGGATTTATTTCCTTTTAAAAGACTGTTCCCAAACTAGAAGAGCCTCACAAATATTTTTGTCAACAAGTCTCTCAAATACTTTTGTAAACAATTTTATTTAAAATAACAACTTTAATAGAGCTGTCAAATCAATCATTTACAATCTGCCTAAAAGCAATCTGCTTATCTTTCATCAGTTATTACCAATATGCCATTGAGTAGGTGAAATGCATAATCTCAGAGAATTAATAAATAAGGTAGGACACAGTATTCTATTTTAGGTCTGAAATAAACTAATTCAAGTTTTCATCTATTCGGTTTGGAGTATGTGATTATATTTCACTGGCAAAAAGATGATAGCAATATGAATCATCCCAAGTAGAGGCTCTGAAGAATTTATCTATAAAAGAAAACATTAGTTCATAACTTCATTTGGATGGTCAAACTGTTGTCCAAAATCCAAATAATCTAAAGGTAGTGAGAATACTCTATCAGGCTATTAGTGTCCCAATGTTTCTCCATCGTATTAGAATTACATTTATTTAGAGTTCAATCTAATAGAAAAACATAATTAACGAGAAAGTTATAATCACCTAGCTTAAGGGTAAACAATTATTTTTTCTAACATAATTAAACATTCTAAACTAATAAAGCATTATTTAACAATTAACAACTTTAATTACATCATTGATTATTCTTCTAGAAAACTAAATATAGTTTTCGTTTCTTTTGAAACTCATACATATAAAATAATGCATGAAACATATTTAATTTAAATAATAATAATAAAATGTGCACACATATATCCTCTACCTAGCTTAAGAAGTAGTATATTCCTAGTACCTCAGGAAATTATTGTAAGACACTTTCCAATCTTATCCACCTCTCCCAAACCAAAACTTAAATCCTGCTCTGAATTCTGAATTTTTTGTATATGTATTAGTTTATTAAGGCTACTGTAACAAAATACCACAAATTATATGACTTATAAGAACAGAAATTTATTGTCTCACAATTCTGGAGGCTAGTAGTCTGAATTCAGAGTGTTGACAGGACTGTTATCTTCAAAGGTTCTAGGGGAAAATCCTTTCTTATCTGCCTCAGCTTCAGGAAGCCCCAGAGATCCCTTGGCTTGTAGCAGTAGCATCACTCTGTCTTCATAAGATCATCTTCCGTCTTAATGTGTCTCTGTGTCTCTTCTCTTTTATAAGGACACCACACAGATTGGGTTAGGACCTGCTCTATCTCCTCCAGGATAATCTTGTGTCAACTAGTAACATGTTCCAGGGCCCGATTTCCAAACAAAGTCACATACACAGGGATTAGGTTTTCAGCATATCTTTTTGTAGACACAATTCAATCCATAGAGGTACACAAAATAATGTATTATTTATTTTTGACTGATTTTGAATTTTATATTTAAATGTAGTCATGTTGCATACACTCATTTTTTTTTTTTTGTTTTTGGGGGGTCAACATTGTTTTTATAATATTCTTCCATGTTGATGTCTGTAGCTGTAGTTTATTTTTTTCTGGGTATAGTATTTCATCTATAATTTACATACATTTAAGGAGCTTTTTTCTTTCCTTTTTTATTTTTCGATTATGTGTAGAGCTCCTTTGCACAAAATTCTATTTATCTTTATAAGTGAAAGGGCTGTCTGCTATCCTCTAAGAGAACTATGTCTTTTATACATTTGTTAAATCTATGATTTTTTCTTAATTAAAAACTCACTAAATATTTAGAGACAATGTTTACCAAGTTAGAAATTGAATAACTGCTAGTCCATGGCTTTCCTCCCTGGAAATCTCTCAGGAGTGACTTGTGTACTTAGATATGGCTGTTTAATGTATATCAAAGTATGTCAAGAATCATGAGTCTCCACAACATTTCATTAACTTCACATAATCCCCCTGGTAGACAAAGTTATTACAAGCATTTCTTTTTTTTTTAAAATAAGACTTTCTTTTCACTAGCCAAGCACATTCAGGTCTGAGTGGTTCTTATTCCTAAATTGTCCAGTTTAAATTCTTCCATTCTTTGAAAATATATGTCGCAGATTCTTTAGTTCACCCCATATGTTTAACTGCCACTTTCTCATATCTTGTATTGTTCCACTTTATGGTACTCTTGTAGCCACTATTATGGCAATCTTACTTCAGAAAGATGGCAAACCTTGGCAATTCTCCTGAGGAGAACACGAGTGAAGTTCTCTTGCCAAGATTACGAATGGAACCTCTGAATTACCTGACTCAGTGGTTCCGATTCCAAGTGCACATCAGATTCTCTTGGGAAATTTTAAAAATATACTGATGATTGGGCACGATTCCTAGGGCTCTCTCTTTAGTTTGCCCCAGATTGAACCAATGAATTACTTTTTCTTTGTTTTGTTTTCTTTCTTTTGTTGTGTTTTGTTTTAAAACTTCCTGTGGAATTGAGTATGCTACCAGTATTGAGAAATTCAGTCTGATTCTCTGACTCTGGAATAGGGGGTAAGTTATGGCAATGTCGTTAAGCTCATTAGAGTGAACCTTAATTTGCAAAGTCAAAGGTTAGCCAGCTTTCTCTTAATGTTCCAAAACTTTTTAGGAGGAAATTTCAGTGTTATAGAATCCTCATAGCTTACTCATTAAAATAGTACATGTCCTCTGCATAGCAACTAACTTGAAATGTCAGGTTCAAAAATAGGTTACTAAACAAGTAGAGATACCAGTATTCTTGTCCTTAAAATATGGGGTGGAACACATGCCAGCAGATCAAGTGCCTTGTCTTTTAAGTGCAGCCATATTAGACAAAGGGTAATCATCCATGCTTCTCAAAATACGTAATCCTCTAACAATCCACATCAGCTAGGAAACGTCTTTAATGTGCTGTTTCCTGCACTTTTTCCTCTAACCTTATGTCTCTTTTATTCCAAGTCAATCTTTTAAAATTTCCTAAGATATCCTTCAAAATGCTTAGTTTGCTAATAACTCCTTTTCTGGAATTTAACGTAGTGGTGGATTATTTCTTTTTGAAATCTTTACAGTTGTTACAAATGCAAGATTAAGCAGAGGAGTGAAACAGAAAAGAAATAAGAAGATATGGGTACAAATTTAACATGGGATAATAAACAATGACTTGAAATTTGGGGGCCTTGTAAAAAAGAAAAGTATCACAGATATAAAAGCAGTGATAAATTTTATAAATAACATATACGTTAAGAAATGTTATAAATGCAGCTTCTTTTGGGAATAGAGAAAATCTTGTAGTGGTTTCCAGACATCTCTCTCTCTCCCTTCCTCTCTCTCTCGCAATCTCGTACAGTAGGTAAGAATGAAACAATTACTAAAGGGTTACTTTACTTTGAGGAAAATATGAGGGTTAATGAGGTATTTAATGACAGATTATCGCAATCTTTTCTCAGTAAATAGGAAGTGACCTCAGCTGAACAAGGGTGAAGATTATGGTATGAGAAGAAATGAGAGTTTAAGATAAGACACTGAGAGAGTAATCAGAATACCAGTGACCCACAACAAAACTCAAGTGTAAATTAGAAACCATGAATACGTACTAGATCAAGTTTTTATGTCTCTTCCTGTTTTTCCAAAAGTGCTTTTTTCCTCTCGGTGTGGTGGCAGACAGTGAGAGAATGTGGATATAGAGTGGGTGTGGAGTGTATATAGACATAAGTTAATTTATTAATCATTCAAATTTTATGTCATTCAACAGTTATTTAGTACTTACGATGTGCTACCAAAAGAAAAACCTATTACCATCGAGTTGATTCCAACTCGTAGTGACCCTAGTGCTGTGCAAATCAAGGTAAACGAGAAGAATTTTCTGCCTTCTATGACTTTATTGGCTGTGAGGCAATAGATGTTTAAAGAGGTTGATGGTATATTTTGTGACATGTTTGTAACTAGTTTTCTTATGCACAATTAAATTATTAACTAATTTGCAAGGAAAATCTTTTTTTTTTTTCTCCAAAACATTTATTAGTCTCTAGTACAATAAATTTGGACATTTTCAAGAGTTAAATGGTAATTGTTATGTCATTACAGATTTCACAAATCAATAGGAAAAGAAATACCTGCTCAAGAAGCATTCATTATCATGTTCATAATTTCCACCCAACTGATACATACTAATCTCTGTAAAAACTCTGACAATTATGTTTTTATACAGATTCTAAAGGAAATACGTATAGTGAAATGGGAAAAAAAATCTCCAAAAAATTACTCTCTAGATTAAAACTAGTAAAAAAGTAGCAATATATAAATAACCTTAGTTCAACACATTTCAATCTGATTAATCTGATTAACCCGTTGTTGTTGAGTTGATTCCGACCTACAGGACAGAGTAGAGCTACCCCATAGGGTTTCCAAGGAGTGACTGGTGGATTTTAACTGCTGACCTTATGGTTAGCAGCCAAGTTCTTAACCGCTGTGCCACTAGGGAGATAGGAGATAATTATTTTTTAGAGGGAAAATGGCTTTATAAGAAGAAACAGTAGTTAAAACTTATTATGCAAATGTTATAGACTTTGTCTGATTTTGTGTTCTTAACATATTCATAGATGATAAACAGAGAGCAGTTACTTGTTTGAATATGAAAGTAAAAATCTTGTTTTCTCTTTTTGTATTTTCCCATGTCATTGTTTTTTAATTGAATCTTAATACTGATGAAAATATAGGTGAAAAAATAATTTAAAACGTAAGGCAACTTGAGGAAATATTAAAACATATTAATTTGATTTGCATTTCATTTTTTGTAAGAGTCTACTGAAGTCCTTTGCTCATTTTTTGATTGGTATTTTTGTTTTTTCTGTTAAATTTTAAGTGTTCTTTATATATATCCTGGATATTAAACCCTTATCCGACATATGGTTTCCAATATTTTTTTCCAGTCTTCTGATTTCCTATAAGTTGCAACAATGTTTCATATAGAAATGTGGTGTTGGAAAATATTCACATTGCAAAATTCACTCAACATTTTATATTAATTAGAGCAGTGAGGCGATCTGGTGTCCCGTGTCAAGACTCTGAAGAGCCCTAAACTAAAATGCATCTGTCGTATCTGTGTGTGTGTGTGTGTAGGGTGAATGGTAGATAGGGTAGCTCATTAAGATGCTTCTATTTACTATAGTTCTAATTCATCTTTTTTCCAGTTTTTTCCCAAAAGCATAGACCAAGAATTTGAGTAATTAAAATGCAGGACAGATGGCTTTTGAAGGGAAGGAATATTTGGTAATCTTAACTCACGGAAGTTACCTGAGACATTGAGAGTCCTACTGTGAAAACCGAAATTAACATGAAAATATTTGATCCCAGGAAACAGTTATCAGTAAGGAGGACAAGATACTAAACATTTCCTTGTCTATTTCATGATTTCCTTAAAAATCTACCTTCAATAAAACAGATTATAGCTTCCCCCCTCCAAAAAAAAAAAAATGATTTGCATATTAAAAAATATGATTTGCATATTAAAACATTCTAAAAAATAAGTGTTGACATTTGGAAGCTATTTGCAAGGGAAAATTAGAATTTCAAATTTGTATCTTTCTTGTACTTCAAAGACACATTGAAAGTTAGTTGTGCACAGTTCTCATTTAGATCTTTATGCTTCTCTCTTCTATCATGTTCTCTTTTTTTTTTCTCTACAACCTGAGAACAATATTTAAGTTATTTTTCTGCACCAAAGATTTATTTTTCCCACTAATATGTTGCATATTTTAATTATCCTGTCTTCTTGGTTTGCTTACAATCTTTCCTAATCTCATCCAAATCTATTTTTGTATCTGTCTGTAGAATTATTTTATTTTTCTGAGAGGGGCTGTGTGTTTTGAATTATACTAAGAGAGAAAAATAGATGATTTCTTAACTTCTTTGACCGTTTATGCTATATTGTTCCCATATGCTTGACATTTTTTCTAGATTTCTCAGGTGGTTATTTATTTTTTTGGCTATTGAATGGAAAATTATCAAGACCTATGGACATGCAAACTGGCTTTGTAGGCTCTCCATGGTTCCTTGACCCCACTCATTGGCCTCGTGGTTATTAGGCTTCCTGGCTTTTTGTTATAAACTTAAATGGTTAATTCACAGTTCCTTCTCCCTAAAAGAAACAAAGCAGAATAAAAAACAAAGAAAACAAAAAACATGGAAAATTCCAGAAGGGATGTGTGCTAATAATAAAACAAAAGATTAAAGTTCAGTCCAGTCTAGTGTTCTTCCCTTTAAAGATCATTTTAATTAAACAAAACAAAAACAAAACAAAACAGTTGTCTTAGTTTTATGGATTGGAATAATAGATAATTGAGCAGCAGGATAACACCTGGAGAGATCTGATTCCAGCCACTAGAAACAAGTTCTGCCCTCCCTCAGAGCTAAGACTACCTCAGACCCTGGGATATGGAAACAGCTTTGCCAAAGAAGAGTTTCAAGTATCCCATTTGAACATGAGGCAGCTTTTACTGAGATAAAAATTTTTATTCTTTTTCATCTTATTTTTACCCTAACTTCAGCCTGTTTCCAGGTAAATTGGATGTTCTTCTTCAGAGTCTGAGCCCGGGCCAGCCATAGCGCATATGGCAATGGCCTGGAAGGTTTATTCATGCATTTTCCACATGCACTTTAAGAAGGCTGTGTAGCAGGTCTACTGCAGTGGATAGACCTCTTCCTCGTACAGTTATCCCAGTTACTTCATCTAACTGTTGGTGCCCATAGTAGCTGAATTAGAAAAAAAAAAAAAAAAAATTTTTTTTTTTTTAAGCAGCTCTTTTTTACATCTATATAAATTCCTGTTGTCTGTAAAGATAATATTTCTCTAATCCTTCGAGGGCACAGTGCTGCAAAAGTTCCATACAACACAGAAAACTAAAAAGAATACTTAGAATTTTAGTCTGCTTCATCTGCATTGAGAAATAACACCACGGTTTATTTTTTTCACCAAGGACAATGTGGGGGTTATTTCATATTTCTCTTAGAAAGACCCCATTTTGAAAATATTTCCAATACAAGAGAATCTGTCATGAAGGTAAATTGTTGCACAAGTTTGAAAATCCAAATGACTAACAGATTTTAAAGGGTGGTTCTGCCTATAAAATTAAAAAGTTATATGCCACCCTTGACCTGTTGGCCCACTGCATCCATGTCTCTGTCAGGCTCTCCCTTGGCTTTGATGGAGCCACTGTGCTTCAGGGGAAAGGATGGTGGTCTTAGAAATGAAAGTTTTTTATATTTTCTTTTCTGCTTAGCCCAACTTTCCTTCCTGACCCTCACTATGGCTATTCCTGGCCACTGGCTGGGCTTCTGCCCACTTCATCAAGAACATGCATCTACTATTGCCTCTCTTTAAACCTTAAACCAAATATCCCTTGAAGTCTTCTTTAAACCAAACAATAGTTTAGCTTAATTAGCAAAGAATGTCTGCCTTGAACATTGTGCTTTTTTAAAGAACTATCTATATGGGATCAAATCAACAACAGCAACTAAAAAGGTTAGATAGGATGCTTACAGGGCAATGGGTTTATGTGGGGGAAGAATAATTTGGAAAAGGAGGATGAGAATGCTGGTACATCTTGGAGAATATAATCAATGTCAGTGAATTTTACTCATGTAGAAATAATTGAATTGATGTATGTTCTGCTGTGTGTATTTTCAAGAACAATTTGAAAGAAGAAAAAGAAAATGCTTCTACTGGTTATAGCTGCAAGAAAATCAGAGGGTAGCTCTTTTAGAATGCCACTGATATGCAGTCATAATTGTTATCTTAAACAAAGCACAAATTAATTTGTGACCACATACTAAGGGGTGGCTGGTTCTGCTTGTTTCTCTTTTACTTAAGTCATATTGAAGCTTGGGATGTTTCAGGAGGAAACACCGAGCTGGTCCACATTGTCTTACTTTCATTTTGCCCACTTGCACTATCTTTAGCTGAGATTCCTAAACTCAGTGTATGGATACCATAAGTCCACGATTTCTGGCATAGATGTAGATTGTTTGCTGATTTTCTTTATAGGTTAATACGGGGCTAGAGATTTCAGTGTGACCTGTACGTTGGAGCAAGAGTTGAGGAAGAAACTATTTGGCATATGTGTTGACTTTACTTATAAAAGATCTCCTGTCTCCACATTGATTGAAAAATTATTAGTTACTTCAAATACAGTGTATAGAAAGCTGGCAAGAGCAATACCTTACTGGTGCTCAGTCAACGTGAAAATGTTATTATAGCATCCAGTGTAACCGATTTAGGACTTCACTGTTCAGTTTCCTCATCGGTACAATGGATAAAAAAATAGCAATATTATGAGCTTCAAAGTGGTCCCACAAAACTAAAAAAACCCAAAACAAAATACATTTATAATGTTTTGAATGGACTTAATAAACTTATTTTTTTCTTCTTCTCCTCCTTCTTCATTAATATCATTACAAATTATGATTATTATATTTAGTCAATGGCTTCAGCTCTAGGGGTGAGTAGAATTGCTCAAACCGCACTTCCCAGGACTTAAACTCTTTTACAACTCTATTTCATGCTTACAAAAAAAAAGCAGTACCATAATTCCAAACTAAATATAGGGAAGTTGGTAATACCAACTATTTTGTAATCTTTCTGATGTTCTAGTTCACTAGGTACCACTCGGTCTCTTTAAAATAATTCATCCTAACCTTCCCAGCCTTCTCAACATTTGCACTCCACTACAAACTGAAAGGTTGGCAGTTTGAACCCACCCAACAGTGCCATGGTGAAAGGCCAGATCTGCTTTTGTAAAGTTCACAGCAGAGAAAATCTATGGAGCTTAGTCTTGCTCTGTAGACACCAATGAGTTTTACTCTGGTAAAAACAAAAACAGTAAAGTGGACAGGCGGTATGATTGTTGCAGGGATTGTGCAGGTTCTGAGTCAGACTCCAGTATTTAAACCCATTTCTGCCACTTGTTTTATATGTAACCTTGGGCAAGTAACTTAAAATCAGTGCGGCTCATACTCCTATTCTGTAAACCAGAGCTAATAATAACCCCTACATCAATCAGTTACTGGGAAGATTAAAAAAAGCATCATGAAATACTACAGTGCTAGACATAAGGCATTAATGGAATAACTGGCTATTATTCTTTCATTATGATTATTATTAATGATTAATAGTATGGATAAATCAGGACCCTAAACTAAAAATTCTCATGACTTCTCTGCTCTCTGTTAGTCATGAGATCTGCTACTAGTTTTTAAATGGGAGCAAGAGACGGTTACAACTCCTGCCTTCACCATCCAAGATACATTTTAAAATGAAATTGTGTCTGGCTTATATCACCTGTCCTGCTTGTTTGGCATATGGCAAACATGAAGCTGTTTTCAAAATCTGCGTCTTCAGCCCTGAGAACACCTTACTGGCCATCGTGAGACTTTTTTTTTTTTTTTTTAAATAAAAAATAACATTTTGCTAATCAACAAACCTAGAAATTATATCAACTGAATATAAGCTATGTCCAAATTCTTTCTAAAGAAGTTTAAACGTGGAAGCAAAAGATCACTGTCTGTGTTAAATGCTGAAAATACCCCGAATTTCATTATGTCTTCATGTTTAAATCACTTTATAAGTTGTTACAAATAATGTACTGATTTTTTTTTTTTTTTTTTGAGATTCAATTAGTTAAAACAGATGGATCATTTGGGTCACTCTCCTGAAAAGGCTATTAACTAATTGATACATTTATGGGCTAAATGTTTGTGCCCTGAAATTTAATACCACTTTCAAGGGACTGCAGAACATAAATTCCAAAGGAAAATAACTGACTGAATTAATCCCTTCTAGCTCTTTTTTTTTTTAGCTCAGAAGGATCACGCCCAATTGTGCTACTTTAGTATGAGAACGGAGCTTTATATCAACGCTGCCTTCCAAATAGTGAGAGAGTGCATATCTTTAATAAATCAATGACTTTCAGACTCGGAGCATATTAAATGAGTCCTAAATAGTACTTGGCTTTATGCTCTTATTCAAAAAAAAGACTTGTAATAAAAAAAATACAGCTCTCCATTGTTCTAAAAAAGGAATTTTTATTCCACCCACTTCTCCAGGGTGTGTTAAGGTACATTAATAACTAATGTAGTAAATAAATATAGATAAAAAGTAACTAATCATGTAAAGTAAGTAAAAATACCAATACTTTATTACATTTGGAATATGGCAAAATATTTAGGAGGCCAACAAGAAAAGTTATTCCATTAAGAATATAGACTACCTAGTTAGTTTTTTTTTTTTTTTTTAGTTAGAGGCACATTCAAATTCCTTTCTGTCACAGCATTATTTTTACCTGGTTGCCTGACAAACTTGTTTTCTTTGTTAGGCCTTCATCCCTACCCTAATGGATGTTTATTTTCCTCCGTCCTCTATAATTAAAAAAAAAAAATCGTTGCCATCAGGTTGATTCCAACTTACAGCGACCCTATACATAGAACTTCCCATCAGGGAGCAGCTGATGGATTGGCACTGCTGACCTTTCAATTAGCAGCCAGGCTCTTAACCACTGTGCCACCAGGGCTCCCACCTCTATAATAGCAAGGAGGAAAAAAAAAATATATATATATATATATATATATATATATATATACATTTCAGTCTTTCTTGATACTAACTCACCCTGAAGCTATAAAATATTTCTGGATCAATGTTTTTATTTGATGTAGATTTAAATTTACTGTGTTCATTTTCTGTCACTGCTGTAATAAGTACCACAAGCTTCCAAATCTGAAACCACATCTATTCTGACTCATAGCGACCCTATAGGACAGCGTGCAACTGTACCACAGGGTTTCCAAGGCTGTAAATCTTTAGGGAAGCAGATTTCCACATCTTTTTCCTGCAGGGCAGCTAGTGGGTTCTAACTACTGATATTTCCGTTAGCAGCCCAGTGCTTAACCACCGCACCACCAGGGTTTCTTACCACAAACTTGTTTTTGTTAGTTCCCGTCCAGTGGATTCCAACTCCTAGCAACCCTACAGGAGACAGAGCAGAACCTCCTCATAGGGTTTCCAAGGACCAGCTGGAGGATTTGAACTGTCAACTTTTCGTTAGCAGTGGAGCTTTTAACCACTACATCTCCAGGGCTCCACCACAGACTTAGTGACTTAAAACAACACTGATTTACTATAATTCATCAGAAGTCTAAAATATGTATCAGTGGACTAAAATCAAGCTGTTGTCAGGGCTATATTCTTTTTTGTAGGCTCCAGGAGGCAATCTGTTTGTTTGTTTTTTCCAGCTTCTAGAGGCTCTCTGAATTGTTTGGCTTGTCGTCCCCTTTCATCCTCAAAGTCAGCATGTCTGTTCAAGATCTTTCTCACATGGCTTTACTCAGACACTGACTCTTCTTCCTCTCTTCTACTCCACTATCCCAATCTCTGAGGCAGTATTATTGCTTTTGAAATTTGAATTGAGTCATTATTGTTGATTAATAAGTATAAATTGATGGATATTGATTCTCAAAATTAGATCACAGAAAGTTTCAATAAAATAATAAATCGTATAAATAATTCTGAACAGATACATGCTTTTTGTTGGATTCCTACCATAAAGCAGACACTGAAAGAAGGCTTGAATTCAGATAGTTAATATTTAGTAGGTGATTTCAGAAAGCACGAGTGAGGGAGTGGGGATTATGAAAGGGAGAAAAATTAATGCAAGTTACAATGACCAAGAGCAATGCTGGGAGCAACGGGGGCTCAATCTCACTGCAAACTTTTTTGAAAAATTGTGTAAGACATGTCAGAACTTTCCCATAGGAAGCTGTGGAGGCTGGATGTTTTCTACTGACTCTTGTCTTATTGGCTGATGGTTGGCCCCAGGGGAACGAGTATAAGCACAATTCCAGATCGCACTTGAGTATGGCAGAGCAAGGTCTTGTGGTTGCTGGGAAAGCTCTTGGAGAGAGGAACTCAGAAATGTCCAGTTGTTTAAGGTAGAAAGCTGTCTGAATGCAGGAAACAGTCTACAGAAGCTGCGGGTGAATTCAGAAGTCATCTGGCCAGATATGGGGTGGACAACACTATAATCCACTCCTCGCCTGTTCTGATCTTCACATGTCTTACACTAAATACACTGATACTTCAGAGTAGTTGCTGACTGTAATCTCTAAAAAAACCATCAAATGATAAGTTAATGGAACAATATATAGTCTATGTTGCTGAAGCCGATTCTGAGATTATAATGAATATAAATTGTTTGTCTTTTCTACCACCTATTTAATATCTGGAGTCCCTGGGAGGTGCAGATGCATAAGATTAAGGTTGGAAGTCCAAGTCTACCCAGATAGGCTTCAGAAGAAAGCCCTGGAGGTCTACTTTGGAAAAACCAGTCTTTGAAAACCCTGTGAAGCACAGTTCTACTCTGACACACATGGGGTCATCACAAGTCAGGATAGACTTGAGGGCAACTCTTACTATACTGATATTCTATATTTCTTGCATCCTTGGCCAGCAGTTCTACAACCCTAAGTGGCTTGCCTGTACCTGAGCCCTAGGTACCATACTATGTGATCACATTGCTTATTTGCTGCCATCACCAGGCAGGGGAGCACTCTGAGTCACTGTAGTGAATGACTTGAGTTCCAGAAGTACTCTTTCCTATCTCCCTCAAGACCATCATGGTTGAAACCATGACTTAGTAACTCATTTCTTTGTTGGACACTTACTCAGGACATGGCCCAAAATTGTGAGGTGGCAGTCCTAGTACAGTGAAAACTATGAGAGCCAGAACTCAGTGGGAATGCCTTGCTTTCTGCCTTTGACAGGGTGCAGCCTTATAACTTTTCTATTTCTTCTTCTAGTGGAACGTATTTGAATTTTCATTCTCTGACAGGTTTCCACCTTACACAGGTTCTGACTTTCTTAGGTTTTACTTTTTTAGGGTATGGGAAATTCTGATTATATCTGTGGATATAAACCTCACTCCTGCACACTCCACCCCATTCAGGAACCAGGATCTGTAAACTAAAGTTGCAAGGGTAGGAAGCATAAATTTCTCAAATTCGTCAGAGAGAGTCATTATGAGTAGAGTTGTTTCTACTTTCACCCTTTGGCCTTCTAGGAGTTGAAGATACAATATCATATATTCTGTATGGTTTTGAAATTCACACTGCGTTCTGGATGACAGATCCACACCTTGCAGGGTACAAACTACAGGCTGGCATCTTAGCTGACAATTCATTCCACATTCTATCAAACCAATATATTCTAGGTGATATATAGCAGATTACTATTTTGATGTCTCCATTGTCAAAATCCTTTGCCATAAGTTATTTCCTTGGCTCAAAGAAAAGTTCTGGAGAATTCCAGTTACATTGGAAGCACTGGCAGAAGCATTGTGGGCAGAGGAGTGAAAATCAGATCCAGTGCATGTACCAATTCTCGAAAGATGAATTACTGCATCCTTCAGAATGGCCAGGATCTTATGCAACCAACTCGATGTCAAGTGAACGGTCTCTTCAAAAAATGGTATCATATATTGAGTTCAGTGTCAGTCTTTGGTGTTTTAACCTCAGACATTCATCAGTGATAGCAGTAACATTGGAATTGATATGAGGATGATGTGAATAACACCATGACTCCATTGTTAGAGCATGGAATGATCAAGGACAACTGCAAAGACAGATTGAATCTAAGTAGTTTTATTCTTCAGTGAAAAGATAACAATGACTAATTTCCTTTTTTAATGCCGATAATAACTTGGATAATTTTCTTTTCTGTCTGTTGAAGAAATATTTATTGGGATGTTTTAACCCCAAATCTTCATACTGGGTAACTACTAAAACTGAATATAATTAATTATATAATATTTGCTATACAGAGACTATAAACCATGATGACTTTAAGGAAAGTGGCAAAAAATATTATATATGCCAAATACAAACAACTACAAAGGTGGCAAAAAATACCAAATATAAGCAACCCAAGCAAATATTATCCATTCCCATAAATTAAAACAGATACTTAAACTTAAGGGAAATGTCAAGAATAGGCAAAACTATAGAGACAAAAAGTAGATTAGTGGTTACCTAGGGCTGGAATCCACCAGATGCTTCTTGAAAACTCTATGGGGTACTGTGCCCTACAGGGTCGTTATGAGTCGGAATCAACTCTATGGCAAAGGGTTTAGTTTTTCGGTTTTGGTGGAGAAGGGAAGAGGAAGTAGAATGTGTAATGGACAATGACTGCAAACAGATAAACAGCTCATTTTTTAGGATAATGAAAAAGAAGAAAATACTCAAACACTCAATTATGGTGATGGCTGTAAATATACTAAATACCACTAAATTGTTCATTTTAAAATATGAATTTTATGTATATAAATTATCACAATAAAACAAAAAAAAACCTTACCCACTGCCGTTGAGTCAATTCCGACTCATAGACCCTATAGGACAGAGTAGAGCTGCCCCATAGAGTTTCCAAGGAGCACCTGGTGGAATGAACTGCGGACCTCTTGGTTAGCAGCTGTAGCACTTAACCACTACGCCACCAGGGTTTTCCTATCACAATAAAGCTATTAAAAATAGATGTAACCAAGATTATGTTCCATAAAAATGAGAGGTTCAAATATAAACTGCCACCCTCATTTCTTTGAGGACTAACCCCAGTGCCGTAGAGTCAATTCCAACTCATAGTGACCCTATAGGACAAAATACAACTGCCCCATAGGGTTTCCAAGGAACAGCTGGTGGATTCAACTGCCGACCTTTTGGTTAGCAGCTGAGCTCTTAACCGCTGCACACCCAGGGCTCCATTTGAGCACCAGAGCATGCTTTATATGGAATAAATTTTTTTTTCACTCCTTCATATAATTCTGAGAGAGCATTAGACTAGGACTGATAGTTAGTTGACTAAAAAACTAAGCATGTTCTATCTGAATATAAAAGTAGGTTGTTTGTTTCAGGAAAATAAGCACCACACTTCTTGCTTTGGGTAGAGAAATTGAGTTACAAATTCTAAACATTATTAATGGTATTGCTAACAATACACTGTTAAAAAAAGGAATCAATCTAGTAACAAGCTTGTATATTGTGTGGAGAGAGAGAGAGTAGTACTATGTAATCAGTGCAAATCTGAAATCAGAGAGTACACTTATTTTATCCTCCAGTAAAATCACTTAAAAATACACTGAGAGATCCACAGGGTTTCCATTGGCTAACTTTTGGGAGTAAATCTCAGAATCGGGCCTTTCTTCCTAGTTTGTCTTAATCTGGAAGCGCCCCTGAAACCTGTTCAGTATCATAGCAATGCATGACACATCACTGGTGGCCAGGTGGTGCCTGCACAAATGGTGTGCTAGCCAGGAATCACACCTGGGTCTCCTGCATGGAAGGCAAAAATTCTACCGCTAAACCACCAACACCTCACATACGGATGGGGCATCATTTTGGTCTTGAAAGTTGTTCTCTGAATCAGTTTACATGATTTTTTGCAGGAGACGGTTTCCTGGTAATAACTCACTTGAAAAAGGGTATGGTTTAAAAATATATTGTCTCCTTTCCTCTTCACCTCCCTCTCTCTCTCTTTTTGTTTTCTACCTTTTCTTTTTAAGAAGGGGTGTGAAGTGGGAGAAATAGTACAGAACAGGAAAGAAGAAAGCACAAAGTGGAAATGAGGGATTGGCTGAGTGGGTTCATAGAAGAGAGGCTGATTAGCAAACACGAGGAGCCAAGAAGATGCTCAACAACAGTGTATTAATGAGGTCATCAAAGGCAGAGAAGGAAATAAAGATTTTAAGAAGAGTTAAATTTAATTTCACTATTTTCGAGGCATCAGGCACTAATTTTAGAAATTCAATATGGTTAGGGCTGTCCATAAATAGAGGGACACTATCTTTACCAAGCTCTTGTATCAAGGGTATATTACCTCAAAGTTCCCTGAAATATTTCTGCAGGTATTCCAGAAGGGATTTCTGAGAAAAGAGAAAAAAAAAAAGAGAACAATGTTTCCACCTTATTATCTGGATTTTTAAAACAACAATTACAATAACAGTGTATGTAATTGTATTTCTTTGTGTGTGGTTTCTTACATGCCAGGCACTCACTACCCAGGGCATTTTGCATAAATAAATTAATTAATATATCTTCAAACAAAGATATGTGTTACTTTAGAGATATGGGTGCTAGGTCAGGTGTTTTAGTTATTTGCCAAAGGAAACTTAGAATATTAGAAATCAATGAGCAGAGATAAGCCTTCCTAAAAGTGCTGCGAATAGACAACATGCTGCAATATTATTTTACAGAAAAAAATTTTTATTTCATATTGTTTTTGAAATAAACTTTAATAATCTATATCATTAAAATATTTACATATATATAAACACTTTTAAGAAATATACCTGCATACTTACATTTCTAAGATATTATAAATGATTTCAAGGTGGCAATTATCATGGGATTCTCGGAAAAATCAAATTTTAGTACTCAACGCCATTGATACGAACTTGGATCCCTGATAAACGAATGCAACTCTATCCAACAGGCTGCATTTTCCACCTGCATTTTGACCAGTTTCCTTAATAACCTTGCCAGCTGATACAAATTACTTTTTGATGAGAGCTCAGAGGAGTGTTAGAAAGCTTAAAGACTTTGCTTCATGTTACAGTAGATGGCTTTTAATTGTGAAAAAAGAAGTGACAACTGCTGACATATAAGAACACTTCCTTTGCTTTTGACGGTAGGTAACAAGCACTTCTCTTTTAAAGTATGGGGTTGGGGGGTTATTTAAACCCCACCAGGATAAATAAATAAAGACAGGATAAATAAAATACACTCATTCAAATTATGTGTCATTCTTTCTTATTTTCATAAGTGACCCCTGTGTAGGCTGTCCCATTGTAATCACTTGCATTGGTAAGTTATATTGTCTGGTATTTTCAACATAGCCTCACTTCAGAACATATTTCTAAATCAAGAGAAGTCTCAGCCTCATAATTAGGCATGTAAAATATCATCTCTTTAAGTCATATGAATGAGGTTCATGGAAAAAAATTAAAATACCATTGCTTCCCTCTTAGATTTGTAAAACACATAATTTTGTCATCTTCCAAAGGGATTTTGGAATTTTGTTAGTGATCTCTTGTTTTGAATTGAAAATATGTTGTAAATTAAGTGATAAAATATTTTTTTTTTAACATGAACCAGATGGAGCAAATTTAACATTGATAACTAGATTTTATATTAAGAACATGTTCTATTTTTATATTTATCATATCTAATACAATTATTGACTCAATGGCACTGGTTACTGGGAATACTATTATGGTCATCCAGGTCCATTTAATGAATGAATGAATGTGCACACTAAGAATATCAAATTATTAGATAATGTGATTAAAATATTGACACACATTTTTAATGAGTTTATCACACATGGTTTTGGAAATCATTGCTGTTGTTAGTTGCCATCAAGTCGATTCCTACTCACGGCGACCCCGTTTGGGGATTTCAAATGTTATTTGCTTAAATTAACAACTTTTCATTGTTTCATTTATGCTCCATGTATTCACTTTCTGTTATGCACAACTTCTACTTCCTTTTATTTCTGTATTTTTTCTTCAGTCTCAGAGTATAATCACCATCTTCATAGGTAAATATATTTATAAATCCTCTTTCCACCCCATCAAAATATAATTCCAAGAAAACACAAGAAGTTATGATAATGAAAATAACAGACTATGTTATATTCCTGGGAGTACCTGAGAGATCTTTTGTAAAACGTAAAAATTGGACAACAAAACAAAAAGATGAAGAAATGGTGTTAATGTTTCATGATAAAGAAAAAAGTAAGTGAAGGTAGGATTCATTTGGGAAACATCCAGTGTAATTTAAATTAAGCTCAACAAAATTGTTGAGACAACAAATTGCTTTCTGTCATACTTCAGGGAAATTTACCTTTCACTAGCCTTGCAAGATATCATCTGCCAAAATGTATCCCTTGGTATCTCTTTGCACACATCTTTTTCCCAGAAATTCTACCAGGATAGTCTACATTTAAGCAAGTGCAGAAAATAAAGCTATGTAGAAAAAAAAAATAATAATACCCCTTTGTTTCTGGACTCTTACTAGAGAGCATCAAGTTGAGGCTTCAATATAAAGCTACAGTTACTCAAAGCCCATTTGGTCGATATATTCTTTTTACTCGCTCAGCCAAACAGATTGAGACTTTCACAGCAAAAATCCAATTTTACCTATCAATCATTGTGGCACAGGCTGTGACCAAATTATGGTTTCAGTAGCCACTTTCGATGTAGCTCAAACATTTGGTTGCTGTGACTAAGACAAAACAGACCTAAAAAATTATAAATTGCTTTTCATTTATTTGATGCGTGAGGAGGTATAGGAAATTTCATAAAGCTATTTCATGTGGTTAATATTTCTGGTTTCTATAAACATTATTTCGTCCTTCTTTGGAGCATTTTACTAACAAAAAAATAACTAATGAAAATACTGATTGTGTCATAATTTTTTCTATCACCTTTTGTTAAAACATTATGGAATGACTTTTTTTTTTTTTTCTTTCCACATAAACCTGTGAAGGTTATCAAAAACACCTGCAGACTGGCAGTTTAAAATTGATGTGAGAACAGGTTGATTTTTTTGGAGCACCACCTTAATAGGAAATTCATACCCAATCATTTGGAGCTCAAGTACAACGTTAGTGGGGCTATAAGTCCAAGTGCCTTAGAGAGCCTGCGTAGAGTCCTTCTGTACAAATCTGATCTTTTTCAAGTTTATACTTCTATCATGTGAGATGATTCTCACAAGTATTGTTAAGTTCCTGGCTTTTTGGTATTCAGGAATTGGAGCTGGACATTTACAGAGACATTGTTATATTTCAGAAACAACTCAAATGTTCGGGCAGACACAAATTTATAGGAAATTGTGCTTTTGGGCTTGTTGGACATAATTTATGCTATTTTTACCAATATTAAGATTCAGAGAAATGGGAGCTCAGAAATGGGGTATAAAAAGCCTCTAACGAGATAGCATAATTTAATGTCTCAAACTCAGAATTGGCCTACAAACCTTAACCATAAATTCCCTCACTTTTCTCTACTTCATATTAGGATTTAATATTCTTTCTTTTCTAAGGCAACCTGGTATTAAGCTACTGCTAGGTTCAATATTCTTCCCCTGCACTTATTCAATCTGTATGCTGAGCAAATAATCTGAGAAAATGGACTCTATGAAGAAGAATGCAGAATCTGGACTGAAGAAAGATTCATTAACAACCTGCCATATGCACATGACACAACCTTGCTTGTTGAAAGTGAAGAGGACTAGAAGTACTTACTGATAAAGACCAAAGACCACAGACTTCAGTATGGATTATACCTCAACATAAAGAACACAAAAATCCTCACAACTGGACCAATAAGCAACATCGTGATAAACGGAGAAAAGATTGAAGTTGTCAAGGATTTCATTTTACTTGGATCTACACTCAATGCCAACGGAAGCAGAGGTCAAGAAATCAAACAAAGCATTGGATTGGGCAAATCTGCTGCAAAAGACATCTTTAAAGTGTTAAAAAACACAAATGTCACTTTGAAGACTTAAGTGCACCTGACTCAAGCCATGGTATTTTCAATCACCTCAAATACATACAAAAGCAGCACAATGAGTAAGAAAGACTGAAGGAAAATTAATGCCTTTGAATTACGGTGTTGGTGAAAGAATATTGAACATACCATGGACTTCCAAAAGGACCAGTAAGTCTATCTTGAAAGAAGTACAGCCAGAGTGCTCTTAGAAGTGAGGATGGTGAGACTTTATCTCATGCACTTTGGACATGTTATCAGGAAGCACCAGACCCTGGAGAAGGACATCATGCTTAGTAAAGTAGAGGGTCAGTGAAAAAGAGGAAGGTAGACTTACACAGTGACTACAACAATGGGCTCAAACATAGCAATAATTGTGAGAATGGTGCAGGACTGGGCAGTGTTTTGTTCCGTTGAACATAGCGTTGCTATGAGTTGGAACTGACTCAACAGCACCAAACAACAATGAGAAAGCCTCAATAGGGTTACAAATTGAAAGAGAGAAACCGGATTTTAAAGCATAGCCACTTTCTTAATCATGAAAGTTGGAGAAGAAAATTGCTAATAGAGAGAAATTTAAAGTGGAGATAACACGTTTCAGAATAAAAGGGATATAGAACGAAACAGGACATGGTCTACATTTATACTTTATACTGCTTTCATTTTGGTATAAGAATGCAAAAGTTTTCAAAAGTTTTTTTTTTTCATTTGATAAAAATATTCCCTCTCTCAACATCTTCACAAATACAAGACGTGCACAAACCAAAAAAACAAACCCACTGTCATTGAGTCTATTCTGATTTATAGTAACCCCACAGAATTTCCAAGGCTGCTAATCTCAATGGAAACAGACTGCCACATCTTACTCTTGCTGAGCCGCTGGTGGTTTCGAACCATCAATTTTTTGGTTAGCAGTCAATCATTTTAACCACCATGCCACCAGGGCTCCTTAAGACATGCATAGTCAATTCTTATTCAAATAACTAAACATGACTATACCAACAGTACCAGTTACCATCAAGTCAGTTCTGACACATGGTGACCCTGTGTGTGTCAAAGTAGAACTGTGCTTCAAAGTGTTGTCATTGGCTGGCTTTTCAGAAGTAGATTACCAGACTTCTCTTCTGAGATGTTTCTGGTTGGATTTGAACCTCCAAACTTTCGGTTAGCAGCCTAGCATGTTAATCATTTGCATCACCCAGGGACACCGAATGTGATCATACATTTTTTTTTTTAACAATTTTTATTATTCATTAGAAGCATTTTATCAAGTTTCTACTATTTTCTAGTGTTGTAGATTGAATTGTGTCCCAAATTTATGTTTAAATTTGGCTAGGCCACAATTCTCAGCATTGTTTGTCCATTTTGTTACATGATACGATTTTCCCATGTGTTGAAAATCCTATCTCTATGATGGTTGATGAGATGGGATTAGAGGCAGTTATGTTAATGAGACAGGACTTAATCTACAAGATTAGATTGTATCTTAAACCAATTTATTTTGAAATATAAGAAAGAGAAACAGAGAGACAGGGGACTAAGATCCAAGAAACAAGAGCCAGGAGCATAGTATGTCCTTTGGACCTGGGGTCCCTGTGCTGAAAAGCTCCTTGACCAGGGGAAGATTGATGACAAAGACCTTCCTCTGGAGCTTATAGAGAGAGAAAGTCTTCCCCTGGTGATCAAGCCCTGCATTTGGACTTGTAGCCTACTAAATTGTGAAAGAATAAATCTCTCTTTGTTAAAGCCATCCACTTATGGTATTTCTGTTATGGTAGCACTAAATAACTAAGACAGAATTTGGTATCAGGAGTGGGGTGCTGCTATAAGAGATTCCTAAAATGTGGAAGTGGTTGCCTTGAAGGGAATATTGGTGAAATTACATACCTCAGACAATTCTGGTGAAGACTCATAACTAAGACAGCTAGGCACTATATTAATCATGATAATATTAGGTGGCTAAAACCAGACCTAAATATTCCCTTAAAGTAGGGGAAAAAAAAAAAAGTAGGGGAGACACTCACTAATTCAATACTTATATAAGCATAGTGTTAAACCCTGATAACTATTTCTATGACAGAAAGAAGTATACTACCATAAGTGTATATGCAGGAAGAGGATGTAAACTAACTGGCTTATGACAAAATGATATTTGAGATGGGATCTGGAGGATGAGTAATAATCAAACAATAAATGTAGAGAATTAGTAAGAACATCATTAAAGAAAGCAGCACAAGCACTGAAGAAATAAAACGATGTATTGAATTGGGTAAATCTGCTGCAGAAGACCTCTTTAAAGTGTTGAAAAGCGCAGATGTCACTTTGAGGACTAAGGTGCATCTGATCCAAGCCATGATATTTTCAATCACTTTATATGCATGTGAAAGCTGGACAATGAATAAGGAAGACTGAAGAATAATTGATGTCTTTGAATTATGGTGTTTGTGAAGAATATTGAATATATTATGGACTGCCAGAAGAATGAACAAGTCTATCTTGGAATAAGTACAGCCAGAATGCTCCTTGGAAGTGAGGATGGCAAAGCTTCATCTCATGTACTTTGGATATGTTATCTGAAGGAATCAGTCCCTGGAGAAGGACATCATGCTTGGTAGAGGGTCAGTGAAAAAGAGGAAGACCCTCGATGAGATGGATTGACACAATGGCTTCAACAACGGACTCAAACAGAGCAATGATTGTGAGGATGGCACAAGACCATGCAGTGTTTTGTTCTGTTGTACATAGGGTCTTAATGAGTTGAAACCAACTCGAAGGCACCTAACAACAACAGCACATGCAAAATCCTTGTAGCTGGATGGAGTAAGACACAATAGAATGTGAAAAAAGTTCAGTGTGACTAGAGAGGAAAGAGAAGAAGTTTGTAGAAGAGACCACTGGCTTCCCTTCAAAACATGCTCATCCTTCTCCTTGACGCACAGCATGACTATATGCTCCATCCTGCCTCACAATTGCATGTAGCCATGTGATCAAACTTTAACCAATGAAAAGCTAAAAAATGTTATGTGAGTCAATCCCAGTCCTGGTCTATAAAAAAAAATGTCTCTTCCATTCTTCCCCAGGAAATTTCCCTTTCCACCATCTGGTTGGAAATGACCATGACGAGCTTGTGGGAATCATACGTTGAAATGGACAAAGCCTCCATCAGCTTCTGTTCCTAAATGATTGCTAAGTGTACATAAGAAACACCTAAAGGGCTCGATAAATCACTGCACTCCATCCCCATGGTTTCTAAAACCTTAAGTCTAGGGGGGATCTGAGAATGTGCATTTATAAAAAGTTTCCAGGCAATGTTGATGCTGCTGGTCTAGTAGCCATGGTCTGAGAATTTGCATAATACACAGCACCCTCTCATGTAAGATTTTTGGTCTATTTTTCCTTTTGGTAACGGACAGAAGGAAAAGCAATGTTTTCCTCTCATCTTAATCCTTCAATAAAAATGAGATTGTAAACAATATGAGAAGTGGGAATGGGCACACAATCTCAGCGTTGAGGAGATTGTCGGGAACAGTGTGGGCTTTGCCCACATGGGTACAGTTTTTTACCTGTACTCAAAGGCATAAGCACAGAAAATGAGAGTTAGGCTTTTATCTTATCTCTTTACAAATAGACAATTGTTAGCAGATATATGTACATAGTTACTTCATTGTGGACTAGAAAAAACTGGCTACTATTTACAGAAGTACTTTCTACATCACCTAATCCATTATGATCCCCTGAAACTACTGCCCTGACATAATCTTTAAATCTTAAACCAAAAATATCCCGTGACGTCTTCTTAAAACCAAAATATAGTCTAGCTTAACTAGTGAAAAAAAAAAAAAAAGGCTTGCCTTGAGCATCATGCTTTTTTAAGAACTATCTATATGGGATTAAATTGACAATAGTGACTTGAAAGATTAGATAGGAATCTTACAGGGCAGTGCGGTTTTTTGTTTGTTTGTTTTTTTAGTAAGAGAGGAACAACTCAGAAATGCGGGGTGAGAATGGTTATACAACTCGAAGAATATAATCAATGTCACAAAATTGTACAAGTAGAAAATGTTGAATTGGTGTGTTTTGCTGTGTATATTCTCAACAATAACAATAAAACTTAAAAAAATGCTCTAGATATTTTCATTTTTTATGGCTTAATTAGTTGGCCAGTGCATGGCCAAATCATCAGATTTTTGAAGAGAATCTGAAAGTTTATGTAAAATGATTCCATATCTAATGTTGGTAACTAATGCCATTCTTAAAAAGTGGGGTCAAGTTAGGCTAAATACAGTCTGTAGGACACTTCTGGCAGTCACTTCTGGTCAACAGTTTTCTCTGAATTACCTCACCTTCTTCTCCACCCTCAAAATACTGCAAATTGTATTCCATTCACACAGCCTACTTTCTGCTCTCACTAATGTCATCATAGATCTCTCTGTGGTTGAATCCATCAAATACCTTTTAAAGATCTCATCATACTTGATCTCTGAGCAAAATAGGACATCACTGTGAGTTGGAATCCACTCAGAGGCAATGGGTTTGGTTTTTTTATCTATGTATTTTTCAACATGTCCCAACAACTTAAAGCTCTCCTCCCTCAGCTCTCCTTCAATGTCTCTGGGAGCTCATTTCTATCACATTTATTTGCTTTTCTTCTCCAAATTAAACTTTAATTATTAACCTTTAACACTCTCATTTTCCTACACCAGAATCTTTCTTAAGATGTCTCATGTTTTCTTATGACTGAATTTACAGTCTAATGCTAACAATATGCATATTTATATCTGCAGCCCACATCGACATGTCTTGTACATCTCAGGCACCCTTCAAAAATATCATTTCCAAAATATTCCATTAGTCATTAGAAAAAAATATATATATATATATATGTATTTGAGCTTGTTTATTTCAGTACCTAAATATCTATGGTTTCTATCCACTTTTATGCATCCTAATGGCCACCTCTAAAATAAAAAAAAAAAAAAACATATTCTAAATGCCTTCATTAAATGCCAGTGAAAAATCTGTAAATAGTGCTGCCTCCTTTTAATTTATTATCCACACTGCAGCCAGAGTGGTTTTGTTAGAAATACTATTCCCAGTGGATTCTTTTCTTAACATGGTTAAATGTCTTCCCTTTGCCCTTAAGATAAATACCAAACATGAAATGTCATTATTTGACTTATTTTGGGCCCCTTTCTGCCATCCAATGCAAAATGCATACAGTGTTGGGCTTCTTTCATTCCCTCAAACAGATTTTTCCATTACTTGCCTCAATCACTTCACAATGCTGTTTCTTTTTCCTTGGAATGTTCTCCCAACTTCTTAACTTCTACTAATTCTTTTTCTAGGAATCTTTCTCTCCCACCCAGTCCCTTTTCAAGACTAGTTTAAGTTCATGGCTCCCACATTCCCATAGCTTCTTGCACTTCCTTTTGATAACACTTCCATTTATTTATTCAATGTTTATCTTTCTTACTAGCTTTGGGAAAAGTTGTTAAAAACAAGATCTACTTCCAACACAGAGAACCTCCCCACAAAAAGAGAAAAGAAAGAAAAGGCTTATTATGGACTAAGCGTTAAACCAGAATGTGATGTACCACAGGTACTCCACTAAAGAAATTATATTTTTATTTTCTCTTACACTTAAGCCCATAAAATAAACAATTATGACCTGATGTTTTCATAATCCTAGCTTATTTGACCAAGCCCTGGTGGTGCAGTGGTTAAGAGCTTGGCTGCTGATCAAAAAGCTGGTGATTCAAATCCACCAGCCGGTCCTTAGAAACTGTATGGGGCGGCTCTACTGTGTCCTATAGGGTCGCTGTGAGTCAGAACCAACTGATGACAACAGGTTTGGTTTTTTTGGGGAATCTATTTGACTTATTTAATATTCTGTTGAAAATGTCCTTGTTCTCAAACCATACCAAATTTATTATTCGTTAGTTTCATTTAGCTATATCATATAGCTCTGGCTTTTTAAAATACCATGAAACAGTTTTATTTAAGTATATTTATTCTCATGTTTGCATTAACTGGTATCCTTATAAAGTTTTTCAAGACTGAATTACTATCACCAGAGAGACATATGTATCATGGTGCAAAACAAATGGAATGTTAAATCACTTTCAAAGTCTGGATTCCAATAGTGTTTCCAGATAAAAAACGTCATTGGTCATTCACTGACCTTTTACCCTTTGATTTCTACTTCATACACTGGAGGAGTCAGAGGATAATTCTAACATATTTCTAATGAACCAATGTTTGTAAAAGTCCTTTGTAAATTAAAAAAATGTATATATTACTGAAATCTTACCCTATCATTCATTTTTGTTAAAATTAAATTCACGGAATTGTTCTACTCTGTGATCTTACATTAAACCCAGATGTTGCCCTGCAAGGAAAAGTAACTACCGGGAAAAATGGATTACAGATCACTTGGTGTAAATTGATAAAATAAGCATAATATTCTAATCTTTGGGAGTCAGACATCCCATTTTGAGTATTTCCTTTTATTTTTGCATATTTAGACTCACACAAACTGGTATTTATTTCCCTCCTAGACCAAGAAAAAAAAAATTTTTTTTTTTTTAGACCAAGAATCTAATTGCCATTTTTATTCTCTCCTTTATAATAGCTGTCATTGGATAATGGAAGAATCAATCAAAATATTTTTTTTTTTCATGTCCCTACAGCAACAGAACTTTATTATTTTTACTCCAGTGACACCGAGAAGCTTGAATCAATATTGACAAAACATCAGGTATTTTTGAAAAACTTTGCTATGATATTACCCAAAGCTTAACCATTTCACATGTTTTATAAACCACAGAAATTCAGAATTCATTTTCCTCACAAACACATACATCTTAATCTCTGGGAAAAGCATCCTGTCGCATTTGAATGCAGCCACCAGAATTGACTTCCAAAGCACAGAGCATGAATTCATCTCCATATCTGAGAACGGTATCAAGCCCTAAACAAAGAGAAATTTATAGTCAGGTTTGAAAGATTAATGTTTCTTTAGGAGGGGAAGCAGATTTTAGGGAGTAATCTGATTATGTCTCTGCTGTGGAGAGAAAACTTGAGCTTCTAGCTGAACTAGGAGAAAAACTTACTTGTACATAAATGGATACTTTAACCCTGGAAATCATTCACACTGAAGCCTTGTTCATCATTGATATTGATCACTTGAAAACTCTGAGAATCACATGCATACTAAAGCCTCTTTCAGTTAAAATACTTAAAATATTCTTCCTGTCTTAATTTTAAGAATTTTGGTAGATCGCATAATAGACTTTTACTTGCATAGCTGAAATTATCATAGACTTCTATTTTTTTTTTCTATGCATATACTCGCAGGCTACTAATAAATCATCCCCCAAATCGAGTATCTGAGCCCTGAAGTCCCAAGGTTGCTTCCTTTTTTTTTTGTCTGCTTGTTCCTGGTTTTGCCCCTAATAGCTTCCTCATTAAGCAATACTTCTCAGACAGGATTTAGGATTTGCACTTACTCCCAGGAAGCTCAGTGACATTGACAGCACTGAAATTCAGGCCCCCTGCAGTGTTTGTGATAGGACTGTGTCTCGGATCAGGTGTTAGAGGAGTCAGACAGGAAAAAATAAAAGAAGAAAATAAGGCAATTCTATGTATTATCATTTCTAAAACAATCAGCCGGGGTGTACATTTCCATCACACCCAACTAACTTAAGTCTTGTTGAATTTAGGGCAGAAAGAAGTGACAGTCTATCTTACTTCCTGCTTGTAACAGGGTATTTTCTGTACATTTAAAAACACTTCATAATCACTAGTGTAAGTTGCAGCTCACCTTATCTGCCTGCTTTACTGTCCTGAAGTCAATTGCACGTGGTCCTTTCAAATTGGTCTTAATGTAATATGTCTGCATCTAGATTATTATTGGTCTGAGTTGCCTTTTTTAAAAAAAAAAACATGTAATATACTGAAAACAAATACAAATGTGCTTTTCTCACATTACATAGATTAAACCCTCACCCTTAGTTTATTTTGGTGTAAATATTGAGAGCTTATGCAGAAAGAAGTTTGTATAAATAAAATAGAACAGGAGTTTTTTTTGCTCTAAAAGAGTCAAGCATGATAGAAAATACTAAATTTATGTAACCTCCATGCCTCATGTAGCAGAATTGAACTTTCCAAGGGGGAAAACTATAGATTGGTGTTTTAAAAATTACAACAGGGTACAAGCTATGCTTTCACTGTATGACAACCCTAATCTATCAATATAAAACACCCATGAAAAATTGACATCTTTAAGCAAATTTACATTGCTTCTTCACTGTTATGCATCTTGTTGCGGATAAAGTTGATGATTTGAAATCATGATTGATTTGTGAGGCCTATGGAAATGAGGCAGAACATATCGGATTTTGTTGCCAACTAGTCCATTTAGGGCAGCCAATAATTGCACTAAGAATTAAATTGTATGAAATTGGAAAAGTGTGAAAAAGTCCATGACTTCAGTAATTATGTTGAAAATGAAATGAACACCTTAAAGGACTTGCTTTCATTTGTGATTCTTCCTCTGCATATTTTGTTTTCTTCATGCTTATTTTCAGGGCTGGATGTTATATTTGTATTGACATCTGTTTTAAAGATAAGTAAGAAAAAAAAATAGTGAACTTTCTTCAAACTTTGGGCATGAAAAGACTATAAATTAGATGGGAAATGATTTCTTGTGAGTATTAAATACATTTTCTGCCACTTATCCATCTTTCTGTGTAATAATCGCGATCTGATGAGAGTTGGAAAATTCTTTTTTTTTTTTTTTTTAATACTAGATGCTTACCAGTTCTTGTTGAATGACTTCTTTTGTTTTATTGGTTAATCACACACACAAGATTGTGAGTAATGTGCTGATCCGTTGATAAGGTTCATACATGCCCAGGTTTGGGAAGGGGTCATATAGATGCTGAGAGGACAGTAGACAGTAAATTCGTAGAGTCAAGGAACAGATCACAGCATTTATGACTGGAGTCAAATAGACTTTATTTCCGGCATTATGACTGAAGGACTAGCTAGGACCAGTCACATTCATAGAAACCAATCCAGCGAAAAAAAATTAGACAAACTACAAGGCAAGAGTGGACCTGAGACCCTTCCGCCCCACTGACATCAGGTTCTTTATGACCCCACATACACCCAGATAATATCTTAGAGATAAGCAGGCGGTGAAAGGTGAAAACCTGACCAATAATCAGAAAAAGAATTTACATGGAAGATACTGAGATGTACCTTATTGGAAAGTTCATTTGTCCTATTCATCCTACTAGGATAGCCATTCAAGAGAACAACTAGGTACATTTCAGAAATTGAAGAAGCAAAATTTACTTTGCACATCTAAGTAATATTGTGTTAACTTTGTTTACTTTTACATAAAGTTATCAGTTTCCCATTTCTATTGTAACAAATTACCACAAACATAAGGGCTTAAAGCAACACAAATTTATGACCTTAGTTATGAGGTCTCACAGGCTAAAATCAAGGCATCAGGAGGGCTTTGTCCCTTCTGGAAGTTCTAGGCGAGTATTGGCTTCCTTCTCCAGCTTCAGAGGCTACCTGCCTCCCTGGACTCATGGTCCCTTCCTCCACTTCAAAGCCAGCAGGAGGGCATCTTCAAATCTCTTTCCCTCTAGGAAGTCCCTGCCTCCTTCTTATAAGGACTCTTATAGTTATAATGTACCCACCTAGATAGTTCAAGGTAAACTTTCTGTCTCAAGTCCTTAACTTAATCACATCTGCAAAGTCTCTTTTACCATACAGGATAACAAAATCATAGGTTTTGGGGATTAGAACACGGATATCTTTGTGGGGGTGTTATTCTGCTTACCACACATGTGATATATTGGCTGTTGTTAAGTGCCATCCAGTTGACACTGACTCATAGCAACCCTATGTACAAGAGAAGAAAACATTGCCTAGTCCTGCATCATCCTTACAACCATGGTTATGTTTGAGCCCATTGTTGCAGCCACTGTATCAATCCATCTCATTGAAATTGTCCCTCTTTTTTGCTAACCCTCTACTTTACCAAACATGATGTCTTTCTCCAGCGATTGGTCTCTCTTGATGATATATCTAAAATAAGCAAATTGAAGTCTCCCATCCTTGCTCCTAAGGAGGATTCTGGCTGTACTTCCTCTAAGACAGATTTGTTCATTCTTCTAGTGGTCTATGGTATATTTAATATTTTTTGCCAATACCACAATTTGAATATGTCAATCCTTCTTCAGTCCTCCTTTTTCATTGCCCGGATTTCTCATTCATATGGGGTGATTGAATGGACCATGGCTTGGATCAGCGATACCTTAGTCATCAAAGGGACATCTTTGCTTTTTAACATTTTAGAGAGCCCTTTTTTTTTTTGTTTTTTGTAGCAGATTTACTTAATGCAATATGTTATTTGACTTCTTGACTGCTGCTTCCATGGGAAACCTCAACAATAAAGTTATCTCACATGTGTAGGGTTAGATAGTTTACAATATATTAAATCCAAGATCACCTCGAAGAGGAAATTCCAACTTGTTAAATTATGTACTTAGTTCATAACTGTGGCTGTTTTCTTTGGAGCATTTTGGTTATTATGGTAATACCAATTCAAGAGTCATAGTGTCACTGAGTTGGAATTGACTCAACAGCAATGGGTTTTTGGTTGGGTTTGTTATTCTTTGATGTATATCCCGGGTAAAAGGTAGTATAGGGACCTGGCCAGAGACAAGTAATTTTCTCTTAACATCCATCCTCCCTGTCTTCATTAGTAAAAAAACACAGATTATATATATACTCAGAAATACTTCCAATTTGAATAAAGCCTACCTTTTTCATCATCAATTCCAGGTAGCTACTGCATTGTAGTTAAGCTCTGACCAACGAAATAGATGTAAAGTATCCTAAAGGTTGTCCATGGAAGGCTATTAAAAAAAAAAAAAAGGAAAGAAAGCCTTTATTTGTCCCTTTCTCTTGCAATTATTGGAATTGTATGCTATGATGGCAGGATCTCAAGATGTCATCTTGCATCTTGGTACCTGAAGCATTATCTAAGAATATAGAGCAGTAGGATTGAAGACCCTGAGATCTCTTACCTCCCAAGTGGCTTTCTTCCTATTTCCCTGTTATGGGAAAGAAATAAACATTCATCTTTTTTTAACCACTACTAGTTTGAATGGAGCCCTGGTGGCCCAGTGATTAAGCATTTGGCTGCTAATCACAAGGTCAGCAGTTGGAACCCGCCAGCTGCTCCTTGGAAGCCCTATAGGGCAGTTTTAATCTGTGCTATTTTTATATATATATATGTATTTTTTTTTTTTATAGGGTCAGTATGAATGGCAATCAACTTGATAGCCAGAGGATTGGTTTTTGTTTGTTTGTTTGTTTTTTAATCCTTAGGTTAATATGCATTTCCAATTTTGATAGTAGCAACATATATATATATATATATTTCTGTGAGAGCTTGAGTATTAAAATTTTTGGGTCCCTTGAAATTAAGGAAGGAAATTAAATATTCTACTTGAGTCCTAAGTGTGATAATCTTTATCATCTACTCAGGCATAAAATAGCAATAGGCAAATTACTACAAGGATTATTCAAAGATTACTCATATTTGAGTCATACATTATTTACCTACTGTTTCCTCCTTATACTCTCTGTAACATTTTCTGGTCAAAAGGTCCCATCTTATGATCCTCGATATGCCATGCCTCTGCACTTTTACTGATGTAGTTAATCTTCCAGGATGCCCTTCTCATTCCTCTTCATATTATCTAAATGATGCTCATCTTTCCAGTAGTTATGCAAATATTTTATGAACAAATTTGACTTACAATATTCTAAAGTCTCTGGCACCTGTGGGGTTATACTAATATAATCTGGCAGAAGTTATCCAGAAGCTTTCCATTTTTTCACACACATATACACACTCAGTGAGGTTTTAATAAAAGCAGAAACTTCTAAAATTCCTTGGCATTCTGGAATGAAAAGCCATGGCATAACCTCTGCCTTAGTTATCTAGTGCTGCTTTAACAGACATACCACAAGTGGGTGACTTTAACAAACAGAAATTTATTCTCTTATGGTTTAGGAGGCTAGAAGTCCAAATTCAGGGCACTAGCTCTAGGGGAAGGTTTTCTCTCTGTGTCGGCTCTGGGGAAAATTTTTGTCTCTTTAAACATCTATAGGCCTGGATAGTCTCGGAAATCTCCATGTGTCTTAGCATCAATCTTCCCCTGGGTTTAGGAAGTTCTCAGCACAGGAACTCTTGGGCCAAAAGATGTACTACACTTCTGGCTCTTCTTTCTTGCTGGTAGTAGTTTCCTCCTTTTCTGTTCACTTTTCTTTCCTTTTACCTCTTGTAAAATAAAAGGCGATGCTAGCCACACTCCAGGGAAACTCCACTCACGTGGGATTAGCATTATGGCCTGAGTAAGGGCATTATATTCCACGCAAATCTTCACTAACATGACCTAATCCTGCCTCATTAACAAGGGACAGCTCATTCCCAAATAGAACTATAAGCACAGGCATAGAGGCTAGGAGTTATAACACATCACAAAATGGAAGATAATCATATCACAAAATAGAGGATAACCACACAATACTGGAAATCATGGCCTAGCCAAGTTGACACATATTTTGGGGGGACAAATTTAATCCATGACAACCTCCTAAAAACAAAAAAAACAATCATTGCTGTGAGTCAATTCAGACTCATAGTGACCCTATAGGACAGTGCAGAACTGCCCCATAGAGTTTCCAAGTATCGGCTGGTGGACTCGAACTGCCATCCTTTTGGTTAGCAGCCGAACTCTTAACCACCATACCACCAGGGCTCCAGACAACCTCCTAGCCACATCCAAAATTATCAATTTCACTTCAGAAGTTTTACTTATTGTTATAGACTGAATCGTTTTCCCCCAAAATATGCGCTGTAAATCCTAATCCTTATACCTGTGGTTATAACCCCATTTGGGAATTGGTTTCTTTGTTGTTAATGAAACAGTATTAATGTAGGGTGTGTCCTAAGTCAATTTCTTTTGAGATATAAAAGAGGTTAAACAAGCAAGTAGCAGCAGAGATGGGAAACTATAGACACCAAGGCGCATGAAGATTGCCCAGGAGCAGAAACTCAGAAAAGACAAGGATCTTCCTCCAGATCAATGGAGAAGGAAAGACTTCCCAAGAGCTGGCATTCCAAATTTAGACTTCTAGCCTCCCAAACTATGAGAAAGTTAATTCCTGTTTTTTAAAACCACCCACTTATCCCACTTGTGGTATTTCTGTTATAGCAGCACTAGATAACTAAGACACTTACACACTAATCAGTAATGACTGAGCTCACCAATATCCCTTCCATATATATGTTTAATTTATGATTTTTACACATCTCACCATTTTTAGACATTTGTTTTTCACAATTACTTTTAATAAAAAAACCCTGGTCATTTTCTATTTATTAAATCTGCTTATGTTTCCTTCATGGTTTCTGGTATTCTTGTCATATTGAGAAAATTTAATACATTTACTTCTATTTATTTATTTATTTTTTAATTTGGGTATTGAATTCTTCTAGAATATTTTTGGTACACAATGGAGAGCTATTTTTTCTAAGAAAACATCGAAAAATTCATTTTGAACAAGTCTTATAATACGTCACCAGTTTCTACTGTACTTTCAGAAATGAATACAATTTTACAAGAAATGGCCAGTCCTTTGAGACAAAAATGAAAGGCAAGTTTTCAGTTGGTAAATTCATAGGAGAGATTTTTGGACTTCCTCAAAATTTTACTGAACTCACAAATTACTCCTTAATTCTATTTTTTTAACACATCCACTCCTGAAATGTGTATTTTCTTGGAAGTCATAATTTCAGTCTCAGCACTTTCACGGCAATGCCCCTCATTCTTGCAGGTGTTATTTTCAAACCCATCAGCCTGGGTCAGCATGACTCTTTTACTTAGCACTTAATTCCAATAGTCTATCAGTTCTGTTAAAAGTGTACTCTCTGCTAAGACTTAGGAAGAAACAAAATATGATTACAACCAGAAGTATACATAAGTCCAAAAACCTGGATAACCTCACAAAGCATAACCAGAGTAAATTCCCAACCCCATGTGGCTCCCCTTCAACATCCAATAAGATCAGTCCCTCAAACAAAACTAATTTGGAATAATTCCAATGTTCTTTGCATCTCTTGAAAATCATTTTCTCTGCAACATACATTTCCCCTTTCCTCTCATTCTCCAAATTCCTCATCCCAAAAAATGGCCCTGAATCCTTCTCTACCTATACTATGCATTTTCCCACACTCCATATCACACAGACAAGCTGCCCACATGGTCTCCCGCTTTCTTCCCTTTTTTAGCTCAACAATGTATATCAGACTAAATGCTCACACCAGCCCAGGAGCAAGGACGAGAAGGCAGGAGGGAACAGAAAAGCCGGATGAATAGAAATGGGTTTACTCAAGGTTTTGAGAGTGTTGGCACATCATGGGATTGGCAACCAATGTTATAAAACAATATGTATATTAATTGTTTAGTGAGAATCTAATTTTAGGGGTCTTCACCTAAAGCATAACAACAACAACAAAAAGTAAGTACCTCTGTTTCTATAAATCCCCCATTATTCTTAACTCCCTTGTCCCCTGCGCTGATTAACTTGATTTGCGTAGTGAACTATAACAAAGAGGAATGTGCTTGCACGTGTAATTGCCAGTAGTCATTTTCAAAATGACCTTTACTAGGTAAATATGTTGCCATCAAGTTGGTTCTGACTCATGGCAACCTCATGTGTTGCAGAGTAGAACTGTTCCTAGGGGTTTCATTGGCTGTAAATATATTTACATTCTTAGTTGCCTTATGTTTAACTTTCAGTGTTGCTCAGAAAAAGAGTGAATCAAGATGAATTTTCCTTATTTTGGACTTAAGTATTTTTTTTATGCTTAGCAAAACCAAGAACTGTTTTATAAGTCAATCTTTGTCTAAAGTGTATAAAAAGGCAAGTACAATTTTAGATTTATTTTTCTGGCTAAATAATGATATTTACATTAAAAATATATTTTTTTACCTATATCCTAAACACTCTGCTGAACGATTTATATTTAATGTTCCATTTCATATTTTTCAAAACTCCATGAGCAGTTTCTCATTATTATCATTTTACAGATGAGTGAGCTGAGGCTTAGAGAGACTAAGGAATCTGCATGTTTGCAATTCTAGAAGGTGGCAGAGCTGCACTTCAAACCAATATTTTTTACCCCAAAGCCCATCTCAGTCAACACAGTGATCTTACTTCTACCATGGAAGAATAAATTCTGTTACTTACATTTTTCTTCGTCTTCTGTAGGAAATACCTGTATTACTGTTTTGTTGGTTCTATATTTCCTGTTCTTTTCATTTATCATCATCCTTTTCATCACTTTCTTTTTTTTTTGTATGTAAGCAAAAATTAGCTAGGAAACAATTTGTCTTCATGAATCAGGAAATGGCCCAAACACTTATCCCTCATTGTTGGAAAGGAAGTCCAAACACTGCCCAACATATCTTTATATTTTCAGGAGGGCATTTTTCTTCTAATTGTCCCTTGTTCTGATTTTCTGTTTGAACCCAATTATTTTATTTTCCCTTGTGTTTTTCCAAAATTTCCATGATATTCATCACAATTTAATCTAGGCATGCATAATTTTGTATATTTGATTTCTCTTTCTCAAATAAACACATAAAATAGCTGAAAGTAGCAGGAATTTAACTGAGGTTCTAGTTTAATGAACAAACATTTATCATAGTTCTTCATGGAAAGTACTGTAGTTTTATACAAACGATGCATGCTTTCTACATTTGTTTGCCAACCACACTATCCCCCAATTTTTTTTACATGTTGCTGTAAAAAAAAAAAAAATAGCATAACACACTCTTAAAAACACATTGTGGGCAGAGGAAGCCTTTGGCAAACAAATGTAGAAGGTGTGTGTTATTCCATTAGTAGTCATGTTAAAATTGGGCTGCTGTAGTTTTCTGTTGACTTTAATCACAGGGTATGGTAGTACTAAGAGATGCCCTAAGGGATCTCCTGCATTCCAGACACATATTCTTCTTTACCTCCATTATGTAATATCAATCTGATTTCTTTATAGTAATCAGGATCAATCACATGAGACAATACAGTAACTCCTTCCTTTGCCTGTTGATCCAGAGGCATGAGGAGCCCGAAATGGCAGGGTGGCATTCTTAACTTCCAGTCCAATGGAATCAGTGTTGTGTTTCCTGGTGGGAGCATTCCTCCCTTTAGAACTAAGACCTCTAGACACAAAAAACATAGGGTCGCAGGTACAGGAAGCAAAAATTTTGCAAGCGGGTCACTAGGGTAATAGTGAGTGGTGCCACTCCCATTTCCACCCCTTGATTCCTGGACCCATGAATCCTGGCTGTGGAAAAAATAGCACCATATATTGGATGCTGGTTTAGGATATGTACAGCCTCCTGGAGATCACTGCCCCAATCCTGCAAGGTATTGCCACCTGGCTGGTGCTGTAATAGAGCCTTTAGAAGGCCATTCCATCATTCTATCAAGCCAGTTGCTTCAGGATGATGGGAAACATGGTGAGATCGATGAATTCCATGAGCATGGGCCCATTGTCACACTTCATTTGCTATGAAGTAAGCCCCTTGATCTGAGACAATGCTGTATGGGGTATGATGATGGTGAATAAAGCATTCTGTAAGTCCGTGGATGTTAGTTTTGGCGGAAGCATTGCACCAGGGAAGGCAAATTCATATCCAGAATAAGTGCCTATTCCAATAAGAATAAAACACTGCCCTTTCCATGATGGGAAAAGTCCAGTGTAATCAACCTGCCACTAGGTTGCTGGCTGATCACTTCAAGGTACCATATCAAGGTCTCAGCGTTGGTCTCTGCTACTGGCAGATTGGGCACTCAACAGTGGCTATAGCCAAGTCGACCTTGGTGAGAGGAATTCCATGTTGCTGAGCCCATGTATAACCTCCATTCCTGCCACCATGGCCACTTTTTTCATGAGCTCCCTGGGCAATGACAGGTGTAGCTTGGGAAAGAGGATGACGGGTTTACACAGAATTCGTCATCCTGGCTGCTTGATTTTTAAAATTCTCCTCTGCTGAGATCACCCTTTGATGAGCACTCACATGAGATACAAGTATCTTCACCTCTTTAGCCCGTTCGGAGAGGTCTATTTACATACCTTTTCTCCAATTTCCCAATCGTGTTCCTTCCAGGTCCCAGACCATCCAGCCAAATCATGGGCCACAACACATGAATCAGTACACAATCATACATCAGCCATTTCTCCTTCCAAGCAAAGTGAATAACCAGATGCACTGCTCAAAGTTCTGCCCGTTGGATTTCCCTTCACCACTGTCCTTCAGGGAGGTCCCAGAAAAGGGCTGCAGTGTTACTGCTGTCCACTTTCCAGTGGTGCATGCATATCACACAGAACCATCTGTAAACCGGATATGAGTTTTCTCTTCCTCAGTCAACTGATCATAAGGAACTCCCCATGAGGTCATAAGTGCAGACTAGGAGATGGAAGGTAATGTGACAGAGTGGAGACCATGGGCATTTGGACCACTTCCTCATGCAACTAACTTATGCCTTCAGTACCTGCTCAGGCCTGATCTTCTATATACCACTTCCATTTAATGATGGAGTGCTGCTGTGCACTTCCAACTTTATGACTCTGTGGGCCAGACAACACCCAGTTCATGATGGGCAGCTCAGGCTGCATGGTGACTTGGTGACCCATGGTTAAGCATTCAGTCTCAACTAAGACACAGTAACAAGCCAAAAGCTGTTTCACAAAGACAGAGTACTTATCTGCAGATAACAGGGCTTTACTCCAAAATCCTAATGGTCATTCTACTCTGGTCTATCGAGTCACCATGAGTCAGAATTGACTCAATGGCAATGAGTTGGGCTTTTTTTGTTTTGTTTTGTTTTTGTTTTATGTGGCAATTGAGTTTTGACTCTGAAGCCCTGAACTCATCTCTCTCTTTTTTTTTTTTTTTTTTTTTTACCACTTTGTCTAGTGAAAGTAGGACCAACCAACCAAATTCCTTATGATTTGCATTATGACAAAATTGTGGGAAGGCATAAAACATGCAATCACCCAGAGCCTTGCTTCTCACTAACACCTGATCTATTGGTAGTGATATTTTGAATATTTCTTTTGCCACCTCATGCCATGGATTAGCAGTGCCCTCTTTACTGCTGGAAGCAAAGTCATCAACATCTTTAAGACTAACTAGACTTGAGAACCAATTTAGAAAGTTGGTCCTTACAATTTTGTTCCTCTAGAACCACTCCCAGTACCAAATGTCTTTGGTTGGGTTCTCTAGAGAAGTAAAACCAGTGAAGCATATAGAGAGAGAGAGAGAGAAAGAGAGATTTATATCAAGGAAAAGGCTCCTGCAGTTGTAGAGGTCAACAGCTAGCTCAAGTCCCAAGAACTGGAGGTCACAGGAACAGGAGCCAGCTTCAGGATCTAAAGCGAGCAAAAGCCCATGAGCCTTGCCAGAAATTCCACCTAATTGGATGCAGACCACACCCCCGAGGAAACTCCCTTTCAACTGACTGGCTATTCATAGCAGAGCTAATCATGGAGGTGATTACATTATATCAGATCTCACCATGAAGTGATTATACCACTACACGATTGCCAAACTACATCATAACTGCCAAAGCACGGAGATTCCTGGCCCAGCCAAGTTGACACACAACCTTAACCATCACAGATGTTCAACTTTTATCCTTGGATAAGTATGTAGCTTCGAGGCTACAATCATCGTTGAGGGAGTTTAGGTTTTTTGCCCTGTTCTACCAGAGACTTGGGGATTCCCTCTCAGACCCCTCCTGAGAGGACACAGCCTTGGGCATGCTCACAGTGTTCAGAATGCTGGTGATGAGTGCGATTTGATTTTTTAGCCTGAATTCTTGGAGAAGCTTCCGGCTTACGATTGCTCATTGTCCAGTCAGTGTTTGCTCTGGGGTTGTGTTTAAGCCTTTTGTGCCAATGAGGCTTCTGCCCTGTGTTGAGGTATCTCTGTGCAGCTTGGGGATGATTTCAAGTCTGTGTCGTATTCATCTCTTATTACACTTGAGTGGGTACAGCCTAGCATATGTGAGGAACCTTCCAGATCCCCAAGGATAACTATGAATCCAGGAGGACTCCCCCTTGTCTGTCACTTTTGCTGGTATTCCCTTTTAAACTTCTTGATTGCTGTGCTATTTTGCTAGTATCATTGAGCTACCAGCTTTCTCTTAATTGCTCTCCACCAAGATCTTCATTGTTTTTGACAATGCCCTTAGGTAAGAAGTTCTCTACTCTGTTCCAAATAAAGTCAGTTCTCTCTGGCAGAGCTGTGAGCTCTTCATCCTTAAGGCCTGCCTTTCTGAGAATGGCACTCCTCCTCTATTAGTGATCTATGTGTGTTTGTAGTGGTGGTAGAAACTCCTGGGCTTCTCAGCTTGCCCCACCAGATGCAGAATCTAAGCCCTCTCAGCAAGTTGGGGGAGAAGTTATGGGACTCCTAGTATTCTGGGCCTGCCACAGTTGGGGTAGAGCTTCTGGCCTACCAGTTGGGGCCAGATGGGAGAAGGGACAGCTGGTCTTCTCTCTATCATACCTACCTGGAATAGAGCTTCTATGGCATTGGAGTAGAGGAGATGAGTTCCCCCGCCCCCCACCCGGGTGAAACCATAGCCCCAGGCTGGGAATTAGGTGAAAGGGAACCCCCATATTCCTGACCATACTCGTCCAAGATCAAAAGCCTGGAGTAGATCTTCAGAAACAGAAATCTAGGTGGTAGACAGCAGTAACATAGCAGGTCATGACCCAAATGCCACAGATTCTCCTTGATGTTCTTAATGAGATTTAGTAAATTTTCTTAATTGAATGTTTCTTCATTTGCTGAATGTTCCCTTAGGACACTTTTCAGAGAATTTAACTATTTTTTGTTTATTTTAATTACTAACTAAATAATTGTTTTGTTATGGAGAGGGGTTTGCTGTACTCTTTACCCATCCATTCTGCAAGTCCTGTCTACTTTACTGTTTTAATATTTTTGAAAGTCTTGATTGTTACAAACTATAATAAAAGTTAATCTATAAGGTTCTGCATATTGATTCTAAACTTCAGAACTCTTAGATATCAATTAATAAGATATAAGCCTGTTAGCATAAATAAAATAATAGATCTCAGTATAAGAGGTTCTGGTACTTTCTTGAAGCAAATTGAGGTTATACGCTGCATTAAGTTACAATTAAATATTAAATAGTTCATTTACATAGCCTACTTTTACTCACTAATACACTTAATTAGTGGCAACGACCCAGGACTCGAGAAACAAACTTCCATGTCTATGAAGTCTGACAATTTGATATGCAGTCAAGACATTGTTTTATAATCTATAAACTGCCAATGTTAGTTTAAAAGGAATGCTACCTAATGAATTTACTTCATTATAGGACTTATGCAGCTATGTTAGAATCACCGCATACTTCAGTGAGGCAAAAACATCTCATCCAACTTTCATATATTTGAATACATTTTTACAGAATTGCTCTTTTTTAATTTTTTGTACATTTATTATTATCCTTGTTATTATTTGAGAATGATGCTCTCATTTATCTGAGTTTTATTAACAGTAGACAAGCCTAGGCAAAATACTTCAAAACTACACAGCATTTTATTCTTCCTACTTAAACATTTTTTTCTTAAACCTAAGATATTTGATTTTGCTTCAAAATTTTCTTAGAAAGAGATACACTCTATCTAAAATTTAATCATCGTCTGGGATGGTCAGCGAGATAAATGTAAACAAGATTGACATAGACCAGCCATGTCTCCATGCCTCTAAAAGGAGATAGAAAAAGCAGAATTTATAGAAGTTTGAGGACATACTCCCTAGATTTTTACTAAGAGCTTATATTTTCTATTCTCATATAAGTAGTTTGTACATTCATGAGTTTGTTATCACATGAAATTTTGCAGCTATAAAGATAGAAAGATAAATATATACACACACATACAAATATGCACATTTACATACATTATACACTGAAAGAATTTTCCTGAGTATGTATAATTAATGTTTATCTTTATTAAAATTTGAGTCACACTTATTTTTCACATTTTTCTTGCTTCTTTCATCTGTTTTCATTCAAAAAATAGACTGTTGCAAAGGCAAAACAAAACCTAGGTTTGGAAATTCAGGTCAAGGATGCATGTATTGCCCATACCACATTTTTTAAGCAAATAATGCACCCACCTTCTACGTTTGTTTGCCAAAAGTGCCCTCCCTTCACAAGGTATTTTTGTAAGCATGCAATGCTAATTTTTTTTGCAGCAACATGTAAAAAAAAAAAAAAAATGGTATAGCATAGCAGTGTTGACTTGTTTGCTAGGCCTAGTTGCTTGGTTTATGAAGGCCTTGACTGGGGGCGATATTTATTGGGACCACTCTCCATGTGATTGATTATAATCTAGCAGGCTACCATGGGTTTATTCACGTCAACTTACAAGTGCACTAAGAGACCAATCACTAACTACAAGTGCTTTTCAATTTTATTTGGGTCACATTTGTTACTTCCCAATTTTTCCAGTCACATGACCACACTGAAAGTTGGTGGGAAAATAGACTTCACCTCTTGATGGCAGAAGCTGCAAGCCACAGTGCAAGGGAAACAAGGAATAGAGGGAGGGGAAATTTTGTGACCATGTATGCGATCTACTGCTCTCCCGATTTGCTGATTTATAATTCCTCTGAATTATGCACTATTGAGCTCCTAACTTATCGTTTGAAATAGCAAGAGCCTCATCCACAGTTTATTGTTTTGGTGCTATTTTAAAATTTTTCTCTGTAAAGTTTGTTGTTGTTGTTGTGTGCCATCGAGTCTGTTTGGACTCATAGCAACCCTATAAGACAGAGTAGAACTGCCCCATAGACTTTCCAAGGACTGGCTGATGTATTTGAATTGCCAAGCTTTTGGTTAGCAGCTGAGCTCTTAACCCCTACACCACCAGGGATCTTGCATATAATTGGAATTGTTTCTCCCCACCATTATGAAATTAAAATCTTGAAAATTAAGAAGTTGAACCTCAAATATTACAAATTGCACAGGTAGCACAAATTGCACCATGAATAAGTTTCTTCATCTAATCTCTTTCTGCTGTGTGATGTTTATATACATATTTTGAGATTGAACCAGTATAACTCCAATAATACTTTAAATAGTAATTAAAATGGAATAGGTTCATAAATGATCAATATCAGTGTTATCCATTCAAAGAACACTTTTACTAAAATAATTATATATATATCTCTATAATATACATTTGTGAATGTGTATGTTTATATTCATGTATGTGCGTGTATACTCACGCGCAATTATTGGACAAAATTGTGTATGAATACTTTTTGAATTAGCCTAAAGGCAATCATAAAGGTTTGAGGTGATTAAAAAAAAAAAAATTGCGCAAAATTCTGTTCTTTCAAATATAAGAGGTCATGCATTGGATTAGTTTATTCATTAATTTTTCCAGATTAATTGTTCTTAAAATTTTTTAGGTACTGACTTCATTTCATTGCACTAGGAAAATATTTATATAACGTTGTTCAAAATAATCCTCTGCTCTTCATGGTTACTAATGGCAGCATTGTCTTGCTCCCGTTGGATTCTAGTATATAAAACCTAGGATTTGTTAATTGTTAATTCTTTAATTCAGAAATTCCCAAGCATGGAATTGGGAAAAAAAATGTTAGGCCACTCTCAATTGTGAATTACTTAGCAAATAATTTGTGCTAATGATTGTGATTAATTTCTTTTTATTTTATCATACACAATAAAATATATATAACCTGTGTTATAAATGGAAACCCTGGTGGCCTAGTGGTTAAGTGCTACGGCTGCTAACCAAAACGTGCACAGTTCGAATCCGCCAGGAGCTCCTTGGAAACTCTACGGGGCAGTTCTACTCTGTCCTATAGGGTCGCCATGAGTCGGAATCGACTCTTTGGCGCTGGGTTTGGTTTTTTTGGTTTGGTGTTATAAATATATACATATGCAGTAAAAGTCATAGAGCAAAGTCAACGTTATCCCAATAATTACAATGACACTTTCACTTTCTCATTTCTATCCATGCTTTCTGAAACAGGAGAGAATGAGAAAACATCTGATCTCAGATAATCCTATCAAAGTGCTGTTTGGGAGAATGTCACTCATCCTGTCTTAAGACGGGTAGGAAAAAAAAAAAAAGTTCTTTGTCGTAAACTTATGGCAACATAGACTATGTTGTGTGATGTGTCCTGGCACTGTTTATAGTGAAAAATATGACTCACCATTTGAATTTGTTAACAAACTGTTCTTATTGGGCAAATAATTTTCCAATATGAGAAAATATGATTTCTTGTAATTTCTCTAGGTCTTGTGTGTTGTGGGACCTGGGCTTGCTGTTAAAATGAGTAGATGCTTAACTAGGATTTTTCTATTATTCAAAGCATCAGGGTTAAAGTTAAGGAGCTAGCCCTAGGTGATAATTTTTTTAAAGATCTATCATAGACAGCAGATGATACCTGGAATCCCTCCCAAGCCCCCAGTTTCTCCTGTGACTAGAGAAGGTTAGCAGCACCTGAGACAGACCTTCAAAGAATGGCCCTACCTAAGGTAACGTGATCCTTTATGAAAAATCTTGGGGGTTATAGTGTCTTTCACCCAGGAATGCTCCCACTAATTCTTATACCCAATGCTTATTTGCTCACGTTTTTTACTCTAGTTAAATGCCAAGGGGAGATGGAATACAAACAGCAGAATTTGCCATGGGCTTTCTGTTTATCCAAGATCTATACATTTTAAACCCCTACTTTTTAAACTCAATCATCATCATTTCAAAATACACATTAAAAAAAAGTTAAAATGCATACTTTCAAAAGATAACACTTTAAATATCTATTTGTTTTTCAAAATGCAATTTTAGCTTAGTTTCTCATACACAACACTTGCAATCTGAATTCTGTTTTTATTGCTGTTGCTGTTATTTTGAAGGATCTTTTTTTTTCTTTACCAATGTTAAAAACAGCTTACAATTTTAATTTCCAGCAATCGTGAAGTATACCCCAGTAAGATATTTTTTACTACTTAATGTTAGTGTCTGAATAAAATATGTTAAGATAAATATTAGGCATAGAGTCTAAGTGATTAAATTTTGGGAGAAACACTTTCCCAATAAAGTGACTATGAGAGGTAGCATGCGTAGTGGGTAAGAACATTATTTCAGGATAGACGAGTGGGTTTAATTTCTGCCTCCACCCTTTAATAGCTGTGTTAATTTAGAAAAGTTACTTAACCTCTCTGTACCTCAGTTTCTATAGATGTAAAATGAGCAAAAAAAAAAAAAAAATACAAATAGGACTGTTTTGGGAATTAACTAAATTAATAAGGAGGCTGTTTAAAATAGCAACTGGGCCAAGATAACTACTTATACACACATACATAAATTTGATGGTGTACAATAATTTTTTCATTGAACCAAAAGATTCTATAATATGAAATGTCAACAATGTATTTTATGGTAGTAAAAGAAATTAAATGCAAGCTAGCAAGCAGAGGTGGGGGAAGACAGATGCCAAGCCACAAGAAGATTGCCCAGGAACAGAAGTTTAGAAGAGACAAGGACCTTTTCCCAAAACTGACAGAGAAAGACTTCCACTAGAACCAGCCCCTTGAATTTGGACTTCTAGCCTCCTAAACCACGAGAAAATAAATTTCTGTTTGTTAAAGCCACCCGTTTGTAGTATTTCTGTTAAAGCAGCACTAGGTAAGTAAGACAGGTAGTAGCATTTATACTATTTATTAGTATTTTATATAAAGAAGTTTTTTGTGGGGGGAGCATAGTATATGTAAATAGAAACACAACATTTTGGTCCCAAACAGCCTCCCTGTACATTTGTCATTGTTAATATTCTAATTACAAATCCGATAAATCTAACTCAGTTTTTTGCTTTCATTAAATCAAGGCGTGCACACAAACAGAAGTAAGACGTTGTATGAGTTATGTTTATTTCACAAAAACTCAAACTGTTCTAATTTCTTCAAGGAGAACAAGTTTATCACAGGGAGTTAATTTTATATAACCAGTGGAAAGGCTGGGAAAGAGCAGTAAGGAGTCACTGCTGGTTTTTAGGAAATCTAGAAGGGGAGCCCTGGTTGCTCAGTGGTTAAGAGCTTGGCTGTTAATCAAAAGGTCAGCAGTTTGAATCCACCAGTCACTCCTTGGAAGCCCTATGGGGCAGTTCTACTGTGTCCTATAGGGTCTTTGTGAGTCAGAATCAACTCTACTGCAAAGGTTTGAATTGTATTGGAAGGGTCGGAATTTGAAGAAAACTGACTGTTTGCCTTGGCTGCATGAGGTCACGTAGGTGCTGATGGAAAATACCCACAGTTCTCTTTGCTGACACAGGTGTGCCTCATCAAGGCTCCCACTAGAAAACAATGGCTTCTCCTTTTCCTCTGCCTCCCCCAATTCATATGAATACCTCTCTTTGGCCATACCTGATGTTCAACCCTCCTACCTAGGAAGGCTTGAATTAATGACAAGTGTAGAAGTATAGGAAAAGTCAGGAAGTATATATACACATACACACACTTATATGTACATACATATAATTATAGATTATTTGATAAACATTATTCATTAGCTACCCATAGTCAGGATTAGTTAATGTATTATATTATTAATTTATCTGTATATGCATAATGTTATTTATATATACTACATTTTTATAATATGTGATATAAATGATATGCACAGTTATCATATATATAAAAACATTAAGGTGTGTATGTGTGTGCATACACTCTAGTGCTATAGAAAAATATTTGAGACTTCCATATGATCACATTTTATTTATTGTTACCACAAAGGACTGGAAGAGTATCTGGCTGCATAGCTTAAATAAGCAAGTTCTTTCCCTTATAAGCAATTTAAATCTAAGAAAATAAGACCATTGTCAAACATAAAAGTCAGAGAAGCATTGAATAAAAGCAAACTGGAAAATGTGTTCACAAAATGACATGAGATTCAAATGTATAACATGTATTCTTTTTCCAACAAGTGCCAGTTGTCTTTGAGATGACCCCAACTCATTGTGACCCCATAAAGTGTCAGGGTGGAACTGTGCTCCAAAGGGTTTTCAATGGCATTTCTTCCCAGGTGCCTTTGGGTAGACTGGAACAGCCAACAAAACTTTCAGTTAACAGCCAAGCATGTTAACAGCCTGTGCCACTAAGGAACTCCCAGTCTTCCAAAACTTCCCAATTATTTTATATTATTTCACTAATAATGTCTTTAATCCATCTCTAATATTTGAGTAACAAATCCGATGTCTTAACAGTCATACCCAATATCAGGCAAACCTTTATCTTTTTATTTATTTGTTGAAATTGTGTCACATAATTGACTCATAAAATTGATCAAAGTAATTTCCATTTCCACTAGTATTGAAGCAGTCTCCACTCCTGCTAAAAACTAGTATTAAAGTAAGAGATTAGCAGATCATGGGGAGCCTAGCACAAAGGTGAAGATAAGCCCTGTCTGTCTGAGACAGATGTAGTATTTTATTGTTGGCTTAATTATTAATAGAATCTGTTTTCCTCTCAAAATTTCCTGGTTTGAGGAATAAATTTTATGACTACTCTAGTTGTAAACCATCCAATAGTACATGGACATTATATCATAGATTAAAGAAACCATTTAACCCTTTCAAGACCCAATTATTTTCTGCTTTTAATTTTTTATTGATACCATATGTTTTCAGTAGCGGAATGCATGCTGAATCATTGAGTATGTTTAAAATTTTGGTTGGTAATATAGATTTTGATGATGCAGTGGTTAAAGCAATTGACTGCTAATCAAAAGTCAGGCATACCAAAATCACCAGCAGCTCTGCAGCAGAAAGATGTGAAAGTCTGCTTCCATAGAGATTTACAGCCTTAGAAATCCTATGGGGTTGATATGAGTTGGAATCAGCTGAATGGCAGTGGGTTTTGAGAACATTGGTTTTGAGAATTACTAGGTGAAAATACATGAATTGTGGGAGCCTATCTGGCGCACCAGTCTTGGGTAGCAAGCCTTTTTGTGGGGCACCTTCCATTTGGGCACATGGGGCACCTCTGGTTTTGCCTAATACCCTAGCTATTTTGCTTCAAAGAACTTTTCTTTTGCCTTTCATCGTTACACAAGTTCCCCCCTGGTGGTCAAAGAACTCCAGATGTACAGAAAGTGGATGGGGCACCATATGTTCCATGAATCATGAAAGCATTTTAATGCTCATTAATCATTTCTTAAAAATATTATTAATTTATTCAGCAAATAATTATTGGTATTTTCTATATGTACTATGCACTAATGTAAACACACACACAAAGGCAGTGATGAAAAAATAAAGACCTGTATTCATTGGGGGGAGGGATATTTGCAATAAATATGGAAACAAATAAGCATATTCTACCTTCTTTTTCACCCATTTCAGTGAGCTGTAAAACAAACGACAAAAACAAATCCATTGCCATCGAGTCAATTCCAACTCACAGTGACCCTGTAGCACAGAGTAGAACTGCTCCATAGGGTTTTCAAGGCTGTAAATCTTGACAGAAGTAGACTGCCACAACTTTCTCTTGCAGAGCAGCTGGTGGGTTCCAACCACCTATCTTTCGCCTTAGCAGCCAAGTGCTTAGCCACTGTGCCACAAGGGTTCCTTTTCAATGAATTTAGTAGGTGTAATTTGCAGCAGGTGATACAGTTACAGAGATCAATCCCATCAGCAAGCTGCCACAACCGTCACAATTGCTCCAAACCCAAGCTAACTCCTAAAAGATACTAGGCAATTGATATCTTCCAGTTCCCAAGTCCGAGCTCTTGTATGTAGCAATGATTATACGTAAAATAGGTGTGGCAACATGGATTCACAAACATTCATTCACTCCAACCACCACTGTATCAGTTCAAGAAACAATAATTCTATAAGCACTTAAAAATGTGTCAAGATTCCATGCTCAGCACACTCCATTTTATTTCTGAATGCATGTCCATTCTCCCATGATCTCATTTTTATGAGATGACTAATTAAAAAAACCTCTTAAATATTCCTCTTTACTTCTTCCCTCTAATGAAATTCATCAGATCGTGGAATGATTGGCAAATAATTTATTGTTTTCTTGTTGTAGTTTTAATTTGCAGGCACTTTTGTAATTATGATGTCTTTAGCCTGAGAATATGTCTGCTTAGCAGGGGCAGCTGAGTGAATTCTGCTCGATTTAGGCCTAGCCAAAGCTTGTGCTCCATTTGGCTAACCAGCAACCATCAGCAAGCTGCCACAAAAATGCTCATTGCATTTTTTAGCTTGAAAGAATGTATGTTCTCATGTGACATACTACTTATCAAGACTGTTTTCCCATATCCACCATTTTGTGCATTATATCTCTCTAGAACTACCTACAGGATATTTTCAAGAATACATTGCAATGAACTTTTTTTTTCACATTACAGTTCTCTTCTCCAATATAATCTATTTCCTTTTCCTTCAGTCTTACTCATCAGTAAGCATAATACATTGCAGTAACTGCTAAAAGTCAAGTTAAAAAGGACAGTTTCTTTGGGAATAATGGGGGTTGGTGGTGTAGAATGGCAGTTTGAGGTAGAGGAGTCTACTTGAATAAATAGGTGCCATTGAGAAGGTAATGTGTACTTCAGATAAGATGGTCAGGAGAAAATTCAGGGAAAGAGCACTACAAGCAAAGGGAAAAGCAAGAAGAAAACAAAAAGTAGGCTTACGAATTGGCAGATTCATTTTTTCTTCATTTGTTGATTTATTGACTCATTCATTCATTGTTTTGATACTAGAAACAAAGTGTTAAGAATTTTAAAATTATTTCACTTTTGAGATTTAACTGTAATTGCTGAAGCAAATAAACTGTGATAAATAATAGAGAAGATCAGAGAACAATGGGGAGCTCTAAAGGAAGCAAATAAATTTTAATCTAAAAGGTTGATTCTAAAGGTGGTATCATTTTGGAATTACCGAGACTTTTTTACTTTCAAATCGAAGATTGAGGATAGGCTTATTAAGACAATATACCATAATCAAGGAGCCCTGGTGGTGCAATGGTTATCTGAAAAGTGCTCAGCTGCTAACTGAAAGGTTGACAGTTTGAACCTACCCAGCATCTCTGTGGGAGAAACACCTAGAGATCTGTTCCTGTAAGGATTACAGCCTAGAAAACCCTATGGAGCAGTTCTACTCTGTCACAGGGGATCGATATGGTAGCAAATTGACTCTAACACCTAATAGCAATAACATGATGTAATCATTGCATACTTTATTTTAAGCAGTACATGTATCAATACTAAGATACAGAGTATGGTTAGCATCAATTCCACTTTGCAAATCCATTTTATATATTTCAAAGTTTATTTCAAATTTCAGGGAAAACTCAGACTATGATCCACTTTAAGTCTCATATTTTAAAGTTTTGTGTAACAGACAGCTAGTTTAAAGACATCGGATTGTGGTTTATATTATGCAATGCATAAAATCTCTAGCCTGTACATGTAGTGGCAAGAGTCTGTACTACACTCAAGTAATCAGAGGTCTAGTTTTTATTCTAATCCTCTTAGGCAAGTCGATATGTATATGTATACATATAGCTACATATTTTATATAGCTCAGTAGCTTCATAACCAGCATCTCTATATTTTCATCACTATATTAAGGGTCTTGAACCAGACTTTCTCTAAAAACCTGCCCCATAACTCTAGAAACTATGATTTTGCAAAATTTTGAACTTATTGCCATTAAAGATCCACATTACAGAAATAACACGTGCTCCACAGAGTGAGTCAGTGTGCCCTTTATATTGCATTGCCATTTTCCAAAATTATTCTATTTGAACTCAAGAGAATAACCACTGTTTTTTCCTAACACCTATGAGGAACTGCTCATGGCTCACTGATGTCACTGTGTTCATATTCTGACATGTGAGGTCCATGCACATTTTGTTAAGACCTGTCACTGTCAGAAGCCAAAAATAAAAGAGGAGAATGTGACAGTCCCAGTGCCATCGTGCCAAATAGCCAAGAAGCAATTGTGATCAAGAGAGCTATTTCCAACTACTGAAAAAATACATTTAAGTTCTACTTCATTTTTAGTTTTTTGTAAGTGTGAATTTATAATTGAATTTAATCTATCATTATTTAGCCAACAACAAGAGAGGATGGCGAGACTTTGTCTCACATACTTTGGATAAGTTACCAGGACAGACTGAGTAGTCAGTTCCTGGAGAAGGACTTTATGCTTGGTAAAGTGGAGGGTCAGGAAAAGAGGGGAAGACCCTCTAAGAGATGGATTGACACAGTGGCTGCAACAATGAGCTCTAGCTTAACAATGGTTGCCAGGATGGTGCAGGACCGGGCAGCGTTTCTTTCTGTGGTACACAGGGTCTCTATGAGTTGGAACCAACTCAATGGCACCTAACAACAATAACATTTAGCCAACAAGGCTGTTTTATGATTACAACAGTAAGAAATATACAAGATTATTTGCTCAAATACAGGAAAGAGTGATAAAGTTCTGAAACCTTTTACTGAAAATGCTACACTAAATCGAAAACACTAAGTTCAGCTACTTCTGAGGAAAGGCCAGACAGCAATTGGAATGAGGACTATAAAAATGCATCAGAAACCAAGTAATTCACAAATGATAAGTGATAATGATGATGTGGATAAGACCTTTGGTGATACAGACACGACCGAGTTTAGAAAATACAACAAAGAGTGATTAGATTAAACGGAGTTATAAACAATGTGCATGTAAAAAAGATACCAAGAGTAACAGATTTTGATATTATGTGCGTACTGCTGAAAGCATAAATTGTTGCATAAATGAAGGAAGTGGTATGATTTAAGTACTTTTGAAGCAGAAAACTCATTTAGTTATTTTATGAGATAAAGACACTCATTGTAAATCATTCCTACATTTGTCTGAGGGCAAAATAAATTGCCTTGATAAAATCAAACTGATTTAAAGTACATTTCTTTAATAGCACTAGATGAATTTAAAGTGCCCTATAACTCGGATCAAGGCTAAACCAAATTTTTCTCTCACACAGAACCACACACACATACACATACACCTACTCACACAGCTCCAACTTGAGTTTAAAATATCCTTAATGACCCTTTCATGCCCAGCGGTACGTATAGCAACCATGAATTTTTCAGCCACTGGGCTTTATTGGGAAGCTGCTGTATCACTGAGACTGCCTGCTGCTACTGCAAGGTGGGAGCCTTTATGACTGTTTGAAACCAAAGAGAGGGGGGTGTGCCGCAAATTACTGTTTTTACAGGGTATTGTATGAGGCGTCTAGATTTTTTGGAGGGAAAAATAGAAATTTTTAAAAATTTTATTTGTTATGCATATGTGCCAGTAGACCCTGGTGGGGACTCTGGGGTATAATTAGTGATACTTCATATATACCACTAAACATTTAGGGTAGGCTTGTGGGAGGGTGCAAGAAAAAAAAAAAAATCCATATGACCTACCAAAAATTCAGACACACTCAGTGATTCAATTAGCTTCTATTAATGAAAACATATGGTTTCAACAAAAAATTCAAAGCAGAAAACAATTGAGTCATCAAAGAGTTAAAGTGTAAAAAGCAGTGCAAAGAGAGTTACTGTATTATAATGGGAAAGACAAATACACTTCTGTAAAATATTTACTTGTTATGAAATGCTTCAAAGGCACGATTTCTATTTCTAAGCTACTTCAACCTAAACCTGCTGATGTCTCCCATAAGACAAATTCACAAACGCAGTTCCATAAAGAATATGTCTTTTTGCCATAGACAGTTATGACTTAAATCCAATTTTTAGTTTCACATTATAACAAAATGTCTCAACATAATCAGAAAAAAATAGGCCTTTTGAAAATGTGATAAATATCTGAAAAAAAAGTCTAAATTTTATAATAATTTTTTGGTGAAGATTAAAATATTTAAAAATACCTTTTTTTAAAACATTTTATTGTGCTTTAGGTGAAAGTTTCCACTGTAAAATTTCCTATTCAATAATTCATATATAAATTGTTCCACGACATTGGTTGCAATCCTGCAAAGTGTCAGCCCTTTCCCCATTTCCACCCCAGGTTCCCCCTTTCCATTTATTCCTTCCACTTACCCTGCCCTTCCCTGCCTTTTTATCCTTGCTTTTGGGCAAATACTGCCCTTTTGGCCTACTATAGTTGATTGTTCTAAGGACCACTATCTTCACTAGTGTTATTTATTTTATAAGCCAGTCTATTATTTGGCTGACAGGTGGCCTTTGGGAGTGGCTTCAGTTCCACCTTAGAAGATTGTCTTAGGGCGATAGTCTTGAGGGTTGCTCCAGTCTCTATCAAACCACTAAGTCTGCTCTTTTTCATGAATTTGAATTTTGTTCTACATTTTTCACCCATTCTAACCAAAATTTCTATTATAATTTTAGTCAGTCATCAGTAGTGATAGCCAGGCACCATGTAATTCTTCTGGCCTCAGGTTAGAGGAGGCTCTGGCTCTCGTGGGTCATTAGTCCTTTGGACTAATCGCTTCCTTGATTTTTTGGTTTTCTTCATTCTCCTTTGTTCCAGACAGGAAAAGACCTATAGTTGTATCTCAGATGGCTGCTCCCAAGCTTTTAAGGCCCCAGAGGCTACTCACCAAACTAGGATGTAGAACATTATCTTTACGAACTATGTAATACCAATTGATCTAGGTGTCCCCAGAGATTATCATCCTTAGTCCTCAAGCACAGTAACTCAATCCAGTGAGTTGTTTGGTTATACATAGGAAGTTTCCATAACTATGCACCCTATATGCTTTATTGTATATGAATATACATGTAGCCCTTACAGACATATATGTAGAAATATCCACAACCATGCCTACATATGCAAGCGAGTGTACTTCCATATGTCCTCCCACCACACCTATTTAGTAAACATATCTATCTATGTATCTACAGTCCTGGTAACATAGAGCTTGCCTGCTAACCAAAAGGTTGGCAGTTCTAATCCACTAGCCACTTCTTGGAAACCCTATGGGGCAGTTCTACTCTGTCTTAAAGGGTCGCTATGAGTAGGAATTGACTCGACAGCTACAGGTTTATGTATCCACTCACAAACTATTGTCTATTGCTGTTATTGCAGGATTGTGTATGTTATAGTATTTACCATAAAAAAAAATTTTTTTTTTATTTACCATAAAAAAATTTTTTTTTTTTTATTTACCATAAAAAAAAAATTTTTTTTTTTTTTTTATTTACCATAGTTACCTTTTATTTTTGTTTACCTCTCAGTGTCTTCCTTTGCCTTGATCACGTTATGCTGACTTCCCCAAAATGTGTATTGCCTTTCCCTTCACCGGAATTAATACGTCTATTTTTATTATCTAGTTCCCCCACATGTCTGTCGGTTTGTCGTACTGTGGGGGCTTGAGTGTTGCTGTGATGCTGGAAGCTACACCACCGGTATTCAGATACCAGCAGGGTCACCCATGGCAGGCAGGTTTCAGCTGAGCTTCCAGACTAAGACAGACTAGGAAGAAGGACCCTGCAGTCTACTTCTGAAAAGAATTGCCCGTGAAAACCTTATGAATAGCAACAGAACATTGTCTGATTTTACAATGGGCTCAAGCATAACGATTGTGAGCATGGCGCAGAACCAGGCAGTGTTTCATTCTGTAGTACACAGGGTCACTATGAGTTGGAATGGACTGGATGGCACCTAACAACAATAACAACAACTAACTAGTTAGTAATTCCCCTCTCTTCCCTCCCATCCCTGGTAACCATGAAAGAACGTTTCTTTCTGAATGTAAATCTATTCTTGACTTTTTATAATAGTGGTCTGATACAATATTTGTCCTTTGTGATTGACTTATTTCACTTAGCATGATGTCCTCCAGGTTCATCCATGCTGTGCGATGTTTCATGGATTCATCATTGTTCTTTATTATTACTTGGTATTCCATTGTATGTGTATACCACAGTTTGTTTAACCATTCATTCCTTGATGGACATTTAAGGTGTTTTCATCTTTTTGCTACTGTGAATAATCCTGTAATGAATATGGGTGTGCATATGTCTATTCGTGTCATAGGTCTTATTTCTCTAGGATGTATACCTGGGAGTAGGATTACTGCATCGTATGGTATTTCTATCTCTAGTTTTTTAAGGAAGTGCCATACTGTATTCCATGCTGGTTGTACCATTTTGCAATCCCACCTGCAATATGTAAGAGTTACAATCTCCCAACAAACTCACCAGCATTTGTTGTTTTCTGGGTTTTTTTTTGTTTGTTTCTTTATTTGTTTTGATTCTGCCTCTCTTCTGTTTGACTTTATTGTGTGGTGTTTTTCTCCCCTACATAAGGAATACATGACAGCTTTAACTCCATCAAACATTCAAACAATGTAGAAGTGTATAAACTAAAACATCTTTTTTTACCAAGTCTTTTTCCCTCTCGGAGGCAGAGCTTCCTCATTTGGTTTGCATTCATTCCTTCACCCTTTTAAAACCCTTCCTGTGCATCTGTCAAGTTGATTCCGACTCATGGTGACCCCATGTGTTTAAGAGTAGAGCTGTGCTCCAAAAGGGTTTTTGTGGCTGTGGCATTTCAGAAGCAGATGACTAAGGCCTTTCTTCTGAAGTGTCTCTGATTAGGTTTGAACCGCCAACCTTTCAGTTAGCAGCCAAGTGCATTAACTGTTTACACCACCCAGAGATTCTTATATGCATGTATTTAAAAAAAAAAATACAAACCAATTCTGATTCACGGAGAAGCCATGTGTTACAGAGTAGCGTTGCTCCACAGGATTTTCTTGACTGTAATATTTAAGGAAGCAAATTGCCAGGCCTTTCTTCCACAGCATCTCAGGTGGGTTCAGACTGCCACCCTTTATGTTAATAGTCGACCTCATTCCTTTTCTTCATTGATCGAGATGACATATGACATATGATTCTTTTTCTTTGTTTTATTTATGTGGTGAATTATGTTGATTGGTTTTCTAATGTTGAACCATCCTTGCAGCCCTGGTATGAATCCCACTTGAACATGATGTATTATTTTTTTGATATGCTGTTGAATTCTATTGGCTAGAATTTTGTTAGGAAATTTTGCATCTATGTTCAAGAGAAGGAGCCCTGGTGGCGCAGTGGTTAAAGCACTGGGCTGTTAACCAAAAGGTCAGCAATTCGAACTCAGCTCCATGGGAGAAAGATGTGGCAATCTGGTTCTGTAAAGATTTATAGCCCTGGAAACCCTATGGGGCAGTTCTACTCTGTCCTATAGGGTCACTATGAACTGGAATTGACTCAATGGCAGTGAGTTTGGTGTTGGTTTAGTTTATATAAATAAGGGATATTGGTTTGTAGTTTTCTTTTTCAGTAGTCTTTGACTGGCTTTGGTGCCAGTGTTATGCTGGCTTCATAGAATGAATTAAGGAGTTTCTATGTTCTCGAATGATTTGAGTAGAGTTGGTGTCAACTCTTCTCTCAGTGTTTGGTAGAATTCTGCACTGAAGCTGTCTGGGCCAGGGCTTTTTGTAGTTGTTGTTGCTGTTGGGAGTCTTTTTTTTTTTAATGATCTCTTCAATTTCTTCTTTTTTTATGGGTTTGTTAAATTTTTTTAACCTCAGTTTTTGTAAGTTTGTGTAGGTAGTATGTTTCCAGAAATTTGTCCATTTCTTCTATGTTTTCAAATTTGTTGGAGTACAATTTTTTGTGATATTCTGCTATGATCCTTTTTTTTTCTCAGTGGGTTCTGTTGTAATGTCACCCATCTCATTTCTTATTTTGGTTATTTGCATCTTCTCATTTTTTTTTTCCTTTGTCAATTTTGCCAGCAGTTTGTCAATTTTATTGATCCTCTCAAAGAACTTGCTTTTGATCTTGTTGATTCTTTCTACTGTTTTTCTGTCTTTAGGCAAGGTGTTATTCAGTTTCCAAGTATTTGCTTTGTTTTCCTTCTTCTTCCTGTTTTTGATTTCTAATTTTACAGTCTTGTGATCAGAGAAGATGCTTTGTGTTACTTAGATGTTTTTGTATTTATTAAGGCTTGCTTTGTGGCTTAAAATGCCATCTATTCTGAAGAATGATCCATATGCATTGGAGAAGAATGTGTACTACCCTGCTTTTGGGTGGACTGTTCTGTGTATGTCTATGAGGTCAAGTTGATTGATTGTGTTATTTAGACCTTCTGCATCTTTGTTGAGTTTCTTTCTAGTTGGTCTGTCCTTTATTGAATGTGGTGCATTAAAGTCTCTTACTATTATTATGGAACTGTCTACTTTTTCAGTACTGTTTGTTTTATGTATTTTGGAGCTCTGTCATTGGGTGCGTAAATATTTATTTTGGTATATCTTCTAGGTAGATTGACTTTTTAATCTTTATATAAATGATGGATTTTGACTTCCAAACCAAAAACCAAACCCAGTGCCGTCGAGTCGATTCCAACTCATAGCACCCTAAAGGACAGAGTAGAACTGCCCCATAGAGTTTCCAAGGAGCACCCGGCAGATTCGAACTGCTGGCCTTTTGATTAGCAGCCATAGCACTTAACCACTATGCCACCAGGGTTTCTGGATTTTGACTTAGAGCCTATTTTATCAGAAATTAATATTGCCACTCCAGCCCTTTTTTGGTTACTGTCAGCTTGGTACTGTATTTTTTTTCCATCCTTTGATTTTTAATCGATATCTTTGCACCTAAAGTGTTTCTCTTGTAGGCAACGTATTGATGAGTCTTTTTTTTAATCCATTCTGCCATTTTTCATCTCTTGATTGGTGCATTTTATCTATTTACATTTAGTGTGATTACTGATAGGTTTGAATTTACTGCTGTCATTTTAGAATGCTTTTTGTGTGTGTTATTGATGGTTTCTCTGTTCCACTTAATTTTCTATGCTGAATTCTTTTTGCTTATGGATTGCCTTTTCATTTCTTTCATTGTTGTTGATTTTGTGTTTACTGAGTCTTTATGATGTTCTTTTTTTTTATTTTGGTGAGTAGGTTTATTAATTTTCTTTGTGGTTACTCTGAAATTTACCTTTATCTTCCTAAGTTTAAAACAGTCTGTTATTTCTTGATATCACCTTGACTTCCTTTCCATATGGAAGTTCTAAAACTAAATCATTTATTCTTCCTTTTTGTTTTGAAGATGTCTTCATTTAAAAATTGGCATCTCTTGTTCCCTGTTTTCAGTTTGTAGCTTTATTTTACTTTTGAGATTTCTTAGCTGAATTGGTATCTGGGTGATATTGTCATATGTTTTAATCTCATGCTGTTGTCTGATTTTGTTGGATCTCTGTCTGGAGGACACCCTTTAATATTTCTTGTAAACTCGGTCTGGTTTTTACAAAATCCCTTAATTTCTGTTAACCTGAAAATGTCCTGATTTCACCATAGTATCTGAGAGACATTTTTGTTGGATATATGATTCTTGGTTGGCAATTCTTTTCTTTCACAATTTTGTATATTCCACCCCATTGCCTTCTTGCTTGCATGTTTTCTTTTGAGAAATCAGAGCTTAATCTTATTGGCGCCCCTTTGTAGGTGATATTTCCTTTTTCCTGAGCTGCTCTCAGAATTCTTTCTTTGTCTTTGGTTTTAGAAAGCTTGATTATGCTGACTTTCTTTTGGAGTCTATCCTGTATGGGGTTTGCTGATCTTCTTGAATGGAAAGCTCCTTATATTTCATAATATTAGGGAAATTTTCTCCCAGCAAATTTTAAAAAATTCTCTCTATGCTTTTTTTTTGTCTCTTCCTGTTCTAGAATTCCAGTTATGTATAAATTATTCCTCTTCATAGTACACCACATAACTTTTAGACATTCTTCATTTTTCTTCATTCTTTTTTGATTGTTCCTCAAACAAATTAGTGTCAAGGAATTTGTTTTCTACTTTGTTGATTCTTTCTTCCATTGATTCAATTCTATTTCTGAAAATTTATTGTTAATCTTCTGGATTTCTTATTGCTGCTTTTATATGTTTTCTGATTGCTGTTTATTTTGCATTGTTTTGTCTTTTTTTTTTTCCTTGTATTACTTTTTTGAATTCTTCTAGAGTTTTGTTTATGTTTTCCTGGTTTTGTTTGTGTTTCCCTTGTTCTCTTGGAGAGTTCTATATATAACCCATTGCCATCAAGACAATTCTGACTCATAGCAACCCTATAGGACAGAACTGAACTGCCCCATAGGGTTTCTAAGGAGCGCCTGGTAGATTCAAACTACCAGTCTTTGGGCTAGCAGCCAAACTCTTAAACACTCAGCCATCAGGGTTTTTATATATATATATATCTTAACCACTAGGCCACCAGGGATATATATATATATGTATATATATATATATATACATATATATACATATATATATATATATATAAAGAGTCTGGAAACCCTGGTGGCGTAGTCATTAAGAGCTACAGCAGCTAACCAAAAGGTTGGCAGTTCGAATCCACCAGGCAGTCCTTGGAAACCCTATGGGGCAGTTCTACTCTGTCCTATAGGGTCGCTATAAGTTGGAATTGACTCAATGCCAGTGGGTTTGGTTTTGGGTTTTATACATAAGTGTTTTGAATTCCTTATCTGGTAGGTCCGTTATCATTCTTCTTCAGGAAGGTTTTTCACCCTTTTATTTTGGTTACTTGCTTCAGCCATCTTGTCCTGCTTCATTATATAATTTGACATTGTCTGTTGTCTTTGAGGCTTTATAATAATTATTGTAATAAACAATTTGCTTCATCCTGAGTTTTGTTATTTTATTTATTTATGCTATATCCAGATGGTTGGGGTGGACTTGTTACACTGGTCATTAGTCTGTCAACATGGGGTAAGCTCACTTCTGACTCCAGGTGGGTGGATCAGTGGCTGACAGGGTGAGTGCAGGTGTCTGTTCCCTGGTTTTGCAGGGCAGCTGAGGGAAGGCTGGGTGGGTATTGGCTGCCGCCTATCATCAGTTCAGGGGTGTGGGAGCAGGCAATGGCACTTGCCTTGCTTCACTCCTGTAAAGTCTACATAATTTTGCTGACTCTTATTCAGAATTCTGTGGAATTGCCTTCCTGTGCTCTTCTCCCAGGGTTGCTACTGGCTTTGTCTCACAATGGCCACACAGTGCCATGGTGGGTGGCAGGGCACCTCAGCTTCGTATCTTTCCTCATTTGTTGCATTTGTTCAGTTTCTTCTTCCAATCTGTGTTCAATTTGATTCTTTAGAATTTTTTTGATGCTCAGGGTTCCAAAATTGTCCTCTGCATCTATTTCACTTGGTATCTTGGGACTTTGTTGTACATGGATGACATGGTGTGTCTGACTAAGTCACCATCTTGGCTCCTTTTCCTAAAAAATATGTTTCATAATGGAAACAGGCTTTTCTTTCTAAAACAAAGTCCCATCCTCTTTTTAGAACTCACAAAAATTTCATGAGATGTATTGAGCAATTACTATTTTATCGGCAAAAAAAAAAAAACTCACAGAAGTAACTGATTTTCCAAAAATCACAAAGGTAGCAAATGACAAAACCAGCAACCAAATCCTGGTCTTCAGACTCTATAAAATTAAAAACACCAAACCTGTTGCCATCAAGTTGACCCTGTCTCATAGTGACCCTATAGGACAGAGCAGAGCTGTCTCATAGGGTTTCCAAGGAATGACTGATAGATTCGAGCTGCCAACCTTTTGGTTAGTAGCCAAGCTCTTAAACACCATGCCACCAGGGAGCCCTAAATGTTGGAGGGTTTCTTTTTTTCCCAGTCTCCTAGTCATCTGGCTTTTCTCTGGGTTCTGCCAAAGATGAGTGTTGGCAGGGAATTGATGAATAGAAGCCAGGAACCAGGGCTATTTCTCCCCTCTCTTCTTGTCAGCAGGCATCTCTTGTAGAGGCTGTGTCTTCCTCAAAGCTCTGTTGCAGCCAAATAGGCTCTCCTGACTCTAGCCTCTTCTAGGTGATCCTGTCCTATGGATTTCAGTATCACCACTCTTTCCCCAAGTACCTGCAATCTATAGCAGTTGAAACTTCCAGCAGTTGTTAATCTCTGGGTTGAATCTTCTTCCCTTCTTTGACATCTCACTGTTTTCTTTATGGTTTAACAAACGCCTTGCATTTTGCCCCATAGAGTCCTCTGTGACACATCTCTGGCAATCTACTTCCAAATAATCAGCCTCTTACAACCCTATGGTTCACAATTCTACTCTAACACACACGGGGTCCCCATGAGCCAAAGTCAATTCAATGACAAATGTTTTTTAGTTCAAATACTGTCATTTTGTGTTTTTTTCTGCTTAAATTATTTGAGATTTTTAAAAACATATTTGGCGTTAACAAAATGACTATTAACTGAGTTAATGTCGACCATCAAACAGGGTAGAGTGCTGATTTGTATACATCGTTATAATTAGAATGATGTGACAAAATTAAGGAACATAATTTTATAATATAATGAAATACTGACAACCATAGATTCCTTGTTAACTGTTATTTCAATGGACATAATTACTCAAGCATAGAAATAAAGAATATGTTGCATTTTTAATTAGCACTATTTTCAGAACTTTTCTTATGACAAACGCACATTGTGCCATGGTCTTCAAAGATTACGCCTTCATATTATAAATTTTTTGTTGCAATTATTGAAAGAAAGTGATTTTAATGCTATAAATGATTAGGGATTAAAACTCCCATTTCAAAAATACTTCTGTGTAGTATGAATTTAATAAAAGTGTTCAACAGACTACATTTTAAGTTGTTTTCTATAGCTATGTTGCGAAAGAGTCTGGTAAGCTAAAAAATGCACACATTTGTGTAACAGAGGAAAATGTATGCATCCTCTGAGGCTGAGTATGTATTACAAACCTCGGCTCAGCAGGGATACATTGCATTCTAGTTCTGCTATATTTGGATGCTCCTCTTCATTTATATCCAATAGGGAAATAAAAGCTCACTGCTTCTGCACAATGAGGTAATGAACAGCATAAATAGTTCATATAACTTCTAGTTATGCATCATCTACCCAATAACAACCCACATAATATTTGAAAAAATGATATTACTGTTTTTGAAATAAATGTTTATATAGAAGTGATTATTTTCTGCTTTCATGTATTGTGTGAGGTTTTAATGCCTTCATATCTCAAATACTTTTAATATCCAGTTCCTCAGTAATAATATCCCCAACTTTGATTTCAGCTTGTACAAATTTTCTGTCTGAATCTCTGTGATTCCTCATTGACTATACGGTGCTTTTGCTCAGTTGCTGTTTATTTTACTATAGAGTGCTATTCTGATTTTAGTTGCTATTATTGTCATTGCATCATTTTATGCCTTTTCTATTTTTTGTCATTACTTTTCTGAAATTAGAAACTACAATCATTATCTCATGCCCTTGTCATTGTTGTTGTTAGTTGCCATCAAATCGATTCATTTAATGTGCTAAACAAGTATTTGTTTCGATTCCTCTTTTTAAGTGATGATACAGTACAGTAATTCTACCAAGAATAAAAAAAAAATACTGGAGAAAAATCTTAATCTTTTCCTTGATTTATCTTGCTTCTTTCCTAAAGGTAGTCAGTTACAATGTATAATCTTTCCTAAAAAGTATCCTTACCTTTTTTTCACTTTCCATTTGACTTGCCACTACCTAGTACTCCTAATTCCTCACTTTTCCTCTACTAAAAAGTTGTAAGTGTATACTCATATAATGGGATAACATTTTTTAATGACAATAATAGCAACTTAATTCCATGGTTGTCTCCTAACTGGTCACACTATTTCCTTTTAGCATTCTTTCTTCAAGTAACCTTTTTGAAATAACATGTGATTCCATTCCAAGATTCCCCCAACATTTACCATCAAACGCTTCCAATGATTCACCATTTCTTAGAGTATATGCCTAATCTCATCAGCTTGTTCTTCAGATTTTTCCATTAACTAATCTTGCCTACATTTGTGATTTTAATCACTATTTCAGCTTTTCTATACCATATCCATTTCAACTAAACTCTTTACATTCATGCTTCCTTGGACCTTCTTCAACTGCTTGATCACACCACATTCTGTGGAAGGAAAAGGAAGAGAAGATGACGAAAAGGACAAGGGAAAGAAGAAGGAAGGAAAATGGGAAGGGAAGGAAGTTGTTAACATTTATGGGCACTTTTTATTTATTCAAGCATTCAGGTGGATTGAGGAATGGATGACCTTGACATTTTCATACCACAACAGTCTGCAATCTGAGTGCTGTCTAAAGTGTCATTGGGTGCTAAAATACCTGTGAAACTATTATTAACTGGAGAAAACTATATATTTTTTGCAATCTTTCTCAGATAGTGTACAGTGCCTAGTTAAAAGATAATTATATGAGCCTCTTGAGTTGCAGAAGGCAGATAAGATCCTTAAACAATACAATCAAGTCACAATAGATGAGCATTAAGCTATATTAAGAGGAGCAAATGTCTGTTAACTTGAGGTCTTTTGTTGGGGTTGGTAGGATATGTACTTTCGAACTCAGCACTGAGTAGCTCTTGATAATAGCGACAGACAAATGATGCCAGCAGGGATCTTTTCTATCTGCTTCTATACAACCTTTATCCTATTCTCTCTACTAGTATTGAGCAGATACTTAAAGAGCATTAATTCTTGGGAACAAAAAATTATTAGACAGTGTAAGAGTCCCACAATTATTAGTATGTCCTTGTAGTTATTATGCTAAGTGCTTTGAAAGTATAATAACATTTTATATAACATTCACGAAAACCTTGGGAATTCATTGTTAGTATCATGAAGATGGCACAGGACTAGGCAACATTTTGTTTTGTCATATATAAGGTTTCCATAAGTCTGAGATGACTTGATGGCAACTAGCAAAAATCCTGCATTAGTTTCTTAAGGCTGTCATAACAAATTATCACAAACTGAGAGCCTTCAAAAAAAAAATTATTCTTGCACAGAAGGCTAGAAATTCAAAATCAAGATGTCAACAGGTTTTGTTCCTTCTAGAGATGCTAAGGAAGAATTTGGTCCATGTCTTTCTCCTAACTTCTGGTGGCTGTGGATAATTCTTGGAGTTCTTTGGCTTGTAGATAGGTCATTTCAATATTTACTTCCATCTTCAAATGGCCTTCCCCTCTGTGTCTCTGTGTGTCAAATATCTGTCTCCTTTCTCTTATAATGACACCAGTCACTGGTTCAAGGTCTCATCCTAAATCTAAGAGGACCTCATCTTGAGATCCTTAATAATTTCTGCACAGATTCTAATTTCAAATACTGTCACATTTGGAGATTCCTGGTTCACATGTTTTTTGGGAGGATACTTTTCAACCCATGACATGTTCCACTTTTGCATATGAGCAAATATAACTTGCAAAAATGATTAAGAAGTAGTTCTAAGGCCACTAAGTGAAGATTTGCAAGTCAAACCTAAGTTTTTCCTATTATTATATTTTATGCTGCAAAACACTCAAAACATTTGTCAACAATCTTTCACACATATGTAAAATATAATATTGCTTATCTCTTTACAGATATGTCTAACATCTTTATTTAGAATTAATTTGGTTAGTTCCTGATTGGGTCATGATTCTTCCTTTGCAACTCCTATACTTCTTTCCTTCTGCACAATTCCATATAATAAACAGTTAGAAAATGTCCATCGTTTTTACAATAAGGTACATTTTGCTTTAAACAACAGTGGGATAATGTGTTTATATCTCATAAAACAATAGAGCATTATTGTACTTTTTTAACAATTGGAAATCGGTAAGCAAATTGTTTAGATTTACCATGTTACAATATGTTGTGATAACTCATGTAATTGCTGGAAATGAACCAGTAAAAACGATCACTGAAAAGGCTGTAAATTTATTGAATCTCACTCACATTTCTGACATGAAAGAAATAATTGGCAATTTCTATCAAGTACCCAAGTTTCTCCCTTGAAAGAAATTAACTGTTTACAGACCCACTTCTAATCTGGAGGGGCTATTCTGGGTTACAGAATAGATAAAGTAAAGGAATAAATAGCCCCCTAATCTGCCAGGTGCTCATTAGAAACTCTATGGGGCAGTTCTACTCTGGCTTATAGGGTTGCTATGAGTAGAATCTACTCGACGGCATTGGGTTGGGTAGTGGAATAGAGAGGCTATTGCATATCTTCATTTCTAGACCAGAGCATCCAAGGCAATGGCAATAATGCAATGAACTAGATTATGGATCATATTCCCCGTGCGGAATTAGAGATGGGTTGTGTATCTTATTTTACCACTATTACCAAAACCACTGTGCTTGTATTTTGCCCTTACCTTTCAGCCATAAACTTTTTTTTTTTTTCTCCCTTTAACATCATAGGCCTTTGTAGATACATCTGCAGAAAGAATCCTGTCTTGGAGTGAAATTGTCATCATCCTAGTAACTATTTCAGTGCGATAATGTGTATGTACAGACGGAAAGTTTTCTCAGACTATTATGAAGAAAGGTAGGATTAGGCAAGTTTATACTGGTTCAGTAATAATGCTTGACCATCAGAAATCAAGCTAACCAAAAGGTCCTTAGTTTGAATCCACCAGGCATTCCTTGGCAACCCTAGGGGCAGTTCTACTCTGTCCTATAGGATCACTATAAGCCAGAACTGACTCAGTGACACCTAATGATGATAACACACATTCTTAAGGAGAAAGTGCTTTGAATAAAACTGATTTACAACATTACATTACGAGGCAGCACCATTGGAGTATGCGGGAGACTTTATATCACACAATATGGTGGAAAGAGGTTCTTCTTTACATTATTAGAAAAAATCAAAAGAACTACATTATCAGATAACTAACTGTAATATGTCAGGACACTCTCATGGCCACATTGCTACCACATGACTATTGAGAATACCAGTGAAAAATGGTGGCAATGGCTGTCTGCCTTTTTTGGAAGCTCTGCTGAAACCTATCCGCTATGGATGACTCTGCTGATATTTGAAATACTGGTTGCATACCTTCCAGCATCGTAGCAACATGCAAACCAGCATACTAGGACAAACCAACAGGTGGGTGGTGGAACTGATAGGAAAGCATACAAATATTCTTGTATGTAAGTGATAGGGGGATGGCAGAAAGTCTACCTTAAGATACTGATTAGGCTTTAAGCTGTTGCTGTCCAGTTGATTCCGACTCAGAGTCACCCTGTAGAACAGAGTAGAACTGCCCCGGAGCATTTCCAAGGAGTGAGTGGTGAATTCAAACTGTCTACTGTTTGGCTAGCAGCTGAGTTCTTAATCACTTTGCCATCAGGAAATAAAGTATATCCATGAATTTTATTAATATATTTAATAATAGTCCAAATTAATAGACCATATATGAAATTTGATCTTAAACTATTCTTGGACACAACATGAGAATAATAACTAATCTTAAACCAATTAAATTAATTATATGTAGGATGGAGTAGTGGTTAAGTGCTATGGCTGCTAACAAAAGGGTTGGCAGTTCAAACCCTCCAGGCGCTCCTTGGAAACTCTATGGGGCAGTTCTGCTCTGTCCTATAGGGTCGCTATGAGTCGGAATTGACTCGACTGCACTGGGTTTAGGATAAAATAAGCACTAAAAATATTTAGCAATACCCTAAACCCAAAACCAAACCCATTGCTGTCAAGTCAATTCCGACCATAGGGACACTGTACAACAGAGTAGAACTGCCCTATAGGGTTTCCAAGGAGAGCCAGGTAGATTCAATCTGTTGACTTTTTGGTTAACAGCCAAGCTCTTAACCACTGTGCCACCAGGCCTCCAGTAATACTCTAGAAGATCCTTAAATGCATAGAAAATCATGGTTTTGACAGACAGTAAATTAATTTTGAATTTAATATGTAAAGATTACTTTGTGTGTATTGCTTGTCTTTAATAATAGCAGCAGAAGCCTTCAAAAGTATGTTTAGCTATTTCTGTCATTAGAACAGAGATTTTGTATAAAAATCTTGATTATAATAATGTTATTAGTCACTTGTTGAAATGAAGGCAAAAATAACTATTATGAAATACACATATAGTAATGTATGAATTATTTAAATGTACAGTTTTTACTCATTAAAAGCACTGTTCCAGCAACAGAAAATCCAAACATGCAATATTTTCTTAAATCCATTTCAGGAATTTAGTCTTTATTTTGATAATTTGAGTTATATATGTCTAGGTAGAAGAATAAAACATCATTTACTTAACATTTCATTAGCTGGGTGCGTAACTGCTAAATATTTGAACATATGGTATATAGGCTTTTATTTTTACCCTTGCTCCCAGTACCAAAAATGTTTGAGTACACTAGCTTCCTAACTTTAAAATTACACTTAATATATAAAAACAGGTATCTGTTTCCTGACAGAAACACACGTGTAAATGGACATAAAATAAGTAGTTAGTTATTACATTCTTTCTTGGTCTACACCAACAGGTCCCCAAGCAATCTAGACCAATGGGATGTATTCTACACTGCCATATATAGTAGGTTCAGTAATAGTCATCATCATCCTTATTAATTGCACACCTGGCTCTTAATTAATTTAAGATACTTTCATAAATATAAAGATGTGTAAAACCGATTTAAACAGATACTGTTTCCATCAATGTGTTGTTAAAATGGTTTCAATTATTGTCGCCTTCCTATTAAGGTTTTTTTTTTTCTCTCTCTCTCTCTTCCGTGATTATTCACTGTTTTAGAGGCAGCTATTAGGACTTACTATACCTTTAAATAGTTTAAGATTAATGACCTATAGTTTACCATGTTATATGGGATTCATATAAAAGCCTGGTTTGTGATAGAGATGTAATTTGTTTTTCACCCTCCTATCAGTGTGACACAGTTGGAATTAATAAGTATAAATATTTTAATGAAAGATAACTATGTGAACACTAACCCTTAGAAAATAGTTTTAGAGTGGATTTTTTATCAGAAATTGCAATAGTCTCTAACTCTCTTTAGTTCTCTATAGTGTGGTCTATAAATGAATTGATCAGTGTTTACAATTTAAAATATTTTGTACAGTATTTTAAGACAATGTCAATGGCAGGGGTAGAGTGTGTTCCTGCTGTGTACCATGAACTGTAGAAAATCTTGTGCATTTTTGTCACATTTAATTTTCTCATTTACTGCAAGATTGGTAATATTGTCCATACTTTGTTGAGGTTCTGAGAAACTAAGTAATTATCTGAGTTCAAAGTTATAACAACAAAAAAAGGTGGAGAAAATATAGTTGGTAACTCAGGTCTGCTTGAAACAAAAACCATGTTCTTTAGGCTGCATGCATAATTGTATTCCAAAACTGCTGTATGGAATTTTAAAAAGGTTTTGAGAAATATTATTACTGAAATAAATTTGGAATTTTAAAGATTATACATTGATTTGGAAAAAATATGAAATACATATTTAACAGATATATTATTTTACGCCATTGTCATTGTTTATTTGATGGATTCTTCAAAGTGGAAAAATTGAATATGATAATCTCTATAGAAGAGATTGAAAGGGTAAATGAATATCTATCATTAGAAAGGTGTCTGAAATAGATGGATTAATAATTGAAATTTATCTTATATATAAAACCAATCAATGCCGTCGAGTTGATTCTGACTCATAGTGACCATATGTATATAGTAGATTTATGTATTTGTAAATATTCACTCCAAGGAAATTTATTGAAATCTTCCCAATTATTTACATTTAATACCATAGCACGTTAAACACAATTAAAAAAAAACTTCAAAATATTTAATTTATAAACATAGATGAAAAATTATGAATATGTATTTAAAAATAGGACCCAATGGCTTTCTAAAGAGCAATGCACTAGTACAGAAATACTTATTCCAACAGTGTGATTACAGTTCCAAAGGAGGGACTATCTTAACATAATTAATAACATTATCAAATTACACGGAAAAAAATCTCATGATAATATTGTCGATGAGTAGTGAAAACCAATTTTGTACAACAGGCATTCCTAATTTCTAAAAATACCCAATAAAATAAAAGTAAATGAGGTGGACTCATATACACTGAACATACCTTTCCAAAAGACACAGTAAATATTAATTTGAATTGTAAGGACATTTAGGGGACTAGAGATGGATGATCAGCATTAATATTTTTACAGACTATCAGCTTGGAGTTTCTAGCAAGTAGAGCAACAACAAAATGAAATGACATATACAATAAGCATCAGGAAAAAATAAAGAATTAAACCATTTTTCATTTGGAATGGTGTAACCAAATATCTAGAAAGTCTAAGAAACTATAAAATTATGGAGGTATCAAAAAAAAATTAAAAAAAAAAAACTGTAAAGTGGCTGATTCATTGTCAGCATCTTGTTGATGCTCTCCATAAAATAAAGATCAGCCAGAACATAAAGCATGATGAAAACACACGGTTAATGTTTAGGTAAGACAGAAGGAAAAGGAGACTATCCAACATAAGAAGCCAGCCATATGATAGAAAGTCTAGGGGAAGAGTATTCCAGGAAGAGAAACAGTTAATGACTACGTCCTGAAGTCACACGCTTAACAAGTTCAAAGTTGGACAAGAAGACCAAATTTACTTAAACAGTGGGTCAGAGAAAAGAAATGGTGAAGATGTATAAATATTTTGGTCATGAATTTATTTGTTAGCTTGTTGTATCACTCCTCCACAAGAATATAAGCTCTGATATCCATGAACGCTGTCACATAAGCTACCTTTTTCCTTTCTTTAGCCACAGTGGTCAATACATTATCTGGCACAGCATTTATGCTCTAAATAGTCTTGAGAAAATAATGAATAATAAATATTGAATGCATCTTGATTCCTAATTCAAAAATGCGTGCACCTTGAAAATAGGAATCTTGTTTACCAATGTTTAATAAGTATTTGTTAAATAAACAAATGAACTAAAGAGATTTCATTGTCACGGAATTGTGTTTAGGTACAAAGTAGAAGGGTTTGGAAAATCAAGAGAGATTTTTGCGATGGGAGAAAATTGAAGTTGTTGACATACTAACCAGAATCAGATAAAGAGAAAGCTTTTAAACTGTTTTTTTGAGAGAGTGTTTAAATTACAAAGAAGATTCCTGAAGAAATGGGATTAAAAACAGCATTATATATCAGGTGGAGGGATTGCTTCATAAAAAGGAGGTATTTTGTTTACCGCCTTATATTTAGCTGCCAGCACATATCTAGAAACATATTAGTAATTATACGGACTTCCATGAATGTACAAATGAGACCTGGGGAATATAATAAAAATAGATTTATATTGTAACAACTTTCTAGGTTAATAGGAAAAATTGAAGAAATACCAATTTATGAATAGGATAATATAAGCATGCATTTTATTTGCATTATTCTGAAACCATCAACCTTAAATCAACTTTTAAAAGCTAACTTTGATTGACAGTTATATATAAAAAAAAAGATTTAATTATTTTGTTACAACAAACCAGATGAACATCCCAAAAGAACTCAAAATAAGCATTTTAAGTTGTCAAAAAAGTAATCAAAACATATTCAAATAAATGAATTCCCTACTTTCAAAATGGAAATTAACACAAAAACCACCTTATAGATGGAGATAAAATCACTTTTTCTGACAACATATCCAAGCACATGCTCAATGTGTTAAGGCTAAAAACATCAAACATTAATGAAAAGGAATCCAAGAATATGTCTATCAAATAGAAAGTTTCACACAGGAATTGGATCATCAAACATTCTCTCCTGTAACAAGATGCAATAATTTATCAGTCACAGCTGACTCACTTATTAAATAATTCTGTAACTCAAACACTTTGTCATTCTACAATCCACTATATTTTTTTAATTTAACTATATATATACATTTTTTTATAAAACTGTACATTTCCGTGGGCATTTTGCTTGTATTTTAGAAAAATTTTATCTTTAAATTCTATACATGATTGTCTGGGGGGTTGTTAACGCCTATTTTTTCTAGCATTCATCACCATTTATTAAGATTGCTCAGGTGAAAAGATTAAAGTTGAGAAAGCAGGTTGTTTTGTATGTTTTTTGTTTTTTTAATAATAGACCTTCACATACACTCAAACCACTCCCAGAGTGGATTCCGAATCATAGTGACCCTATAGAGTTTCTAAAGTTGAAAATCTCTAGGGAAGCAGACTGACACATCTTTCTCCAGCAGAGCCGCTGGTGGTTTCGAACCAGCGACCTTTTGGTTAGCAGCTGATAGTTTTAACCACTGCAACACCAAGGCTCCTTTCATGTATACTACTGTTGATAATATTCTAATTAATATCAGGAAAGCTATTTCAAACTTTAAAGGTAACCCATGGTGTTTACCTGATGCTTGATTTGATATACAAAATGATCATTCCTTAGAATACAAAAAAGGAAGCTAGAATGTAAGAAAACATTTTAGAGGTTGATTCTTGAATAATCAATAATGATAAAAAATGATAGAACAGTAAGGATGAGTATGTGTGTGTGTGTTAGGGTGTTCATGGAGATAAAGTTATGTTTAGGGCAGAGTTTGAAGCTTTATTAAGTAGGCAGCAACTATATGACAGGCAATGGGAAAAAGTTTGTGTCAAATACATTTTAGAATTGTCGGTTCAAAAGAAGCAATAGATGTCATGGAACAACGAATTATTCATAGTGAATATAGTAAAGAAAATTAGATAGATGGTAGTATTAGTTACATCTGACTGTGTTAACAAATTACCACAAACTTTCCAGTTTACAGTAATACATATTTACTAACTTGCAGTTTCTGTTAGAAGGCATAGTTTATCTAAGACCTCTCCTTCAGGGTCTCTCAAAGACTCCAAGAAAGGCATTGGCTAGGCCGGCAGTCTCCCCTCAACTTTCTACTGGTGAAGGATCTTTTTTCAAGCTCATGTGGTTGTTGGAATAATTTAGCTTCTTGTGTTTTGTTGGTTTGAGAACCTCAGTTTTTGTTGATTCTTGGCTAGAGGATGCCTTCAGTCCCTGGCCACATCAGTCTTTCCATATAACAACTGATAATATGGCAGCATGTTCCATCAAAGCCAATGAATGTGAGAGTTAATGGAGTGAATATGTAAGAAAAACAGAAGTTAAGATCTTATATACCATAATCATGGAAGTGGAATCCCATCACCTTTCCTAACTCCTATGGGTTAGAAGCAAGTCACAGGCCCTGTAAACACTCAAAGGAGGAGAATTATACCAGGGTGTAATTACCTGGAGGTGGAGATCAATGGCAGCTGTCTCAGAGCCTACCCATTACAATGGCCATATTTGAATTCAGTTCAAATAATATACTCCAACATAATTAGGTAAAGCAAAAACTGATTTAAGCCAGTTAGATGCAGTGATATGCACAATTATTATAATGTCAAGAGAGACAGGTTGCAAATTAAGCTTTCAGAAACCCCAGAACAACAACAACAAAAGCGCATATCTAAATGAACATGGACACTCCTACAACTTCCATGAACAGGAAACTGAGAACTCAGGAAGCTGCAACCACAGCAGTGGGCTCCCAGGTTCCTGTCAGAAACTACAACAGCAAAATAAATGCCTTCATCCTAGCGCTCAACACACTTAAAGATGAAATTTTGTCAGTAGGACCTACATTAAGGCTACACACTTAGAAACACAAAGTTCTACCACCACCATTTATTCAAACAGAAAAAGTAGAAGCAAATGAAATGCAGGACCTATCACCTGATGCTCATTTCACCTTTCAAATCTCAAGCAGAAATTTCTCTTTGGAAAAGGTGAGAAGACAGGGAAAAAAGTGGTGAAAGACTCTGGAAAGCATAATATTTAAACTTCTAAATACTTTTACATAAGCATACTACAGGAGAGTTGGGTAACATAATCTCCATCTGTCACAGTCTCCCACCAACACTGACCATTCACAGCTCCTGTCTTAGTCATCTAATGCTTCCATAACAGAAACACCACAAGTGGATGGCTTTAACAAAGAGAAGTTTATTCTGTCACAGTTCAGTAGGCTCCCACCCAGTAGCCACCCAGTAGGCTAGTAGACAGAATTCAGGGTGCCGGTTCCAGGGGAAGGGTTTTTCTCTCTCTGTCAACTCTGTAGGAAGGTCGTTGTCAGCAGTCTTCCTCTGGTCTGGGAGCATCTCAGCACAGGAACCTCAGGTCCAAAGGATACCCTGAGCTCTCAGTGCTGCTTTCTTGGTGGTATGTGGTCCCCATGTCTCTCTGCTCACTTCTCTCTTTAATACCTCAAAAGAGATTGGCTTAAGACACAATCTAATCTTGTAGATCTCATCAATATAATAGTCATTATTTCATCTCATTACATCATAGTAATAGGATTTACAACACATAGGGAAACTACATCAGATGACAAAATGGTGGAGAATCACATAATACTGGAAATCATGGCCTAACCAAGTTGACAGATATTTTTGGTGGACACAGTTCAATCTATGACAGCCCCAAACAAGGAATTCCATTTGCAAAAACAATTCCAAACCATAGTAAAAAACAATAGCTGTGTTCTCCCACCTAAGATAAAGCAATATATTACCTACAGTGTTGCTAATCCACTCCAACACATGGCGACTCATATACAACAGAATAAAAATGAGCACTGGTATGTTTCAATCCATTCTTTCAGTTGTCTTCCTAAGTAAATTTGTTCTTATCTCCTTCCCTAAAAAAGAGACTAATTAATTACAGACACGATTTTGAATGGTGGTATTTTTTTTTCTCTTCTATCTCAGTCTAGCTAATATCTTGCAATCAGAGAATAGGATATTAAGTTTTATATTACATTACCAACATGACTTTTATAAAATTATGGAGGAAAAGTTCTTAGGTGCCATTGAATGGTTTCTGACTCATAGTGACCCTCTATAACAGGCCTGTTCCTGCACCATCCTCACAATTTTCGCTATGCTTGATCCCATTGTTGCATCCACTGTGTCAATCCATCTCAATGAAAGTCTTCCACTTTTCGCTGACCCTCTATTTTCCGAACACAATGCCCTTCTGCAGAGACTACTTCGTGTCCGGTATCCCTTCTTTCCCTCCAGTTTCTCCCATTTGTAGTGGAAATGTCTATCTTGTGCCTGTCCCACCATTGTACTTTGGAAGCAGATAACTTGTTTTCTAGATTTTCCAGATTCACAGATGAAGGGGAATTTTGCTCCAGGGTAGAGTATGCCTGAAGTCCCACCTATATTTGATTTAGATGATTCAGAAGGTGAGATTTTGGACTTGGAATTGATTTAAGACTTTGGGGATGATGTGATGGGGTAAATTTGTCTTGCATGTGGGCAGGACATGAATTTTTGGTGGCCAAATGGTAGAATTTGGACCCTGGGTCACTGGGCTGAGAAGGTCCTAGCCATGGAAAGGTTGATGACAAGGACCTTCCTCCAGAGCCGACAGAGAGAAAGCCTTCTCCTGGAGCTGGCACCTTGAATTTGGACTTCTAGCCTCCTAAATTTTGAAAGAATAAATTTATCTTTGTTAAAGCCATCCACTGATGGTATTCCTGTTATAGCAACACTAGATAACTAAGACAATACCCAAATCAAACCCACTGCCATCAAGTTGATTCTGACTCATAGCGACCCTATAGGGCAGAGTAGAACTTCCCCACACGTTTCCAAGGCTGTAAATCTTTATAGAAGCAGCAGACTGCCACATCTTACTCTTGTGGAGCAGCTGGTGGGTTTGAACCACTGACCTTTTGATTAGCAACCAAGCACTTTAACCACTGCACCATCAGGGCTCCTTATTTATGCATGATAAGATATGATGAAAAGAGTCTGGATAAATTCTATAGCTCTGATTTATTCAACTATTCAACTCATCATAAAGCCAACTATATTTAATATTTATAATTATAATATTATTTTTATTGTTCCTTTAACATTCTGCTGCCCTTACTCAACCCCTTTTAATGATGATACATTAACAATCCATACAAAATCCAAAGTCTCCTTGAATAATTAGAACACTTTTAAGTCCTGTTTGTAGGAGATATATGTAATTGTCTATTTTTCCGTACCTCTGGACATGGTAATATTAGGAAGCTACTCAGAGAATTCCCTGGGTTTCAGGAATATGTCTCCATGCATGCATTGTATGATACTAATTCTATTTTTTTTCCATGATAATCAGGGGAGCCAACAAACATGTCTCTAACAGTAAATTGCCTTTGCACAACCCAGGTATTGCTAAGTATCTTCCATAACTATTGACTTGTAGCCATAGACATACCAGCTGAGCAGTGATTCATATCCAAAAATTTGTATGCTTGGTGTCATACTTCTTAATTCTTACAAAGATAGGAACTGGACATGAGACTTCTGCCACAGCTGACACAGGTAAATCAACACCAGAAAGAAGCAGTGGGCACAGAAGACCATGTCTCCACCTAAACTTATCCAATTCCATTTTGAAAATCTCATTTACCTATGTCACCTGGTGTCATCTAAAAGAAACACAGTAATAACTAAGGCTTGGAAGTGTCATCTTTAACGTTCCATCTACTACTAAGCGTGGAGTAGACACGCTACCAAGAGTGGGAATAAAGTTGAGAAAGCCATGAGAATCAAGAGAAGGAACAAAGTCTTATTTGATAAGTGATATGAAGATGTTAAGAATATTGATTAAGTGAATTAATAAGTGACTGCCTATTTTCTCCTAGTACTCATTAACCCTTCATTCTTTCACTAATAGAATTCTGTGAGTTTTAGTTGGTTCCATGGCCACCTTTGTAGACAGTATATTTTCCAACCTCTCTTAAAGGAATATGTGACCATACATTATCATCAGTGGTAGAAGAATATCAATTTGCCAGTTGTTGTTCACTTGATTCCAATTCATAATGACCCCATGTGTGGAGAAATAGAACATGTTATTACAAGAAGGCTTTTGGTTCTCCACTCTCTTCATCTTCCCACAGGCTGGAACGTGAAGACAGTGATGATCAGCCAGATTTGGATAATGAATTCTAGACCTATGTACAAATTCAAGAAGCAGAATTATTTGCTCAACTGGAAACACCTAATTACATCTAGAATTACATGAGCAAAAGAAATAAATGTATATCTTTTATGAGTATATATATATATAAGCTTTTATGTTACAGCAACTTAGCCTATACCCTAAGTAGTCAAGATGTTATGTAAATCCTCGGTTAGAAGAAAATTCAGAAGAAGGGGCAATCAAGATTAACAAATTCTACAAAATGCCTGTGAAGATAATAATCACAATATACACACTAACTGGCAATCAGCAATAATAACTGGCAAGTTAGTTAATGTTAGTAAAGTTTAACTTGAGTGATGTGGGGAAAATCCAGGTTCACAACAGAGTGAAGAGTGAACAGGAAAACTCTCCAGAATTCCAGATTGACCACTCTATTCTCATGGGTCCTTTCCAGAGATAGACCTGGATTGTGACAGATGGCTTTTTTTTTTTTTAATGGCTCAAATTGCTGTTATCATTAGTTTTATTGTCTGATATAGCACCTCTTTTGCTATATATACACAACCTGTTATTTCTGCATTTGTAAAAGCTTCTTATATGAAAACATGGGAATAAGAGGTTTTATCTGAGCTGTCACCGCCTTTACTTGAATCATTCAAGGAAATAATTATGCTCCTATAAACACTAATTTTGGATTCCAGTAGATGTGGCTTTGTATCCTATCACTTAATACCTCTGTAAGAGTCTGGCAAAGACACTTCTGTTTTCATGTATGTAAAGCGCCAATACCAATAGTGAATTCACGCAGTTGTATTTATTAAATGAAGTAACAATTGGTAGCTCATAGCTAGAAGTTAGCAAAGCACTTGGCCTACAGTAAGCTCTTAATTATAGTAACTAATGGAGTATAGGCCTAAAAAAATTCTAAATTAGAATTTTGAATGAGACAGCAAAAACATAATAGGCTTCTCTGTACTCAGTATCTATGTGTGTGATAAGAGATCCTAAAAAACAGGAAATTTCAATTGCTTTTTAATATTATTAATAGTTCCCCCATTGTGATTCAAAATTATAAGATAAATAAAAACATAGTCATGATATAGTTTTGCCTATATCTACATCTTGATTTTTATTCATTGTAAATATAGTCCTATGAACTTTTTAACTGCATCAATATGAGTTTATATTTCTATATTTGAGATTATACTTCCGGAGTCATAGAATTCTAAAAGGGTCACTATGCATAGCATATAAACGAACTGTGAGGCTATTTTTCGCAGGTGTAGGAAATGTTTTGGTTGATTGCTCGTGTTTATTATAGTTGCCATTTATTAAGTGTCATTTGGTGTACACAGATCCAAGTTCTGTCTATATATTTATTTTATTTCATCTTCATAGCAATGCTATTATAATACACATCTTTTTGTTTCAGGTGAGAAAGCTTAGAACATTGAAGTTACTCTAGGATTTTAGCAAGAGCTTGGGCGTCTGAAATCTACAGCCTGCACTCTCATCCGTTATGTTTCATTGCTTCCCCAAACAGTGATGTCTTGATACAAGGAAAAATGATACAGTCATCTACTTTAGAACCACTTACACTAGTGCTATACATGGCTCTCAACAGTGATCAGAATGAAGGAAGAAAAGAAATTTCAACTCTCATCATTCTTTCTAAAGGAAAATGTCAAATATTCTTATTTTTTTTTAAGCCAATGTGGCTAACATTAAAAAAAAAAAACTGCTTCTCTTCCTGCCTCCCCAAAATCAATCTTCCAAACATCTACCCTCCTCTATTTACTTCTATTCCTGAAATAAAGTGTATTAAATGATTTTCTGCGTTCTTGTCGAAGAAACTGTTCGATGTTTCTGAAGAAGCTGTTGTGGGTTGAGGGTGGAAGAGTAAAAATATTCCTGACAGTATAACAAATATATTTATTTCACACAGAAATTTTTGGCTGTATTTTGACATCACTGTCTTCTATAACCCACTCTTACCTCTTCCTTGCCAAGAACACACTGATACCCAAATTATTATTATAAATTGAACCACATCCTCATTGAACTTCTTGAAAAAACTCCATGCTAGTATAGGCAGCATGAAAGACTTAAACATATTGGCATCATTAAGTTTTTAGAATTCTAACAGTCATGAATAAGGTGTTCATTCATTAGATAAAATAATTAAGGTATAAATTCGTTATGGCTAGTGCTATATTCCATAATCCTGAAAACATATTGGTTGGCCCATAATAGTAGGAGTAATAATTTTAATAGCACTTGGTAAAGTGTTATACATTCATCAGAACTAGAAAAAAAAAAAAAAAAAAGCAAACTAGTTGCCATTGAGTCAATTCCGACTCCAAGCGACACTATAAACAGAGTAGAACTGCCCCTTCGGGTTTCCAAAAAGCATCTGGTGGATTCAAACTGCTGATCTTTTGGTTAACAGCTGTAGCTTGTAACCACTGCACCACCAGGGCCCCTACAATGGAAATATATATTTCTCTCTTCTTCCTAATGTTTATGTTTATTATAATTATTCTATAGGTTAGCCAACATTATATCTACATATGCTAAAGCCTCTTTATAATTAAAATTAAATCATAATTTTAGCAATAATTTATATATCTTTTGATACCAACTTAACAGTCATCAATATAAACAATTTACAGAGCTGAACGACAATAAGTTGACAAAAAAAATTACTGCTTTTTAGAAGAAAACCAAAAAAAAAAACCCAGTGCCATCGAGTTGATTCTGACTCATAGCAACCCTATAGGACAGAGTAGAACTGCCCATAGAGTTTCCAAGGAGCTCCTGGCAGATTTGAACTGCTGACCCTTTGGTTAGCAGCTGTGGCACTTAACCATTAGGCCACCAGGGTTTCTTGTAGAAGAAAAGTATGTTTTAATCTATAGGTTTATATTGTATAAAATTTTCACAGTGAAAATTATATATGTACAGGTATGTTTGTTCAGATGATGATAAGAAATCCTTTCTTAAATTCAGAGAGAAAGACATATGGAAAAAGAAGTAACAGAATATTTCAGGAATGAAGATTACCATTTCATCAATATTAAAATGTAAATTAATTCACATTTTATTATTTCTGAAATCAGAATGCAACAACCAATACTAGCCAAATGGAAGTGCAGTATGGTTACTGCTACCTGTACATGCATGTACCTTCTCAGGTAAGAGGTTCTGTGGCTTGAAACTCCAGAAGGCAATACTTGAGCACTCTTAAGACATGCTGTATCACCAACATCCTTGATGGCACAGTGCCCAATGGCCACGGATAACTCCAAGTAGAAATTCGAAGGGTAGAATTCTTAATGTGAATGAGTATTTGGAATAACTCAATCTATTTATATATATGTCTTTTTTTAGTGCAGTGTTATGATTGAATTGTCCCCCCCCCAAAAAAAAGTAATGCTGAAGTCCTGATCCCTGTACCTATGAATGTGATTTTGTTTGAGTTTTCTTTTGTTGTATTAAAGAAGTTATACCAGAATGAGGTGGGTCCTAAACCTAATCATATTTAAGAGGTTTCTTATAAACAGAGAAGAATAGACACAGAGACACACACACAGATGGAAGGCAGAAGTCACGTGAAGGTACTTCTACAGGCAATGGAATATTAAAGATTACTGGCAGAAACCAGAAACTAGGACAGACACCTATAAAAAATAAACTTCTGTTCTTTAACCTCACACACTTGTGGTATTCTTTTGTTATGGCAGCACCAGATAACTAAGACACACGGGTGTGGTATATTATATAAATTTAAATCTATGTCAAAAATACCTTTTCAAGAAGCATAAAATAAAATTCTAAATGATAAGAAATCAATAAGTTGGAGATTAATTGGCACTTTTTTCATAACGTTACATAAAATAATGATTTTGTGCTCGGCAGTGCATATCGTGACTATGAACTTTTCCAGCCTCTGAGGCTTATTGGGAAGCTGGTGTGCCACTGATAGTGTGTGCCATCACAAAGGCTATCTATTTGAAACCAAAGAAATGTACATGTGCAGCAAATTACTGTTTTTATAAGGTATTGTGTGAGGTATCTGAATTCTTGGTACAAAAAATAGAAATTTTGAAAATTTTCATTTGTTACACATATGTACCAATAGATCCTGATGAAAACTCTGGGGTAGAATTAATGGTACCTCATACATACTTACCAAGGGTCTCTAAGAGTAGACTTGTGGGAGAGGGTAAGAAAAAAAAAAATCCGTACTACCTACCAAAAAATATTCAGACACACTCAATGATTCAGCATGCTTCCATTGATGTAAACACATGGTACCAACAAAAGTTTTAAAACAGAAATAACTTGGATCACCAGAGGGATAATGGTGCCTTAAAAGAGATGACATTTTAGATTCAATGTAATACAGGATGCATTGGAAAAAACCTTAAATTCAGTTATTGGCACATGGGATTACATGCCAGGAAATAGCCTAGATGCCTGACAAATTCATAGGAACTAATATTGCCATCAAAACAATGAACCTGAGATAATGAACATTATACTCTTCAAGGTTTAAAACATCTATCATTTCCTCCAAATTTAAAAATTTACCCAGGTGTAAAACAGGATTTGAAATCTATACTAGGCCAAAAAAAAAAAAAAACAACTCTGCATCACTAAACTCAGTTGGGAACATGAGATCACTGGTCAGAGGTACCACCCAGGCATGTCTTATAACAAGAGATCAGGAAGGTCTTCCCAGAAAGCACTATCAGAGTTAATCACAGGACTCTCTCCATTTGCATGGCAGAGAAAGCTTACCATGTTCTCTGGGCAAGATCTCACTACTGCTATCAGTCAGTGATTAGTATATGCCTTCCACTCTTTTGTTGCTTGAATGTAGTTACCCTGTCCTTTGATTAGCCTTGTATATTTGTGGGAAATAGGAAAAATTTGACTTCTGAGTTCATAAGTCTATAGCCCATGAATATGATATGTTAATAGACAGGATTGTGCATCTTTTGCAGTTGAGTGTGGCCATGTGACTGAGTTTTTGGCAACGGAATATGAGCAGAAGTGTGAGTGTCAACTCTAAGTCTACACTATAAGAAAACCCACATGTTATTCCCTATGTTCTTTCCTACTGGATTAGTGCACACAAATATGGCAACTTTGGAAGTTATTTACGAAAACTGGCAAACTCATAACATCAAAAGAGTTGTCTTAACTATTTAGCGCTGTTATAACAACAACAACAAAAAAACCACAAGTGGGTAGCTTTAACAAACAGAAATTTATTTTCTCACAGTTTAGGAGGCTGGAAGTCTGAATTCAGGGTGCTAGCTCTTAGGGGAAGTCTTTCTCTCTCTGTTGGCTCTGGAGGAAAGTTGTCTCTGTGAGCTTCTGCTCCTGGGGGAATCTTCATGTGGCTTGGTAACTCTCTTCCCCCATCTCTGCTTCTTTAATTTGTTTCTTTTATATCTTGTAAGAGATTGGCTCAAGACACACCCTACACTAATACTGTCTCATTAGCATAACAAAGACAATCATTTCCAAATAAGGTTTTAACTACAGGTTAGGATTTACAACACATACTTTGGGGGGACAAAATTCAATCCATAACAGGAGCCTAACTTCTTAAATTGTGGCTTAGATCAATGTCACACATCATTCAAGAACATTCCTTTTATATAAGTGAGACATAATTTCACATACATAAAGCCAATAAAATTTATCTCTTTCATCAACGCTTTACCTTAGCTAATATAGTCTTCAGTATAAGCTGTACTGACATATTCCAGAATATTCACTCATTGAAGCAAAGATAACATGCCTGATGGTAAGCAAAACTTTGTCCCTTTTGTCTATGTTCAGAAAGTAGTCAGATTAGAAAATGGGCAAATGACGTGAACAAACTTCATCAAAGAAGATCTATGGATAGCAAATACACATATGAAAAGATGTTCCACATCACTAGTCATTAGGGAAATGCGAAATAAACCATGATGCAACAGCACTACAAACTTATTGTCGTTATTGGTAGGTGCCGTCGAGTCTGTTCTAACTCATAGTGACCCAGTGCACAACAGAAGGAAACACTGCCCAGTCCTGCACCATCCTTACAATCCTTGCTATGCTTGAGCTCATTGTTGCAGCCACTGTGTCAATCCACCTCATTGAGGGACTGCCTCTTTTCTGCTGACCCTGTACTTTGCCAAGCATGATGTCCTTCTCCAGGGACTAATCCCTCCGGGCAACACGTCCAAATTATGTAAGACACAGTCTCGCCATCTTTGGTTCTAAGGAGAATTCTGATTGTACTTCTTCCAAGACAGATTTGTTCGTTCCTTTAGCAGTCCAGAATATTCAATATTCTTCAACCACACTGCAATTCAAAGACCTCAATTCTTCTTCGATTGTCCTTATTCATTGACCAGCTTTTGCATGCATATGAGGCTATTGAAAACACCATGGCTTGGGTCAGGCGCACCTTAGTCTTCAAGGTGACATCTTTGCTTCTCAACACTTTAAAGAGGTCCTTTGAAGCAGATTTGTCAGAGTCATGTGTCTTTTGATTTCTTGACTGCTGCTTCCATGGGTGTTGTATATGGATCCAGTAAAATGAAGTCTGTGACAACGTCACTCTTTTCTCCATTTATCATGATGTTGCTTATTGGTCCAGTTGTGAGGATTTTTATTTTCTTTATGTTGAGATGCAATCCATACTGAAGGCTGGGGTCTTTGGTCTTCCTTAGTAAGCGCTTCAAGTCCTCTTCTCTTTCAGCAAGCAAGGTTGTGTCATCTGAATAATGCAGGTTGTTAATGAGTATTCCTCCAGTCCTGATGCTCTGTTCTTCCTATAGTCCAGTTTCTCAGATTATTGGCTCAGCATACACATTGAATAGGTACGGTGAAAGGATACAACCCTGAAGCATAAATTTCCTGACTTTAAACCATTCTGTATTCCCTCATTCTGTCCAAACAACTGCCTCTTGATCTATGTACAGGTTCCTCAAGAGCACAATTAAGAGTTCTGGAATTCCCATTCCTGGCAATGTTATCCATAATTTGTTATGATCCACACAGTCGAATGCCTTTGCATAGTCAATGAAACAGAGGTAAACATCCTTCTGGTATTCTCTGCTTTCAGCCAGGATCCATCTGACATCAGCAATGATATTTCTGGTTCCATGACCTCTTCTGAATCTGGCCTGAACTCCTGGCAGTTCCCTGTTGATGCAATGCTGCAGCCACTTTTGAATGATCTTCTGCAAAATTTTGTTTGTATGTAATATTAGTGATATTGTTCTATAATTTCTCCATTAGGTTGGATCACCTTTCATGGGAATAAGCATAAATATGGATCTCCTCTAGTCAGTTGGCCAGGAAGCCGTCTTCCATATTTCTTGGCATAGACGAATGAGCACTTCCAGAACTGCATCTGTTTGTTGAAACATCTCAATTGATATTCCCTCAATTCCTGGAGCCTTGTTTTTTGCCAATGCCTTCAGTGCAGCTTGTACTTCTTCCTTCAGTACCATTGGTTCCTGGTCATATGCCACCTCTAATTCTTTTTGGTATAATGACTCTGTGTATTCCTTCCATCTTCTTTTGATGCTTTCTATGTGGTTTAATATTTTTCCCATAGAATCTTTCACTATTGCAACTCGAGGCTTGAATTTTTTCTTCAGTTCTTTCAGCTTGGGAAGCACTGAACGTGTTCTTCCCTTTTGGTTTTCTATCTCCAGTTCTTTGTACACGTCATTATAATATTTTACTTTGCCTTCTTGAGATGCCCTTTGAAATCTTCAGTTCAGTTCTTTTACTTCATCATTTCTTCCTTTTGCTTTAGCTGCTCAATGTTCGATAGCAAGTTTCAAAGTCTCCTCTGAAATCCATCTCAGTCTTTCTTTTCTTTCCTGTTTTTTCAATGACCTCTTGCTTTCATCATGTATGATGTCCTTGATGTCATTCCACAATTCATCAGGTCTTAGGTCATTAATGTTCAATGTGTCAAATCTTTTCTTGTGATGGTCTCTAAATTCAGGTGGGAAATACTCAAGGTCATATTTTGGCTCTCATGGACTTGCTCTGATTTTCTTCAGTTTCACCCTCAACTTGCATATGAGCAATTGATGGTCTGTTCCACAGTGGGCTCCTGGCCTTGTTCTAACTGATTATATTGAGCTTTTCCTTCCTCTCTTCCCACAGATGTAGTTGATTTGATTCTTGTGTGTTCCATCTGGTGAGGTCTATGTGTATAGTTGCTGTTTATGTTGGTGAAAAAAGGTATTTGCAATGAAGAAGTTGTTCGTCTTGCAAAATTCTATCATTTGATCTCCGGCATTATTTCTATCACCAAAACCATGTTTTCCGACTACCTATCCTTCTTCTTTGTTTCCAACTTTCACATCCCAATCACCAGTAATTATCAATGCATCCTGATTGCATGTTCAATCAGTTTCAGACTGCAGAAGCTGATAAAAATCTTTAATTTCTTCATTTCTGGCCTTAGTGGTTGGTATGTAAATTTGATTAATAGTCAAGTTAATTGGTCTGCCTTGTAGGCATATGGATATTATCCTATCAGTGCCAGCATTGTACTTCAGGATAGATCTTGAAATGTTCTTTTTTATGATGAGTGCAACACCATTTCTCTTCAAGTTCTCATTCCCGGCACAGTAGACTATATAATTGTCCAATTCAAAATGGCCAATACCAGTCCATTTCAGCTCACTAATGCCTAGGATATTGATGTTTACACGTTCCATTTCATTTTTGACAATTTCCAATTTTCCTAGATTCATACTTCAACATTCCAGGTTCTGATTATTAATGGATGTTTGTAGCTGTTTCTTTTCATTTTGAGTCATGCCACATCAGCAAATGAAGGTCCAGAAAGCTTTACTTCATCCATGTCATTAAGGTCTACTCTACTTTGAGGAGTCAGCTCCTCCCTAGTGGTCTTTTGAGTGCCTTCCAACCTGGGGAACTCATCTTCCATCACTATATCAGACAATGTTCCAATGCTATTCATAAGGTTTTCACTGGCTAATGCTTTTCAGAAGTAGACTGCCGGGTCCTTCTTTCTAGTCTGTCTTAGTCTGGAAGCTCAGCTGAAACCTGTCCTCCATGGTGACGCTGCTGGTGTCTGAACACCAGTGGCATAGCTTCCAGCATCCCAGCAACATGCAAACCCCCACAGTACGACAAACTGACAGACATCTGGGGGACATACCAATTAGAATGGCTAAAATTAAAAAAAAAAAAAAATACTGGTAATATTAAATCCTGGTGAGGGTGTAAAGAAACTGAGTCTCATACATTGCTGGTAGGAATATAGAATGTTACAGCCACTCAGAAGATCAGTCTGGTAGTTGTGTAAAATATTAAACATACACCTATCCTGCAATTGCGCTCTTGGCATTTATCCTAAAGAAGTGAAAACTTATCTTCATGTAAAAACTTGAATATGAATGTCCAAAGTAGTTTTATTTGTAATATCCCAAACTGGAAGCAAATGTCCTTAAATTGTTGTTGTTTTGTGCCATCAAGTTGATTTCCACTTATAGAGACTCTATAGGACAGAGTAGAACTGCACCATAGGGTTTCCAAGGAGTGGCTGGTGGATTCAAACTGCTGACCTTTTGGTTATCAACCTGAGCTCTTAACCCCTGTGTCACCAGGGCTCCTGTCCTTAAATTAAAAAAATTAGTGAAGGTTAAATTGTGGTATGTACATATCATGAAATACTACTCAGCTATAAACAAGTGGGAAAAAATTGTAACATGCAACAACTTGGGTATATCTCAAGAGCATTATGCTGAGTGAAAAAAGTCAATATCACAAAGTTGCATACTGTATAATTACAATAACATAACATCCTCAAAATGACAAAATTATAACAATGAGAACAGATCAGTAGTTGCCAAAGGTTAACTGATGGTGAGGAGGAAGATGTGATTAAAAAGGATTAGTACATGGGAGCTCTTTTATGGTGAGGGAATAGTTATTTATCTTGAATGTGGTAGTAGTAGTTATAAAAATCTATACATGTGATAAGATATCATATAGTTATACATAAAGGCACAATATGCACACACATACAAGTGAATGCACACAAAACTTGATGAAATTCAGTTAAATTCTGTAGTCTAGTTAATTGTATTGTGCAAATTACAATTTCCTGAGTTCGATAATGCACTGTAGATATGTAAAATATCTCCACTGGGAGAATCCAGTTGATGGATAGGACTCATCCAGAGAGGTTGATAGGACCTCCTGGTCTTATTTTTACAACTTATTATGTATCAGTAATCACTTCAAAATTACATATATATTTGTTACATTGTTTCTTTATTGTTGATTATACTCTTGTCTTTATATATTGAGGCTCTTAACTCCACTTACTTAAAAGTCAACTCGTTATTGTTCTGTTCCTTGCATTCTGTGTCCTGAATTATATCATCTCCATATTACTTATTCTAATTTTTAAATTTTTAGTTGTCTTTCTGAATTGTTGTTGTTGTTGCTGTTGTTAGGGGCCATCTAGTCAGCTTCTACTCATAGTGACCCTATGTATACAACACAAAACATTGCCCAGTCTCGTACCATCCTCACAATTCTTGCTATGTTTGAGCCCATTGTAGCAGTCAATGTACCAATCCATTTTGTTGAGGATATTGCTGTTTTTCGTTGACCCTCTACTTTACCAAGCATGATGTTCTTCTCCAGTGACTAGTCCCTCCTGATAACATGTCCAAAGTAAGTGAGACAAAGTCTCATCATCTTCACTTACAAGGAACATTCTGGCTGTACTTCTTCCAAGACAGATCTGTTTGTTCTTCTGGCAGTCTATAGCACATTCAATATTCTTCACCAACACCATAATTCAAAGGCATCAATTCTTCTTTTGTCTTCTTTAATCATTGTCCAGCTTTCATATGCATATAAGCCAATTGAAAATATCATGAATTGGGTCAGTTGCACCTTAGTCCTCAAAGTGACATGTTTTCTTTTCAACATTTCAAAGAGAACTTTTGCAGCGTATTTGTCCAACACAATAGATCATTAGATTTCTTGACTGCTGCTTCTATGAAGGTTGATTGTGGATCCAAGTAAAGTGAAATCTTTGACAACTTCAATATTCTTTCCATTTCTCATGATGTTGTTTGTTGGTCCAGTTGTGAGGATCTTTGCTTTCTTTATACTGAGGTATAATCCATACTGAGGTCTGGCTAACAGAGTTTCTGGGGCCATACTCTCAGGGTTTCTCCAGTCTCTGTCAGGCCAGTAAGTCTGGTCTTTTTTGTGAGTTAGAATTTTGTTCTACATTTTTCTGCAGCTCTGTCGATAATCTCTATTGTGAGTCCTGTCAGAGCAGTCGATGGTGGCTGGCACCATCTGTGCACCATCTAGTTGTTCTGGACTCAGTCTGGTGGAGGCTGTGGTAGCTGTGGTCCATTAGTCCTTTGGACTGATCTTTTCCATTTATCTTTAGTTTTCTTCATTCTTCCTTGTTCCCGAAGGCATAAGATCAGTGGAGTATCTTAGATGGCCACTCACATGCTTTTAAGACACCAGACACTACTCCCAAAGTAGAATTAAAAATCTTGTAAAACCAAATAACTCTATGGCCTCCATGCAACAGTATCCAAGCTGAAATCCCTACTATTATGAAGTGCTCACAGACCTGTGCCCTGCCAAACTCAGGTTATTTCTGACCCATTAAATGACAGGAATTCCCACTCATGGCATTCTCTGCCTGCTTCCCAGTCCAGAGAAGATGTCCACAGTTTCAGCTTCTGCTTACGGCTGTTTGAGAATATTCCATCTCAGGCCTCGAGGTATTTTTATCTTGTTCTTGAGGGCAGTCATATCTTCTGTGTGTGTGTGTTTTACTTGCCTTTTCAGACAGTAGGAATATTTAAAATGCAAATTTACCTTACCATTCTGACAGGAGTGGGCTTTGCTTTTTCTGTCTGTATGCTTGATTTCTTCTTACACCTTTGCAGTTCTATACATTAAACAGTCAGTAACCATCGGCTCAGTCTTCCTGTTTTATTTTTCACGGAATGTGGTTCGCTTACATTTTGCAGATTTGCTTCTTCTCTCATTTTAGAGATATGACCAGTATTACATCTTTGAATAATTCCCAATTCTATGTGCTGTATTCTGTACCTTATAAACACTGATACTCCTTTGTTAGCTAGTCTGCATACCTACCATCTACAATAATCATTTCTATGATTGTTTTATTTCTTTAACAGCTTGTGGGTTTTTTTTTTTTCCCGTGTTTACTATTAGTTTCAACGCTTTGCTTTCCTCTACTTTAGTAATTCAATTGAATTGCTTATATACCCTGAAATCTCAGGAATTTAGAACACTGATTTTCCCCTCACTCATGCAAAATTGGTTTGGGCTCTCCCTGCTTGGTGACTTAGGAATTCAAGATATGTCCTCCTATGATGTCTTGTCACAAGATGGTTTCTAGAATTGTCACTACAGAGGCACCCACATTTCTTCATGAGCAGTTCATTGCCAACACTTAATAACACAGCCTTAACCATACTTCAAGGGAGGCTGAGAAATGAAAGGGGAAGTGCAATAATTAGGGACCACTACTATCTCCATTATACATTTGGGAGAGAAAAAAGCAAGACGAGCCTAAAACACTTTTTTTTGTTGTTGTTGTTGAAAGAACAAGGTTTCTCTCAAAGATGTATAGTATGTCAACTAACAAGGAGCTCCCAGTAGCTAAAATGTGGCAATATGAGGAATTACAATAAGTTTTTATTTTATATTCAATTAAAACAATTTGAATATATTAGAATTATTGTAAGTCTGTTGTAACAATTAAGTAGAAAAATAAAATCTGCTAAAAATGTAGTTAGTATACATTTATAAGTATGTACCATATATAAAAATCCTATATATATCTTGTTCAAAATCATTTATGAGAGCATCTTGGAATTTGTTTAATGACTAAGTTAAAGTATTTTCCGAAAATAGGCAGGACATGCTTAACATAAGGTTACACCTGTCTATCTAGAAACAAACAACATAAAGCAGTATTATTATAAGAGGGTAAGGTGGAATCAAGAAGCAGTGGTACTGAAAGAAGTCTAAGCTTCACGCAAGTAAAATTCTGCTGCAGATAATTAAAAAATGGTTGCAGTGTACACAGACAGGGAACTGGATTCAGAAGACGATGTCATTATTGATGTCAGGTGGATCTTGGCTGAAAGCAGAGAATACCAGAAAGATGTTTACCAGTGTTTTACTGACTATGAAAAGGCGTTCAACTATGTGGATCATAAAAAATTATGGATAACATTGTCAAGAATAGGAATTTCAGAACACTTAATTGTGTTCATGAGGAAAATGTACCTAGACCAAGAGGTGGTCATTCAAACAGAATGAAGAGAAGCTGCATGATTTAAAATCAGGAATGGTGTGCTTCGGTGTTGTATCCTTTCACCATAATTACTCATTCTCTATGCTGAGCAAATAATCCTAGAAGCTACACTATATGAGAAATAACTGGGCATCAAGACTGAGGAAGACTCATTAACAACTGGTAGAAAGCAATTGACACAACCTTGCTTCCTGAAAGCAAAGAGGACTTGAAGCACTTTCTGATGAAGATCAAAGACTACAGCTTTCAGCATGAACTACCTCAGCATAAAGAAAATGAAAATCCTTACAACTGGGCCAGTAAAAAACATTATGATAAACAAAGAAAATATTGAAATTTTCAAGGATTTCATTTTACTTGGATCCACAATCAATGCCCATGGAAGCAGCAGTCAAGGACATTGGGAAAATCTGCTGCAAAAGACCTCTTTAGAATGTTGAAAAGCAAAGATATCACTTTGAGGACTAAGGTGCACCTAACCCAAGCCATAGTATTTTTATTTGGCTCATATGCACAGGAAAGAAAGGTGGATAATGAATGTGGAAGACCAAAGAAAAATCAATGTCTTTGAATTATAGTGTTGGTGAAGAATATTGAATATACCGTGGACAGCCAGAAGAAGGAACAAATCTCACTTGAAAGAAGTACAGTCAGAATGCTCCTTAGAAGTGAGGATAGTGAAATTTCATCCCACTTAACTTTGGTCATGTTATTTGGAGTGGCCAGTCCCTGGAGGAGGACATCACGCTTGGTAAAGTAGAGTGTTAGTGAAAAAGAGGAAGACCCTCAACAAGGTGAATTGACATAGTGGCTGCAACAATGGGCTCACACATATCAAGAATTATGAGGATGGTGCAGGGCCAGGCAGTGTTTAGTTCTTTGTAAGTAGTATTCCTATGAGTCGGAACCCACCGATGGCACGTAACAACGACGACAAAGGTGGAATTGACTCTAAGACAATGTTTCATTTTATTTTAATTTTTAATATGGTGAAAAATACAAAGGTGGCTTTCTTTATACTGGTAAATAAGAAATTTAGATATATAAAAGTGAAAATCTCAAAGTGTTTAACGTTATGTTTTCTAGGGCAAAACATAATTCATGTTTCTTTGGCAGAATTTAATTTCTATTAAAGTCTAAGAAATTTTCTGTACCATTTATTGCTTTTACTTTTGTAATTGTTTATTTCTGAATGTATTATTACTTCTGATATTGTTACTGTTGTTGTTAAAATATATATGGTATGTCTCTATGCATTCCTTTAATTTAAGCCTTCCATTTGAACATTTCTGTCTCCTTTTTCCTTCTCCTGGGTTGTTTGTTTGGTATTGTTTTGTTTAAAATAATCTAAACCTTTTATTTTTAAAATGGAATTCAATTAATTCACATTTGACATACTTACTGACAGATTTACATATTTTTCTAGACATTTTCTTTTATGTGTCCTCCCTTTTTTGTATTACTTATCTTTACTGAGTTCAGTATATCCATATTATACCCAGTCTTTTGTAAATTTAAAATTGCATATACTATTTCTATTGTTTTTTCTAATCTAAATTAGATTTTTCTGTCAATATTAGTTAAACAACTGGAAAGCAATTTTAATATATTAAGTCTATTAATATACAGGTGTTAATAAAAAATGGAACTATGTTATTAATTCATGCACATGGTTCTATGATATTTTCAATTAACCAGAGTATATTCATTATTAAAAATATCTCAACAGGAGATATGGGTGCATATATGTGGCAAGATAATTTTTTAAAAGTGCACATATTTAGATAGAAGTAATTTGTGGTCTTAATTCACTTTTTCAATGCAGTTCCATAACTAAAAAAAATATTAGTTTAAATCCAACAACTGTCACGTAATCCAATGGGTTTTGATAATTAGTTTTTTCATTATAAAAATTACGAATGCTTTACACCATTTGGTTTTGTGATTGTGTTATTAAGCTAATACAGTCTTATAATAAATCTATCCTTTTACTAAAAAAAAAGAAGTAGGAAATAACGTGACCAATGGAGGCATTTAATTACACAAATTATATTCCTTTTTAACTAACTTGCATATTAAAAATGTGTGCTTTTTAAAGATATATATTTTTTATTATAAAGAGACCTTTCCAAAATCTATACAAGTGACATTATTTAAATGTTATTTTAATAAATCAAAGTTTGGCTTAATCAAATGCATTAACTAATTTTCCATGATTGTAATATCATAACCTTTGTATATTATTTACATTCAGTGCCTTGTTTTGTACTTTATTTAAATTATTTTTAGTATATGCAATAGTAAGAAACCACACTCTTCTACCAAAATAAATAGTCTGTTATTTAAACAAAAATATAGTAAGTGTAGTACCTGCATACATTAAGAAAATACAAATGGTATACGAGGGTATATAATAATAAGCAAAAGCCTCCCCCACCCCATTCTACCCCATCCTATTCCTCTCTTCATATCTAAACACTATAACTCCATTTTGGTATTTTTCCAGAAAATATAATGATTTCTATCTATACATAAAAGACAATATACTATTTGTTAAGATTATTAGTGAGTAATATATTTTACCTTTGTTTATTTTTATTTTCTTTCCAATCTTTATACGTTGAATTTTTTTTGTTCTGTATTTAACAATGGTATGTCAATATTAATGCACAGATAATTATCGCTCCTGTGCCTGTACCTTCTTTCCATCTTCTTCTCTTTCATTTTACCGTGAAAGTTGAGGTGATTACTTTTCACACCTTTACTGTGCTTGTGGAAATACACACAGACAGATACACATGGAAATAGATATTTGTTTCTTTATTGTTAAAGTTCACACTTATCCTCGCTGTAATTATTTTCTCAATAAAAGGCAGAAGCAACAATTAGAACAGAGAAATTTTTTAAAAATTTATTTTCTCTAATTGTTGCTCCCTGCATGGCACAATTGGTTAAGCACTGGACTACTAACTGAAAGGTTGGCTGTTTGAACCCATCCAGTGGGTCTTGTCTGGCAATCTGCTTCCAAAAGGCCATAGCCTTGAAAACCCTATGGAGTGTAGTTCTACTATGTAACATATGGGGTCACCATGAGTCAGAATCAATTTGATGGCAACCTTTTTTGTTTGTTTTTTTATTGTAATTATTTATCTTGATTTTCTCCCCTGATGTTAATAATTGTCCTTAAATAACTTTTTTTTTCTTTGCCGGGCTCTGAGTATTGGTTTCTTTAGTTCCTTTGGGCAGTGTTGAAGCAGCATGAAGTGGAAGATATGTTGTTAACCCTGCTCAAGTTTTGCAAGACTCAAAACATACCTGAGGCTTCAAAGCCCTCTGAATTCCATTGGTTGGAGCATGAGGTTCACCCCAACATCCATCTGGAGGCATGTTTATTTTGGTACTTGAATTTCTTGATTGAAAATGTGGAAAGTGGAGGAGATCAAAAGCATATGCTCACTTTCCAGAACCTGTTTCCCCTCACTTCTATGGTTCTAAGATGATGTTTCATTCAGATCACTATTTTAACAAGATTCTAAAAATTGATAATAAGTTAACAGTGAATATGCCATAAGTTAACAGTGAATATGCCATAAGTTAAATTGGTAAAGTTTTTATGAGCAAAGAAATTGAATGAAGCCAGGCCTTGGCAGTGGGGAAAGAAACTCATGTCAGAGAAACCATACCAGATGACAGAGATCAAATGTACAGCACAGTGAACTGATTGTTTTGAGGTAATTGTCCATGAATCCAATATCCACAACTGGTTAGTTATGTGAGGAAGCCAAGGGCTTGTCCTTAAACAGTGATTCTCAGTGTGAGTATCCTGGAGTAACAGCAGCAGCAGCATCTGGGAACAATTTAGATGTAAAAAATTCTTAGTTTCCTCAGACTTCCTGAAACAAAACACTGGACTTGTGGCCTAGCAATCTTTGTTTTAGCAAGCCCTTGAGGTGATTCTGATGCATGCCAAGTTTTGAGAAACACTATCACAGACAGCTATCCTTGCTCAGATTCCTGTGATTTTCATCTCTATGTTTTTGTTGTTGTGTCCTGTTGAGTCTATTCCGATTCATAGCGACCGTATATGACAGAGTAGAACTATTCCAGAGGGTTTCCAAGGCTGTAATCTTTATGGAAGCAGAATATCAGGTCTTTTTCTCCCTTTGAGTTTTGAACCTTTGACCTTTTGGTTAGCAGCCGAGCACTTAACCATTGTGTCAGTGGTCCTTACCATCTCTCATATAGAGTGAAATTTTACATGGACGAAAATACGATTAGTAATCTTCATATTCAAAGCCTTGGTCAAAGCATATCAAGAATTGAAAAGATGCTGTCACAAAGGTTGGTGAACACCGGCCAAGTATGATTTTTGTTACTATGGATGAGATTTCAGAAGAATAAGAGGTCTTCAAAGTGTCAGTTAAAGACACTGGATTTGCTATGTCAATAATGGTTTCTAGATGCTCAATCAAAGTTTTAGAATTTTATGTGACTCTTCTCTAGGAAAGCTCATAGCAACTTGGAAGTGAAGACTATAGAAATAGCTATCTTTGAAAAAAAGTATATATGTTAGAATACTAAAGACGAGCAATGTTCAGAATATCAAAAAGGGAAGAAAAATTTCCACAAACTCAAGGCTAGTGATTTAGCATAATACCTGACTGGTTCATTCCAGAGAGTCATTTACTTATTAGCATTTGGTTATGTAAATGAGGATTGCCCTGGGCCAGTCAATATTATTTTGATTTCATTTATTACAGTGATATGTAATTATCCTATCCCTTAAAATGCTAAAAAATAATATATTTAGAAAAAAAATTTTTTTTTATATTTAGAACCAAATATTAAATAACTAGGTTATGTGTAAAATACTACAAAATAATTTCGCAAATATAATGGAAGAAACCTGCAATTGATGACTTACTAGTTGCAAATGAATCCAGCATTCAATTTTTAATTTTTATTTTACAAAAGCTTATGCAATTTTTTTTTTTTTATGCAATGCATACCTTGTGTTAAGGACTAATTTTTTAATAAAAATTAATTTCTTTATTTCTCACAACAATGCTTTGAGGGAAATAATATTATTATACAAGTGAATAAAGGGGAAGCCGAGGTTCACAGTGGCTAGCACTTGGCTAGTAACTGAAAGGTTGGTGGTTCAAACCCACCAGCCACTCCAGAGTCTGCTTTCAGAAAGATTTACAGTATCGGATATCCTACGGGAAAGTTCCTCTCTGTCCTATAGGGTCACTACGAGTCAGAATCGACTTGAAGGCCGTGGGTTTGGTTTGATATAGATAAAGAAACTTGAATAACTTGCTAGTTGCAGAGCCAGAACTCAATTCTGCACATTTGGAACTATAATCCACAATCCTAATCATTTTGCTGTGCCCCCTCTAAATCATATATATATACACATGAAAATTCTTATATATGTTACATAAGGTATACATATTATACTATGGATTAATTATGTGCAAATATGCAAAGGAATAGATAGGCTAATACACAAATTAAGATTACTGATTTTGAACTGCACTGATAAAAATATAGCAACAAGAAGAAAAACTGGGGTCAAAGAGTGTGGCAAGCTGGTCAGATCCTTCTTAGAATCATTTCTTTATTTCTAACTCCTCGCCAGATGGAATACAAAGGAATCAAATTGACTGTATCTGTGGAAAAGAGGCTATGGAGAAGCTCAATATCATCAGTCAGAAGAAGGCCGATGGCTAACTGCAAAACAAACCATCAATTTTTCACATGCAAGTTCAAGTCGAAGCTGACGAAAATTATAAGAAGGACACAAGAGCAGAAGCATGACCTTGAGTATATCCCACCTGAATTTAGAGAATATCTCAAGAATAGATTTGATGCATTTAACAGTAATGACTGAAAACCAAATGAGCTGTAGGGTGACATCAAGGACTTCATACATAAAGAAAGCAAAAGGTCATTAAAAAGACAGAAAAGACCAAAATGGATATCAGAAGAGACTCTGAAACTAGAGTAGCTAAAGCAAATGGAAGAAATGATGAAGTAAAAGAGCTAAATAGAAGGTTTCAAAGGGCAGATTGAGAAGACAAAGTCAAGTATTATAATGAAATGTGCAAAAACCTGGATTAGAAAACCCAAAGGGAAGAACACGGTCAGCATTTCACAAGCATAAAGAACTGAAGGGAAAATTCAAGCCTCAAGTTGCAATATTGAAGGGTTCTATGGGCAAAAAGTTGAATGACACAAGAAGAATCAAAAGAAGATGGAAGGAGTATACAGAGTCACAGCACCAAAAACAATTGGTTGACATTCTGTCATTTCAGGAGGTAGCATATGATCAAGAAACAATGCCACTGAAGGTAGAAATCCAAGCTACACTGAAGGCATTGGTGAAAAATAAGGATCCAGGAATTGACAGAATACTAATTGAGATGATTCAACCAACAGATGCAACAATAGAAATGCTCACTTTTCTATGCCAGGAAATTTGGAAGATAGCTACGTGGTTGACCAACTGGAAAAGATCCATATATGTATTCATTTCAAAGAAAAGCAATCCAAATGAATGCAAAATTATCAAGCAATATTACTAATATCACGCACAAGTAAAATTTTGCTAAAGATAATTCAAAATGATTGCAGCAGTACACCGACAGGGAACTACCAGAAATTCTAGCAGGATCAGAAGAGGACATGGAACAAGGGATATCACCGCTGATGTCAAATGGGTCTTGTCTAAAGGCAGAGAATATAAAAAAGATGTTTACCTGTATTTTGTTGAATATGCAAAGGCATTTGACTGTGTGGAACATAACAAATTATGGATAACCGTACTCATAAGGAACATATACGTACAGCAAGAGGCAGTCTTCCAAACAGAAGAAGGGGATACTGAGTGGTTTAAAACCAGTAAAAGTATGCGTCAAGGTTGTATTCTTTCACCACACTTCTTCAGACTGTTTTTTGAGCAAATAATCTGAGAACCTGGACTATAAGAAGCAGAATGCTGCATCAGAGTTGGAAGTAGACTCATTAACAACCTGTGTTATGCACGTGACTCAGCCTCACTTGCTGAAAGCAAAGAGGGCTTGAAGCACTTACTGATGAAGATCAAAGACTACAGCCCTCATTATGGATTACACCTTAACCTAAAGAAAATAGACATCCTCACAACTGGACCGATAAGCAACATCATGATAAACAGAGAAAATATTGAAGTTGTCAAGGAAGTTCACTTACCTAGATCCACAACTGATTCCCATGGAAGCAGCAGTCAAGAAATCAAACGACGCGTTATGCTGGGCAATTCGCAGCAAAGATCTCTTTAAAGTGTTAAAAAGCAAAAATGTCACTTTAAAGACTAAGGTGTGCCTGACCCAACAAGCTATGGTGTTTTCAAATGCCTTATACGCATGTGAAAGCTGGACAATGAATAGGGAAGACTGAAGAAGAGTTGATGCCTTTGAATTATGGTGTTGGTGAAGAATATTGAATATACTATGGACTGCCAGAAGCATGAACAAATCTGTGTTGGAAGAAGTACAGCAAGAATGCTCTATAGAAGCAAGGATGGTGAGACTTTGTCTCACTTACTTTGGACATGTTATCAGGAGGGACCAATCCCTGAAGAAGGACATCATGCTTGGCAAAGTAGATGATCAGCAAAAAAAAGGAAAGCCGTCAACAAGATGGATAGACACAGTGGCTGCAACAATAGCCTCAAGCATAACAATGATTGTGAGGATGGCACAGAACTGGGCATTGTTTCCTTCTATTATACATAGGGTCATTATGAGTCAGAACCAGAGCCTACTGGATGGCACCTAACAAGAACAACAAATTCTTAAAAATTATCTACCCTTACAGCAGGAAATGTTATCTAATATTATTTTGGTTCTAACTTTACGTTTGCCTGTAAAGATCACAACGCGTTATCTCTTCTTGCCAGAAGCTATCCCATTCCTGAGCAACGAAAATTCTTTCCTTAGAATAGAGATACAAAAGCTTAACTGTAGGCCAGCTTTTAACATACAGACTAAAATATTCTAGCTATGCATGCAGGTATACTAGTAGGCTACCCATTGCTGTTGAGTAGACCCTACAGGAAAGAGTGGAAATGTCCCATAGGGTTTTCAAGGAGCGGATGGTGGATTCGGACGGCCGACATTTTTGTTAGCAGTGGAGCTTTTAACCAGTGCATCAACAGGGCCCCACTACTAGGTTAGATAAGGGCAAATCCAGTGTAACATTTTGCCTCTGTGTGATATCTGACACTAAATAAGTACCAAGTACCCAGAATAGCATGGCTTTGACTTGCCTGATGGAAGTGCTCATAATAAATTCTCAGTAAAACATTTTAAAAGAATTGAAACATATATGAAACCTATTAAAAAAGCAAAATATAAACAAAAAATTGTGAAAAGGCCTTTTGCAATTCCCTGCTGTTGTAGTTGGGTGCCATCAAGTCATTTTCCACCCATAGTGACCCTGTATACAACAAAACCAAACACTGCTGGGTCTTGCACCAACCTAGGTATGTTTCAGCCCATTGTTGCAGCCACTGTGTCAATCTATCTCCTTGAGGGTCTTTCTCTTTTTTGCTGATTGTGGATCCAAGTAAAATAAAATCCTTGACAACTACAGTATTTTCTTTATCATGATTTTTTTTTATCATGATGTTGCCTATTTACATGATAAGCTTATGGTATTTTTGTTTAAAAATTTAAGCTTTCGTATTTTTAAGCAGTTCACATTTCCATATACATAACAATACAAGCTAACTGAGAAAATATATATATACACATACACGCACATACGTTGTCACACTTGTAAGTGGACCAATATCATGAATTAAATGAAGGTAGGTATGGTCTGCTTCAGGCTAATAAATATCTACATTGTACCTTTAATAATAGAGTTTATATAAATTCTTTTCTTTTTGAAGGTCTCAGAAAAAATACTATGAATCAAAAATTAAAGCACATTTATTGCAAAATTTGTAACCTGGGATAAAATACAACTCTTGCACAGCAATCCCATGACCTGAGAAACAGTATGTTCTTGGTTTTTTGTTTTTCCATCATCTTTCCTACAGAGCTGCAGACTAAGCCACGGAATTATCTTGATAGATTGCTTCATGCTGTTTATTTAATTACTGGTATGGATAATTCAATTTTTGGACAGTAAAATTTTCACTTGTGATGTTTATTTACTGAATGCCAAATGTTCTAAAATGTGTTTCAAAACCAAACTGATACTCCTACATAACTAATATTTAAGCAATCTAAACCTTTCAAAGTTGCATATGCATAATAATATATATGTATATATGCATATATGTGCATGTATATATGTGTATGTATACATATATATAAATATGTATGTGTATTTTTAAAAATTTAACCAAATTTTCACCTCTCACCATTTAATTATAGCTCATTATTTTTCCACCCATTCCTGTAAAAGAGAACACCTCGTTTCAACTCAGTTCCTTCATGATTTTTTCTAATAATGACGGTAACCAATCAGTATAATATTTTTCTGTTGACAACTAAATATCAGTGTCATACCAAACTCCAATAACATGACATAAATTTCTAAAACTACATTTGATTTATAGGTGATACTTAAACTTCCATTAAAACTTCCTTTTAACGATCTTGAGTACTACCTTTTTTTTTTTTTTTTCTTAAGAGCAACAGAATTTCTAAATAAAACTAGATATAAATGTCTGAGGGGTCCAAGTCATTATTTCATCAGAGTTACTGGAAGAGATGTGGCTTTTTGCTTTGATTGAATGCATTGCCATTTGGAACAGTGATTAATTTGTTATTTGGGACTCTTTGGCCAGAATGTTGATATTTGCAGAAGTTTTATCCATTATAAATACTTATGCTATTGTTTCTGCTTAAAACAGATAGAGCAAGAAAGCATATACATTTAAAATTTTGAACTTTCATGTAAGATTACTGAATCTTTTCTGTTTTGTTTTTCTTATCAGCTAGTTTTCCCATAAGGCTCCCAAAATCAGAATACCATTGTTTTATTTATTGGAAAGCATGTTCTATCATGCTCAAGATAGAGCGTTACAGATGAATTAAAGCATAAAACTTAAAAACTGACACATTTTGTGATACATTCTACCAGGAGACTAACAATCATGGAATAACTTTTTATGCAAAATATACTTATTTTCCATTGCTGTTGTGTCTGTTCCAACTCATAGTGACCCTATAGGACAGAGTAGAACAGCCCCATAGGGTTTTCAAGTAGTAGCTAGTGGGTTTGAACTGCTGACCTTTTGGTTAGCAGCCGAGGTCTTAAGTTTTTAAGATCAAACGTGCTTGCCAAAATAATGAGCTTATTTTATACTTCTCCATTTTAGTAAGTTTTAAGATGATTAGGTAACAATCAGGTAATAGATAATTTGTTTATGGAATGCCGTCTGTGTGTGTGCGTATGTGTGTGTCGGAAAGGTTTTTAAGATGTCTCATTTTGTGCACCTACTTGCTCTCTGTACCTGATTAATAACTTTTTTTGTAATTTTTATTTCTCGGTAAACAATATTGTAGCTAAAACTGGAATAAATTAAATAGTAATTAAAGAAAAATATTGGTTCACAGAGAACTGATATTTCTATAGAAGATAAGAACGATTTTAATTCTGTTTTTAAAAGAAAATTTAAAAAGCAACTGCTAGGCTTCTAGTACTCTTGATTCCCTTCATCCTTCATGATACTTCAACTTCTGTTAAGTTTTCGTTAATGAAAATGCTATAAAATTTATTTATTTATAAAATTTTTCTTTACTGTTTGTATGCCATCTTAGAATGTAAGTTTCCTGAGAGAACTTTTGAATAACATTTAGCAATACACATTGAGTGCTTAGTTTATACTCTTATCCCTCTACGTACAGCAATTTTCCCAAAGTGGTAGTGTATACGTGCTAGAAAAGGGTCAGTAACTAAATATAAAATATTCTAATAAAAAATTACACACTTTATTTCTACACAAAACAAATTTCATAATTTTGTAATATTACTGAGGGCAACCTCTCTTCTAAGTGGGTCTGTTATCACTAATTAAACATGTATCCTGAGAGTTTCAACTTAATAGTGTCAAGATACTTTTCTCCATTTGATTCTGTTTCTTCCCATGACTAGGTCAAAGAGTAAAACTGACATCTAAACTGCAAAGCCCATCATAGTGTCAAGTATTCTGCTTAACTCTGTGGTTGTGCTTTGTCTCTTTAAGGAAGACAACACCCTACATGTTAGAAATTTGATGACTTTCTCCTCCTAGTTAGGTCTCAGTTATTGGAAGTATGCATGTTATATTAGAGCTAAAAGGAAGATTAACATGTCCAATTTCCCCACATTTCATGTTTGAGAAAACCAATATCTCAGCAGATTAAGTGAGCTATTTAATACTAGTATTAAAGAGTAAAATATCCAAGATCAGAAACCATATCTGCTGACTCACAAATTAGTTCTCCTTCTTTGTTATAAAATCTTAGATACTAAATACTTCCATAAAATAAAACACCTCTCTGTTGCTAAATGCCTTCAGTTTAAAATGTTATTTTTTCCCTCTCTTCTTAAAATAATTGTGTCTCATCATCAGTATCTCTATGACATTTAAAATTTATTGTGAATTTAATAAAACCTATCAAACACTATTGATCATTTAGAAGAGTGGTTTCCCTACAAATTAAATAAGTGCATCTAAAATTAAACTGATGAACAAATTTGTTATTTATAGATAAAAAGCCTCACTGCTTTATGAAAATATGAATAGCCAAATAGATATTAAAGAATATTATATTTAATTTCTCAAGTGATAATTGCTTTCATCATACAATTCCTTAACTAACAATTTGAAATAATTGAGATGAATATGGTAATGATTGTTCCCAACAGAATAAGATTTATTCATCATCTTAGATGGCACTAGAAATGATGAGAATTCAAAATTCAAAATATTTGTCTTCAGGACAAAGGCACTAACCAATCTCAACTGATGTATAGTAACCATACTGATGTTGCTGAACAAAAGGGCAGTGCTGAAGCTGTCTTTTAGAATTCGTAACCTAAAACAGGAGGGCAGCTGTAGTTCAGTGGTAGAATTCTTGCCTTCCATGCAGGAGACTCAAGTTTGATTCCTGGTGAAAGAACTCAAGTGCAGCCAACAGTCTTCTCTCAGGGAATTCTTGGTTGTTACTGTGATGGTGAAGAGTTTTTCTGGGGACCTTCCAGACTAAGACAGACTAGGAAGAAAGGCCCGGTGATCTACTGCTGAAAATCATCCAATGAAAACTCAATGAGTCACAATGGTTCCATCCCAATATGCACGGAGTTGCCATGAGTTGGGGGCCAACTTGATGGCAGCTAATTGACAACAACTTAAATCAGAGTGCAAAATTGACTGAAGTGGAGAGGTCTGAAGTGGAAAGTTGATTTTAATCTGCTACCGTGGGATCTCATGAGTTTGTTTCTAAGATGAAGTAGTAGAATAGTGAAAAGAAAACAGGATCTATCAGAGCCATTAAACTGGTAGAACCATTTTATTCACTGCCCTACAGGATGTGCAGAAGGGACAGAAGAAGGTGCCCCAGATGCTAAGTTGGACTTCATTCTTACAGGAGGTGAGTGAGGTGAGTAGCAGTTCAAGGAGAGACTGGAAAAGAAAGAATATGAGACTGGGTTCTGAGTACGGTGATTCAGAGTGTCAGATCTCAGTCGCAGGAGGCATGTACAAGACTGGGAATATAGTCCTGATTTACCACTTATATTTTAGATTCCAATTTTTTTTAGTTTTCTGTCCCCCCCAACCAAAAACCTCAAACGTAAATCTGATTTTAAAGGTATATGGAGATGAATATAATACAATGTAACATTTGTTTACAAAGCAAGCCAATTATAATGTGGTTAAAGTAAGATATTTGTTTTATATAAAAATAATAATGTTTAAATTAAAAGAGGAGAATTTCAAAATCTCAATATTCGATTTTAAATGGATAGTCTGAAAAACCTTTCAGTGGACAGACAGATCAAATTTCTGAAAGATTCCTATGGAAACATAAATGTTATATTTATCAAGTCCACTCAGTTTCTGGAATCTTTTGAACAAGTAGAAGGTTGACATCCATTTGACAAAAAGAAGTAAAGAGAGTCAAGGTAAAACCTTCTTGACAAATCTAAAATTACAAAAGGTATTAAAATATAAACTCCAATTAAAAATTTTGTGAATGATATGTCAGGTGTGCTACAAAATAATACCAAAAAAATTTTACAAAGATTTCCTTGTTAAATGAATTCATGAAGTCTGTTTACCAAACATGTATTTACATTAAACATACTTTCCATTTTGTACATGCATACGATTTTTATTAAGGAAATGATCCTTATTTTCTCATCTGTGAATATCTGAAAGCCTTCTAGGAACACTTTCATGGTAATGTTTCTACAGAGGTGGCAATATCAAAATCTATTGTGATCATCTTTTTGAAAAAGCGATCAAAAATATATAATAGGATCGGTTATACATTTAAGCTGATAATTTTCTAGAATATAAAATCATGAACAAATATTTAGCAAAATTTGATACAATAAATATAGTCTAGATACTTATAGAAAATATTCCTGTGTTAAAGATTCAAGTTTAGTGCTGTTGGCAACAACTGTTGAAACGACACTCTCTTTCTCACCAGTTGCCTTTATTTGAATTCTGTATTGGCTCCTTTTTTATTTTTTTTCTCTCTTTTTCTTATTAAGGATGTTATTTTGAAATAAAGGCCTTATATTTAAAATAGAAGTTAATTAAAAATGTAAACAAGAAATAAGCACTTTAATAAAACCCCTGCTATACCACTTTTTTTTTTTTTTTTTTATACCACACTCCTGTTAATGTATGTGAATGATGTAGTTTTCATTTCTGCTCCAGTTGGGCTTCTCCTCTTCTAGGAGTAACTAGGTTATTAGGGAGCAATTGCAGGTAAAGAATGCAGTTAATTGCCTTTATGCGTTAAAGAGCCAGAACCACTCATTATTTTGCTAAGGGAAAAAACTGATTATGCCTTTATTTTAGAAAGTTGCCTCTATCATTGCTCAGTAAAATGATAAATAAAGTTGTATATAGGTTATGCTAGAAGTTTCTTCTTTATATACAATTGCTTTGATGTTAAAGGCATGTTTTTCCTCAAAACAGTTCAAATAAGATTATTTTCAAGAGACAATTAAACTTTGTCCACACTTAGAATTTATTCCTGAGTTGATTTCTGTTTGTTTGCTTGTTTTTGTTTTTATAACGGCAGTGCATTTTTAATAACGTAGGATGAAAATGAATGGAAAAAGCAAATATATGCAAATGATAATGAATTTATTATGGCATAAATGCATATATTCGAATACACATGATGTCATAATACATATGAATGCACATGATTTATTATAATACGTAAAGAAAAGTCACTTGTATTTGGATTGCAGTATGATTTCTAGCCACTTCTGCCTTCCAAATTGTTTCCTTTTAGTTCAAGGTAAACTGGGTTTCAATTTCTGGAGCATTGGTAATCCGACTGTTGGCTGGAGGAGGCCACTAGAATCAGTGTGGGTGGCAAGGCTGGAGTCAGTGTTGACTTTAATAATTATAGGGGTAAATGACGGATATAACAGTGTCTTAGTTATCTAATGCTACCATAACAGAAGTACCGCAAGTGGGTGGCTTTAACAAAGAGAAACTTATTTTCTCACAGTCTAGTAGGTTACAAGTTCAAATTCACGGTGTCAGCTCCAGCGGAAGGCTTTCTCTCTCTGTGGGCTCCGAAGAAGGTCTTTGTCCTCAACATTCCCATGGTCAATGAGCATCTCAAGCGCAGGGACCCTGGGTCCAAAGGATGCGCTCTGCTCCTGGTGCTGCTTTCTTGGTGGTATGAGGTCCCCAACTCTCTCCTTGCTTCCCTTTCATTTTATCTCTTGAGAGAATAAAGGTAATGCAGGCCACACCCCAGGGAAACTCCCTTTACACTGGATGAGGGAGATGAACATAACATAAAATTGCAATCAGAAAATGGAGGACAACCACACAATACTGGGAATCATGGCCTAACAAAGTTGACACATATTTTTTGGGGCACAATTTAATCCATGACAAACACAGAGGTAAATAGACAGGAGTACTTACATTTGAAGTAATAACAAATATAAAAAAATCTAGATTTACCAGAAAGGTCACTTAGGAATTAATGTTTTCTTTGCGTTGTACATGGTTACACATGGTTTTATCACTGTATTTCCTTAATATCAACTCCTACATTTTTATTAAACTGAATGAAACCGTACTTACAAAATTTCAAAGGCAGATAGTTTGCGTTAGTATATTAAATTCCCTAATTCAACTTGCCTATACTCATAAAATTAGATTCACTTTACCTTTCTTATATGAAGGTTGTCAGTAAAGATTCGCAAGTGCATTTATAATAAAACTGAAACCCAAAATCATGTTGAAGAGTTTTGATCAAAATAATGCTTATATAACTTATGCTTGTTAAAGTATAAAAATCCCTGCACTGAAATAGGAAAAACAGAGAAAAAAATCATACCATTGTCAGATAAGAGATTTTAACCTTTTGATGTGATTATTTTCAGTGATATGAGTGTGTGTTTCTGATACGATTTTAATATTTAATTTTAAGTATTTTCCATTTTATTTGGTTTAAACCAGTTTGGTAGGCAGAATTCTAAGATTTCCCTAAATGTTTCTATTCCCTGGTTTATACCCCATGTAGAATCCCCATAATTTGTGAATATGAGGGAATGGTAACACCAGTGATTAGATTGTGTTTTATGGCGTAGTAATAACTTTAAGAAAGGAGATTATCCTGGTTGCATCTGACCTATCAAGTAAGCCTTTCAAAGGAGGCTTTCTAAGAAAAAATTCAAAGTGTGAGCAAAGTTCAAGAGGAAGAAAATTCTCTGTTGCTGAATTTGAAGATGGAGGGATCACATAGCAAGAAATGTGGACAGTCTCTAAAGCTGACAGCGTCCCCAGATGCCAGACAGCAAGGAAACGAAACTTTAGTCCTACAACCAGAAGATCCGAATTTGCTCAATGGCCTAAATGAGCTTTGAAAAGAATTCTTTCCTCTAGTCTCCAAAAACAGAGTGAAGCCTAGTCGACAACCTGATTTCAGCAGCATGAACCCAGTCATACTGTGCCCAGATTTCTGACTCCCAGAAATGTGAGCTGAAAAATGGATTTTGTTTTAAGTCGCTTAATTTACAGTAATTTTTAACACAGCAAAAGAAAACTAATTGTTTTTATAGTTAATTGCCACCCAGTCAGCTCCCGCCCATGGTAACCTTGTGTACAAAAGAACGAAATGATGCCTAGTCCTGCACCATCTCCATGATCTTTGCTGTGCTCGAGCCAGTTGTTGAGCCTGTTCTGTTAATCTATCTCATTGAAGATTTTCCTTGTTTTCTCTGACCTTCTATCAACTATGATATCCTTTTGTAGCAATTGGTTTTTCCCGATGACTTGTTCGGAGGACCCCCTGGTAGTACAGTGGTTAGGTGCTTGGCTGCTAACAGAAAGGTTGGTGGTTCGAGACCATTCACTGCTTTTTGGGAGAAAGATGTGGCAGTCTGCTTTCGTAAAGTCTATGTCTTGGAAACCCTATGGGGGGCAGTTCCACTCTGTCCTGTAGGGTCATTATGATTCAGAATGGATTTGACAGCAGTGGTTTTGATTTTTGGTTTGATGACCTGTCCAAAGTAAGCAAGACAAACTCTTGCCATCCTCATTTCTCAAGAGCATTCGGATGTATTTCTTCTGTTTTTCAGGCAATCGATGGTATGTCAATATTCTTCATCAATACCACATTTTGAATGCATCAAGCTTCTTCTATCTTCTTTTTTCATTGTAGATTTCATATGCATAGAAAACTGAAACAACCAGTATTTTCAAGCTTATCTAAGATTTTATTACATGGACGAAAGGAAGTAAATAATAAAAGTAAGTGCACAAATTAATAAAATAGAAGATAAACATCCACTAGAGGCAACTATCAAAAAGAAAAGTTGGTCGTTGGAAAGATTAATAAAACCAATGATGAGAATAATTATTATATAAAGTTATATCTTGAAATCTGTTTTTCTTTTCAAATTGCTGACCAATCTACTTTTGCCAGCAAAATAATAACTGCTTATTTTTCATAAGTCCAGTTCACACTGAATACATTAATGTTTATCTTTGACAATGTGTTGGCTCACATCTTCCTGTTGTTTAAATTTTCTAATTCTGATTACAAACTATGTTAAGGTTTATTCTAAATTATTAATTCTTCTTTGTTGAAATGCATTTCACACCCCTGAATATTAGGTGGTTTTTTATACATTAGTATTTTGATGTTGTTGTTTTGCTCTGTAAAGTGTATGTAGCAATCCTATTTTGATAGAGATCTTTAAATATTAAGTACGAATCGACTCGATGGCAATGGGTTTAATTATCTCTATGACCAATATATACCTGATTTTTTCCAGACTCAGTTTTCTGTTTAGGATTATGTATGAGTTTTGTAACATATATTACTGTATGAAGTAAAATATTTTATATGATTTACTTATGTATATATTTAAGGGAAATTTTTTAAAGAAAATATTCTCCAGTAAAATAAAATTTCTAACGTGAAATGAGAATTTGAAATATTGTGTTATATAATAAGACTGAGATTTCCAGATGCAATGTAGTGCAATGATCAATATCATCAGGGACTCACAATTTTTATAATTTTTTCAGAAGGTTATTTCTTGGTTTTGATGATCTTTTCTACTTTATTTTTGCTTCTTTTTTCTTGATTTCTGCTCTTATCCCTATTACTTCCTTCTTTCAAATCTCTTTGTGTTTATTTTGATGCTACTTTTGTAAATTTTCTAGAAAGGCATTTGCTCCCATATTTTCATCTTTTCTAAATTCCCCTTACATATAAGTACAGCTTTCATTTCCTTATAATTTCTGACTTAGCTGTCTCTCAAAAGTCATGAATTTTAATATCTGTGTTATCATTCATTTAAAATATTTCTAATGTCTACTGGCAGATTATTTGTTGACCTGTGGGGTACCTCAAAATCCATCAAATTCATTGCCATTTCATCTATTCTGGCTCATAACAACCCTATAGGGCATAGTAGAACTGCCCCATGGGGTTTCCAAGGAGTGCTTGAGAGATTCAAACTGCTGACCTTTTGGTTAGCAGCTGTAGCTTTTAACCTCTACATCACCAGAGTTTCCGTGGGTTACCTAGATTTTTTTTTTTTATTTCCAATACATGAAAAATTTCTAATTACAGCTATTTATTGTATTTGTGTAGTTATGTCCTATAAAGTTGTCATACAAGCTGATTTAGAGAATATTGAACCATTGTTATTAGGAGAAACACAGAGTTAGATTTCTACAAGCCTCTGGTCACAACATTTTCTGTATAGTACCATAATGCATATATGGTGCTGAAAAAATTAAACAAATATTACACATTTAAATAGCTTTTTACAATAGCTTTAGTCGAAGTTTTTCATCGATAGAGCTGCAGAATGTGCCGGGGCAGCGCACTGTGTGGTTAAACCACTCAACCTTGGCTTGCCCCATGAAAATCAAGGGAGACGTTGGTGGCAAGACAAACACCTGCTCTTCTATATAAACTTTTCTCTTCACAAGATATTTTATAAATCACTTAACAGGAATTTTTAGAATTCTTCCACCACCTATTTATCTACATTTTCAGCCATTTTGCCTTTTGAAATGTGGAAGCCAACCAGAATTAGTTGAGAAAAAAAAAAAAAAAGAAGGGTTTAATATTTTCCGGACTCTGGGTAGCATGGCTGTGTTGGCTTTCAGCCTCACAACAACACTGTTTCCTATGTGTTTTTTTTTTTTTTTTTTATCATTTGTCATCTCATGAATCGACCTATTTAGCTGCTTTTCTATCTTTTCCACAGCTTTATCACATGCTATAAATGTTGCCTTAACACTTTCCAAGTGGCCTTATGTATAAATTGGAGAATTTTGCCTTTCTTTTTTCTGGATGTAGGGTATTGTTGATTCACTAACATTGAACTCACAGCCAACAGCACTATAACATGTGCCTGAACAAAGCTTATCTAACACACGTATTTTCTCCTTAAGCATGTCACAGCCTCTGTCACTTAGGGACATTAGACAGCTCTTCAGCACTAACCCCGGGGACCTTTCTAAACAGGAAACTCACCAACAAAAGGTACAAAGACTTGAAAATGTGGCACTGCATAGATTGCAAAAAGGACACTTGTTTACAGTATGAGAGCCGAAACAAGAAGAAAGAATGCCGATGCCTTGTTTGACCTCAGCTGGGGATGCGTGCATCAGATGATTCAATTTTTTGATATATATCCCTGAATGAACACAAAAGCAATACAAGTGTTGATTTTGAGGTAACAAATAAATTTTAACAAGTAGACACATTTGCAAATATGGAATACATGAATAATGGGGATCAATTTCATTTTTATGTGTTTGAAATCAACTTAAGAGTATCTTGGTCACAGAACAGAACTGGTGTGTAAAATGGTGGGAGTAGTAGTAGCATCTGAACCTGTCTAACTTCGGGGGGATAATACAATCAAGATCACCCCAAGGTTGATCCCTATGAAGTAGAGGTCAGACATACCCCTACCCACCAACCTTTTTACCACAGCACTCTCCACTTCTCCTTTGTGTTCAATAATTCATTGCAAAGGCCACATAGAACTCACGGACCATACTTGCAGTTAAGTCGTTTACTAAGGAAGTAACAGGGTAAAACTTAGGATCAGATCAAAAGGCTACAATTTAGGATCAGGAAGCATGTAGGCAAAGACTCCCTTCTTCAGTGCAGGAGGGCTCTCTCAGCTCCTCCCGGCAATTCTTGAGGACAGGCTTCTCTAGGCCCCCTCAGGACAGGCTCCTTGTGACTGGGCTGTCTGTCACCACCAACTCTGCCACAGTGCTTCTTCTGGGCCTGTCACCGAAGGCTCTGCCTCTAGGCCTCTTCTGAGTCTCTTTCTGTCTTCGATGTTATAACCCTTGACCTGTGTTACAGCTCTTTTAGGAAGTTTTTGCCTCCTCTCTCTCTCTGCTGCTTCTCTCTTCTCTCTTCTTTCTGCTTCTTCCTGCTGCTTCTCTCCCTGCTTCTTTCTGTCTGAAAAACCTATGTGGGGTTGACTGCTTATACACACAAAGTCCTTGTCAATTTCAAGGCATGGCCCTCGCACCAGGGCCACAAACTGACCAATCCCCTCTTGTTAGGCCACAAATACTTCATTTGCATACTAGGCTACAGACACTTCATTTTCATAGTCTATAGACCAATCCCTGCAAGGTGCATACGTATCACAGGGTGGGCTGAAGCTCAGGAGCAGACAAAAAGTATCAAACCACAAGTTGTTTACAGCTTACCCAGGAAATGTCAATCAACATGGACAAAAGTAACAAACTCTCCGGGATAGAAAACTAGGACAAATTTAACTCCTCAGGGCTTATGAGAAAAATATGTCAAGCTGTTTTTCGAAAAAGCCAAGGCAGAAGGCCACATAAAGGACCTTATTTCGCCACAACACGACTTTAAGTTTCTAATTTATTTTGAATTGCTTTTGTCTATTGTCTATTTTGGTAAGTATCCCATGTACAGTTGAAAAAAATGTGCATGTTTTGCAGGTGTTGGTTGTACAATTCTACACAGGTGCTCAATTTTTACATGTGCTATATATATCATGTGTCGATGGAACTCCAAGTGGCTACGTCAAAGAGGTTGTTTGATATAAGCATCTGAATCTCAAAAAGAAGTCGTAGCCCCACAGATAGCAATTTAATCCAGAGAACAATATACTCAGGGATAAACCTAGCTGTCCTACACAGGGGTGATATCATATTAAATGATATACATTTCTTTACTTATTCATATATATTTTTTAAAGTATCTCTTAGGAATATTTTATAGTATTTTTTTTGTAAATAAGACATATTACTGAATTAAATTTGAAATGCTTTATATATTTTATTGCTATTATAAGTAGAACCTTCCTTGTATTTTTAATTTGATTGTTTTTGATACATAGTCAATTGATTGTTCATAGTACTGAACCTTTTAGTTGCATTATAATTTGTGGTTTTTTTTGTTATGTTACTAGACAAAAACATTGTCTCCAAAAAAGTTTCTCCTTTTTAAAACTATTATTACATTTGAGAAATATTTTTTCATTATTTAAAATTTATTGGACAATAGAATAGTAATAATTATAAGACACATCTTGATTATGTTGCTGGGTGTAATATAATTATTAGTGTTTTGGGATTTTTTCCCTGCGAATGTTATTTGGAACTGTATCTTCTTTGCCTGGATTAATTTTGAATTTAATGATACGTGTATCTAGCACATAAGATGTTCATATGGTTAAATATCCTGACAGAGAAATCAATTTTCCCTGTTTTTTAGGGCTCCATTTTAAAATTATTGTAAACAAATTAATACAGATTTTGAATAGAGCATTTAGAAACATTCCCTCAGATAGCTGCATTAGCCAGAAGTGAACAGCTGCTATATTGATCTTGTGCCTGTGGGTTATTGCTTTACGAAGAAATAGTCAGCTTATATTTTAAAGCTTCACAGAGGATTCAAATCACCATGTTAAGGGGACTTCAGTTTGGTTGCGGCATTCTACAAGAAAGCATACATAAAGTAAGAAAAAGGACCATGAAAACTGTTACGTATCTATTTGTAAGAAGTCTTTTACAATGGATATTTTGCTAATAGGTTAAAATTATAGAATTATGGACACCTTCAGAATTTACTTTATGAAAATGTTATATTTACATATATTTCAATCAAGTATTATTCAAATAACTATACCAGTACATATTTGCTGAATAAATGAATGAATAATTTGATGAGCATTAATCATTTTATATTGAGGAAATTTTAGATAACACTTTGTTTTCACAAAGGCACCTAGATAATGCTCTAAGTGCCTTTGAGAAAATAACAGAAACACATTTGCATAGTTAGCTATTTTAAACTATTATTATATTTTTACGTCAGCCTGTCATGAAGCTTTTTAACAGGCTCTAATTAATGTTTTCTTCTTTAAATTACTGTTGTAGTTTAAACAGTTACTTGCACAATTTCCTCTGAGTTTCTTTATAGTGAAATAGGTTGGTAGACATTTGTTCAAGTAAGAAATCATTTTAACAGGGAATTTTCAACAGTTTCTTGGGAAATTACTTTCTAAAACTTTGAAAACACAGAATACTAATAGTGTGGATAAGGTTACAAGACCCAGTATATTAGAAAAGTCGTCAGACATTCTTTGGAAAGTTTTAACCTAGAGAGAAAGAGTGTAATTTATGGGCTGACATGTCTTTACAAGCAAAATGTTTTCTTTTGTTTTGATAATTTGTTAAAAACAAAGACAACACTCAAAATTTAGTTAATATCAACTATTGTGTTCTCAGCATAGGTAACAGCTTTATACATATTTTTTGTTTGTTTGTTTTTTAATATCTACTAACCAATTCTAGACTCTAAAATTAAGTGTGTAATTGGGGAAAAAAAAGAGAGGAGGCAAATAAGCATTTAGCCATATCCAATTATATTTCTTCTTTCGATAAAACGTTTAGGTAGCTTTTGTCTACATTCTAATGAATTGAGAAATATCACTTAATATATTTTTTGTATCCGTACATACTGAAACATCTGGTATTGTATTTTCTGGTCCTCACTAAAATTATTTACTCGACGGCACTGGGTGTTTTGGGTTTCACTAAAATTAATTGCACCATTGAAATTCAACTCTAAAAAATATTGAGCCATCCTATAGCTATCCTTTAAAATGAAATTCCATAAGAAGATTTCATGCTGAACAATACACTTAGACCCATAGTATTTGATTTTCCTTAAAAAAAAAACTGGTCCAATAGCATTTATTTACTTCACGGTATGAGCGGAAGATTAATGTTTTTAAAGTATAGTAATTTAAAATTTTTAGTATGTCAGTAAACAAAGCCTGATTCTCTTCACTACAGGAGAAGGAGTGACTTTTCATGAAGTACTGGAGGAAAATATCCATCTATGTGCAGATAAAATGACAGAGATCGTGATGACTTCAGTTAATGCTTCCTATAGCCTATTTCTGAGAAAGAAGGGAGGTTATATTTGTGTTGAAAACCATACATAAATGAAGACTTTAAAAAAATGACTGTCCTATTTTTTTCATTTTCTAGTAGTTGGGTTTTTTTTTTTTTTTTTTAGTAGTTGGGTTTAGTGGTTCGCAACCTGGGGCAATTCGACCTTTCCATCCAGAAGACATTTGGCAATGTCTAAAGGTATTTTTTATTGTCATACTTGAAGGGAAGAAATTGTTACTGATATCCAGTGAGCAGAGGTCAAGGATGCTACTAAACGTTGTAAAATGCACAAGACTCCCAACTCCAGTGAATGTTTTGGCCCCAAATGTCAGTAGTGTTGAATTTAGGAAGCCCTCCCCTGAAGTATGCAGGGTTGACTTCTTTTGACCAGTGTGTATCTTGAAGTGTGCAAACAATTGGTCTACAACTTTCTGAAATCTGTAACCTCATGTTAAAAAATATTGCATATTATGAATGGGAGTTTGTGCTAATGCCGTCATCTAAAACACTGTGAAATACAGATTTCACTTGATGAATTGTTATGTAATTCATTATGATTAGTGTCTACATAAAACTTTCTTAAGTTTATGAGGTTTGGTTCACAGGCCCACATGTAGCATCATACAATGTACAATATGTCCAGACTCCTATTTAGCTCTGTACCTCTGTTCTTCTTGGACATGAATGTCCTCCTAAACGTGTTAGCACTGAAGCAATTGACAGTTTAAGAAACAAACCAACAAGATACAGACAATCACAGGGAGTGCAGTGCCCGGGATTGGAGAGAGGATGTGGAATTGTTTTTACATCGGCCACAGAGTACTGTAAGAGAGATAGCAGAGGTGGGAAAAGATGGGTATTAAAGTATTGGCTTTACATACTACATATAGCTTCAGATTTTTTTTTTTTTTATCTTTGTCATGGAATTCCTGTTACCTTTCAACTGAATACACAATACTGTGAAAAGTTCTTCTCGAGGTTTACGTGTTAAGCCTCTAATTTTTGACAACATCCAAAAAGGTGTATCTTCCCATTCCCTCTCCTCTTCTCCCTCTCAATTCTCCAGGAGAGGAACACTAGAAACGATAGGCAGACCATGAGTGAGGGGATTTCCAAGTGTCACAAATAAATGCTGTATTTTGTCTTCTCACCTATCACTGAGAAGGAATTACTGAGTGAAGTATATGGAAGAGTAGAGGGCCAGTTCAGTTCAAGAAATCTCCATTAGAATAACTGGATTTGCCAGCCAGCATCTGTCTGGAAGGCAAGTCAAAGAGCATGAATGTGCTGGCCAAATGGCAGCCAAACAGTGGGCATTGTGCAGCACTTTGGTTCCTCAAAAGGATTCCCTTGTAACAAACAAAACAAAAAACCAGTGTGGTAACCCATCGTGTTGAGTCAATTCCAACTCATAGCGACCATGTAGGACGGAGTAGAATTAACCCATAGGGTTTCCAAACTGTAAATCTTTAAGGAAGCACACTGCCACATCTTTCTCTTGAGGAGCAATTGGTGGGTTTGAACTGCTGACCTTTTGGTTAGTGGCTGAGAAGTTAACCATTGAGCAACCAGCGATCCTCAGTGTGAAATACAGTCCACCAAGAGGGATGTTTTTTGGAGAACCAAAGCTCATGCACAAAGGTCTGGCAATTTACAGAGAATGTTGGGAGAGTCTTTTATTTTTCCAGGCCGCAGAACTGGAATACTTTATTACTTTATAGACAGGAAGCCCTCAAAGCCCAGGAGTTATATAAATATAACCATTACAATATATAATTAATACCCTACCTGGTTTCATTTTTCAGTCTATTGTGATTTTGATGATGTGAACCTAAAGTATTCTGGTAGAACAGATTTATTTCCAATGGTGCAAAGATCATACCACTGACAATGGAAAGACTACATGGACACCTTTAAAGAAACTTTACCCTAGGACATAAGCCAGTTGCCGTTAAGTTAATTTTGATTCCTGGCCAAACTACATATGCAAGAATAGAACTATATTCCATAGGTCTTTCAACGGCTGGTTTTTCATGAGTAGAGATCACCTGGCTTTTCTTCTGATGTGCCTCTGGGTGGACTTGAACCTCTAACTTTTCAGCTAGCAGCCAAGTGCTTTAACTGTACCTCCCAGGGAATTCCATCGTAAACAACCTTTCAATTTAACCCTGCTCAGTGTTGTCAGGTCTAGAAAATGAAAATACAGGATTCCCAGTTAAATTTTAATTTTAGGTAAATAACAAATGATTTGTGGAGTCACTATGGGACAGAATTGCCTCAGTGGCAAAGGGTTTACCTTATATAACCCCTTTTATTACCCTTTTTCCATACTGGATCTCTGAACATGCATGTAAATATGTCTGTCCCTTAGTATATTAATCCTGGAAAAGAGGGGCACCAGTATTTCTCCTCCATGGTACAAAGTGGGGCATGCTTAGATGTAATCATAACATCACACCCTGGGACAGGAGCCTAACTTTGGGGACCCTAGGTTGATCATGATGTATGCTGATCTCTTCATCCATGTCCTGTTTATTCTGCGAGTAATGAATGCCTGTTGACCACTCTGTTAGAACAGTGCATGGTCTCTGCTTAGCCCCAAATAATCCTCGCTGAAAACTTGTGAATACAACAGCACATTGCATTAGGTGAGGCAGCTCCCATTAGCCAGTAATGCGTTTTATTTTGTTTATCGGTCTTGCTGGCATTCTGATTTTTACAAAGAATTCCCAAATTCTGTGATGCCCTCAATTCAAAATACTTAGCTTCCAGTGCTATTGTGTGTGGACATTTGGAGATAGGAGTCTCGGGTAGATTTAATTGTTCCTCTATTTTACCCAGCAAACATAAAACAATTTTTACTTTGGTGTTCACTCCCATTTGCTAGTGTATTGTGGCATAACCATCAGATGCTCCTGTAGAGCTTCCCTATTGCTGAACTGAGGAGCCAAAAAAGAGTCCAGGAAATATGTTCGGTTATGCTTTTTTCTAATAAAAGTATGTTTCTACTCTTACTTCCCTTCACACTCCTCTTCACGCTTCTAATTATTTTTCACACGCCAAAAAGCCAGTTGTTCTAAACTTTTAAAGACATATATATGTGTGTGTGATCAGAACTTCATCCTGTCTGAAAATGTTCCTAACAGATAGCAACTAAACAATAATAACTTCTAATAAAAATTTTATTTTTAATGTGTAAATAAAACTGCAGGTTTTTAAAAGTTATTATTCAGAATTCTATGGGAATCAAATAGTTTCTTCTGCAATTCAAAGGAAAAAGTTTCCAGAAGATTTCTTAATAAATTCCTGCTTTCAAGATATTTATAATAGGCATGTTTACCCGCAAGAGGTTCAGCTGGGGAATTTGTTGTTTTCCATTTATTAACTCTACAATGCTTTATTTTCCTTGGTTGTGTATAACTTACTTTTGTCCAAAATAAAAAGAAAGCTAAATCTAAGTGCAATTTATAATATTGCCAAGTACATTTTGTACTACTGCATTTGATCCAAAGATAAAATAATTACATTTTGAAAGAAATTGAATTAAAAAAAGAGACTTCGTTGAAAACATATTGCTCATGTTTCCTCAACATAAACTTTTGGAACTTAATAGATGAACTAAATACAATTGTAAAAATATCATAGAGATTGATAATAAAAATAATGGATAAAATGATTTTTTAAATTTATGAACTGATATATTAATATTTCTTTTATTTATCAAAAATTTAAAAAATAAATATGGGTTTGTGTTATCTTATACAAAATATTATTTCCAAGTTGGCATTTTGTAGTTTATGCATGAATGGATAGGCAAAAATACACCTATATAATTATAATAAAATGGCTGAAATATATTATCAGTGATTATGTATGGCTTTGGAAAATGATGTGTTATTGAATCCTTACCACTGGTAAAGCAGTAACCAGTAACCAGTTGCAGACAAGTCAGTTCTGACTCGCAGTGAACCTATATCCCTATCAAAGCAGAATTGTATTCCGTAGGGTTTTCAGTAGTAATCTTTTGGAATTAGATTGCCAAGTCTTTCTTACAAGGCACCTCTTGGTGGACACAAACTTCTAATCCTTTGGTTAGTAGCAGAGCAGTATAAATGTTTGCATCACCTGGGGACTCTTTTACTATTATTAGCTATTGAAAAATCTAGGAAAAGATATATACCTGGGTATTATATGAAATATATTCAAATATATTTTTAATTAAGACATATTTTAAATTGTTTTTTCCCAGTATGGATATCATCTTCAAAGGCAAAAGTAGTTTTAACAGAGTTGAAATTATTTAAATTATGTCTAAAAAATAGTTCAGCAGTGAAAGGGAAAAAAAAAATAACCTCCTTGCAGGCTATTAGCATCTCAGTATGTTGCCCATTACACTAATATGTACACCATTCAGAAAACCTAAATAATGGAGAAAATCGCTTTCTGTAAATTGGACACCATAAGCACACACAGAGCGTGTAATTAATAACAAGATAGAAGAGTGTGTTCATTAGGCATTTTAGTACTATAATAAGCATTGTTTTTGCTCGTAGAGATATTAATGGAAAACTAAGTTTAACATAAGTTTTTGCATAGAAATGAAACACTAGCATTTACAATTCATAAAAATATACCATTTTGAAGTTATTACATTAAAATATATAGCAATTGAATTTTAAAGGATTTCTTTATCAAATTTCTACAAATTCTTCAGGGCAGCACAGTAATAATATAAAGCCTTCATGAATGTAATTCATCTCTCTTCATACATATTTGTTTTATTCCTAAAGATTACTTTGTGTTAATGTTAACTTGGCAAAGATATTCTATCCTTATCTAGCTTCTAACCTGGAGTGCCTCAATGAGTGTCAGTAGGTTTGCTTGTGCCAAAAGGATAGACAATCATACACTGCTGTGTCTACCTAGATGTGGAAGGTCATGTTATGAATATATTTTCATCCCTGTCCCAGGCAGACATTACTACTGTTCATCTATTCTAGGCAAACAGAAGGTTTATTTTCAGATATCATTGGTCAAAGAAAACTACCTCTCATACCTCATTTTTTATACAAGTGGTTTGTCATTGCCATTTGATGCCTTAAAGAGACAGTATTTGATATTCCCTATTGTTGGCTCTTTGCATTTCCCTAAAATTTTAAAAGAAACATTAATTTCCCCCTAAGAATACACCGAGTTTGGAATAACATTGCATGATTTGAAAGATACATTTGGGAAGAAATGACAACTAAATCAAACTGAGACCTCTGATCCATATACATGGCATATTCTTCCCACTTCTCTAGGTTTTTACAATGTATCTCATTGATGATTTGCACATTTCTGTGTAGATATCTTGTATATCCTTCAGTGGATTTATTACTAAATATTTCAATTTTGTTACTACTGAGTTTTTTTAAATATTGTATTCTAGGTATCCACTGCTAATATAGAGAAATAATTTTTTTTTCATTGAGCTTGTATTCAGCACCCTTGCTAAATTCACTTATTAATTCTAACAGTATGACTGCAGATTTTTTATTTTTGCTCCATGCAGAATCATGAGGTCTTCAAATATTCTCTTCCAATCTTTATAACATTTTTTCTTTGCTTTATCATGGCCTGAGAGGATATGGGAAATGATACTTCCCTTATGAATTAGGCCTCCATCTTAAACTAGATATAGCACGAGCAGAGGGAAGAACTTTGGTCTATAATTTATGGCTCAGTTATAGCTCAGGGCAGCTGGATGATATTCAGAAAATTGTTTTAGCTTTATATATCTTGCTTTCTTCATCTGCAAAATGGTAGGTAAAAGGTTTCTCAGTTCCTTTTCAAATGTAAGTCTATTTCTTTAATCTATATTTTTTTCTCATAGGATTTAAAATTTTATTTCTATAAAATATCTTAATGCTATTTTTTATCTTAATAGTAAAATAAATTTAAAATTTAATTTCAAAAGAGCTGTGTATTTTCTGAAGTCAGTAGAAATAAGAGAACCTAAAAAGAGTGTGCTAACTGAAATCATTTGGAAAAATTCATTTTAGGGCATCAAAATATTTTCATATAGAAAATGTTGCAGTGGATGTTATTTTTCCTGTTTTTGGTCATGGCAATCGCTCCCACGGACATTTTTTACACATGTATATATGAAATGATGTTTTGAATCCATGGAGATAAGTTTTAAAGTCAAGTACAGTTCCCTTGAAATATTGAAACCTAAGTGAACAGCACTTACTGAAAATAAGACTGACATCACCACCCCATTCCACACACCATATGTCGACAAATAGCCTCCACTCTCTGCCAAGATGTAATTCAAATCAGTGACCTGGAAATAAAAGACTACATATCCCATTACCAATCAATTCCCTGAGCTATTCAGTCTGTACTCAGAAATATTTTAATAAATCATTCTCATTTATATTGATGAACTGTTAATGCAAATTGTAAGTAAAACGACAGTTGACTTTTATTAGCAAAGACATGAATATGTAATATGCTACACCAAAAATTTCCTGCTCTATGCTCAGTATAACTCATTCACCAGAGAAAAATATAAAATACAGTATCTGTGTTTCTACATTTTCATAATACTACTTATAATTTTATAGAACTTCATGAATTCTTATTTTTCTTCTCATTTACTATCTTATATTGTTTCTGCACAACTGGCTAAGGGCTTTAGCAGATAAAGTTTATACAATCTCAATTCTTTTGCATGTTATTTATTTTCTCAGTGTGTTAATTAACAGAAGGTTGCTCAGATAATGGAAATAGTTTGACAGCTGCTACTTACCGATTTAAATGCCAGTTGATTGAAGCTTGTTTGGTTGAAGTCCATAGCTCTAGTGGTATAATTCTTTATCCATGGATTAATTCCGTTTCTCTTTCTTTATTGCTTTTCTCTTATTGGTGTCATCACTCACATCATTAGAATAATTGTGACACGAGTAACAACCAGCATTTTAGAGATTTTGAGGTTATAAGTTGCCATTGCAATAATTATCTCTGTCTACTCAAAGCCCTGTTTTTTGGCTATTTTATATATTACAATAAATGCTGGCAATGCAAAGATGAAGACAAGGCCAAAGGCCTAATACCTAAGGTACTTAACAAAGGTAGCAAGGGTTATTTCCTTTTTAAAGTTTTTTTTTTTTTATCACTTCCTCAATTCTATAAAAAATCAAAAACTAATCATTTTTAAATGAGGAGAAAAGAAGACACAAATACACCTTTCTGCATAGTGGGATTTGCAAAAACCTGTTCTACTCAATTCAAACCATGTGATGACTGAGAGGTACCCAAACATGGTAGCAATGAGTCTCCAGTTAGGCCCGTGGAATTTAAAGTCTGGTGCAGTATTGATAGAGATTTTATCAAAACATTCCCTTGACGAGGCAAGTTTTATAAATGCTCCATAATATATTTTTATTAGACCTTTACAATACATATTAAAAGTTCTGAGAAATACAACAATAAATAATCTAATTTGACTTTATTGCTTCTCAACTGTCACAAGAACTGAAGAATTGATGGCTTTGAGTTATTGTGTCGGTGAAAAATGTTGAATATATCACGGACTGCCAAAAGAATGAACAAATCTGACTTGGAAGAAGTACAGCCATAACGCACCTTAGAAGCAAAGTTGACAAGTCTTCATCTCACATACTTTGGACATGTTATCCGGAGGGATCAGTCCCTGGAGAAGGACATCATGCTTGGTAAAGTAGAGGATCAGCAAAAAAGAGGGAGACCCTCAAGGAGACAGATTGATGCAGTGGGTGTGACAACGGACTCAAGCATAACATTGGTTTTGAGGATGGTACAGGACTGGGCGGTGTTTCATTTAGTTGTTCATAGGGTCACTGAGAGTCGAAACTGACTCAACAGCACCTAACAACAACAACAAACTTCCACAAACGCAAAATCATTTCCTTTATGGAAAACTAGTAGTAACAGAATGTGGGCACTACCGCTCTATAGGATAATCAGATGCAGTCATCTAAACATAATGGGGTACCTTTCAAAAACTCCTTTTGCCATTAATTTTAGTGAGATTATTTTATCTATCTCAAGGTCACTATTAAAAATAGAACATTAGCAGCTTGGAAGAAGTACAGCCAGAATGCTCCTTAGAAGCCAGGATGTTGAGACTTCATTTGATTACTCTGGACATGTTATTGGGAGGAACCAGATCCTGGAGAAAGATATCACATTTGATAAAGTAGAAGGTCAGCAAAAAAGAGAAAGACTTTCAAAAAGATAGATTGGCACAGTGGCTGCAATAATGGACTCAAACATATCTACTATTGTGAGCATGGTGCGGGAGCAGGCAACGTTTCCTTCTGTTATATACAGGGTTGCTATGAGTCAGAACTGACTTGAGGGCACTTAATAACAACAATAGTACCCATTGAAGCATTTTTATTCCATTGAACTTGTTGAAAATGCAGAACAGCAGACTACCATGCAGATTTACAAAAAACAAAACCCAGTGCATGCAGACTTACTGATTAAAAATTTGCATTTTAACAAGATCTCCAGGTGTTTTGTAAACATATAAAAATTTGAAAAACACTTGTGTATAACAGTGATTCATGACATATGGTCTCTGGACTAGCAGCATAAATATCACCTGCAAACCTGATAGAAATGCAAATTATCAGGCTCCACCTTATAATTGTTGAATCGAAAATTCTGAGAGTAGGACCTAATGAATTGTGTTTGTAAAAGTCCTTCTAGATGACCCTGATACAAGCTAATGTTTGAGAATCATTGTTCACCAGGGGCTGCACGTTAAGAAATTTGGTATTTTTTTCTTGTTGTTGTTAATGGTAATATCTCACACTCAAACCACATAGACGACAATGGGGGTGGGAGGATGGACAAGGGACTGGTCATCGCTACGTTTAAAAAGCTTCCACAGTGATAGTAATTTACTTCCAAGGTTGAGAATCGCTGATCTTGATAACTCCATGATCTGTGAAGATGGAAGTGTCTTGTGAAGCTAAGAACTCATCTAATGACCAGAGTAATTGAATTAGGATAGACATAACTGCCACGTTAGAAGAGTAAGTCAAAAGATCTCCCTGATAAAGAAATGGAATTGGTGATATTCTGTTACCTTAACAATAGGGCTTCTTGAGATTAGTTAAGTCCCGATGGTAGGTAGCAGAGAAACTGTGGGAGGTATTTCAAAACAGTACATTCAGAGCACCTTTAATCAAGCAGCCCAATCTTCTTCTCCTTCCCCACCCCCATTTTGCTTTTCTAAAGCCTCACAGCCAACTCTGGTGTGTTTTTACCCCTATGAATCCTAAATGTCAAGAACTGCCTCTAAAGTTATCTAAAACTTATAATTTCCTCTGCCTTTAAGTCCTCTGTAAAAACAGTGGTAGTACTCTTCTCTGTGTTCATATACAAAACTCAAGACTTTTAATTCCACAAAAGATAAGCACACATAAAAAAAAAAAAAAAAAAAAACCTGCTGCCATCAAGTTGATTCTGACTCAGTGGCCCTTCAGGACAGAGTAGAACTGCCCCATAGGTTATCCAAGGAGCAGCTAGTGGGATTTGAACTGCTGACTTTTTGGTTAGCAGTCGAGCTCTTAACCACTGCAACACAGCATACATACAATGGGAAAAATATTCTCATAAAAGTTTCTTGAAATTAGGAAAATTACCAACTTTGTATATGTGAAGGGGGCAGATAAAGTTGAAATATATGGTATGGTAACACAAGCAACTTAAAAATATATTTAAGAAGTTTCTTTCCTCCAAAATTAATTATCTGGACACGTGGACACCACGTATTTAATTGGCTACAACACTTGCTGGTTCTTCTCCTCCCATTTCCCTCCTTTACCCTCTCTTTACCCTGACTGTCTCATAATATCCAAACATGCTTTTGTAGAGCTGACCACAAAACACCTCTTCCTAAAAGTGCGTAATCAAACCCACCAAGGTGATCAGCAGATAGCAGTGACTTCACTCTAACTAGACCACTCTCCTTAAAAAGCCATTCTACTTACATAAGGTGGCCATATGTCCAGCTTTTTATGAAATAGTCACAGTGTACACTTGTTTTCCTGACATTTTGTCCAGCTAGAATTTCTTCTGGATTTTCTTTCCACCAAAATATTATTAATAATTATATGAAAACATGTCTTTGTGTTTGGTGACTCTTTTCTTATTACTTTCAGCATCTGTCACGTAATATTCTAATCTTGTGTGAGACACATACAGAGTTCTCACTTTAGCTCTTGGTTAAGTCTGAAAAATCATTGATGTTTTGGCAATTCTTCCCACACATTCTGAAACTACACCTCCTTTGAAGGACAAGATTCAGGTTCCTACTGATAAAAAGAGTTGCATTTAGACACCAACTGCCAGGGACTACAGACTCCTTACTGTCTGAGATGGCTGTAGAAAAAATACAGTGCCACTATTTCTGCCAAGTACTTGATGTACCAGCCCTAATTCCATAGTCCATGTTGTGCCAGAAGCATGCAGAGAGGGAGGAAGCCACCAGATCACCAGTCTGAGGGTCAGAAAGGATTGGGAATATTCTATTGAAAGGCCTTTGTACTACAAATGAAGTAGTACAGCGTTATTTGAAGGGAGGCATAGATTATTTCAAAGTATACTGTAAAACATAGGCCAGCCACTATTTTTTTAAGAAATATAATTAATATGTTGAGAGCTGATAACATGGAATAATATAAAGTGAGCCATTAAAGTCACAGGCAGAAAACGGGTGAAAAGAGAAAGAGAGAACAGATTCAACAAACAAGAAAAGCTTGCAAATACAGTAGACATTAACTCAACTATATCAATTATTGGAAACCCTGGTGGCATAGCAGTTAAGTGCTATGGGTGCTAACCAAAAGGTTGACAGTTCAAATCCACCAGGTACTCCTTGGAAACCCTATGGGGGCAGTTCTACTCTGCCCTGTAGGGTAGATATGGGTCAGATCGACTCGATGGCAATGGGTTTGGTTTTTTGGGGTATATCAATTATCACATAAATGTGAATGGCTTAAACATGCCCATTAAGAGACAGAGACTATCAGAGTGAATAAGCAAGAATAGAACAGATCCAAATATTGTTGTCTGCAAGAATTCTACTTTAATTACAAAGATTCATATAGGTTAAAAATTAAGGGGTGGAAAAATATATATGCTAAAAAAGATGCTTAAAAAAGATGTATAAGTTAAAATAAGGCTAGAGTAGATACATTAAGTTAAGAGAAAACAGTTTTCAGAATAAGTAAGATGATCATGGAAAAGGGGGGGCTTTACATAATGATAAAGGTGTAAATTCTCAAAACCTCATAACAATCTTAAACATACATGCCCCTAACAAACTGACATCAGAATAAACCAGTTGCCACTGAGTAGATTCTGAGTCACAGAGACCCTATCGGACAGAGTAGAACTGCCCCATAGGGTTTCCAAGGAGTGACTGGTGGATTCAAACTGCTAACCTTTTGGTTAGCAGCTGAGTTCTTAATCACTGTACCACCAGAGCTCCCGCATCAGAGTAGATGAGGTGAAAACTTATAGAACTGCAAGGAGAAATCAACAAATCCACTATTATAATTGGAAACTTTGACATTCCTCTATCAGTAACTGATAGATCAAGCAGGCAGAAGGAAAATCAGTAAGGGTGTAATGACTTGAAAAGCATTATCAATCAACTTGATCTAAATGATATTTGTTAAATATCTAACAACTTCAGAATGCACTTTCTTCTCATACTCACATGAAACATTTCCAAGATAGAGTCCATGCTGGGTCCTAAAACACACCATAAACCCCAAACCTGTTGCAGTCAAGTTTATTCCAACCCATAGCGACTTTACAGGACAGAGTTGAACTGTCCCATAGGGTCTTCAAGGATTTGAACTGTCAACATTTTGGTTAGCAGCCATAGCTTGCCATAGCTCTTAACTGCTGTACCACCATGGCTCCAAAACATACCATAGTACATTAGAAAAAAAAAAAAAAAACAGTATCATACAAAGTATGTTTTCAGACCATAATGGAATTAAACTAGAAATCAATAACAAAAAGATTGCTGGGAAAAAAAAAAAATGTACTGGGAAATTAAACAACATTCTTCTAAATAGCCCAAAGATCAAGAAAGTCTCAAATTTAATTTAAATTTAAGTTAAAAATTATATTTTGAATTAAGTATATATTGAAAGCTTACTACCAAAATTTGTGGGGCTCCATGAAAGCAGTATTTAGAGAAAACTTTATAGCATTAAGGGTTCCATAGGATTTTCAAGGCTATAACCTTTCAGAAGCAGCTCAGCACACCTGTCTTTCACATCAGTCTTTCAAGGTGACTCTGGATGGGTTTAAACCACCAAATTTTTGGTTAGTAGAGTGGGTGGAGTCCAGCACTTAACCATTGTGCCACCTGCCATTCCAACTAAAACAAACAAATAGCTGTCAATAGTATGGATCTGTGACTGACTAACATTTCCACTCTCCTAAATTATTCTTGGAGCACAGCTCCCATCCTTATTTCCTTGATACTCAACCCAGGCTTCACCCCAAGTTGTTTTCACAGAGATTCCCACCAAATTAAGGCAGTAGTCTACTTGAGAAGATCGAATACATAGGAAGTGGTAAAATAACGATGTCGGCTAAGAAATGGTGTGTGTTTAACACAGTGATAGGCAAATAGCAGATGTTCAGTACATGCTCATGGAATGAATGAAGGGTTAAATGGTAAGCACTAAATGGAAACTGAGGCAGTATTATCCTAAATAACAGGGATGCCAGTGTGTTCGAAAACATTTAATATTCAATAGCAAATACGTTCCATGTAGACCCCTTTTGATTTTGACCTACATAAGGCTGCTCTATAGCACTTTATACGGCTCTGTAATGTAACTTTTATGACCTTTTCTTATGACTATTTACGTGTCTTAACCTTCCTGTCACTTTCTTGGTTAACATAAGCATAAAGTATGGCATTTCTCTTGATCCTTTGGTGTTCACGTCTTTATTACACTGCATTTTTAACCAGGCTCTTAACGTTCACTATAAAAATACTCATATTTCAAATATTCCTAATGGAGTTCTCATAAGTACAGCAGTTTCCCTCTTGAGGATTATAACACTGTTTCGTTTAATTAAACTGATTAACTTAAAGGGAATGGTGGCATAACCCCCAGAGTAACGTATATTCCGGCTATGGAAACTTCCACTGGAGTGTGCTAGCGCTTGCACGCTACATTTAAAATATTTTCAGATCTTACTTTGTAACAGAATATTCATTTCACCAAATAAAAGAAGTACTGACAATTTAAGAAGTTTTAGTTAATTTAAAATTTATTTACTTAATACTAAACACTTTTATTTAGAATTACCGTTTTACTGCTCTGAGTTATGACCATATCATGTGTATGAATACTTAAATGCATACACGTATTAAAAAAATGGAGGGAGAATTTCAAAATGGTGAGTCGGATGTATTTTTCTCAATAGAATTGAGAGGGATTCTCTGTTTAAGAGCTCAGAGATCATTAAACATGATGGGAGGAAATGTATAGATCTTGCTGTATAACATGATTAGTTGATGATAAAATAATCAATTTAAAAATACTAAACATGTCGAGAATATGGAAGCTCTTATTTTATTCTCCAATTCCTGAAAACATAAACTTGTACAGACCCTGTTAATCCTATTTGTGTTTAGTGCTTTTCTTTTTTTCTTGAATAAACCTTGGATATTTGAGAAAATCCACTCCTTGCCCAGTTGTGAAGTAACTCTATCCTGTGCAGTAGGTATCTAAATAAGCTTAAATATTAATTCTGTCCATAAATGTAAACCATGTATACAATACTGGGCCTCCATATTACACTGTAGTCTACTTATGTTGTAAGCACTGCTAAGTATATAACTTACAAAGTAGTAGAAATGTCATTTCTAAAATCCACATAACTTGCAGGGAAACCATAGTAGACTGCAGATAGGATGTTTTCTTCTTGCTTAGTTTTAGTCCTAACTCACTGTATGATCTAGGAAAAATCGTTCAATTTTCAATCCCAAATTTTGTCATACATCAAATGAGAAAAATTGAGCTAGATGGCTTCTTTGGCATATCTATAATTCCATATCAATGTCATAGCTGTCCAAAAAATTAAATACGTATATATATATATATATATACATATACACACATATATAAAATCGAGCCTTTTCACTTTTTGTATTCTATGGTTTGTATTAAACTTTACAGTGACTAGAAATAAAATTATCATCTGTGGAGAATCAGGTCTCTTCTAAAACACCTGGGAGTCAGTTTCTAGTAACGTACTGATTTGGAATACAATATGAAATTTAATTTACTTAGGAAATTTGCTCAGGAAGAGAGTAGATTTGCATTAAAAAATTACTTGAAGTTGTTGTTTTCTTTTAAGAAGTATAATACGATAGAGCTATTATCAGAAGACCGTTCTTCATAGGCCTCTCACATTTCTGCATGTCTTGTGAGCAAAGCACTAGCTGCCTTGTTCCAGACCACCTTTTCAAACATGTTTCTATAGCAAACAGTCTTGGAAGAAAGAGGTGATGTCTCTGTCTGGAACAAATCACAGGCATGCTTACTGATACCTATATACGATTTGGGTTCTGACCTTCTTCATGTGCCTTGTAAGAATTGTAGCTCAGGGAATGATGCTCTGTAGCTATTGTAGTTTCTGTGAGTAATACACCACCCTTTGTTTCCGATGCAGGGATATCACGTGTTATACTAGAATCCACAAAACTGTTTCCAGCTAACTTTTTACTTTGCAAGTGGAATAAATTCTCAGACCCTTCAAGTTCTTGACAGCTTCAATTTATATCTTCATGCCTGCCACTTTTAAGGTTTGTCATTTCAAGTAAATTCTTTGCTATTATTTTCTCTGAGCTACTTTTTATCAGTCTGTTTTAAATGGTAAAACAATACATACTTCACACCATATTTCAAATTAAATGAGATCGTGCATTGGTGTACTGCCTAAGTCAATGGAAGGCACTAGCTAAAAGTTAGGTAACATTAACCTTCAACTTAGTACAAAACACTGCTGACTCTTTCCTGTCATATAATTCTAAAGATTCTACCTGCCTCATATCTATTTATCATTTAACCTAGATTAAAAAAAAAAAAAAATATGTGTGATTAGAAGATTTGGGGAAGGTACTTGGAGGGGGGAATAAGTAGAGAGGATCCATGGAGAAACTGCCATAGACAAGGGCAGTAACAACCAGAAAAGGATGAGGGAAGGTGAAAAGAAAGGAAAGAAAAAAAATAAAACACTATGATTAAAACTAAATATCTTTATTTTGAGATAATAGCATAATGCTGGTGAAAATAGAGTTATAAGGTTTTTAGATTATTTAAAATTTATATTCATTGTCTAGCATGATATAAGCAAAGCAGGCATTTATTATCTTTATTGTAGAAAACCCATCGCCTTCAAGTCGATTCCAACTCATAGTGACCCTACTGCTCTGTTGGGTTTTCAAGGAGTGGCTGGTGGATTCGAACTACCAACTTTTTGGTTAGCAGCTGAGCTCTTAACAACTGTGCCACCAAAAAGGAGCCCATGCACCGGTTTAGAACATAAAACTGTTTATTAGGTGCCAAGTCAGAGACTGGAAACCAGATTTTCATAGAACAAAGTTGGTTGAATTGCTCTTTCCTATCATCTGACTAACCCACTATAGCTGAGATTCTGCTTGGTACTTGCGTATAAGCAGAAGGCAGTCTTACTCTGTTTGCATGGCTGAAGGATTTCACCCTGCCTATTTTTTTTTTATTACACAGGTCCCATCTGAGTCTCCTTAGACCCTAGGGTAATGAACATGTGAGATAACCTAACTACAGCAGATTTAAAAAAAATAATAAATAAAAGTCTCCTGAGGCAGACAGTACTTGTCACACCAGCGCCTGACAAACAGGAGCAATGTTTGAAGTGATGGGTTACGTGTTACGCTAGCTAGAAAAGAAATTGATATCAATAAATAGCAAAAAGTTAAGGGAGAGAAATCCCAGTGAGATGATAAAGGAGCTATAGTGAAAATAGCAGCTGGGACAAACACAATTGCTGGTAAATAATAGGATATTGATCTTGAAGGTTCAGAAATGATCACTATATGATTTGGGGCAGCCATTCTACAGGGCATAGTGACCACTTTGCCCTATGCCATGAGAAAAATTGCAGTGGGCATTTTTCATTCTTTTCTTTTTCTTGTTTTTGGGTATTTATTTATTCTGTGTCTTGATTACAGGTAGCATATTCTAAGTTATTTTTACAAAGCTATATGATGAAAGCAGCTTTTGGAAGGAATTGTAAATTCACATATAGAAGATCAGTCCATATGAAACTGAAGCTGGTCATTGGCCACTCCATCTACTCTCCTGTTAGTTAGCCAAGATAGAAATCCCCCTCTCCCCCGCCATTTAATCAATTACCAAGTCTCCGGATTCTAATATCTAAACGTTTCTGGAATCTGTTCACTTCTCCCCATTCCAGAACAAACCATCATCCTCTTTCACTTAGACAAGTCCCTTCCTAACTGATTTTCCTTCTTTTAATCCTGATCTCTTTCATTTCATTCCTCCATATACAGGAAGTACTTTCATCAAAAGAAAAGAGAAAGAATTTGACAAAATACTTTTCTTCTTAAAAATCTTTTATTTCTCCATTGCCCTTATAATAAAACTCACACTCCTCCATGTGTATTCACATAGCACTCTACACCCAGCCGCCTTCATCATCCTCTTCCCAGCTATTCTCATTCTCACATTCCCTGTTGTTGCTGTGTACTCTCAAGTAGATTCCGATGCACGTGGATATTACAGTATATCAGAAACACAATTGTAAGACTCTAAGTCATAATAATAATAATAGCCATAAATAGTAATATGCCAGGTAATCATTGTAGCAATTCTATGGAATAGATGCAATGAATGTCCGCATACTACAAATAAGGAAGCAAGCAAAAATAACTTAAGTGACTTGCTCCTGATAACATAGCTAGTCATTAGGAGAGCTGGGGTTTGAACAAAGGCTGTCTGTGATATATTATGTTGTGTGTAAACTTCTCTGAAGAATGAGGAGACTGAAAAAAAAAATGTATGTAGTTGCTAGGAAGAGTTGTAGACAACGGAATGGTCAGATGGTATGAGACTCAAAAGGAAAGAGAGTTTGCACTAGGGTGGAAAATCATCACCGTAGGAACAACAGTGGTGGCTAGGAGAATGCTAACAAACACCCCGCTGCCCAAACCCTCCAACACTGCAGACACTACAGGAGAAGAGAAGTTTCTGCAGAGAAGTCTCAGAGGAGAAGCACGCTTTATTAAAACAAGTATAATGGAAAGCAAAGAAGACATTCTAAGAATTGCTGACAATTTAAAAGAAGAGCTTCCAGATTGTGTTAGTTTACTCTAGAATCTAAGCAGTTAGGGAAAGGCCATGCAATGACCAGACATCAGTTTGCAAGGGAGTTAATGAGTCTCTGGAAACTGCGTATTATGAGAAAAAAAAAGGTCAAGAAAAGCAAATTCTTCTAATGAAAATGTCTAGATATCAAAGTGATGGCTTCCTTTAAATACAATTTGTTTTACTTAACCAAACTAACTCTGATTACGTTCCAAGCAAGCTGCAAGAGACAGCTTCTTGAATAATTATCCCCTGTATACACTTATTTGAGATGTCTTTGGATTCTTATACATTTTAGAGCTGGTTTCTAGTTCATTTACTCAATTCGTATGTCTGGAAACTTCTTAAGCTAGAACCAAAGTGCTTTATTTTGTTTACATCAGAGCTTGAAAGTAATTAATAAAACCCAGTATGGCTAATCTCAGCCTACTGTCTTCTTAACTTGGATATTACTTTTTTTCTGATTCTGATTTTTATTTTTCTTCTAAATGTTCCTAGATATTTTTGAGTTTTAAATATTTTGGAAGGGTTTTGAATCATTTACAAAATTTAATTATGCTTAAATATAAAACAAACAAAAAAAATCCATTATCGTTGAGTCGATTCAGACACATAGCAACTCAATAGGACTGAATAAAACTGCCCCATTGGGTTTCCAAGGCTGTAAATTTTTACAGGAGCAGATTGCCACATCTTCCTCCCCCAGAGTAGCTGGTGAGTTTGAACTGTCAGCCTCTTGGTTAGCAGCTTAGGGTTTAACCACTATGACACCAGTACTCCTCTGCCTAAATATAACTTGGGAAAATCTTGATAGCATCATGCATTTTCACATTCCAAATCATGGCATGTTTCCTCATTTACTCATTTTCCTTTATGTTATTATGTAACAACTTTCCTATTGTCCTTATGGGTTTGGTCTTTATTTAAAAAAAAAAAAAAGGATATATTTAAAATATTTTCTTACTCTTAAATTTTCTTTTATGATATATATATATATATACACACACATATATGAATAATTTGGATTTTACATATACATAGTAAAGATTTTTTGTATACATCTTCTATACAGCTACTTTGTAAAACACATTGATTATGACAGCTGTCGTTGTTTTCTTTTAGGAATATAAATACAAATTATGATTGTTCCTTTTCAGTTTAAGAATTTATTTAGAGAACAATGTAAGTATAATTCTGATAGCATTCCTCCTTGACATAATTCTGATTATTGGCATATTTTACATGTTCTAGCATTAAAAATAATGTTTTTTGTGTGTTTTCGGTAGATATTTGCTCTTGTAATTAAGTAATACTTTATTCTTTTAACAACTTGCATTCTTCAAATGTGTTTTTTCACACCTCTAAATAATAAACTTTTGTCTTTTTTATCCTTGTCAAGCTGCCATTTCAGAATTTTATTATCTTCGTATATTTATTTTTTAAGCTCCAAAAGAAGCCTAAAATTACACCAAATGTATATTTTTCCCTTAAACTATCAAAACAATAGAGAACTTGAATCATTTGAAGCACTTCCTGATGAATATCAAAAACCACAGCCTTCACTATGGATGACATGCCTCAACATAAAGAGAACAAAAATCCTCGCAACTGGACCAATAAGCCACATGATAGTAAATGGAGAAAAGACTGTGTTTGTCAAGGATATCATTTTACTTGAATCCACAATCAATGCCCATGGAAGCAGGAATTCAAGAAATCAAAGGACCCATTGTGTTGGGCGAAACTGCTGCAAAAGACCTCTTTTTTAACACTTTAAAGTGTTAAAAAGCAAAGGCGTCACCTTGAAGGCTAAGGTGTGCCTAACCCAAGCCATGATGTTTTCAATCACCTCATATGCACGCGAAAGCTGGACAAGGGATAATGGAGACCAAAGAAGAATTGACGCCTTTAAGTTACAGTGCTGGTGAAGAATATTGAATATTCCGTGGACTGCCAAAGAATGAACAAATCTGTCTTGGAGGAAGTACAACCAGAATGCTCCTTAGAAGCAAGGACGGCAAGACTTTGTCTCACATACTTTGGACTTGTTATCAGGAGGGATCAGTCCCTGGAGAAGGACATCATACTTGTTAGGGGGTCAGCGAAAAAGAGGAAAACCCTCAATGAGATGGATTGACACAGTGGCTGCAACAAAAGACTCAAGTATAATAAACGATTATGAAGATGGCACAGTGTTTCCTTCCGTTTTACATAGGGTCGCTATGAGTGGGGACTGACACATGGCGCCTAACAACAACAACAGCAACATCAAAATAATACAATACAAATTTTTCTGGGCTTGAGGAAACTACTTCCACACGTCTGTCAGTTTGTGCACTGTGGGGGCTTGCAAGTTGCCGTGATGCTGGAAACTATGCCACTGGTCAAATAGCAGCATGGTCACCCATAGCAGACAGATTTCAGCTAAGCTTCCAGACTAAGGCAGACTAGGAAGAAGGACCTTGCAGCCTACCTCTGAAAAGAATTAGCCAGTTAAAACCTTATGGATAGCAGTGGAATATTGTCTGATATAGTGCTGGAAGATGAGCCCCTCAAGTTGCAAGGCACTTAAAATACTAATTCGGAAGGGCTGCCCCCTCAAAGCAGAGTTGACCTTAATGATGTGGATGGAGTCAAGCTTTTAGGGCCTTCGGTTGCTGATGTGGCACGACTGAAAATGAGAAGAAACAGCTGCAATCATCCATTAATAATCGGAATATGGAATGTATGAAGTATGAATCCAGGAAAATTGGAAATTGTCAAAAATGAAATGGAACACATAAATATTGATATCCGATGGCACTAGAGTGAACTGAAGTGGACTGGTATTGGCCTTTTTTAAACTGTACTTTAGATGAAAACTTACAGCTCAAGTTAATGTCTCATACAAATTTTTATACAATATTGTCGTGTGACACTAGTTGCAAACCCCACGATGTGACAGTACACTTCCCCAATCCACCCCAGGTTTCCCTTGTCCATCTACCCAGCTCCTGTCCCTTCTTGCCTTCTCCTTCTTCCTCTGCACTTTAGCCTCCAGTTTGGTCTCATGTATCTGTTTGGACTAAGAAGCATGCTCTTCACAAGTATTATTTTATGTTTTATAGTCCAGTCTAATCTTTGTCTGAAGAATGATTTTCAGTAATGATTACAGTTCTGGGGCCATGGCTTCGAGGGTTCCTCCAGTGTCAGTTAGACCATTAAATCTGGTCTTTTTACGTGATTTTGAGTTCTGTTCCATATCTTTCCCCTGCTCTGTCAGGAACTCTCCGTTGTGCTCCCTGTGAGGGAGGTCATTGGTAGTTGCTGGGCACCATCCAGTTCTTCCGGTCTCAGGCTGATGGAGTCTTTGGTTTATGTGGACCTTTTGTCTCATGGGCTAGTATTTTCCTTGTGCCTTTGGTGTTCTTCATTCTCCTTTGCTTCAAGTGTGTTGAGACCAATTGATGCACCTTAGATTGTCACTCAAAACTTTAGGACCCCAGATGCCACTCACCAAAGTGGGATGCAGAATATTTTCTTAATTATCTCTGTTATGCCAAGTGACCTAGATGTTCCCTGAAACCATGGTCCCCAGACCCAAGCCCCTGCTACTCTGTCCCAGGAAGTGTTTGGTTGTGTTCAGGAAACTTCTTAGCTTTTGGTTTAGCCCAGTTATATTGACTTTCCCTGTATTGTGTGCTGTCCTTTCTTTCACCTAAGATAATTCTTGTCTACTATCTTTTTTTACTATCTAGTTAGTGAATTCTGTTCTCTCTCCCTCCCCACCCTTGAAACCATCAAAGAATGTTTTCTTCTGTGTTTCAACCTTTAAAAGAGTTCTTATAATAGTGGTCTCATATAATATTAGTCCTTTTCCAACTGACTAACTTCACTCAGCATAATTCCCTCCAGATTCATCCATGTCGTGAGGTGTTTTATGGATTTTTCATTGTTCTTTATCATTGCATAGTATTCCATTCTGTGTATGTACCATAATTTGTTCACCCATTTGTCTGTTGATGGGCACTGTGTTAGTCATCTAGTGTTGCTATAAAAGAAATACCACAAGTGGATGGTTTTAACAAAGAGAAGTTTATTTTTTCACACTAAAGTAGGCTAAAAGTCCAAATTCGGGGTGTCAGCTCCAGGGGAAGGCTTTCTCTCTCTGCTGGCATCTTGTTAATCTTCCCCTGGACTAGGACTTTCTTTGCACAGGAACCCCAGGTCCAAAGGATGCACCCTACTCCTGACACTGCTTTCTTGGTGATATGAGGTCCCCCTGTTTCTCTGCTTGCTTCTATCTTTTATATCTCAAGAGACTGCCTCAAGACACAATCCAATCCTGTAGGTTGAGTCCTGCCTCACTAACACAACTGCCACCCATCCTTCCTCTTTAACATCATGGAGATAAGATTTACAACATACAGGAAAATCATACAGTATTGGAAATCATTGCCCAGCCCAACTGATACACACATTTTTGGGGGGACATAATTCAATCTGTGACAGGCACCTAGGTTGTTTCCATCTTTTTGCTATTGTGAACAGTGTGGAAATGAGCATGGGTTGTGCATATATCTATTCGTGTGATTGCTCTTATTTCTCTAAAACATGTTCCAAGAAGGGAGATTGCTGGAATGTATGGCACTTTTACTTCTGGCTTTTTAAGGAAGCATCAAAATCAATTTCCAAAGTGGTTGTACCGTTTTACATTCCCACCATCAGTGTATAAGTGTTCTAGTCTCTCCACAACCATTCCAACATTTAATAAATTATTTATTTATTTTTGATTAGTTCCAGCCTTGTTGTGGTGAGATGATGTCTCATCGTAGTTTTGATTTGCATTTCTCTAATGGCTAATGATAGTGAACATTTCCTTAGGTGTCTGTTAGCTGCCTGAGTGTCTTCTTTTGATATTGATCATTTCGAGTCAGACAATCATATGGTCTACTATGTCAGGAATGACAACTTGAAAAGGAATAGCATTGCATTCATCATCAAAAAGAATATTGTAAGACCTGTCCTGAAGTAAAACATTGTCAGTGATAGGATAATATCCATACACCTGTGAGGAAAAACAGTTAATATGACTATTATTCAAATTTATCCACTAACACTAAGGGCAAAGATGAAGAAAGTGAACATTTTTACCAACTTCTGCAGTCTAAAATGGATGAAACATGCAATCAGGATGCATTGAGAACTACTGATGATTGGAATTCAAAACTTTGAAACAAAGAGGAAGACAGTGGTTGGAAAGAAAATATGGCATTGGTGATAGAAATGACACTAGAGATGGCTTGAAATAATTTTGCAAGACCAACGACTTCTTCATTGCAGATACCCTTTTTTCAACAACGTAAGCTGCGACTATCGATGTGGACCTCACTGGATGGAATACACGAATCAAACCGACTACATTTATGGAAAGAGACAATGGAAAAGCTCAGTATCATCAGTCAGAACAAAGCCAGGGACTGACTGTGAACAGGTCAACAACTGCTCATGGGCAAGTCTAATTTGAAGCTGAAGAAAATTAGAATTAGAATTGGAGCCAAAGTATGACCTTGAGTATAAAAAAAATATCCCACCTGAATTTAGAGACCACCTCAAGAAAAGATTTGGTGGTTGAACACTAATGAACAAAGAGTAGATGAGTTGTGGAATGTCACCAAAGACATCATACATGAAAAAAGGAAAAGGTCACTAAAAAGACAGGAAAGAAAGAAAAGAGCCAAATGGATGTCAGAAGAGACTCTGGATCTTGCTCTTGAACTGAGAGTAGCTAAAGTGAAAGGAAGAAATAATGAAGTAAAAGAGCTGAACAGAAGATTTCAAAGGGCAGCTCAAGAAGACAAAGTATTATAACAGCATGTGCAAAGACCTAGAGTTAGAAATCCAAAAGGGAAGAAAGCTCTTGACTTTTCTCAAGCTGAAAGAACTGAAGAAAAAATTTAAGCCTCTAGTTGCTATATTTAAAAAAAAAATAATTGCTTAATATATGACCATTTCAGGAGGTAGCATTTGATCAGGAACTGATGGTACTGAAGGAAGAGGTCTGAGCTACACTGAAGGCATTGGTGAAAAACAAGGCTCCATGAATTGACGGAATGCCAAATGAGATGTTTCAGCAAATGAATGCGGCACTGGAAGTGCTCACTTGTCTGTGCCAAGCAATTTGGAAGACAGCTACCTGGCCAACTGACTAGAAGAGATCCATATTTGTGTCTATTCCCAAGAAAGGTGATACAACTGAATGTGAAAATTATCAAGCAATATCGTTAATACCACATGCAAGTAAAATTTTGCTAAAGATCATTCAAAAATGACTGCAACAATACATTGACAGGGAACTGCCAGAAATTCAAACTGGTTTAAGAAGAGGATGTGGAACCAGAGATATCATTGGTGATGTCAGATGGACCATGGCTGAAAGCAAATACCCTTATAGCAGATAATACTGGAAATATGCTTACCTGTGTTTTATTGACTATGCAAAGGCATTTGACTTTGTGAATCTTAACAAATTATGCATAACAATGCAAAGAATGACAATCCTAGAACACTTAATTTTGTTCGTGAGGAATCTGTATTTAGATTAAGAAGCAATCATTAGAACAGAACAAGATGATACTGCATGGTTTACAGTCAGGAAAGGTGTACATCAGCATTGTATTCTTTCAACACACTTACTCAACCTATATGCTGAGCAAATAATCCGACAAGGTGGACTATAAGAAGAAGACCTTGTCATAAGGAATGGAGGAAGACTCATTAACAACAGGCATTCTGCAGATGACTCAACCTTGCTTGCTGAAAGCAAAAAGGACTTTTAGCACTTACTGATGAAGATCAAAGAGTACAGCCTTCAGTATGTATGACACCCCAATATAAAGAAAACAAAAATTCTCACAACTGGCCAATAAACAACATCATGATAAATGGAGAAAAGTTTGAAGTTGTTAATGATTTCATTTTACTTGGATCCATAATCAACATCCATAGAAGCAGCAGTCAAGAGATGAGAGTAGAGGCGGGGCCAAGATGGCTGAATAGGTAGAAGTTACCTCGGATCCCTCTTGCAACAAAGACTAGGAAAAACAAGTGAATCCATCACATACATGACAATCTACGAACATTGACCATCAAACACAGATCTAAAGAGATGACCTGAGTGACAGGGGAACAAAAAGCTGCATCCTGCAGCAGCAACCACTTCCGGAACCAGCGACCCCTGCCACAGCCTTGAGGCCTCGCGGTTCCCCGGTGTTGATTGCGGCTAGCTGAGGTGGGGCAGGCACAGGACACAGCCCTAACCCCTAGCTCCCTGGGGTAACCTCCGTAGAGACTCAGCCAGTGCAAGCAGGCTGCACACTGATGGGGCTAATGAGACAATGAGCAACCACGGGGAAGCAACAACTGTTTTCAGAGCCTGCAGCCAGCGTCCCAGTCAGAAGACTTTGGCGCCGGGCTTTGGACTGGGAGCAGAGGAACTGACCACAGCTTCTGAGACTGCACAAGCACAGGATGCGGACCTGACCCTCAGGAGCAATCTCGACCCAGCCAAGGCACACAGGCTACACACCCCTTGGGAATCTCAGATAAAACAGTCACCACCAAGCAAGATAAGTAACTTTGTCTATATTCCTGGGTGCTACTCTCTCCTATCTATCTGACCCCTCCCCTACCCTTCCCAGGCGGCTTCATTAACATTGGAATTTTCTGGGCCAGAGAGTGAGGTGCTCTGCGGTTGTTTTGTTTTGTTTTGTTTTGTCTTTTCCTAACCCATTCTTCTGCCCTGAGAGAAGCGGCTACAAAAAACCCAGGGATCAAAAATCCTTCCCTGACTTCCCAAAATTGGACTAAAAATACAGAACCAGCTCCAGCCAAGCATATGAGATCCACAGTCTTGAGCTTTCATCCCTACAGGCAACAAGGTGGCTATTATAATGCAAAGGCAATTCTGATAGTGACCTGACTGTAATTGTTTTAGCAGATTACTGGAAAGACAAGTTGCCCAGGTGTGATATCTCTACCTATTAAACAGAGCCCTCACTGACCCACAACAGGGAACTGAGGGCTAAAGCTCCACCCAAACACCCTAGCCTCCTGCCATAGGGGTCTGAGGATAGTGACACCTACCAATCTGTAGAGGTACACGCATTGGGTGCCTAAGGTACAGCTGCAGAGCCCACCCACCAAAGTGCTTTAGGAATAGAGACACACCTACCTCACTGGCACTTGGGAGAAGCTTGTCAGCATCCTGCCCCCCCTGGAGTGTGATCCCCCTGCTACTACTAGAATCTGGTGCACACAACTATCACCACTACTCCTCTAAGCAAATAGGTGACAGTCTACACCACACACTTGGTGACTGAAAATCAGATTCTACTCTTAGGCTTATATATCTGGTAACAGCCCAAAACAGCTGGTAATAGGACATAAGTGATTCAAAGGCTACAAAAATCAAGACAGAGCAATCTAGTAACCCATCTATGTATATTGAAAGAAAACAAAACAAGACAAGACTCAGTGAGCAAATATAAAATAAATCACTACAATATCTTATAGATGGCTCAGAGACAGCAGTCGATATCAAACCACATAAAGAAGCAGACCATGATTGCTTCTACAACTCCCCAAATTAAAGAATCAAAATCTTTCCCAAATGAAGATACAATCCTGGAATTGCCAGATGCAGAATATAAAAAACTAATTTACAGAATGCTTCAGGACATCAGGGATGACCTCAGAAAAGAAATAAGGCAATCTACAGAAAAAGCCAAGGAACACACTGATAAAGCAGTTGAAGAAATCAAAAAGATTATTCAAGAACATAGTGGAAAAATTAATAAGCTGCAAGAATCCATAGAGAGACAGCATTCAGAAATCCAAAAGATTAACAGTAAAATTACAGAATTAGGCAACTCAATAGGAAGTCAGAGGAGCAGAATTGAGCAATTGTAATGCAGAGTGGGGGACCTGGAGGATAAGCGAATTCACACCAATATAGCTAAAAAAAAAAAATCAGATAAAAGAATTAAAAAAAATGAAGAAACCCTAAGAATCATGTGGGACTCTATCAAGAAGAATAACTTGCGTCTTATTGGAGTTCCAGAATAGGGAGGGATAACAGAAAATACAGAGAGAATAATTGAAGATATGTTGGCAGAAAACTTCCCTGACATCATGAAAGACAAAAGGATATCTATCCAAGATGCTCATCTAACCCCATATAAGATTGGTCCAAAAAGAAAATCACCAAGACATATTATCATCAAACTTGCCAAAACCAAAGATAAAGAGAAAATTTTAAAAGCAGCCAGGGATAAAAGAAAGGTCTCCTACAAAGGAGAATCAATAAGAATAAGTTCAGACTACTCAGCAGAAACCATGCAATCAAGAAGGCAATGGGATGACATATATAGAGCACTGAAGGAGAAAAACTGCCAGCCAAGGATCCTATATCCAGGAAAACTCTCTCTCAAAAATGAAGGTAAAATTAAAACATTTACAGATAAACACAAGCTTAGAGAATTTGCAAAAACCAAACCAAAGCTAGAAGACATACTAAAGGAAATTGGTCAGAAAATCAATAATATCAGATACCAGCACAACACAAGGTCACAGAACAGAACATCCTGATATCAATTCAAATAGGGAAATCACAAAAACAAATTAAGATTAATTTTAAAAAGAAAAAAACGCTCAAAACAGGGAATCATTGAAGTCAATATGTAAAAGATCACAATAATCAAAAAGAGGGACTGAATACAGGTGGCATAGAACTGCCATATGGAGAGGGAAACAAGGCAATACAGGACAATACAAGTTAGGTTTTTACTTAGAAAAATAGGGGTAAATATTAAGGTAACCACAAAGAGGTCTAACAACTCCATAACTCAAAATAAAAACCAAGAAAAACATAACGACTCAGCAAACATAAAGTCAACTACTATGAAAAGGAGGAACACACAATTTACGAAGAAAAACATCTCAGCACAAAAAAGTAAGTGGAAAAATGAAATTGTCAACAACACACACAAAAAGGCATCACGATGACAGCACTAAACACATACTTAGTGTACGCTGAATGTAAATGGACAAAATGCACCAATAAAGAGACAGAGACTCTGACTGGATAAAGAAACACGATCCGTCTATATGCTGCCTACATGAGACACACTTTAGACTTAGAGAAACAAACAAACTAAAACTCAAAGGATGGAAAGAAGTATATCAAACAAAGAACAAGCAAAAAAGAGCAGGAGTAGCAATATTAATTTCTGACAAAATATACTTTAAAGTTAAATCCACCACAAAGGATAAAGAAGGACACTACATAATGATTAAAGGGACAATTGCCCAGGAAGAAATAACCATATTAAATATTTATGCACCCAATGACAGGGCTGCAAGATACATAAAACAAACTTTAACAGAACTGAAAAGTGAGATAGACACCTCCACAATTATAGTAGGAGACTTCAACACACCACTTTCGGAGAAGGATAGGACTTCCAGTAAGAAGCTCAGTACACAGAAGACCTAATTGTTATAATCAACCAACTTGACCTCATAGACTTATACAGAACACTCCACCCAACAGCTGCAAAGTATGCGTTTTTTCTAGCGCACATGGAACATTCTCTAGAATAGACCACATATTAGGTCTTAAAACAAACCTTTGCAGAATCCAAAACATCGAAATATTACAAAGCATCTTCTCAGACCACAAGGCCATAAAAGTGGAAATCAATAACAGAAAAATTAGGGATAAGAAATCAAATACTTGGAAACTGAACAATACCCTACTCAAAAAAGACTGGGTTATAGAAGACATTAAAGAGGGAATAAAGAAATTCATAGAATGCAACGAGAATGAAAAGACTCCCTATCAGAACCTCTGGGACACAGCAAAAGCAGTGCTCAGAGGTCAATTTATATCGATAAATGCACACATACAAAAAGAAGAAAGAGACAAAATCAGAGAACTGTCCCTACAACCTGAACAAATAGAAAGCGAGCAACAAAAGAATCCATCAGGCACCAGAAGAAAACAAATAATAAAAATTAGAGCTGAACTAAATGAATTAGAGAACAGAAAAACAATCGAAAGAATTAACAAAGCCAAAAGCTGGTTCTTTGAAAAATGAACAAAATTGATAAACCATTGGCCAGACTGACTAAAGAAATACAGGAAAGAAAACAAATAACCCGAATAATTAACAAGATGGGCCATATCACAACAGACCCAACTGAAATTAAAAGAATCATATCAGATTATTACGAAAAATTGTACTCTAACAAATTTGCAAACCTTGAAGAAATGGATGCATTCCTAGGAAAACACTACTACCTAAACCAACACAATCAGAAGTAGAACAACTAAATAGACCCATAACAAAAAAAGAGATTGAAAAGGTAATCAAAAAACTCCCAACAAAAAAAAGCGCTGTCCCCAAAGGCTTCAATGCAGAGCTCTACCAAACTTTCAGAGAAGAGTTAACACCGCTGTTACTAAAGGTATTTCAAAGCATAGAAAATGACGGAATACTACCTAACTCAATCTATGAAGCCACCATATCCCTGATACCATAGCCAGGTAAAGACATTACAAAAAAGAAAATTACAGACCTATATCCCGCATGAACATAGATGCAAAAATCCTCAGCAAAATTCTAGCCAACAGAATTCAACAACATATCAAAAAAATAATCCACCACGACCAAGTGGGATTTATACCAGGTATGCAAGGATTTTTTTTTTTTCGTGCAAGGTTGGTTTAATATTAGAAAAACCATTAATGTAATCCAGCATATAAATAAAACAAAAGACAAAAACCACATGATCTTATCAATTGATGCAGAAAAGGCACTTGACAAAGTCCAACACACATTCATGATAAAAACGCTCAGCAAAATAGGAATTGAAGGAAAAATCCTCAGTATAATAAAGGGCATCTATACAAAGCCAACAGCCAACATCATTTTAAATGGAGAGAGCCTGAAAGCATTTCCCTTGAGAATGGGAACCAGACAAGGATGCCCTTTGTCACCACTCTTATTCAACATTGTGCTAGAGGTCCTAGCCAGAGCAATTCGGCTAGACAAAGAAATAAAGGGCATTCAGATTGGCAAGGAAGAAGTAAAACTACCTCTATTTGCAGAGGACATGATCTTATACACAGAAAACCCTAAGGAATCCTCCAGAAAACTACTGAAACTAATAGAAGAGTTTGGCAGAGTGTCAGGTTATAAGATAAACATACAAAAATCACTTGGATTCCCCTACATCAACAAAAAGAACATCGAAGAGGAAACCACCAAATCAATACCATTCACAGTAGCCCCCAAGAAGATAAAATACTTGGGAATAAATCTTACCAAAGATGTAAAAGACCTATACAAAGAAAACTACAAAATACTAGTGCAAGAAACTACAAGGGACTCACATAAGTGGAAAAACATACTTTGCCCATGGATAGGAAGACTTAACAAAGTAAAAATGTCTATTCTACCAAAAGCCATCTATACATACAATGTACTTCCGATCCAAATTCCAATGACACTTTTTAATGTGATGGAGAAACAAATCACCAACTTCATACGGAAAGGAAAGAAGTCCCGGATAAGTAAAGCATTACTGAAAAAGAAGAAGAAAGTGGGAGGCCTCACTCTACCTAATTTTAGAACCTGTTATACAGCCACAATAGTCAAAACGGCCTGGTACTGGTACAACAACAGGCACATTGACCAATGGAACAGAATTGAGAACCCAGATATAAATCCATCTACATATGGGCAGCTGATATTTGACAAAGGCCCAGGGTCAGTTAATTGGGGAAAAGATAGTCTTTTTCACAAATGGTGCTGGCATAACTGGATATCCATTTGCAAAAAAATGAAACAGGACCCATCCTTCACACCAAGCACAAAAACTAACTCCAAGTAGATCAAAGACCTAAACATAAAGACTAAAACGATAAAGATCATGGAAGAAAAAATAAGGACAACGTAAGGAGCCCTAATACAAGGCATAAACAGAATACAAAACATTACCAAAAATGGTGAAGAGAAACTGGGAGCTGCTAAAAATCAAACACCTATGCTCATCTAAAGACTTCACCAAAAGAATAAAAAGACCACCTACAGACTGGGAAAGAATTTTCAGCTATGACATCTCCGACCAGGGCCTGATCTCTAAAATCTATATGATTCTGTTAAAACTCAATCACAAAAAGACAAATAATCCAATCAAAAAGTGGGCAAAGGATATGAACACGCACTTCACTAAAGAAGATATTCAGGCAGCTAACAGATACATGAGAAAATGCTCTCGATCATTAGCCATTAGAGAAATGTAAATGAAAACTACGATGAGATTCCATCTCACTCCAACAAGGCTGGCATTAATCCAAAAAACACAAAATAATAAATGTTGCAGAGGCAGCGGAGAGATTGGAACTCTTATACACTGTTGGTGGGAATGTCAAATGATACAACCACTTTGGAAATCTATCTGGCGTCTTCTTAAAAAGTTAGAAATAGAACTACCATACAACCCAGAAATCCCACTCCTCGGAATACACCCTAGAGAAATAAGAGGCTTTACACGAACAGATACATGCACACCCATGTTTATTGGAGCACTGTTTATAATAGCAAAAAGCTGGAAGCAACCAAGGTGTCCATCAATGGATGAATGGGTTAAATAAATTATGGTATATTCACACAATGGAACACTACGCATCGGTAAAGAACAGTGACAAATCTGTGAAACATTTCATAACATGGAGGAACCTGGAAGGCATTATGCTGAGTGAAATTAGTCAGAGGCAAAAGGACAAATATTGTATAAGATCACTATTATAAGATCTTGAGAAATAGTGTAAACTGAGAAGAACATAGTTTTTTGTGGTTACGAGAGGGGGGAGGGAGGGAGGGTGGGAGAGGGTTATTTACTGATTAGTTAGTAGATAAGAACTACTTTAGGTGAAGGGAAGGACAATACTTAATATAGGGAAGGTCAGCTCAACTGGACTGTACTAAAAGCAAAGAAGTTTCAGGGATAAACTGAATGCTTCGAAGGTCAGTGGAGCAAGGGCGGGGTTTGAGGACTATGACTTAAGGGGACTTCTAACTCAATTGGCAAAATAAATTCTATTATGAAAACATTCTGCATCCGACTTTGAAGTGTGGTGTCTGGGGTCTTAAATGCTAACAAACGGCCATCTAAGATGCATCAATTGGTCTCAACCCACCTGGATCAAAGGAGAATGAAGAACACCAAGGTCACACGATAACAATGAGCCCAAGAGACAGAAAGGGCCACATGAACTAGAGACTTACATCATCCTGAGACCAGAAGAACTAGATGGTGCCCTGCCACAACGGATGACTGCCCTGACAGGGAGCACAACAGAGAACTCCTGAGGGAGCAGGAGAACAGTGGGATGCAGACCCTAAATTCTCATAATGGTCTGACTGAGACTAGAAGAATCCCGGCAGTCATGGTCCCCAAACCTTCTGTTCGTCCAGGACATGAACCATTCCCAAAGACAACTCATCAGACATGGAAAGGACTGGACAATGGGTTGGAGAGAGATGCTGATGAAAAGTGAGCTATCAGGTGGACACTTGAGACTGTGTTGTCATCTCCTGTCTGGAGGGGAGATGGGAGGGTAGAGAGGGTTAGAAACTGGCAAAAGGGTTACGAAAGGAGAGACTGGAGGGAGGGAGTGGGCTGATTTATTAGGGAGGGAGTAAATGGGAGTATGTAGTAAGGTGTGTATAGGCTTATGTGTGACAGACTGACTTGATTTGTAAACTTTCACTTAAAACACAACAAAAATTATTAAAAAAAATAAAAAAGGTCAAAGTATTCATTGCATGGTGCAAATCTGCTGCGAAAGAACTTTTTAAAGTGTTGAAAAGTAAAGTTGTCTCCTTGAAGACTAAAGTTTGCCTGACACGAGCAATGGCGTTTTCAATCACCTCATATGCATGTGAATGCTGGACAATGAATAAAGAAGACCAAAGAAGAATTGATGCCTTTGAGTTATGGTGATGGCAAAGAATATTGAATATACCATGGAATACCAAAAGAAGGAACAAATTTGTCTTGGAAGAAATAGAGCCAGAATGCCCTTGGAAGCAAGAATGGCAAAACTTCGTCTCACATATTTTGGACATGTTATCAGGAGAGATCAGTCCTTGAAGAAGGACATCATGCTTGTCAGAGAAGAAGAGGAAGATCTTGGGTGAGACAGACTGACACAGTGGTTGCAAGGAAGGGTTCAAGCGTAACAAACATCGTGAGGATGGCACAGGACCAGGCAGTGTTTCGTTTTGTTGTACACAGGGTTACAAAGAGTTGGAATGGGCTCAACAGCACCTAACAGCAGCAAGGAAACTAATAATTGTTGATATTTACTATATGTAACAACAATAAGACTTTTAACATATTTATTTTATTTGCTTTCACATTTTATGTGGGAAGAAACAGTTTTAGAGAGAACACATTATCTTCAGAGGATTCATACACTAGTAAACTATGCAGCTGAGATTCAAGCTGTTTATGTGTCTTCATGAAGAATGTTCTTTCCACAACAGCATTTGGTTTTCCAAGACAGAACATTTCAAGGAAGAAAGAAAGAAATAGGCACACATTAGCCACATAGAGGAGCCCTGGTGGCATAGTTGTTAAGAGCTTGGCTGCTAACCAAAAGGTCAGCCGTTGGCATCCAACAGTGCTCCTTCAAACCCTAAAGGGCAGTTCCACTCCATCGGATAGAGTTGCAATGAATTGGAATCAACTCCATGGCAACGGGTTTGGTCATCAACATAGAAGTACTAAAAGATAATGAAAGCTAGGTCTTACAACCAATGCAAACACTTGCCTTACTTCTGAAGTTCTTGTGATGTATGTAGCTCTACAGTCAGTGACAAAGTATGTAATAAGTTGTCTTTTAGGTTTTGTTGTTTTTTATGCTCTTTTTTTTTCTTTTCTGATGCGTGAAGATGTTTAAATAAAGAGAAAATTTTCAGAAAAGTCTTGAAGGGCAATGTAATTAATGAATTCTATAATGTTTTTAGAATGGTACATTCCTGCAATATCCTACTGAAACACCCAATCAAAAGATAATTAGGATAAATCATACAGAGAAAGGAGACAACCTCAAATCTCCAAGTACAGAGAACTGTGCATCACGAAATATTTTCAGGTTGATGTTTTCAGCATCTTTAGGAAAGCAGGGATTAGCTACAAAGATGAATTCCTTTTTAATGTTAACAAATGTAATTAAAAACCCATAATTTTAAAATTGCTGTGATCAGAAATATATTTTACACAAGCATTTGTTAATAAAGTTATCTCACAATTCAGTAGATGATATCTGTGAGTTATCTCCCGAGTATCCAAGTGAACAATTGTTTTTTTATAGTAGTCATCATTCATTCATTCACTTTTGTATTCATTTATCCATTTACAAAATATCAATTGGCAGCTGTGCATGAGGCAAGAGCAAGACCTCAGTGCACAATGTAGATTGAATTTGGTCTGTAATTTTTTTTTTTAATGCCTTAGTTTTCTCACATTTTTAAAACCTTAGAAATAAGCCCATAAAAAAAAAAAAAAGCCCATACTGCGGAAAAAAATTAGCTAAATATAACTGTCTTGATAGACATAAATTACTTGAAATTGCATTAGATGTAACTTCAAAAATCCTTAATTTTCTAAATATCTCAATATAAATATCACGTGCAGTTTACTTGCTGAAATTATTACAAGAGCATTTTTAAATCACTGAAAACAAGGACAGAGATTTTATCTTCAGATGGTGGATGATATTAGGACCTTCAAATTTAAGATACATTTTTAATTTCCACTTAGAATGTCATAAACTCATTTTTAAATAAATAATCAGGCAAATTGAAAGAGAAAAGTGTACATATGAGCATATCTATAGTTGTGCATATGTATGCATGCTTGTTGATATGTATTCCGGTGTGCATAACCTGTATTAATAGTACATGTGTTTGTATTCATTTCCTGGCTCTTCTTACTATTTTGTCCTATTACATAAGTTAGTTACACTCTTTGGCCTTGTGTCTCTCATATTAAAATAAAAATAATATAGATTCTTATCTGAAAGAGTTGTCATGGGGATTAAATGAATAAATGCATAAAAATAATTACAACAATGTCTGGCACAGACTGAGCACTCAGTAAGAAACCACTGACTTATGTCCTAAATGTTTCACTGTTAGGGTCCAATACATGTTCACTGCCTGAGGGTGGCAGCAAGATGGAGAAAGAATATCTTTTTAGGACTGAAATACTAGGGCCTTTGTCTTTACAAAAGATATTGAAAGAAAAATATCTGAAGGCACAACCAGAAGATGTGCCTCAAGTTATTGCATAAAATCCACATGTCCTACATAGTACATGGGTTCTAACTATGTCACAATCAAAATAAGAAATTTAAGGAAATCTGGGTTATGTTTAACAAAACAGAAATGTAAATAATAGATAGAATGATAGGTAGGTAGGTAGACAGACAGATAGGTAGGTAGGTAGATAGGTAACAGATTGCTGCCTAATCCTTGAAAGCAGATTTCTCTCTTCTACTTCTTTTTCAGTAATAGGATCCACTGTCTTATAGCTTGCCCAGGAGCCTCCTTTTTCAAAGGACGGCCCCTCTCTTGCTCTCCCTAAGCCCAAACTATAATCTTCAATAAAGCAGAATGTGATGCATAATAGGCAATCTGCTAAAGAGATTGAAAAGATAGGAAGAAATGTTACCCTTTAACCTGGGTTGAATTGTGTCCCCCCAAAATTTGTGTCAACTTGGTTAGGCCACGATTCCCAGTATTGTGTGTTTGTCCTCCATTTTGTGGTTGTATTTTACATTAAAGAGGATTAGGGTGGGATTGTAATATCCTTACTAAGATCACATCCTGATCCAATGTAAAGAGAGTTTCCCTGGGGTGTGGCCTGCACCACTTTTATCTTACAAGAGATGAAAGGAAGGGGAAGTGAGCAGAGAGAGGGGAACCTCATACTACCAAGAAAAAAGCAGTGGGAGCAAAGCGCATCCTTTGGACTAAGACATCTAGTGCTGCTATAACAGAGATACCGTAAGTGGACAGCTTTAGCAAAGAGAAGTTTATTCTCTCACAGTCTAGGAAGCTACAAGTCCAAATTCAGGGTGCCAGCTCCAGGGAAAGGAGTTCTGTCTATCAGCTCTGGAGGAAGGTCCTTGTTATTAGCCTTTCGTTGGTCTGGGAGCATCTTAGCTCAGGAACCTCAAGTCCAAAGGATGTCCTCTGCTGCCAGCACTGCTTTCTTGATGATATGAGGTCCCCTGTCTCTCTGCTCACTTCTCTCTTTTATACCTCAAGGAGATTGGCTTAAGACACTATCTAATCTTGTAGATCTCATCAATATAACTGCCACTAATCTGTCTTATTACATCATAAAATCTGTCTTATTACACCATAGTGATAAGATTTACAACACATAGGGAAATCACATCAGATGATAAAATGGTGGAAATCATACAATACTGGGAATCATGACCTAGCCAAGTTGACAGATATTTTTGGGGGACACAATTCAATTCCTGAGAATGGCTAAGATACCCTTTATATAGCTAAGTGGATACACCCTACCACATTCATATTCTTAAGATAAAATTGGTGATTTTCTAGTCAGGATGCCTGAACTTAGGCTAACCTTCTTCCAGGAAACAGTAAAGGAGAGGTGTGATCTTCCTTGATAATTACATTTGAGAATAGCCAGATCCTTGAGAAAATTTCCTTGATTTACAAACTTTTCAAAGAGACAGAGAACCAATTTACAATTACAAGTTGTCTAAAGTGAATTCCTGTATTTTCAGCAGGGAAAATTAAAACCTCTTATTTTCAATTTGCATTTGTCCTTACTGGTTTACGAAAAAAGACATAGATGATAAGTGATTAGAACAATATAATGGAACAAAGAGAACTCACTGATACAAGAGATGTATTTTTAGGGACGAACAAAATACCATACTGAAGAAGAACAGACAGAATTATCAGGAAAGAAAAGTATTTAGTTACATGAAGCTGATTAATAATTTTTACAACAGCATTATGACATAGCCATCATCCCCACTTCACAGAGGAAGAAACCAAGGCTCAACGAGAAAAGTAATATGCCCTGGATTGAAGAGCGAAGACCTCAAAGAGGCCTACTCCTCGTCAAGCTAAGCACACACCTCTTATTCAACCTAAAGCATTACTGATACAGCACAATGTTTTGGTGTTCCGATTCCCTCACTCACTACTTACATTCTCCGGGGGTTGTGGTGAGAAGGCAATGAGCTAAAATAGGCACAGCACTTAGTGCATTAGGTGATCAGTGGCAGTCAATATTAGTAAAATCCTATGCAAATTTTTTTCCAATTCCACCACCCAGTTCCATCATCAATAAATGAGGAAATAATGCCCATTTTGGTAAATGAGGGAATAAGGTTTATCTGAAAAATTGTACTAAAAATTAAGTGTGATAATGTTTGGGGAAGTTCGAAGAAACAAATGACTTGGGATGTGACAACATATATACGTATAAATATCAATTTTTTTTGTATTTAAAATATACTTCCAAAGCGTTTTGTATGACTTGCAAATATTTGTTTGTATTCCTTTCTTAATATCATTGCAGCATAACATCGAAGGAGCATTTCAATATTTCCAGTGTCACTTTTTTTTTATAACTAAGTTCTTTTGAATGTTCTATAGAGTTATTGAAAGCAGCCATACATGCTCTAAGGGATATTTGCAATTTCTAGGGCAGAAAGAAATGAAGGGAGGGCTTAGTGCCCACAGTTATTCTTACATAACCTCTCCGTCTTCTCAACAACTTTGATCAGTCATGCGTCACTTTGCTTTCGAAGGAAGGGGAAAGAGTTCTACATTTTACAAGGAGAGCATATCAGCACTTATATTTAATTTACAAAGTGATTCTTTAAATATTCTTAAATGGAATCCAAACGTAATGTGATTGAAAAAGCATCTTCTGACATTTCACTCTGCAAATGCACATTTATGGTGATGATGGATGGCTTGCTTAAAATGATAACTAATTTGGATTTCAGTTGGGAGAAATATGTGCTAACTCTACTAAAAGTATCAATTATATGTTCTCTGGTCCTCTTTCTCCATACCTTTGTACGTCATCGAATACATGAATTTTTCTGACAAGAAACATGGCACTTATTGGCAAAAAAGACTTCATCGGCTATAAAATAAGTGGGGTTGGCCTCCACAGTCTTCTTAACGATGTCACCTGAGTGCATATTGGACAAGTATAAGCCAATTAAGATCTCAGTCATTTTGTGAGAAATTTTCAAGGCTGCTGTATTGTTTTCAGCCTGTCTCTTTTCTCTCTTTCCTTCCTTTTACGGTATGGCATATTCCCATTTCTCATGTTACTTGTTTGGTTCTATTAGTAAGATATTAGGAAACTAAGTGTAATTCTATGGTTTCTAGAATGGAGATGATAAGCAATGTTTATATAGCTGACATCTAGGTTCTACTGGCTCACAATTACTCAGCCCAGGGAATATAAGATACCATCAAGATAGTTTCATGGCATTCATGCTAAAATCAAGAAGACATAATGGATGTTATTTGTGCTCTATTTCCCACCCCCCAGCTACTTTGATAGTTGGCTGATAAGTCATAGCTGCTCCCTTACTTGCATGTAATATTAATGACATCAACTGATAACTTCCACATTCCGTTCAATTATCTTTCTTTAGATTGGGCACAAATATGGATGTCTTCCAGTCAGTTGGCCAGGATGCTGTCTTCCAAATTTCCTGGCGTAGATGAGTGAGTACTTCCAGCATTGCATCTGTTAGGTGAAAACTCTGTTGGTATTCTGTCAATTCCTGGAGCCTTGTTTTCTACCAATGCCTCCAGTGCAGCTAGGACTTCTTACTTCCATACTATTAGTTCTTGATCATATGCTGCCTTTGAGATGCCTGAATGTCCATCAATTATTTTTGGTACAGTGATTCTGTATATTCCTCCATCTTCTTTTGATGCATCCTGCGTCAGTCAGTATTTTGCCCATAAAATTTGTCAATATTTCTACCCAAGCTTGAATTTTTTCTTCAGCTCTTTCAGCTTCAGAAATGCCAACCTTGTGCTTCCTTTTTGGTTTTCTAACTCCAGATGTTTTCACATTTCATTATAATACTTTACTTTGTCTTTTCCTGCCACCCTTTCCAATTTTCTGTTCAGCTCTTTTACTTCACCATTTCTTCCATTCACTTTAGCTGCTCTACATTCAACAGAAAATTTCAGGGTCTCTTCTGACATTCATTTTAGTCCTTTATTCCTTTCCTGTCTTTTAGTGAACTTTTGCTTCTTAATGTATGATGTCATTCTACAACTCATCTGGCCTTAGGTCATTAGTGTTCAATGTGTCAAAGCTGTTCTTGAGACGGTCTCTAAATTCCAGTGAAATATACTCAAGATTGTACTTTGCCTCTCTTGGACTTGTTTTAGTTTTCTTCAACTTCAACTTGATATGAGCAAAGGATGTCCTGTCCCACAGTGGGCCCCGGCCTTGTTCTGACAGATGAAAATGAGTTTCTTCATAGCCTCTTTCCACAGATGTAGTCACTTTGATTTCTGTGTGTTCCGCCAGATGAGGTCCATGTGTATAGTGACTGTTTATGTTGTTAAGAAAGGCATTTTCAATGCATAGGTCGTTGGTCTTGCAAAATTCTATCATGCAATCTCTGACATCGTTTCTATCACCAAAACAGTATCTTCCAACCACTGATTCTTCCTCTTTGTTTTCAACTTTCACAGTCCAATCACCAGTAATTTTGAATGCATCGTGATTGCATGTTTGATCAATTCCACAGTACAGAAATTGGTAAAAATCTTCAATTTCTTCATCTTTGGCATTAGCGGTTGGTGTGTAAATTTGACTAATAATCCTAATAACTAATCTTCCTTGTAAGGATATGGATATTACCCTATCACTGATAACATTGTACTTCAGGATGTGTCTTGAAATGTTCTTTTTGACAATGAATGAGATGCCATTCCTCTTTAATTTGTCATTTCCAGAATAGTAGACTATATAATTTTCTGATTCAAAATGGCTAATATCAGTCCATTTCAGCTCAGTAATGCCTGGGATATCAATCTTTATGCATTCCATTTCATTTCTGACAACTTCCTATTTTCTTAGATTCATACTTTGTACATCCCACATTCTGATTATTAATGAATGTTTGCAGTTGTTTCTTCTCATTTTGAGTCATACCCCATCAGTAATTGAAGGTTCCAAAAGCTTTTCTTCATCCATGTCATTCAAGTCAACTCTACTTTGAGTAGGTAGCTCCTTTCCAGTTGTAATTTGAGTGTCTTCCAACCTGATGGGCTCATCTTCCAGCACTATATCAGACAATGTTCCACTGCTATTCATAAAGCTTTCACTGGTCAGTTTTTTTCAGCAATAGACTGCCAGGTCCTTCTTCCTAGTCTGTCTTAGTCTGGAAGATCTGCTGAAACCTGGCCAATATGGGTGACCAAGCAGGTATTTAAAATGCCAGTGACATAGCTTCCAGTATTACAGCGACATGTAAGCCACCACAGTATGACAAAATGAAAGACATGAGTTACAGTACTGAAGGAGTCTATGGTTAAAATACAAATAATGTAGGAATCATTAACAGAAGATGTAATGAATACACAGAGTCACAGTACAAAAATAATTGGTCAATGTTCAACCATTTCAGGAGGTAGCATACAATCAAGAACCAATGGCACTGAAGAAAGAAGTCCAAGCTGCTCTGAAGGCACTGGCAAAAAATAAGGCTCTACTCTGGCAGAAGTTCTTCTTTTTTTTGCTTTTATTCCTAGATTTTTTGGCAGTCATGTGGCTCATATCTCTCCCATCTGTGCTTTCTTCTCTGTGCCTGTCTGCTCCATTTATATCTCAAAGATGATTAGATTAAGCCATGTCCTACACTGACATGACTTCATTAAACTGTTTTCCAAATGGGATTACAACCACAAGTATATGGGTTAGAAGTTACAACACATATTTTGGGGGGAACACAATTCAATCCATAGCAAAGAGAAAAGACCCAGAGATATTGACATCTTTAACCTCTCCTACACACTGCACTTCAACCGTTTCAGGAGGTAGCATATAATCAAATTCAGGCTGGCTTCAGAAGAGGGCATGAAACTAGGGATATCATTGCTGATGTCAGATCTATCTTGCCTGAAAGCAAAGGATACCAGAAAGATGTATACCTGGGTTTTAATGACTATGCAAAGGCATTCAACAATTTGGATAACAACAGATTATGGAAAATATTGTGAAGAATGGGGATTCTAGAACACTTAATTGTGCTCTTGCGGAACCTGAACACAGACCAAGGGGCAGTCATTCAAACAGAACAAGGAGATACTTCATGGTTTAAAATCAGGAAAGGTGAATGTCAAGGTTATATCCTTTCAACATACTTATTCAATCTGTATGCTGAGCAAATAATCTGAGAATCTGGACTACATGAAGAAGAATGCAGCATCAGGATTGGAGGAGGACTCATTAACAACCTGAGAAGATGACACAGCCTTGCTTGCTGAAAGCAAAGAGGACTTAAATCACGCAATGATGAAGATCAAAGACTACAGCATTCAGTATGTATTACTCTTCAACATAAAGAAAACAAAAATCCTCACAACTAGACCAATAAGTAACACCATGATAAAGAAAATATTGATATCATTTTACTTGAATCCACAATCAACACCCATGGAAGCAGTAGTCAAGAAAGGAAATGACATATTGGATTGGGCAAATCTGCTGCCAAAACCCTCTTTATATTGTTAAAAAGCAAAGATTTCACTCTGAGGACTAAGGGTCACTGGACCCAAGCCATGGTCTTTTCAATCACCTCATATGCATGCAAAAGCTGGACAATGAGTAAGGAAGACCAAAGAAGAATTTATGCCTTTGAATTGTGGTGTTGAAGAAGAATATTGAAAATGGACTTCCAGAAGAACAAACAAATTTTATTTGAAGGAAGTACAGCCAGAATGTTCCTTAGAAGTGAGGATGGTGAGACTTTGTCTAGCATACTTTGGACATGTTATCAGGAGGGGCTATTCCCCTGGAGGAGGACATCATGCTTGGTAAAGTAGAGGGGCAGTGAAAGAGAGGAATACTGTCAACATTGTGGGTTGACACAGTGGCTGCAATGAAGGAATCAAGCAAAGCAAAGATTGTAAGGATGGCACAGGACCAGGCAGTATTTTGTTGTGTTGACATAGGTTACTATGAGTCAGAACGGACTCAATGATGCCTAACAACAGCAGCCTACATTGCAAGGGACCCCATGGGCTCTCAACTGATCTATCTGAAGTAGAGCTCAGCAATAGACAGACAAGCTGAGCCACGAACATAAAGTGTTCAATCTGATGTTTATTACTTTACTGATGAAGACATCACAAACTATTGATGTAATCAAATAAAAGAGAGATACTAAATCTATGAAAGGAGATAGATAAAGGGCAACTCATCCGTTAAAAAGAACAGTAGGAAAAAAAAAAGCTATTCAATGGGTAGAAAAAGAGAACTACTTGAAAATGGGTAAAAAAAAAAGATAGAAGTGTAATATTCAAGAGAACATTTAGAAGAAAAACATGGGAGTAAAATATCTAACAGATACACCAAGTACAAGGTAAAAATTCTAATGGAAGAGAAAAAAGGGAAATAATTTTATTATCAACCTTGGAATTTAAGCATCAATATAACAGAAGTGAAGATAAAAAAAAAAAGAAAACAGAAAACTTGAAGAGGAGAAACATATGTAAAATTAATAAAAGAAAATTACTTACAGCCAAAGGAAATGAATTTCCATCAAAATGATGTAGTAAAGCTGAATAAAAGGAAGACATGGAAAAAGGTAAGAGACAAATTGAATGGTAATTCCTAAAGTGACCAGTGTGTGGCTGGTTTAGAAAATAGCTAGCTCAGATTGAAGTAGGACTACAAAGGGCTTCAGGAAATGTGTCTCTATGGGAAATATAAATGAAGCTGACAGAATACCTCACACATTTGACTGTGTCCAAAGAAGATCATCAATTTTCTAAGAGAATGTGATGATGAATTAGTGATCTTTTTTTTTTTACCCTGGTGGCGCTGTGGTCAAGAGGCTGGCTGCTAATCAAAAGGTCAGCAGTTCAAATCTACCAGCTGCTCCTTGTCTTATACCAGGGAAAGCAGTTCAAGGGCAGTGAAGTTAAATCAAGAACAGGAGATGTGAACATGAAACGTTATTGAGAAAATAAGTGGAATAGAAGCACTCCAGTTCCCCCTCTTCTCCACCAAAAAAAAAAAAAAGCCTATGTAAAAAACACAGTTCTCAGGTGATAATGATCAGAAGATACATATTGGGACAAATGCTACCTAAATGCCTTCCTTCTAGGAAAGGCAAAATGATATTTCTAAAGGAAACACATTAATTCTACTCTTCTATGCTGGATGCTAGCAGGAAACCAAAAAAATAATGATCACTTGGAGAAACGAATTATGAGACATATGAATTAGTTAAATTTGAGACTAAATGTAGATTGAAATCAATAAATCACAGCAAGCTTTTTTTTTCCTTTTTTTGAAAAAGAATTATTTTAAATCAATTTAAGTTTCCTCAAAAAGTTGGGCAGAATGAGGGCTCTGTTTCAGTGAGTACAAAACTAGTAAAGCCAGCAAAGAACAGCAAAACACACAGATAAAAATAGAATTCATGAAGGACTCTTTGGATTAGGTCAGGCTCCTGGATTAGGAGTTAGGTTTTTTTGGGAGGGACAGAGAAGACAACTTTCAGAGTGAGCTGATGTCAATGAGCCAGGATCAAAGACCACAGATGTAAAAATGACAGTTGCTGAACTGAGGGCTCTTATCTGCAGGCTCGGAGATCTTGGGAGATGAAATCCAGTATCTCAAAATGCTCTCCAGAAAAGACACCATTAAAATAAGGTGTGAAGTGAGATTTAGAATTTGTATTCTCAGAGCATAAGGATCCTTGAGTTGGTCCTAGTTTCTCAGCAGAAATCCCTAGAGGTTAAGTGTAGCTTGAAACAATGTAGTGAACCTTTTTTCTACCAACCCCTACCCCAAGAATTGTGATATCATAACAACCATGCTCCCTAGGAACTGCTTTCAGCAGTCTACATTCTCCTAAAACCTGGAAGGCTGATCCAGTGGCAACTTCATGTAAAAGAAGGCAGGACTTCAGAATATAATAATTACAAACTAGGAAAAACAGAATATTTCACTCGAAGACAGTACAAAACAAGACACGCAACAGATATGTTTATAAATTCTGCATTTTTAAAAAATGTCTGATTTTGGATTATGCATTCATAAAAAATGGGATAATAAAAGTTTAAATCCTTTAATTAGTTCTTAAAATATACTAAAAGTAGATTTTGAAAAAAAAAAAAACAAAATATGAGACTATTTTTTTCTTTCTTTTTTATCGTAACATTAGTACCTTTGTTTTGTGTAAATCTATATAGCTGTATGTTAAACTTTTATAGGCTTCTCTGTAGGTATGTTATAATTTAAAAAAATTTATTTAAAGGTAGAAAAAAAATTTAAACAAGCTTTTGGCCAGCCTAATTTGCATAGAATAACCATTCCATGGCTCAGGTAGAGAACCCCTTTGCCATCAAGTCAATTTGGACTCATAGCTACCCTATAGGAAAGAGTAGAACTGACCCATAGGGTGTCCAGGGAGCAGCTAGTGGGTTTGAACTGCCAACCTTTTTTGTTAGCAACCTGAGCTCTAACCATTGCACAAGGCCTCCAAAAAAGAGAAGGACATATACCTATATTTCACCAGTCAGCTTCCAGTGAGGAAGAAGTCATTTATCTAAGAGGAAACCACAGTGCTGTTAAGAAGGACACCATGATATGGAAGTGATAAACAAACAGAAGAAGAAATGGTTACTACAAGAAAACTGAAAGCCATACATATATATTCAAGATTCAGGGGAAAAAAAAAAAAATGACATTCATATATTCTTGAAAATGTGTTACAGCTACAGAAAAAGATGAATAAAAATTAAAAGCTAAGATAAACCCTTTTACCCTGGTTACATATTTGTTAAATATTATTAATAACATCTGAGGAAAATAACTTTATCATTAAAGATTGGATGCAGACAAGGGGAATGGAAGGATGTGCTAAATTCCTAATCTTTCCTAGGGACAATCGATAGATATCACTGAAGTCTTGATATAATAAGCAGAGATATAAAGCTTAAAAAATACATTGGCTAAAAACAAAGCTTCCAATGAGATTTTGGAAGAACCGAAAATAATCTTACAAAATAAACTGCCAATTATTGAGAGATGGCTAATACGAGAGAGGAGATTAATCCACATCTTAAAAAAAAAAATTCTAGCAAAGGGAGAAGAATAATTCATTTGTTTTAAATATAAGAAGAAAAAGAAGTCAAAGTCTTCAACTGAAATGCTCCAGTGGTGTGTCCTCAATAGTTACTGGATTTACACTTTAAAATGCCCTCCATAAAATTTCTAAGACTGCCTCTGGTGCCTGGAACCTGCCAATGACTGGACAGTTTGACACAAGCCAGTATCAGGAACCACAACCTATGGGCCCTGGGCCCTACATGGGATGCTCTTTGACCCTGTCCCTAATCCCCATTCTGCCCCTCCACAGTGTGGTTGATTACTCACACTGAAGAGTTCTGAGGCTTAGTCTGTGGGTGGGGATATCCCAGGGACGTGTGGCAATGGGTTCCCTTTGCCATGTGTCTCCCCTAACTTGGCACTAGCAGGCAGTCACTGAAAGTCACCCCAACTCCCTTACTTCAAGTGCCTTGTCAGTGTCAGGCTACCCTACAGGAATGGCAGGCCTGTCTCTTCTGAAGGCTTTGAAGCCGTGTCACTCTGCAACACTAACCAGCCCTTCCAATTGCTGTTTTCTCTCCTCCCTGATTGATGTGATGATGTAGTGACATCATGTTCTACTGTGTGGGTCTTAAGCCATGCTAGATGAAGGATGAACACTCATTGTGTAGATAGGACTGCTGTATTGGTCTGCTGATGGTCCTGTCATCTATCCTTCTCAGGGGTGACTCACACTGAAAGAGTTCACATTGTACGAATGCAGTGACTGGGCAAAATAGTTCAAGAGAAGATGTGGTTGGAAAGCATGCTGTTTGATTTATACTATGAAATCTTAGCAGTAAATTTAACATGACCAGAAAATAAACTATTATTCACATTTCCTTGTGTTCTTGAATGAGACTGACATTTGTGGTCATCATCAACAAAGCACAATAACTAGCTTTGAGAAAGTCATTGGAAACCAGTAATCATGGGTAAGATGATGGATGATGTACTATCATGATTAATAATATAAAAAATATATATATAACCAGCATTAAATCAATGATACTAGATCAAAAAATCCATATTATTTTATTTGGCAGAGAAGAGGGGCTGATGCTGAATAAAACAAATGACACAAAGAACCATAGACAAGAGAAGACCCAAAAGAGGGCAGAAGAAATGAGATGTAGCAGACAGGCGAAGGAATTTGACTTACACAGGAGAAAGGGAAGGAAGACTCCTCCACGGTGCTAAAAAAGAAAGCAAAGAATGGTAATACTGATAACATGGTAATATTAAAACAAGCAGTGTAGGGACCATACAATGATAGATCTCATAGAAAGAAGTTGCAGGATGTTTTCTTTAGGGCCTTTGCTTTTTTCTCTCTGAAGTTAGACATGAAAGCATCTGCTGTTAGATTGTGGGAAGTGTTAATGTTTAGAGAGAGATGGTCTCCCAGGACACTTCCAGACATAAAGTTTTGCTTTATGATTTAAGTGTTACTTAACAGAATGAATAATACATTCATGGAACACATATTCACTAGAAACTTTAGCTTTCAGGGAATGCGAATGAATAAAAATGAATCTGAGGGAATAAACACATGACTGTAATTTTTTAAAGATAAATAGCTATCTCATCTTGGTTAAGATTAGTTTGCCAATACTGAGATCTTATTGTGAGTCAGGAATTCTGCTAACCACTAGGGATATATGGATTAGGGAAATTAGTAACAGTTTCTCTCCTTAAGAAAGGTAAATTTTGGGGGGAATATAGTCTATTAACAAAATTATTATTATTAGGGACAACTCCAGATATAACGCTATGCACATATACAATGAACACAGTAAGGAAATGCCACTGCTGATCCTTCTGGCAAAGATTTTCCTGAAAGAAGTCTTAGCAAGAGTTAGTTGCATTAAAAGTCTGGAAGAATGTGACAGTCAAAGTGAAGGGCATGGAAGTTCTGGTTAGCTACTTCTGTGTAATACACCATCACACTGAGTGACTTAAAAAATCACCATATGTGTGGCCCTCAATTCTTTGCATTGGCAATTTTGGCTCAGTTTAGCTTAGTGGTACTTCTCATCTTAACTAAGCGCCCTCAAGCATTTTCAGGCTTAGGGATAGCTCTGCTTCTGGAGAGTTGGCTGACAATTGATCAAGGCAAGGGGACAGTGGGTGGAGATACAGCCATATGTCTTTCAACATCAGTAGCCTGTCTCTAGCTTGTTCACATGGAGGCTTGGCAAGGATTTGAAAAGGAGAATAGAATCAAGACCTATTCAAGCCTATGCTCAGAATTGGTGTAGTGTCACTTCCACATGATCTATTGGTCGAAGTATTAACCTAAGGAATTTACAACATCAATCTAATTTCAGGGAAAATAGACCTACCTCTTTATGGAAGGATTTGCAAAGCCTCATGTAAAAGTTCATACATTCAGGGAAGGGTGGAAATGTGTGGCCTTTATCCTATATAAAAAAATATTTATTATTTAATCAGTAGTTTTAAAATAATGAATGAAGGCTTCCAAAAATGAGATAAGTTTTTGTAGATAGAGAAACTCTAAATATTTAAGAGATGAGAACATAAAATGCTAGGTGGGGAGTTTGAAAAGATGAAGCTGAAAAGGTGAGTACCAACAGATAACAAAGAGGTCAAGTTAAGGAGATGGGGCATTTGTTGGTAGATTATATTTTTCCCTAAATTCTGTCCATACAGAAAGCTCTTGTTGAATAAATTGGAGACATTAATATGTATAGCATGAAAAACTATTACTTTCTCAAAGATGAAGGGAAAACTCCACACACCTGCTACCGTTGGAGATTTCTGAAGTATAATATTAAATGTGCCAAGAAATCCTGGAGGGGAATTAAAGTACTTGTGTAATTACACTCATGTCATTTTTTTTTTTATGTTTCTTTGAACAAAGAACATTTTTTCCCCATTTTTACTAAACACATGTTGAAGGCAAAACAAGAGTTTCAGAATAATCATGCCAATAATGGAGAAAAAGTAAAATATTTTAATCAGGGTTGCTACAGGTCAGATTTTATTTTAGACAGATTACCCTGACAGTAGACTGGATAAACAATAAAAATGAATAAGGCCAGCATGATGGAAAAGAAGTGGCTATTGCAATAATCTATGAGAGAAATAATGAGTTTTCAATTTCTGGCATTAGTCATAAATACATAAAGAAAGGAAAGATGTGTTTAAGTTAGGTATAACTTAGTTATGGATTGTATATGCAGAGTGAGGAAGAGAGAAATTTTGCATGACTTTCTGATTTCTGGATTGGGTGATTGACAGTACCATTGACATAAGAAAGAGGATGGTCCTTGGATCCCTTTTGTACACTATGCAGATGGTTGTTTCAAAGCTCAGACTCAAGAAGAAAGTTGAGATGTACTTACAGTCACCTCAGCACCTCTAGAATGAGCACTTAAACTGAACATAGAAACTTCAAAGACAGTCTGTCTCTGGAGAGCAGGATTTAGAGGGTCACCATAAGTCATAAGGAACCCTGCAGCACAGGGGCTAAAAACTCCACTGCTAACCAAAAGGTTGGCAGTTTGAATCCATCAGCTGCTCCTTGGGAGTCCTATGGGGCAGTTCTACTCTGTGCAAAGGGTCGCTATGAGTAGGAATTTAGTTGACAGCAATGGGTTTGGATTCTTTGGTTTTATGAGTCGGAATTGACTTGAGGACAATCGGTTTTTGTTTTTGGTTTTTAGGTAGGGTGACGGTGTTTTGTTGTTATTCATAAGGTTTTCATTGGCTAATTTTTTTTCAGAAGTACATCTCCAGGTCCTTCCTCCCAGTCTGTCTTAGTTGGAGTGCCACTGAAACCTGTCCACCATGGGTGACCCAGCTGGTGTTTGAAATACCGGTGCCATAACTTCCAGCATCACAGCAACACACAAACCACCACAGTATGACAAACTGATAGACTGTTTTGGAGGGAGTTCCACTGACAATCTGTGATATGCAGATGACACAATCTTGCTTGCTGAAGGTGAAGATAACTTGAAGCACTTACGAATGAAGATCAAAGATACAGACTTCAGTATGCATTACACCTCAACATAATGAAAATAAAAATCTTACAACTGGGCCAGATAAGCAACATCATGATAAATGGAGAAAATATTGAAGTTTTCAAGGATTTCATTTTAGTTGGATAGCAACCAATACCCATGGAAGCAGCAGTCAAGAAATCAAATGACATATTGCACTGTGCAAATCTGCTGTAACAGAAGTCTTTAAAACGTAAAAAGCAAAGGTATCACTTTGGTGTCTAAGGTGTACCTGATCCAAGTCATATGTTCAATTTCTTCACATATGTGATAAATCAAGACAACAGAAATGGAATTCCAAAGGAGAATTGACACATTTGAATTATGGTGTTTGAGAAGATTATTGAATATACCATGGACTGCTAGAAGAGGGTCAGCAAAAAAGACGACCATGAACAAGATGGATTGACACAGTGGCTGTAACCATAATCTCAAACATACCTGCTATTGTGAGGATGGTGTTTTATTCTGTTGTACATGGGGTCACTATGAGTTAGACTTCATGGTACCTACCAACAACAAGTTAGGGTAAGGCAGAGAACTTTTAGAGTCATTTTATATTGCTTGGTCTCTTTCATATACCAGTATTAATTTATATATATATATATAAGGAAGAACAAAATAAAGGCAAGACTGTCTATTCTATTCTACTTTGAATTCATTTTAAATGATTGCAATTAAAACACATATTCATAGGGCATAAATAAAGACTACATCGGCCAGAAAAAAATTTGTTTTGCCCATGTATTTCAAACATGTCCAAATTCACCTAGACACCCATAGGCAAAGTAACACATAGTTTAGGAGAGAATTAAAAATAGGTGACCAAGTAGAGAAGAAATACTAAATGTGAGCAAGTAAGTTTGCTTATTTTTGTGCAGAAGATACGGAAAACCTGGAAAGTAAAACTCATGGTGGAAAAAACCCATTCCAATTTTTTCACCAAATCCCTAGTTCCTAAAAGTGTGCATCACTGATGTTCTATATTTCAAAGGTGACACACACAATGATTTCCAATGTATAAAACCAATTTAACATATATAAATGCATAAATTATTTGACATTATTATCAATGCAAAGCACAGTATGGATTATTATATGTGTAGGGTGGTCTTCTCTGTTCATTTCATGTGATAATGCCTTGATATCAGGTTTGTTTTTTTTTTTTTTTTTACATTGTATTCAGAAGATCTTGAAATTATTGACATCAGTTTGATATTTGTAGGAAGTGTAAATGTCCAACAGTAAACCTTTTTACACGTACTATACACATCCACGTGCAATTCTACACATAGGCACACACTGTCTAAATACAATAAGCAGAAACTACTTGTTTTATTGTGGAAAATATACATGTGACATAACATCTGCTGCCATTTCACCATTCTTCACATGTGCAATGCAGTGGTAATAATTGTGTTCACCATGTCATACAACTATCATCATTACTCATTTCCAAAAGAAACTACTTCTTGAAGGCAAAATGTTTCATGGCATCTATTTCTTAAAACGAGCAGTATGGGGATACAACTTTGGAGCTAAATGTCACCGCAGAGTATTTCTTTTTCATGTAACTGACTAAGGAAAGCATTTCAAGTTTATTTAACACGTAACTGATGGTAATTCAGAGACTCTAGGGATAAAACAAATGAAATTCAATGCAAAAGGGAAACATTGTAGAATATCAGTTTAGAAGCTAAAAAAAAAAACTCAAGATATATTCCTCTGCACCAAAAAAAAAAGGAGAGAGAGGGAGACAAAGAGAAAATCAGTTACTTCAATGTCTAATCACAAGGAAAAGACATTGCTAGTTTCCATAGCAACCACATCCCGAGCATTCTTCATTCATCTTGTTTCTTCCAGAATCCGCCTCATTATGGTAAAAAGAAATTCAGTGTCATATCAATGAAAACTCTAATATTTATAGATCCAAATACATTTTCCTGTCCAGGGTGACTAAGTAAAGACACTGAAATCCAGTATAAGCTTGAACAAGAAAACTTAATTTAAATGTGAGAAGAACTGAAGCCTCTTTTGAATTTTACTTATGTATGCAACATCTATTATTTGAGCATCCAAGAGGTTTTTTATTTCTTTCTTTTTTTTTTTTCTGCTACTTTGACAGGCTCAGCTCTTTGGAGAGTATATTTTATCTCTCTTTTTTTTTTTTTTTTTAGTCAGAAGTTGATTTCAGTGGCACTTCTGGCACAAACTTAAAAGTCAAAATACAAAAGAACTAGCATATTTAGTCTTGTCTGGCAGAGATAAGATTTATTCTGGGTGGCATAAAAACATCTGACAAACTATCTGCTTGATATGGAATTTTCAAAATACTTTCATACTGCATTTTATTAATAGCAAAATATGTTACCACAACAGGTTACCGGTTGTCTTTCCTGTGGTTATTGATAAAAATATGTAAATTCCAGTTACAGCTCTTTTACATAATTTGATAATACTGCTTGTTTTGGTTGATTCATTAATGGACATATTGATTTGAGTTGCAAATAAATCGTTTTTTGGAAGCAATTTTAAACTCTCTAGTTCTGCTTGTCATGTTCCAAGTCACACAGTTGAAATGGGTGGTTTTGATGCACTTATCTTGTGCACTGCATCATATTCTGTACATATTCTATTGAACTGATGTATTTCCATAGGACAGTCTGTATTTTTCTCCATAATTATTTTAGTTTTTTTTTTTCTTAGTACCTGATCTAATACCTGTAATACCTCCTGTTGCTGTTGAGTTGCTTCCAACTCACAGTGACCCTGTAGAACAGAGCAGAACTGTCCCATAAGGCTTCTAAGGAGAGCCTGGTGGATTTGAACTGCCAACCTTTTGCTTAGCAGCCGAACACTTAACCACCATGCCACCAGTGCTCCTGTTATACTCAGAAGACCCTAATTTTCATGCAGGAAATATGACTATTTTGTTTGTTGCTATATCCCAGCACCCATAGTAGGGTTTGTCAGCTATGATGGTTCATTAAATATTTGATGATGGAGAAATGAATAAATGAGCCAAGAAGCATTTTATGCTTCTACAATTTTTTCATTATATAACCAAATTTCAATGAGCCTCTGGCTGGAGCAGTTAAGTTCTTGAATCTATCTGAAATGTTGGCAACTCAAACATACCTAGAGAAGAAAAGCCTAGTGATCTCCTTCTGAAAGGTCACAGCCTTGAAAACACTATGGAGAACAGTTTTACTCTGACACATGGGGACTGCCATGAGTCAGAATTGACTCAGTGGCAACTGATTTTTGATATACAAATATTATTACTTTTGGATTCAGAGAGTAGAGCATTGCAGTTTGTGTAAAGACATGGGAAAATGTCCATACATAGGTAAGGGATATCACTCGTTAAGCAATAGGCTGGTCATTGTATATAAATATAAGACAATTCAGGACATATCACAGAGTAGGCTGAAGGGAAGAAAAACACTTGGTGGTTCGAATCCAGCCTCTCCGTGGGAGAAAGACTTGCCAATTTGCTGTTGTAAAGCTTACAGCCAAAGAATCCCTACAGGGCAGCCCTGCTCATGTGGGGTCACTAGGAATCGGAATTAACATGACAGCACTCAACAACAACTTGTGCCCTGCACTTTTCCAGTTACCCTGCTTATAGCAGCAAAGAACAACCAAAAAATGTCCATTTTCAAGAAGAAATTCTAGTGGGATTGCAGACAACTAGTTGAAATATGTATATTTCAACATTGCCATCGAGTCAGTACTGACTCATGGAGGGCTGGATGTTTTACCACTCTGCCATCTGGGCTCTCTCTCTTTCTAAGTATGTATGTATAACGATATATACATACTAATATATATGTGTATACATACATACCTTACTCCAGCATAACCTCATGTTACTTCAGCGTAACCTCATGTTACTTTAACTGAAAATTTTTCAAAGAACCTAGTCCAAAGAAAGTTGCATTCAGAAATACCAGGGGTTAGAACTTCAACATATCTTTTGCAGACATCTGAAGCTCATTTTCAAAGTAGCATCCTCCTTTCCAGAACTCCGTCCTGCAGCATTCATACACTTTAGCCTCCCTGAAATCTCATCTCTGTCATCTCAGCTAGAAAGACTACTGTGCTCTGCTTGGGATCATCCTACATGCACTGAGGTCTAGCATGTGTCTGCAGGCAGACATCTCAGGCAATTACTGGGGTTCCCTCACTCGTTTTCCTTCCCTCAGGGACGACAGACCTATACTGTCTGTTATCCATGTTGGAGAACTATTGTTTCATATATTTTTTGCTAATGTTTTTGTTTGTTTGCTTTTCAGTGGCGTTAGTTTAAGTCTAGACTGTGTTATTCTACCATGGTCATAAGCAGTAATTTTTCATCCAACACTACTTTCTACAAGGTCCTATACGCTGACTTACTGAAGATAGACTCACTTCTCTAGAGAAGGCAGCCCAGTGACGAATGAGTGACTATTTTCTGAATATAACTTGGGAAAGGGCTAAGTAGAATTGCCATCCTTTGGAAGACTTAAAAATGGATAGTTCTAATTTAATATAGACAATGTCTATAAGACTAACAAATTTAATCAATAAACACTGATTATATACTTTGTGCCAAAAGCACTATAACTAAAGAGGATGAGCAAATAATTGGTGAATACCTTCCAGTTTCATAAAATATATATTACTAGGATGCAATTTTATATATTACCAAAAAATCCAAGATTATAGAAGTTTCAGCTTCTGCTCCAAAGCTGAATTTGTCTTGCGTTTAGAAGCAAGAACTGAGAAAGGAATTGAACAATGTGGGAAAAAAAGAGAAAAATCATAAGCAGAAAAGGAAATGTCACCAGACCCTTGTCTCAACAGTTCTTTGCTCTGTGCCTGTAGATGTAGCCTGAGTAAGAAAACCAGTTTTCATTCCCCAGTTATTTTTACTACCTGGTTGTTTCTAGAAATGATTTAACCATTCAGTAGTGTGTATGCTGAGCATGCTATATAAACTGGTAGGCCTGGATCTTATTTTTGAAGTGTGTTCCATGCATTTCCATTTGTTTCAAAATATTTCAAAAGACCAACGTACGCATTAACAATGAACTCTTAAAGTCAGGTAGAAAGTGTGTAAATATTTGACGGCATTGTTAGAAATCATTATCATTTTTGACAATAAAAAATGCTATACAGCTGCAAATTCTCTGTGACAGCAGAACCAGGAGACTGGTGTGAGACAATGCATTGGGCTTCCTGGCCCATGGAGTAAGGCAGTTACAGTTGATATGCAGACTCACGGAGTGAGAGAGCTGGGCTCCTTTGGGCAGAAAGATTCCTGGTAGAGCGAGGTTCTTCCGGGCACTTGGCAGTGGAGCTAGACTTGCTGACCTATGGAGCAAGAGAGCTGAGCGCCTTCTGGCTGAGGCTTGCTGGCAGGGTGGGGTGCCCCGAGGTACACACTGGAGAAGCTAAAGAGCTTTGTAACACTTGCTTGAGCAGGGCAGAGGGGCTGATGGACTGAGGGCCTGAGGGTCAGAGAGAGGCCTGCCTGTGGGCATGGTTGAGAAGAGGCTGTCCTGATCCAACAACTGTTTCCTGAGTCATTTCTGATCCTGATTGTAACCTGTTACTTCCTTAATTAACCCCATAACTGTGAGTATGGTCTGCAAGTTCTCTGTGACCATTGCAACAAATTATTGAAGCCAGCAGGGAAGCAGAGAGTGCCATGGGAAGGACGGCTGGTGTCAGAATTGGTAAAAAGGTCGGAGAGAGGAGGTATGTCTGACCACTGCCTCGTAAGAATCAGACTTGGGCTGTTGATCTTGATTCTCCTTCTCGCTTGCAAAGTTAGAGGAGGTCAGATGCCCCCAGCATCAAGCCATTTTTTTTTACTAAGTAATTTTTTAATAAACTTAGAAAATAAGATTTTTTTTATTTCCTTACTAATAAATGTGAAAATAATTATGAATTATGCTCTGTAATTTAAAAGGAAATATCTACTTTTTCTGTGCCTTAAACCTCAAGAATAGAGTCCTACAATATGCACTTCTGGATTAATCCTAAAACTACATTTTGGACTGCTGTGTCCATGATATATGTGATTTCTTTAATCAAGTCTCCCCTGTGAGTTATATTGCTTGCTCTTTGGAGTGTGCGGGCAGCCATTTTGTTTCTCAGAGCAGTTCAAGTGTTAGTTTTGATATGTGGCTTAGTCCTTAGCCATCTTTTAGATCATTTTTCTTCTCACATGCAGCTATAACCTTTGAGAATTTCTAAAGTGTTTCTAATCTAATATGCTGAATTAGAGAGCTGAAAACTGAATGAGAACTATTCAAGGAGAAAGATGCTTACCATAATATGATTCTTAGCTCAAAAATTCATTCATCCATAGGTTTAAAAAGACCCAAGACAACTGACCTTCAGGTCAAAGGAGCAAGTCACATATTATAGAGAAGGCTGATCTGAGCCTATAAATAATTTTCTGTGGTTTATCATTTCTCTTTAAAGAAATAATAGCTTTAAAGTATAGTAACTATAGACCCAAAGAAAACATTTTTTGGATCGTTATACCATAACATTTTTTAAAAGGCCCAGAGAGTAATGGAAAATGGATCTTGTCCCCCTTCCGGCATATCTGTCTGTTGAACATATAGTTAGGCAAACCCAGCTGACTTCTTTCTGTAGCAAATGATTAGAAGTCTGAGGAGCTTTCTTTGGCATAATTGCTAAGAAATGTAATGTGTTTCTTTCTTTGTAGCTTTAACACCACCAAAGAAATTTATTTTTTGGTCAATTTTAACTACATCGATAGCCCAAATTAACCAATGTCACACAGTTATATTTTCCCCTCTTTGGATGTTAAGCATTTAATACTTAAGTATTTGAAAGCATCTGGATTAAAAAAAAAAGGAAAACATTATGCGCAGTGGTTTTCTGGGAATACACAGGATTTGGATTTTAAAGACATGGGACCTAGTCTGAGTTTTTTCTTTTATGACTGTGAAACTTGGAAAAGAAAATCAGTATCTGAATATCACTTTTTTCCGTGTACAGTGAGTGAAGATTATTAGATGATCCCAACTCTGTTTTCTCTATCAGGCAAGACCTGTTTTTAGTTTGTTGACAGAATAAAGAAACATATTGGAAAATGCTATGTAACTTACCTTATCTCCATGAAGGCAGAACAAAAGTATAGCGACTACCCAACTTAGAATAATACCCCACTGAAACCATAGAAACATTATTGCTATAGCTGCTGGGTACAAGGCTGGTGGGCACTGATGCTGAGAACTAGATGGCACCTTTATGTCTCTGCTGCTTCTGCCTGTGAAAAGAGTGTTGTCTTTGTAGCCGCCTCTGACAGAATGAACTCAGCTTTTACTTCTGAATCAAAATCTCACCTCTGCACCTATTACAAGGAACCAAGTCATATGTCTATGATCTAACTGCAAGGGAATCTAAAAGTAATTTTTCTGATTTCTACTTTGGAAAGTTACAGGCTCAGATGGTTAATTCACCTAACATAGAAAGAGTACTCTCAAGGTTTTGTTGGACACAAACTCAAAACACAAAGCCAAGCTTTACTACACTTCCAGTCCTAAAATTATGTGTATCAAGATGGGAAAATAAAATCATTTACATATGATTAATTCCAATTTCCAACTTGCAAGGAGCTGTTTTGATGTCATGGAAAAGCAGTTTTGATGTCATGGAAAAGCAGTTTTGATGAACTTTACTAGCAGCAACAGATAGGTATTAAACATTTTTTACATGCAGAGCTCTTGAGTCATAATAAAAAGTACAAAGAAGTTCTTGTGCTCTTTAATACACTTTGTTGCTCAAGTCTTCACACCAACAACACAATTAGCTGGAAAAACAAAAACAAATTGATGAACCAGATATTTAATCACATGGTTCACCCAGAAAATTTGAGTAACAAAGAAATGCAGTTTTAAAGAGAAATAGAATTAAAAACAGTCTACCTCTGTGTGAGGATACTCTGAAACTGAACATTTGGCATAACTAAAATGGCTAATGCAGGTCTGAACAAGATTCTATTTTGTTCCAAACCCTATTTCTGTTTTCTTAAAAGAAAAGAAAACAAAACTCTCCACTCTTGTAAAAATTAACTGCTTCCTGAGATAATAAAGAGAGAGCAAGAGTGTAGTTAAGATTGGGATCAGAATGGTTCCTGGAAGGATTGTTGATACAAATTACCCCCTCTTCTCAGAAGAAAATGCTTGATTATCTTGGCTCCAGGATGTCTGTACATTAACTGATATTTCTACAAGATTCTTGTAGTCACATATTTCCAAACTCTTTCATGTAAAAAAAGCCCTTCTCACTTGCTGTACTTGGGAGCACTTTGTATCTTAGTGTTGCCCAGCTGCAGCTATTACTATTCCTCAATAAAACTCCCTTTCTTTCACCCCTAACAGAGAAGGAGATTTGTTCTTTGACATTTTTGCTATCAGAAGAGGGGTATCAAAGGTGCATTATCTTCTGCAGCCCCCGAGGCATCAAGGACTGGGCCCCGGTACCAGCCGAGCTGTTTAGAACCTCCCCTTCCACAAAATCTTGTAATACATCTCAAGGTAGGTAACTTCTCGAATTTGAGATGTGTTCTCTTTGAATGGTTAGCTCTTCAAGTTTTATGGAGGATTTTTTTTACCCTCCTTGAGGACCTGCTTTTCTGTTTGTACTTGAAAGTTTGGCTGTTACTTTATTATATTTATAAAAGGTGAAATGCCATATCTAAAGGAGAGTTGGAGCCCAGCTGGGACTCCTGCTTACTTCATGAACAAGCATTCTGGTCCCTTAACATGCATGTTTGTATCTGCCTGGCATAATCTCACTTGGGACAATCTGCAAAATCAGTGGCCACACTGGAACTGAGGTTCTTTTGAACTATGGGTTTTTCTGCATAGTACAGCAGAAAGCAAGAGCTCTCGGATTAAAAATTCCAATAAGATGCCTATTTTGATTAGCACCTCCAAAGGTCTCTAAAAGACAAGATAGCAAAATTTCTTTCCTGTAAGATATTCTTCCACTTTTGGGTACTTTCTAATTGGAGGAACTAGTGTGTTTAAGGTATAAAATAAGAGACTAGGTATCTAGCTGGCAGAATGAATTAGGTACAGATGAAATGAAAAAAGAGTTTCATATGGTTGTTACTAAGGAATCCCAGAGTCTTTTAAGCTGCAAAAATATGTTGGCATGGGTTCAAGCATCTTAAAACCCTCCAGGGGGCTTTCCACTAACAGAAAGACACAAATGGAAGGAAAAGCTGAGACATGAGATGGGCCAGAGTATTGGGCTGCCCACCAATCACAAGACAACTCTCATGCAAGGAAGGCACATCATGAAACAAAACATTGACTAAACGTCATGGTGGACTTCCTGCTAGGAATGTTATTTGGCTCTGGGAGACCAAGCTTTCAATCTATTCTTAACATCCTTGATAAACGATTCTGGATTTCTCTCCTACCGGGATGCTGGTTTGTGGTTAATTCGGAATTTCAGTGATTACCGTGGGAAAATGAGTTTCTATCTGATGTGTCTTTTTCTTTCCACTTTGGGAAAATGAGTTCCCATTTGCGTTGTCTATTCTCTCCTCTTTAGGCAACTCTGTTTTGGTACTCATATTTGTCAGAGGGTCTGAGATTCCTCCATCTGAGACTCTGACAAGTTAATAAGTTTTATCTCGAACCTGATTTCTGTTGAATTGAGAGTTGCTCTTACCAAAGAATTACTGTAGACATTTTAAAAACTAAGTTCTCTATTTGCTTTATGTGGTGTAAACCTGGTTTCTGAGCTGGTCTCACAGATTGGTAAGTTTATGTGGTCTTTCTATGTGTCTGAGGTTGTATTTTGTATTAGGTTGGAGGCCATGGCTAGAATTTGCTGGAGTCTTTTTTTGTTGCCGTTCATTTGTTTTTTATTTTTTGTTTACGAGAGGCTACCTTAAAATCTCAGTTCGTTTCTCTTCCATGAAAAACTACTTCTTATGTCTGTCTTATGATTTGGGTTTTAGTAGCTACTCTGAGAAACTTTAATATATATTGGTCCATTTGAAAAATGCATTAAAAAAAAAAAGGTGGCTCATTTATTTTGATTGGTGTAACAGGGCCTTAAATTGGACAAATTGTTCTAAACTGCTCTTCAAGTACACAAAGGATAGGGTTATGAAAATGGAATGTTTTCTTACCTCTGGATGGTATTATTAAATTAGATTATAATATTCCTTCAAAGAGCGTTATTCTAGCCACTTTAGTGATAAATAAGCCCTCATATAATTTAATAGTCTGAATATTTCCAGGAAATAATGAAAAAGAATTCATTCTGACAAAGATTTTTATGTTCTACAGTATGTCATTCTTAAAAGCAAAACCTTTCTAAGTAACTTAAGCTAGATAGTATATGAAATGCATTTTATTTTAAAGAAAAGATGTAATTTTGTCTTAAAGTAAAACTAGTAGTTACAGAATTAGTAGAGGGAGGCATAGGAAAAATCTAGTAAAAAAAAAAATTGTCTAGCCAAAAATTGATGGGTTCATTTACAAAACTACTAAGAAGCTTTGGTATTTACTGGGTAAGATAAAAGGGTTGTGATAAAGAGAAGGCAAAACTGCTTGCTAAGAAAACAATAAAAGGGAAATAATTTGATTATCTTTTGTCTTTCAAAATACCTAGGCCAATTTAAACATACGTAAATGAATTGGGATGACCAGTTCTTGCCTTTTAAGCATATAAGACAGAGTAGAACAGCCCATAGTTTCCAAGGCTGTAAATCTTCACAGAAGCAGCCTGCCACATCTTTCTCCCACAGAGCAGCTGGTGGGTTTGAGCCACCAACCTTTCAGTTAGCAGCCACATTCTTTAACCACTTCACCACCAAGGAATATATTTATATAAAATATATACACATATATATATCCATTGTTGTTGAGTTGATTCTGACTCAAAGAGACCCTAAGGGACAGAGAAGAGCTGCCCCATAGAGTTTCCAAGGAGCGCCTGGTGTATTTGAGCTGCTGATGTTTTGGTTAGCAGCCATAGCACTTAACCACTATGCCATCAGGGTTTCCATACATATACATATATATATATATGTATATATATACACATATATATCCATTGCTGTTGAGTTGATTCCAACTCATAGAGACCCTATAGAACAGAGAAGAACTGTCCCATAAAGTTTCCAAGGAGTGCCTGATGAATTCAAACTGATGATCCCTTGGTTAGCAGACATAGTTCTTAACCACTACGCCACCAGGGTTTCCAACATGTATGTATGTATGTGTAAAATATTATATTTTTTTTTTTTGCAGAAATATTCCTGGCACAAAAATAAAGTTCACAATGCCTATATGAAAAGTCCTTTCAGTTAATTTAAGGAAATATTTATTTATTTACTAGTTCTTAATTTAATATTACATATTGGTTTGGTTGGAGCCCTCATGACACAGTGGTTATGAGGTACAGCTGCTAACCAAAAAGTCAGTAGTTCAAATCCACCAGCCACTCCTTAGAAGCCCTATGGGGCAGTTCTACTCTGTTCTATAAGGTTGCTATGAGTTGGAATCAACTCGATGGCAACAGGTATTAGTTGGCTCAATTTGCAAATTAATTTTTAAATTTTATGTTTTAAATTGCAGATAAATGAATTAATTATATTAATGGGCATATTAATGATAAATCTTGAATAATTTCTTCTAATTTTAGCAACTATGTTGAATTTAATTGTCATCAGAGATAGATGCCAGGTTTCAATTCTGAAAGTCCCACTAAGGCCATAAGAATGAAGGAGAGCCACATGAGAAATTTTTAACAGAGGCAAAACAAAACAAAATAGATATCCACTATCTAACTTCTTTAGGCATTTTTATTTCTTTTTTTAGCTATAAGCAAAAAAAGTCAAACCAAACCCATTGCTTTTGAGTTGATTCTGATTCATAGTGACCCTATAGGACAAAGTGGAACTGCCCCATAGGATTTTCAAAGAGTGGCTGGTGCATTTGAACTGCCAACCTTTTGGTTTGCAGTTGAGCTCTTATAGCCCTCTTTATTTCTTCAGTTTTCTTTTGTGGCTGTCTTTTTCCTCTAACTCATTGTCATCCTTCTGTTAGTTTTTCAAACTGAACTTACATCAATGTATTATTCTATGAATTGGTTTATCTGGTGTACTCATACTGTTCTTATTCTTTCCTTTGAAACTAATTTCAGACTTTTTCGTTTTGTTGGCTTGTAGAAGAAATATTTTTGTGTTTCTGTACAGTTAGAGATTTCTGGGCATATTTTGCATATTTTAAGAGCAAACCTTATAAGTTAATTTACAACTGTATAGATAGTGAGAAAACTGCAGTGAAATGTAGTTAACTCCCAAGGTATGTGTTTGCATATCAAAATAAGTCCTGGGGCCTTGGGTACAAATCTGGCTACAGACACTGAATTTATCTACACATGGAGAAATTAATTTCATTCTGAAGAATTGGAATAAAGGCTCAGTCTCATTTATTTTCTAAAAAGACACTTCCAGGAAGCCTTTATAAACAGATATAATTTTCTTTTTCCTTTTGACCCTTGCCTCTGGAATGTCTGACCATTCACACAGATCTTTCAATGTGAATTTCATTGTATCATCCCAGAGGTAAGAAATAAGGCAAATGGAACCAACTTAGTTATTTTAATGTAAATAGTAATATTTACTCTGTCTCTGATCCAGAACATCTTGCATGCACGTTCAGAATAAAATTTATACTGATGAATATTAAACACCCAACATTTAGGGAAGAAATGTGTCAAAAATGCTTGCCACATTTAAAAATTTGAGCTTTAGAACTGTTTTTACCAATAGAGTATTTTTTTTTTTTTTTTTTACTTAAGGTTTGTACTTAAGGAAAACAATGGAATAAACAATGTTTTTAAAAATGGTGGAGGTCCCTAGGTGGCACAAATGGTTTGTGCTTGCCTGCTAATCTAAATGTTGGCTTTTCAAACTCATGCAGCAGCACTCCAGAAGAAAAGGCCTAGTGATCTGCTTTCGTGAAGGTTTAAAACCCAAAACCAAACCCATTGCCGTTGAGTCAATTTTGACTCACGGTGACCCTTTAGGACAGAGTAAAACTGCCCCATATGGTTTCCAGAGATCAGCTGGTGGATTGAAACTATTGATCTTCTGGTTAGCAGCTGATCTCTTGGCCACTGTGACACCAGGGCTCCTTTGTTAAGATGACAGCCAAGGAAACCCTATGGATCAGTTCTACTCTGTAACACATGGGGACACCGTGAGTCAAAATTGATTCCATAGCAACTAACAAAAACAAAAGTGATGATGAAGGTGGAGAAAAATATAATGCAAAGGAAAGGTGGATTTCTTCAGTGTAGAAATGGAATGAGTTTATAGAGGAATGGGAGAAAACTGAAGGGTGAGCTCAGGTCAGATGGAGGCAGACCATGGTGTACTGATAAAGAATTGTGGATTTTAACTTAGATAATAATAAATGAAGAGAAAGTAAGTTGGTATTTGTTTTCTCTTTTTAAATAATTTTATGATTCAAATATATAAAAATAATAATAAACACTGATCTATTAATGAGGTGTTTTTAAAGGATAACATGCCAAAACGTTACCTTTTCCCAGAGAATCAAAATGTTAAATATACAGTTATCTTTCCAGTATATGGAGTTCCTTCAGCTTTGACTTCTCATATACTAATACGAATTTGGTGTTTTTCTTATGCATTTTAATAACTGTGATTTAGATATTACAAGTATACGCAAACATGTTTATATGTATGTGTGAAGAATAACTTACTGCAGAATTTTGTGTTTTAATTAAATTAAATGGTGGTATCATATGGAAAGCTTTCTTGTAATTTTTTCCTCTAAATAAAAAATAAGATCATTTTATTTCTTTGATTTGTTTGTTAAATATGAGAGTGCTCTGCTTAAAAAAAAAAAAATCTGCTTAGCTTCCCTTTATTATTTTTATCTTTCAGAAATTTATCTCTGGTGGAAATTGCATGACAGGGAGTGAGCAGAACCCAGAACACTTAACAAAATTCTTCAAGAATTGAGAGGAAAGAGAAAGAAAATAGAATAAGTTTAGGTAAACTATGTCAGTAGGCCTCATTTCCAGCAGTGTGGAAAACTTCAAACAGAAATGGTTTGGGATTTCATCCTAAAAATGGAAGACAAAACTGGATGACACAAGTCACCTGAGTAGCTAGGATTTTTTGCCCCTTTCTCATACTTTTTTTTTTTTTAAACTTTTTTACTTTGAGATAATTGTGTACTCACAAGTAGTTGTAAGTAATAACATCTATCTTAATTTCCTAGCACTAATACAACAAAAATATCACAAATGGGTGGCTTTAAACAACAGAAATTTATTTTTTCACCGTTCAGGAGGCTAGAAGTTCAAATTCAGGGCACAGGCTCTAGGAGAAGGCTCTTCTTTATCTGCTCTGGGGAAATGCCCTTGTCTCTTTTATCTTCTGTAGAACTGATAATTCTCAGTTCCTTGGCTCTCCTCATGTGGCATCGATCTCCCACCTCCACTACCCATGTATGCACCCATCTGTGTCTATTCTGTGTATTCTACCCTTCTTATAACTCAGAATGATTAGGTTTAGGGCACACTCTACACTGATCTGGTCTCATTAACATAAGAAAAACTCTATTTCCAAACAGGATTACATCCACAGGTATAGATAGGGATTAGGCTTCCAAAACATAATTTTGGGGGACAAAATTCAATCCACCGCAATTCTATCCTTTGGCTTCCCAATATTCACATCCTTCCCACATGCAAAAGCACATCCATTCTATCAAGAAGAAGTTGCCCTCATTATTATTCTAAAATTTCAAAGAGCCCATCTTCTTTTTTTGCTGTATTCTGTCTTTTGCATACTTATTCTTCTATTTTTATGCCCTTCTTTACCAAAGGCTCATGATTACATTTTACCATCCTTTTTACAATTCAGTCAATGTCATCTATAAGTTATGACTAGTCATTACAATGTCTTCTTTCTGCTACATATTATTTTGTTCCTTGTCATTGACAATGTTGGAAATCTATTAGTCTAATTATAACTTCCTATTTTCTTCTCACAATATTTCTGTAATTTTTCTTCTCTTCATTTTGACCATTTATTGTAATATTATCCATATTTGAACAGAAAATGAAACAATATTTTTTATGCTTCTGTTGTTGTGTGCTGTTGATTCCAGCTTATAGTGACCCTATAGGACAGAGTAGAACTGCCCCATAGGGTTTCCTAGACTGTAATCCTTAAGGGAGCAGATCTCTGGGTCTTTTCTCCCATGGAGAGGCTGGTAGGTTCTAACTGCCAAACCTTCAAGAAGTAGAAAGCACTTAATCATTGCACCACCATATTTTGACTAAAAAATACACTCTTCAAATATTGTTGCTAATGATTTATACACACAGACTCACGAAAAACATGGAGGATATCTGAATTTATAATCATTGGCAGGGGATGGGGTGGAGGGAGTTTTCAAAGCATTTTAAAATGCATCATTTCAACTGCAGGAAAAAAAAAAAGAGAACCTCTACTCATTTAATGAGAACCATTTCTGCATTCCATATGATTTCTTCTAAATGTTTTACTTTTGGTATTATTATAACAACTCAATATAAGAAAAATTTGTGAGCCTATTTTCAACAGAAAGTTATAAAATATCCTAATAGGTAAGTTTTCTCTGCTATACTTTGAAATATAACTCAATCAGGAAAAAAAAAAAAATTGTACTAAAATTAGATTGAATCTCTTGTGTATATGTACTAATGGTATGCATTGGTTTTCCATTTTACCATGCTTCAATGGTAAATATTAAATCAAATTTAATGTCTAATGCCAGATTTTTATTTTATCATTTTAAATATGATTTTATCAGTTAGACCAATTCTCTAAAGTTAACACTTTTGGCAAAAAATGGCATTCCACTAAAGTCACAGATCATGACTAGTCTCTGCTTTTGAAATATTTGTAAAGGGATATTAAAATAAATCAACCAAATTTATATTAATCTTTTTTTCTGGAAGTATAAAGGGTGGCCCTCAGAATAAAATTATCATGGGATGGAATGATATAGCTGACCAATAGTGTACATTTTAAGGGGTATATATATTTTGAGGGTTCTTTGAAAGATAAGATAATTGTTAATGACAGGAAGCTTGTGTAAACATTGATTTGGGTAAATAAGAATTAAAATTAAAAGTCATTAAGTGATAAATTAATTTTCAAAAAGTATACATTCAAATCTTATATATGGTGCAGATATGAGGGTTTGCGGACAGAGCCACAAGTAAACATATGATTTAAATTATGATAAAAGTTATGAAGTCAAAGTGCAAAAGACTGAAAATATATAAGAAGGGGCATATGCCATACACAAACAGATGTTTAAATAAACCTTCCCCAAAATGCCAAGCAGCAGTAATGCGCAGTGATTAAAACATAGATGCTAGAGCCAGTCAAACTGTGTTTGAATTACAGTTATGCCTTGGCGGAGCTGTGCAACCTACTGTGACTCAGTTTATACTTCAGAAAATAGGGATAATGGTCGTTGTTGGCTTCCATGGAGATGGCCTCCAACTCATGGCGACCCCATGCATAATAGAAGGAAATGCTGTCTGGGTCTGTACCATCTCCATGATTGGTTGTGGGTTGGACAGTTGTGATCTTTCGGGTTTCACTGGCTGATTTTTGGAAGTAGATTTCCAGGCCTTTCTTTCTAGCTTGACTTAGTTTGAAAACTTCACCAAAATCTCTTTTGCACCATAGCAACACGCAAGAATCCACTGACAGACTGGTGACGGTTATGCATGAGACGCATTGGCCAGTATCAAACTTGGGTCTCCCAACAGAAGGCAAGAATTCTAACATTGAACTAAAATGTTATAATATTTGTAAAACATTTAGAAATATAACTAATACATAGAAAATGTCATAAAAATACTTGATTAAAAAATAAAAGTATTAATTGAGGTGACATTATTTTAGATAAATAGGATTGAATGAGAGAAAGTGACAAAGAGCATCCTGGGCACTGAAGGAGTCAGTAAAGAGCACAGTGACTTAGGAGAAATGCAATAGCACCACTGGGGCTGTGGCTCAGAGAGCAAGGGTGAAAGCAACAATGAAAAGAAAATGCTAAACGTGTGTCACTATAATGGGGGAAAAATAAACCAAAGGAGCATGAAAAATAAACCAAAGGAGCATGAAAAATAGGCAAGTACCAAAATCATACTCGGCCGTGTCATACACATCTATCATTTTACTAAGAGGAAGCTGTTCAAACATTATAAGTAAAGGCACATTCAGATTTTATTTGTTAAAGAGAATGTTGTCTGCCACATGATTGCTGGATTACTTCTAGTTATTAATTAAAGAAACAGTAGAAAGAAGACATATTTTGGGCCAGTGATGAATGGTTTCCGTAAAACAGTTGTCTTAGGCTGGATTCTCTAGAGGAGCAAAGCCAGTGAAGCATATATATAAACACACATTTAAAACAAACAAACAAAACAGAAAACCAAACTTGTTGCTGTCAAGTCGATTCCGACTTATAGCAACATTATAGGACCCAGTAGAACTGTTCCACAGTGTTTCCAAGGAACGGCTAGTAGATTCGAACTGCAGACCTTTTGTTTAGCAGACAAGTTCTTAGCCACTGCACCATCAGGGCTCCGTAAATATATAGAGAGCGATTTATTTCAAGGAAATGGCTCACACAGTTGTGGAGGCTGTCATATCCCATATCCGTGGGTCAGCTGTCAGGCTGGAGACTTCTCCTAACTCACATGGTTGTAGAGGCTGATGAACCCAAAACTGACGGGTCAGGTGGCAGGCTGCTGGCTCAAGACCCAAGAACTGGAGGTCAGAGGATAATAAGCCAGATAGAGGGTTGAGACAGAGCAAGCTTTGCCAGAACATCCATATATATTGAATACAGGCCACACCTCCCAGGAAACTTCCCTTTCAACTGCTTGTCTGCTCACATCAGATCACAAAATGGAGGATGATTACATAACATCTGCCAAACCACAGAGAATCAAGGCCTAGCCAAGTTGATATATAACCATAACCATCATGACAGTCTTTTGGGAAAATTCCCAGGCTAAAGAGACTAAAAAGAACAATGTTTTCCCAGTGACCAATACTTCATTCCCCAAAGAACAATGCTTTCCTAGTGACTCAATACTTCATTCCTAAACTCCATCTCCAAATACAAAATTTTGCATTGCTCCATAGACAAATCCAGTATTATTTACATTCACTCACAGACTTATATAGATCTGTTTAACTAGTGAGCAAAAGAATCCCAGTTTAGAAAGTAAGCATAACATTATGAGGACATACATAGTTTGCTTTGAGATAGCCCAAAACAGTTTTTCTCCGTGGAATAAACTATTTTGTTTCAAAGCCATTACATTACAAATTATACATATAAGTGTTAAAGATGGGGACACCAATACAAATAAAATGCTTCACTGTCCTTATCTATTTGACTAGAATTTGTCTCTGTCTTATTTTCTTGTCTATTCTGAAAAAACATTGAGGGAATCATCACTTTTTGTAAAAAAAAAAAAAATTAACAAATTGTAATATTTATTACTTTTAAGTACTGTTGCATTTTGTCTAATATGTTCTAAATATTTTGTTTAGACATGATTAATATTACAAAAGACGAATAGTATCCAAATCATTGTCTAATTTTTACTTCAATATGTCAGTATAATAAATACAATAAAAACAAATTAGCATATAGTCCTGTTGTTACAATTTTCTTGCTATTACAAAAAAGCATATGTTCCCATCCATCACAGACATGATAGTATTGAAAGGCCTATATTTCATTTTTCAGAAGTAACATTAAATCTATGGGCTAAAGAGACTTTTAAAAGATCTTATTATTATAAATTAAATGTTAATTTTTGTCACATATTTTACTTCTAAGATATGGAAAACAAGGGAAGATAAATAGCAGTTGATTTCATATATATAAAAAAAATTTTATGTATAAAATAAATCTATTTTTAAGTGCTTTTTGCTTTATTATTTATCATCTGACTTTTGCTGTACAACCACCCAATATTTAGTTTCTAAAAGACCAACCCTTTTATTTAGCTTATGATCCTGTGAGTGGACTGAACAATGATCTGAGTTGTATCTCCATTGGTCTCTCTCATGTGTTTGTGGTCAGAAGGCAGATCAGCTGGCAAGTGCATGATCTGAATAGTCTAACTCAAGTGTCTGGTAGTTGTCAGGCTGGATGTTCTTGGGGCCTAACCTGGGATGGATTTGTCATCATTTTTTTAGTAGGCTAGCCTTGATAGGTGACAGTGTGGAAGTTCTTTTAATTCTCTGCTTATATCACATTTGCTATTGTCCCATTGGCAAAAACAAGTCACATGGTTAGGCACCAGAGCATTGTGGGAGGAGACAATATTCAACATCATGAATATAAGAAGGGAGGTTATTGCATCTAGTTTTGTAAACAATATCCCTCACAATTATTAAATTTTGCTCTAAAATGCATTAAATATGAAAGTCAATAACATCGACATGTACCTGACTGAGTCTTATCCACACCATGAAGTTAAGATCAAGAATGACAGTGTGTGTGAGGTGGAGTGCAGAAAGCCACATCAGAAGATATATAGTCATTTTCTAAAATCATTATCAAATAGGCTAAGAATGCCTATTGGTACTTCTGGCATGGTAACTGGAAACATCCATATTGTCATTATCAGTACACTTTTCCTAAAGGCCTAATATATTAAATCAACAGAGATATCTCACATTATGTTAGAAAAAAAGGTAGTAAATAGAAATGGTCTACAATGTCTCTATCAGAGGAATATTTACAATGTTTAAAGTATTATTTTTAAAAAAAACAACAACAGAAAGATGCTCTTAAACAAACAAACAAAAAAACCCAAACCTGTTGCCTTTGAGTTGGTTCTTACTCATGGCAACCCCGTGTGTTACAGAGTAGAAATACTCCATAGGGTTTTCTTGGCTGTAATCTTCACAGAAGCAGATGGGCAGCACTTTCTTTTGAGGTGCCACTGGATGGGTTCAAACTACCAACCTTTAGGATAGATCATTAAGGCTCTGTCTTCCAGATTTCAAGGCCAGTTGGCATCCAGCTGTGTTTGTTCCATGAAAGGAACTAATGGGATTTGAGAGGCCAGAAGGAAGACACAAGTCAGATTATTTTTTTCTTCACTCTCTCCACTGGAAGACATTGCCTCTCCTTTGTGGCTTTAGCAAGACTGAGCCATGGATTCATTCGGTATGGTAAGCTGAATAATGACTCCCAAAGATATCCAGGTCTTAATGCCTGAAACCTGTGAATGTAACCTTATGTGGAAAAAGAGACCTTGCACATGTGATTAAGTTAAGGATGTTGAGTGGCAGAAAGTTACATGGAAAGCAGAATGTGGAAAAAATGGGCTTGAATATTTAGCTGCAAACGTTTTCAATCAAAGTGTTGAAGGTGCAGGCTCATTTCTTCAAGCTTCATATAGTAAAATGTGAGAGGAATGAGGTAAATTGAAGAAAGGACTGTTAAGCAAAAAGAAACCAGGGCTTGATGATTAGGAAATCCTCATTTTTTCCAAATCACAAATAATGCTAAAATTAGAAGGTTCACTGTCAGGAAATCATGCTCTAAAGAGAAAGACAAGTGTGAGCCTGGACAAACCTTTGTTAGTGCATCTCAAGGATTGAAAGATCAGAACATTCACTCATACAAAGGATTGTTTGTATGGTGAGGTTAAACGTGCAACTCTTTGGTTCCCACAACCATCTCAGAAGAACCCAAGATTAAAGATGGAATTATCCCCTCCTCCAAAAAAAAAAAAAAAATCTGTAATGGACTCTGTTGTCTACAGGAATGAATCCCCATGGCATACATGAGAGACACACAGTAGTTTTTTAATGTTGTATCAGCAGAAATACCAGCAGCTTGTATTGAAAGGAACGGAGTGAAGACAAACTGAAGGAAGATGGTCAGGATCCTAGAATTCTACAGGGGAGGACCAGGCTGATAAAACTACTCAGTTGAAAACATGAAAACATGTGCTATCTTTCAAGAAACAGGAATGATGTTTTGAGGAAAGATCCTCAGGCCCAGAGAATGGGGTGTAAGGCACAGAGAATGGGCTGAGATACCCACAGGATTATTCCTTGAAACCTAATGATGTCTTCACTGCTGGATTTCAAAATTGCTTGAGACCAGGGAATTTTTTTTCTCTCTCTTTTAGAATGGGAATGTCTACAGTTGTTATCCAATGCCTGTCCCGCCATTGTATTTTGGAAACAAGTGACTCGATTTCTAGTTTCACATGTCCACAGACGGACAGAAATTTTTCCCAAGGATGGATGATACCTCGAGTTTCTCACATATCTGATATATACGATTTACATAAGATTTTGGGCTACTGATATTTAGACGAGACTATGGATTTCAGTTGATATATTTAGGGGTGTTGGAAAGGGGTGAATGTATTTTACATATAATTTGGAAGTGAATCTCTAGGGGCCAGAAGGTAGGCTGTGTTAAGCTGAAGAATGCCACCAGCAAAATAACATTCAAGCCTCTGGAGCCTTTGAATGTTATATAGCAAATGGGATTTTGTAGATATAATTAAGAATCTTGAGATGGGGATATTTTCCTGGATTATTTTAAATGTAATCACAAGTGTCCTTACAAGAGGGAGCCAGATGAACATTTTACTACAGAACAAGAAGCCAATATGACCACTGAAGCAAGATGGTACACTGTGGGCTTTGAATGGAAGAAAAGGCTGCAAGCCAAACAATGAAGGCAATGCAGCTCTAGAAGCTGAAAATAGCAAAGAAACATTCTCCCCTTGACCCTTTGGAGGGAGGGTGGCACTGTCAGCAACTTGATTTCAGCTTAATGAAACCGTTTCAGACTTCTGACACAGTAACTATAAAAGAATAAATGTGTGTTGTTTTAAGCCACAGCATTTGTGGTAATTTGTCCCAGGAACAATAGGAAACTAATACAGTGTGTGAACTTAAACTTTGGGCTGTCATAATTCTGTCTGCTCCTTTTGTCCCTATTGCTTTGTGGCTACAAATGTCTGGATTGTCTCACTGCCCTCTGGGTTTTCATCATTTCCATTACCGAAGTTACCAATTGCTTACATTTAATTTCCTCCTTAAAAAAAAAAAGTATTAGTTCTTTTTGTTTTTCTTTTTGTTTCTAGGTTTGGATCCTAAATAATACACCTTTTGCACTCATTCTCATTGTGGAGGTCCCCAGCTCTTGGGAATTAACCTAAAGGTTGGCACTTAAAACCCACCCAGCGGCACCCTAGAAGGAAGCCCTGGTGATCTGATTCTATAAAGAATACAGCAAAAAACAAAAAACAAACAAGCAAAAAACCTATGGAGCAGTCCTACTCCATAACAATAGGTTTGTCAGGAGCTGAAATTGACTCAATGGCAGCTGGTTTGTGTTTTTCTGTTTTTGCCATAGTATATTATTTTCTATAGTACTTATCATCATCTGATATGTTAGGCATTGAATGGGCTAGCTAAATAAATATTAAGGTGTTAAGGTGTCTTAAGATGATCAGGAGAGTAGAAGTCAAGTCAAAAGATTTGAATGTGGTCAAATCATTTGTGGCCACCAATTAAAAAGAAAAAAAGACAAGACTCATAGCAACCCTCTACGACAGAGCAGAACTTCCCCATAGGTTCCCAAAGACAGACTGGTGCATTTGAACTGCTGACCTTTGGTTAGCAGCTGTAGATCTTAAGCACTGCACCATCAGGGCTCCAGTCCCAATAGGATAGTTTGTCTGAGAGCAGACAATATGAGTCTTATGTGAGATGACTTAAAGGATGGTAGAAAAGGAAAAGACTAACGTAAGCCGCTGTTCCCTGCCAATGGTACAGTGAAATAGTTGAATGTACACCTCGTGAACCTGGGGAACCTGGCAACCGGGGTATCAGGATGAGACCGGTGTCATCAGAGTAGTACGGCTTATTTAAGGCTATTAGTTGGAGTTCTCTGAAATGGTCGTGAGTGATGGAGGTGTTAGTTTACAAAAAATGGGATTTTATGGGCACTGTAAACTGTAATGGCAAGGAAGAAAACAATGAGAAGTTGAGTCTGTGGAAGAAGTTTGACAATGATGGATGGATCTTTTTGTGTTTGTGTTTTTTTTAAACTGTAACTTTGCTGAATGTTCAAATTTGGAAGATACTATTTAATGACTATGTATTTTATGCTAGATATGTGTTTCAGATATACATTGTCTAAATCATTTCATTATTTTACCCTGAAAAGTAAATATTATTATTATTCTCATGTTACAGTGTGGAAACTGAACCTGAGGAGTGAATTAACTTCCCAAAATGGCCTAGATGGTAAATAGAGTGGACATATGAGTAGAATCAGGTGTTTTATGTTTGTTTGTTTTTCACCTGAGGCTACGTACACAAAGACTAGGATATATTTCCTCCCCACTTATAACAAAAGCTCCTTTCTACTTCTATAATGGAGTTAACACCATCATGAGGACATTAGAAGGGATTTAAAAACATTTTATGAATGTCTTAGTTCCTCTGATGAAGGAAACCACATAAATATAAGAAAGTTATCAGCAGCAAAATATTGAGATAAGCTTTATAATAGCATGAGATCCACTCACAAGGAACAAAAATAATAATGAGACTTCTTTGGTATTTATCCGGAGGTCTAGTGACTCCTTATGTTTATTTACCCATTATAAGATTTAAAATACAATAATAATGTTACTGTAATGGCCCTGTCCAGCCCTGCTGGTAGAAACTCTGTACCACCATCTATTTTATTCACCAAGCAACAAGCAGCTCATGTAATTCATGGAGGCACCTGACCCACAAAACAATTATAATTTACTTTCTGGATGACCAGTTCAGGTACAGTAATTAGAAAAGTAACAAGGTCAGAAGAAAATCTATTTATTGTTTGGTTCTTTGCACTTTGTAAAATGCTTCGTGCAATAGATATACTTTGGAATCCTGGCATAAACTAAGTTACTCCAAGCTGTTTATTTTTGTAAGTTATATCTCCAAATGAAAGTGTATTACATAAAATAACGAGCTTCCTTAAATCTGTGAAATGAGAGGCTATAACTTAGAGAATAACATTCTATTACCAAATGTTTTCCTAGCAAACCAGCTCAATTTTAAAGTAAAGTTTCCATAATTTTTGATTCATTTAGAAAATGTTATTCTTTTTCTATCACAAAACACAGACTAGTTAGAATATGTATATAAAGTACCCGTTGCCTTCAAGTCAAGTCCGGCTCATAGCTACCCTGCAGGGCAGAGTAGAACTGTCCCCTAGGGTTTCCAAGGAGTGACTGGTAGATTCCAACTTCCGACCTTTTGGTTAGCAGCCAAGCTTTTAACCATTGTACCGCGAGGGTTCCATAAATAGGGTAAGTAATTAAAGAACAACTCATCTGTCTTTGAGTATTTGCCATGGAGCTTAAACCCCTCATGAATCTATTTGTAATTGGGATGATCGAAATACCTTCAGGCTACATAGAATCCTAAAACAAAGGAGAAGGGGTTATAATAAAACAGAAACTGGGACCATGAACAATACACAAGTTACAGACAAAATGCACACGTAAACATTGTCTTGGGCTTAATTTAGTCTAACTTTCAAGTAGATTAAGCCAAAAAATATGACAGTTGCAGTTTAAGTGCCAAAAGAAAGTGATGTTTTGAATAGCTTCAACTTTAGACACAAGAGTGAATATATACTGCTGAGTTAAGTTTAATTTTATAGCTTTGTTTTATTTGCTTCAGTATTGATGGCATGTGAAAAATGCATTTTCTCCACAACTTACCAGAATATAAAATGATTTCAAAGCAAAACTTTAATATGTATATAAAAAGTAAGCCAAAGTGGTATATCGTGGAATAAAATTTAGTTTAACTTGAGTACATAATCAATAAATTTACTATCCAATGTTTTCTTAAATAAAAGAAAGTAAAAATGAGCTGTTTGTACTTGCTAAGTCATGGATCTCAGGAATTTTCCAATGTATGAGGAAAAAAAAAAAAGTCGATTCTTAGCATGTTCAGTGAAAAGTGTGAAATAATTTTAAGTAATGGAATACTGCTAGTTGACCATGCCAATTCATTACATTTTGATGGAAAGATCTGTTTAATTCGAACGGAATTAATTCAACATGATGTTTTTAAATATTCTTTTTCACTAAAATCTTTGTTTTAACCTATTCATCAATCTTTTAAAATGTGTTTAATCTATTAAATCTATATAATCCAAATATGTTTATATAAGTTTAGCCCTTAGTAGTTTGCTAGAGATACAGATGTCAAAATGGGATACTTTAAAAATAAATTATCATGAAGAATTTTAACTGCATTAAAAAAACATAAATTACATTTGACCATGAAATAATGCATAATTAAAACAGCTATTATAATAGAAATAATTCCTGATATCCGAACATAGTATATTCAATAAGACATAAAGTCTCATTAGTATTTTGGGGACTAGAGAAGGACCGAGGCCATTTTCTGTTAAAACAAATGAAACATTAAAATATGATTCATAATATTTTATATTTATGTCTGGGTAAGAAAGGGAAACACATTTCATTATCAAACTTTCCTTTTATTTTTTCCAAATTACTCTGCATATTAAGAAAACATGTTTTTCCACATTTAATTAAAGTTACACATACCAACTTTAACTGGTACACACAAATAAACCTTTATAACTTTTTATGTTATTTAATGGCTACAAATATCCTAAGCCTCTAAAATACTTTGTTGCTGACAAAAGACTGTTAAAATAAATTAGTGCAATATATGGGGTGATCTATACTAATTTTTCCTAAATATAAGTATAGATACTAAATTCAACTTGCCACAATTCTTCCTAAAGTAATAATTTAACATTTTTAGTTTTTGATGTGTCATTTTCCAAAATAGAAGAGACTCATTTTTTAGTTCAGATCCCTAGATGGTGCAAATGGTTAATGTGTTCCACTGTGGCAAACCAAAAGGTTGGAAGTTTGAGTGTACCCAGAGGTGCCTCGGAAGAAAGGCCTGGCAATCTAGTTCCCAAAACTCATCCATTGAAAACCATATGGATCACATTTCTACTCTGATGCATATGGAGTCACCGTGAGTCAGAACTGACTCCACACCAACTAGTTACTGGTTTATTTTTACCTTAATCTTTTTTTATGTTGTAGAATTTTTCTTAGAGAAATTTAATTTATCTCATTTACCACTTACTATTTTTTTGTGTGTTTTTTATATACTAGGCAGAAACCCTGCTTAAGAGCTACTGCTGCTAACCAAGAGGTAGGCAGTTTGAATCCATGAGGTGCTCCTTGTAAACCCTATGGGGCCGTTCTACTCTGTCCTATAGGGTTGCTTTGAGTCAGAATCAACTCCAAGCGAGTGCAGCCAGCAGTTGCTCAGCCGCCATCAAGCAAGACCTGCCTCTCATTGTGCTCAAGACCCTGAGTGAGCCTGTAACTCAGTTTCTGCCTTAAACCGGTGAAAACTAGTTTACTATCCTCAAAGGTATCCTAAAGTAACCTAAGCCTCATCAAGACCCAGTTTAATATTAAGATCCCCACCCCAGGCAGAGCTTATCCACCATCTTCTATACATGCTGAAGGAAAGAAAATGTAATTTGTCTTACTGCACTTGCCTGTCATAACACCCTATGTAGTCCGTGATGTTTGTATGTGCTTCCTTGTGAGGAACTGTATAAAAGGCCCTGCCTCCCTTTGCTTGGAGAGCTTGATTTGAGGTACATGCCTCCTTGCTCCTTGCCCGCATGCTTGCAATAAGCATCCTTCTATTTCCTCACTTCGGTGTACTTTCATTGACTCAAAGCCATACCAGGCAGGACCTACACTTAGGTAACATAATAACATATGCAAGGCAGTAGTCTCTGGATGGTACTAACGGTTCAGTGCTGAACTACTAGACAAAGGTTGTTGGTTCAAACACACAGAGAGGCGCTTCAGAAGACAGGCCTGGTATTCTGCCTCTGAAAATTCTATGGACCAGTTGAGCAGTTCTACTCTGCACACATGTGGTCACTGTAAGTTGGAATCAAGTCAACAGCAGCTGACAACAACAAATAAAACACACTCTCTTACATGCAAATAATTTCAGAAAATAAGACAAAGTCTTCCTTCAAGAAATAAGCATAAAACATATTAATTTCTATGTTATAAATGAGATGAATAAAATTGTGGAAGAAAAATTTGGAAGTTTTAAAATGTTGGAAATGTACCAAGTTAGTTAGAAATGTTTACATAAGAAGTAACATTTTTCATTAAAATGTTTGAGCCCAGATGGTAGTTGCTCCAATAATCTAAAGAAGGATGGTGAAGTCTTGGACCAGTGGAGGTGATCAAAGCTGGTTTCATCTGGATATATTTTTAGGGTTGAACTAACAGGAAGTGCTGATGGAACATATGTGATTTTGAGTAAACGAGAGTCAAGGATGAGTCCGTTGTTTTCTTCTTTAAAATGTGTTGCCCTTTACTTAAATTAGGAAAGATTCAGGAGTGATGTGCTTGGGGGGAAGCTAAAGTTTCTTTTTGTACTGAGTAAGCTTGAAATGCTTATTAGTCATCTGTGTTGAGATGAACAGGAGGTGTAGATTTATGAGTCAGGATTCAAGGAAGATTTAAATTTGGGAATTGTCAGTCTCTACATAGTATTTAAAGCCATTAGACTGGATGAGATCACCAAGGGAGTGATTATAGATCAAGGTTTCTCAACCTTGGAAATATTGACATGATGGGTGGTATAATTCTTTGTGGTTGGGGGCTGTCCTGTGCATCATAGGATGTTTAGCATCTCCTCTAGCCTCTACTCACTAGATGCCAGTAGGATCCCCTAATTGCAAAAACCCAAAGTATCACCAGACAAGGAGCACAATCATCCTCAATTGGCAACCGTTGTTTTAGAGACCAAATAAATAAATAAGTGAAAAAAATAAGAAGCTGCTCCCAGCGTAACTCCTAAGATTCTCCCATGTCTGTATTTCCTGCAGGCTATACACAGGTTCTATTTGTCCTACATGTAAAGTCACACAATCATTTCTTGCCCAGGTTGCTGTGAGGAAATTCGCAAAGTACTATTTTCTCAGAGTTCCAATCAGGGGAGTGAAAAAAATCTCCTTTCTATTACAGGATTTTCATATCTATTCAAGGGTCTCTCTCTCTCCCCTACAGCAATAAAGGAATAAACCATCCGCCGTTCTCTCATGTCCATCCTCTCCTTTCTAACTCAGTTCCTCCCCTGGTGTGGAAAGAGTTGCAAAAGGTCTCCCCAGCCTAGTAGGATACTTCATCTTGTTCCATGCTTCATGGTACAGCTCCGTGCTCCCCGTTCACAAGCTCTGGTTTAACTTTACACAGACTGCCTCTCCTGACTTACCCCCAAAAAACCTTTTTTCTTTCTTTGTAAATAAGAACTTTGTCTTTTACAACTACTGTTTTCATAGAGTATTTTTAAAGACTTAAGATGGACATTTACTCCTTTGTTCTCTGGAAGACACCCTCCTTTACCTCACTTCCCAAACTACTCCAAAGGATATCTCTGTCTATAGAGCTCCAGGTTGTAAAGACAGCAAGAATTACTATAAATTACATATACACCACATCTTATTTTGATATCTTTTCTGTAACATATACTTCTAGGCAATCACATTCTCCAACTACCTTGAAAATCTTCAGTGCTCACCACTGTGGGCATTATCCAAGTAAATAGGCTAATAAATTAACCACAATTATGTCTAGTCATAGGATCTTCTGCTTCTTCACTCATCCTAATATTTATTTTATCCAAGAGACATTTATGGACTATCCACAATTTAGGTATTATTTTCAAGTTACAAAATCAAATAAACTTTTTCTTAAAAAAAAAAAAAAAAACAGTTGACAGAGAATATGATTTAATGAAAAAGCAATTGTATGATAAATATGAAAAATGAGATATATACATAGGATTTTATGGGAGCTTTGCATATTTTAACTAATCTAGACTACAGAAGTTAAATAGATCTTCACCTTGCATTTAAAGCAAATTGATCTGTTGGAGAAAGAGCAGGTAGTACAGGTAAAAGATTTACTATGATTAAACCCATTGCCACCAAGTTGATTCTGACTCGTACTGAACAGAGTAGAACTGCCCCATAGGGTTTCCAAGGAGCAGATGGTGGATTCCAGCTGCCAAGCTTTTGGGTAGCAGCCAAGCTCTTAACCACTGCTTGGTAGTAAAATTGTAAAAGAAGATAACGACAGATATCATGTAGAGTAACAAGGAATGGACTGAGATTTGAGGAACAACAACATTTAGGAGATTAGAAGTGGATTAGGATATTAGGAGATTAGGAGTGGAGTAGGAGAAGTGGATTAGGAGAATAGCATTTCAGTAGCAGATCAAAAAAAAAAGTGTCAAAAATTTGAATATGGAGCTTGAGGGCTCTGTAAGCAAAGAGAGAAGAGCTTTTCAAGGAAATCTCAGGTCCCCATTCTTCAGGCCTCAGATTAAATGTTATTTTCTTAATATGTCTTTACAGACTCCCAACATATCTTAGATCCTTCTTTAATACTGTTTTTAGCAATTATCTGAAGTATAGATTTTTTTTTTTCTGTAATAAATTGTAATGAGTCAGAAGTTTCTACTAGAAAATAAATTTTCTGAGGGCAACTAAGATAATTCACTTTACCTGTAGTTCTAAGCACAGTACTTTCCACTGACGTGTTGCTTTTAAATATGTTTGTTCAATTAAACAAGGGAGAAGAATGGAATGAATAGAGTAAAATGCAAAATAGCTATCTAGGATAATAATAAATTAAAAATTGACCTTGGATTTGGAGTGAGTGATCATTGTACCTTTAACAGCATCTTATTAATGTGTTGTGGGCTGGCTCAAAAATGGAGCATTTGGGGCATGAAGGGGAAGAATTGTAGCCAATAAATATAGACATAGTATTCTATTTTCCTGGGTATGCCATGACAAAACTCCATAAAGTAGTGGGCTTTAAAGAGTAGAAGCTTATTTTTTCTCAGTTCTGGTGGCTGGAAGTCCAAAATCAGGGTGTCAGAAGGTCTATGCTCTCTCTGCCATCTCTAGGGAAGATCCTCCCTTGTCTCTTTCTACTTCTGTAGCCTTGAGTTTCTTGGCATTCTTTGGCTTATAGATGGAGCCTCACATGCTGTCTTTCCTTTGTGTGTGGCTGTATTTCCATATCTGTCTTTCTCTTTTGTAAAATACCTCTCAGAGAGATTAGGATTGGGACCCACCCTACTGCAGTAGGACTTCCTTAACTAAACCATTAACATCTGCAAAGAAACCTCTATTTTCTCAAACAAAGGGACACCATGAAATCCATAGCACACACATTATAAATGTTGAGAGGAGAATAAAACAAGTTATTATACTAATGTGAGGACACTGAGCATAGAGGGAGAATTTTTTTAATTATTATTATTTTTTCTTCCTAAAACTAGAGAGACTTGAACACTCATTAAGTCAGTCAAAAAGAAATGATGTTGAACAGGTGTATTGAAAAGATAGGTCAGCTATATACAAGAAGTGATTAAATTTTATCTTCTGAGGCTAAGGGAAAGGAATTATGTATTGCAGAATTGAAGGTTTTTGTTTTGTTTTTTGAATACTCATTACCTGAGGGACTCAATTTTTTCTAGAAAGCATGAGTTAAGATAACGATAAAATTATATGGTGGTTGTGGAGAGTAGTAAAAAATTGGAATATTATTGAATGGAATAATAGGTTGAGTTCATACAAGAAAAACTAAATGAAGTTTTGGTGGTCTTAAATTTCTGGCTGTGATTTTAATACACGAATTTATATTTCCACAAGTCTGCGGAAATGTGTAATTTCCTTGACTAGTGCTCAATCCCCCAGGGCTAGTAGCAGAGACGTTAGTTGTAGCACTAATTCAAACAGGACTGAACGAGCTTGAAAGACTATAGAGAGGACGAAGGGTTGAGGTTGCTGGGATGTTAATGAGCAAATGAAAAAAAAAAAGCAGAAGTAAAATCATAAAAAAGCTAGAAAAACAAGAATATACGGGATACCGAAGTTTATAATTTCTAAATCTAAGCTCTTCCAAGTGTAAAGTATGGATGACTTTGCAGTTCAAATATTCCAGGAGAATTGTGGATAGTTAGGCATAGACTTTCCAATTGGTTGTTAAACTCTCTTTACATGATTGCAGGCGTTCGAAGGGATGGTCAGGGAAATGTTTCTGAGTTCAAATTTAACAGTGTCCTGGAATGAAGGATACTAACTGGATTAGAAAAAATAAAGAAATTTAAAACCAAATAGTCTAAAGTGCATAGGAGCATGGGCATATGAGAAAACTAGAAAAAAAAAAAAATGATGAGGGATCTTGAAATTTTCTCCAAGGTCCCTGAGTCCTGGTTAGTAGGAGAAAATCCACAGTGAAGGACCTCCGGCAAATGTGTTCTCAGGGGCAAGTTAAAAACTGGAGAGTGATTGAGTGATTGAGCACATTGAGTGATTGAACAAGGGGGATTCCACAGAGCAGAGGAGAAAGGTTTGAAGCGGAAGTAACATTGGGAACCTCCAGGGGATGGAAAGTTCATGCGGTAAGGAGAAAGAAAGTAAGAGTAGATAAAAATGAGTTGAGAATGAAAGGATTCGACGATCAAGGATAAGGAGCATGTTTAAAAGTGAGAAGATTCAAGTATTGTAATTCTGGAAGAAGTTATTTTGGGGACAGAATGAATGATGATTGATCTCAAATAGTATTTGGCTTGCTGACTGGTACAAATGGGTGACAATCGCCATGTTTTTAATTAGAGATGTCCTATTCTCATGGAAGAAACTGGGTAAAAGAGCAGACAGAGCCTTTTTATGCAAGGACTATTTCAAGATTTTTAGAAGAGTAGAGAGGGTGATGCTTTGAAAGAGATAGATCATGTCAAAACTGGAGAGAAGAGATGGAACCTTTCCTGAGACTGGAGTTAGGAACATCTTCTGAATAAGGGCCATACCCTCAGAATGTTGCTCATTTGAAAAGGTGGATATCATCTACCATATACCGTAAACAAGGGAACCAAGACAATGTAAAATGTAGGTATTACGTGAAATATAATATTGTTGATAAATATTAAAACTTTAATATTATATTAATGCATGTATATCTGTTCTAATTTTAAATCTTTGGACTGGAATTAGCCTACAATCATTGAACATACATAAATTTTATAGTTTATATGTATAACCCTGGGAAAAAATAACATTTTTAAATGTTTCTATAACACTGAATAGTTTGCCAATTATTATAACTTAAATAATTCCAGTTCGTCCTCACAGCTGCCCCTGGAGGAAAAGGTGACTGAACATGCATAGGACCCATTAAGAAAAAAGTAGTAGAAGTAGCACCTCACCAGGTTTACAGATAATAAGACTCACATGGTTAAAACAAATGTGGAAGATAAGACAACCAGTAAATCAGCAGAACCAAGACCTTAATATCAGCCTTCTGCTTTCAAGTCTACAACTTTTACCATATCGTCAGAGCTGTGCCTTAGAAATGCCTGGACAGGTGGAATCAATTTGAAAGGTCTAACACTGAATACCTTCAAATTTAGTCAAAGCATCCTTCTTCATTACAGAGCCAGCATGTGGTAGGGAACTGATTAACTTACAGCTTCTTTAAAGGTACCCACGAGTATTCATGCCAGCAATCTACTATTCACCAGCCACTAATCTAGGGGTGATCTTAAGATAAAAAAAAAACCCAAAAAATAGAAATCCTTAATTTGAGAAAAAGAATGATTTCCTATTACATTCCAAAGAACGTAATTGTCTTTAAATTGCCCCACTTTTCTCAGAAGATTTGATCTCTGAAGCCTGAAATGAAACTTTAGCATTTTCAATTAAATCCAAGCCTTCAAGGTTTGGTTGAAATTAAGAAAATGATTTGTGAAAGTATTCTTAAAATCCTTCTAAAATAAGCTTTAAGCTAGTAAAGTTCTAATTCTTAAAATTTAGACCAGCTATAAAAAGAGAAATTTCTTAATTCTGAACTTCCATAATAATGTTCAAGCTATGGTGGAGGACGGGGAGAAGAAGATATTTTTCAAAATGTCATTAAGCTTCTATTTCAATACCTGAAATTAAAAAATAAATAAGTGGCTTGTTGGTTACATCCATTGTTTAGGAAATGAAGACAGTAAAATGATTTAAAAAATTAAAAACAAAACAAAACAAAACAAATCTGGTTACCTTCTATTATTTGATATACAGCTAGGCTGCTAAGCAAAACGCCAAGTTCAAATCCACCAGCACCTAGTTGGAAACCCTACAGGGCCGTTCTACTCTGTCCTACAGGGTCGCTATGAGTCAGAACTGACTGGACAGCACATAACAAGAGTTACACATACTGCAGTTCTAATATATACTATAAATTTTTAGTATTCTTCAAAGTTTTGCTAAGTACTTTGGGATATTTCCATTTCAAATACCTCACAAAACCTTACTTTATCATAGTTAACTCTTTTCCAAATGCTAACACAGTTTTTATCCTTTAAGTAATGGAGTTTAATTATGATATATTTTTTACAAGACATACAAAATGTGAGAATACCCTCTAATCATTTTCATTACTTCAGTTACTACCATGCTGTATTAGGAAATTAAACACTAACACTGATAATGGAGTCCCACGTTATGTTACAGCAGTCTATGTACTGTGATACACATAGACCCTTCTCATTTTCACCCTCTCTTGTCCTTTATATAATTTCTTAGAAATTCTATAATCTGTTTTTTATAAGATTTTTATAGAATTGCAGAATATTACTGAAAAAATGACTTATCTTGCAGATTTTTTTTTTTTTTTTTTTCTGGTTTCTTGGCTTCTTTATTTTCCCTGCACTGGTAGACTGTCATTCTAGAAGATCACAGATTACATCATTACTGCATAGGTAAGAAGTTATGAATCGAAAGCATAGCATATCAAAGAAAAGTGCCAAGAAATTTTATTTCAGAAGAATACCTGGACATGTTGCCAGAATTTGGACCCGGCCTTCTTAGTCAAGTGTTGGATTTTTAGAGGCTCTCTTGACTCCAGGCTTCAAACTACATAGCGTAAAAGAATGCAGATGAATATGAAAATATCATGATGGATTCATGTTGTACAGAAGTCTAAAATGATTCATCCTCTAAAAACCTCAATAAAACTAAAAGAGGGTAAAAATGTAAGTAAAGATAAAACTCAAACTTTATTTTTACGAGGTAGAAAATAAGGCACAAAAATTAGTATCAAAAAGAAATAATCCATTGCTTATATGTAAACTGACATAGCTGTGAGAACACTAAATATGAATTTCTAGACTCATCTTAATAGACCGAGAAATAGTCTAGGGTATTATGGAAGCCCTGGTGCACAGTGGTTAAGTGTTTGGCTGCTAACCAAAAGGTCTGCAGTTCAAACCCACCAGCCATTCCTTGGAAACCCTATGGGGCAGTTCTACTCTGCCCAATAGGGTCACTGTGAGTCAGAACTGACTCATTGCAATGGGTTTGGGTTTTGTTATGTATTATATATAGTTACTATGTGTTGGAACACTGGTGGCATAGTGGTTAAGTAGTATGGCTGCTAACCAAAAGGTAGACAGTTCGGATCCACCAGGCTCTCTTTGGAAACTCTGTGGTGCACTTCTACTCTGCCCTATAGGATCGCTATGAATTGGAATCGACTTGATGGCAATGGGGGGTCATGTGTGTTAGTTTCCTTGGACTGTCATAACAAAACGGAAAAGTTGGTGGCTTTAATGAACAGAAATTTATCATCTCATAGTTCTTTCTGGAGACTAGGTATCGGAATTCAGGGTGTTGGCAGGGTCATGCTCGCTTTGTTCACTCTAGGGAGAAATCCTTCTGGTCTCTTCCAGCTTCTGTTGCCCCAGGCGTGTTTTGGTGTTCCTTTACAACTAAACGCAATTTCATATGGTCCTCTTCCTTTTGTGTGTCTCTTTGTCTGTTCTTCTGTTTCGTAAGGACAACACTCAGATTGGATTAGAACCCACTCTACTCCAATATGACCTTTTTTTAACTTAAATGATAACATCTTCAAAGATCCTATTTCTAAATAAGATCACATTCATATAAAAAAAAATTTTTTTTTTTTTTTTGGACTTCAACGTACCCTTTTTTAGAAATTCAATCAATAACAGCGTTTTAAAATATTACGGTATTTTATAATTCTAGAAATTTCTTCTATTTTTCTTCAATATAAGTTTCATAGAATATTATAATTAATCTGTTATAAATTAATACATATGACCACGCAGTTTCTAAACTCTTTCCCAAATGTTAACATAGTTCATTCATGGCCATTCATAAGTACTAAAATAAAAACATTTAAAATTATTACCAAATGCAAAAGAATAGCTGTAAAAGAAAAGCGGCAACATTTTTTAAAGTAGTTAATACCACTAAATTTTTCTGACATCTTTTCCCTCTGTGACTTTATACTTCATTATTTTAAATTTTGACTATCACCAACCCATGCCAGCTCATGTCATACTAGCAAATTTCCCCTCAGGAAGTCAAAGCCTGAACATCACTATTGCTCTTATTTAAATTATCAGAGAGGTGACCTTGTACTTTTTCCTACTAGCTTATACAAAATCAACCTGATAATAGATGGACTCTGTTTCTAAATAAGGTGTTTAATATTCAAATATTTCCAGTGACTAGAATTAATCACCCATTTCACATCTTAATCTAGCACCAAATACATGGTCATTTACATTGTGTTTAAATATAGATCTAGGGGACCAACAATTTAACATGTTAGTTAAATACTCTGGTCAGGTTAATACTGCTTTAGCAAACGTTTTACAATACGTTCTTGCACATTCAATAGATTGTGACTTTCAGTTGGTGAGTTTTTTGTACTCTGAGATTACTTCAGAGTGAAAATGATAAGATTCAAAGTTGCTGTACCTTCAGAACGCAATTTAAGTGTGAAAATCCTAGCAGTGCAAACTTTCAAACTTTAATATTACATTGTCTCATATAGTTAATATTATGCATAAATTAGCATACATATGAATTTACTTACTTATGAGTATTTATTGTCTCTTTTGAAAAATAACTGAGCTAACTCACCACAGGGCCACATAAACTAGTACAGCAGTGTTAAGTATAGCAAGGGACATCAGAATTCATTTATCAGTAGAGGAGTTAACTGTAACAGGACTGTGGGGTGAGGATAGACATTGAAATTGAGCATTTGTTCTATATACAGGCAATCTGAAAAATCAGGAAAAAAGTGAAGAAAGAGAGAAAGAGCGAAAGAATGGAAGATAATCAGAAGGGAGAGAGTAAAGAAGGAAGAAAAAAGCAACTATAATGGATTTTAATGTTCTCATTATCAGTTTTAAAATTCATAAAGTTTCAGAGGGGAAATTATTTGGCAGAATTTCCAAAGTCATTGAGCCATGCATTCTTATATGTGTCATATTTTCCTATTTGCATCTATTCTTGTATGCATCCTATTTCCCAGGAGGGTTGTTTTTCCTTATTTTCTCAGTTTAGGAATAAATTTAATGAAGGAAGTGAGAGCTTTGCCTACAGAAAACTACAAATCATTTCTTAAAAAATTAAATGAGATTTAAATAACAAAGCATCTCATGTTCATCAGTCAGAAGACTTAATATTGTTGAAATATCAATTCTACCCAAAATAATCTACAGATTCAACATAATTCCTACCAAAATTCTAAAATTCTTTTTTGCAAAAATGGAAGTCAATCATCAAATTTATGTGAAATTGCAAGGGGTCCTGCCTAGCCAAGACAATCTTGAAAAAAAAGATCAAAGTTGGAGGACTCATACTTCTTGACTTCAAGATGTACTACAAAGCTACGATAATCAAAACGTTGTAATGGCATAAGAAAAGACAAGCAGACCAATGAAATAGAATTGAGAGTCCAGAAATAAGCCCATACGTCTATGGTCAATTGATTTTTTATTTTCTCTCTTCCAGAGGAAAAGAACAGGCTCTCCAACAAATGGTTTTGGAACAACTGGATTTCCATATGCAGAAGAATAAAGTTGTATCCCTTCCTGACGCCATATACAAACATTAACTCAAAAGGGATTAATGACCTAAATATAAGAGGAAAAACCACAAAAATCTTGATAGAAAAGCAGCCTAAAAATAAAACAAAAGGATAAATCTTCATGACGATTGAATTCTTAGATATGACACAAAAAGCATGAGCAAAAAAAGAAAAACAATGGATAAACTGAATTTCATCAAAATTAGAAACATTTATGCATCAAAGGACATTATCAAAAAAGTGAAATGACAAGCTACAGAATGGGAGAAAATACTTGAAAATCATATATCTGACAAGGTCTTAACCTACAACTCAACAACAAAAAGAAATTAAAAAGTGGGCAAAGAACAATGATACATATTTCTCTTAGAAAATATACCAATGGAGGTTAAGCACATGAAAAGGTGCTCAACATCATTAGTCATTAGAAAAATGCAAATAGAAAACACAATGAGATACACTACTTCACATATACTAGGATGGCCATTATGAAGAAATATAAAATGAAACCTCAAAAAATTAATGTGGGAAAACTGGAGCCCTAGTGAATTTCTGGTGGGAATGCAAAATGGTACACCCACTATGGAAAACAATTTGGCAGTTCCTCAAAAAATTTATACATAGGATTACCATGTGAACTAGCAAGTTCATTCTAGGTATATATACCAAATAATTGAAAACAGGGACACAAACAGATACTTACACATCAATGTCCACTGTACCATTATTATGTAGTTAAACATGGAAACAACCTAAGCATCCATTAAGAGATGGATGGATAAAGACAACGTGGTATATACATACAGTAATATATTATTCAGCCACAAAGAAAAATGACAATCTTATATATGTGTCAATTGCTTATAGATGACTAGAAGGACAGCAAAAAGAATGTAGTGATATAAAAAATATAAAACAGTTGTCAAGGTGATTCCAGCTCATGGTAGCCCCATGCACGCACAGTAGAACTGCATTCTGTAGATTTTTCAAGGCTGTGACCCTTTGAAAGCAGACTGCCAGGCCTTTCTTCCAAGGCAACTCTTTTTGGTTTAGAACCACTAACCTTTTAGCTAGTAGGGGAGCACTTAACAGTTTGCACCACTCAGAGACTCCTAGAGAAGGGACACAAACAAGTAAATACAGTGAAGCCTGTGGAGCCAGAAAGTGACAAGACTTCCTTGTTTTTTCAGGTCTTGCAAGCTTTCTGCCTTTGACAGGATACAACCTTACCACTTTTCTATCACCTGTCTTAGTAGAAAATATTTGAGTTTTCCTTCTCTGACAGGTTTTTGCCTTACCCATGTTCTGACGTTCTTAAGTTTTACTTACTAATGCTAATATCGCTCCAACCATCAGTTGAAACATCCACAATAAATATAACTAACTAGAGCCCGGATAGCTCAGTCGGCAGAGCATCAGACTTTTAATCTGAGGGTGAACTTGTTTAAAATCCTTTTGCAAAAAATCTTTACTAATGATTCATTTTTTTAAAATTTAAGATATACTAATTATTTTAATTATATTAACATATATAGTTTTTACCAGAAACATCAGAATAATAAAAGCATATGGGTAGATAGGGGCATAAAGAATGGCAATGCTGATTTAGAGAATAAACACAGTTATGGTAATGTTGTGCAATTTCACATTCTGTTCTATAGAGAGTAAAGGAACTTGAAGTTAAATAATTTAGCTGAGAAGCCCACTAAAAGTAAGGAAAAATGAATCAAGTACTTACTAGGCAGCAACTTTTACTTACCACTTAAATTATTTTCCTATTTATTACCAACGTTCACCAAAAATAGCCCTAAGTGTATTATTTCTATTTTACACATGATAACATTGTGGTTGACAGAAGTTAAGTAACTTGGTCAATGTCACCAATTAGTTTTTTTTTTAGGAATTGAAGTTCAAACAAGCTTGAGCAATTCAAGGGCTTATGCCTTTTCCATTAGACTAAGACTTTTTTTTTTACTTCTTTCAATTTTTCTTATAAAAGATAATATATTATTTTCAAAAGCTAACTAAAGTTATCTAAGTACACTAATTACACAGAGAAAAGGTAGAATAATATAATAGAGTTTATCATTTGCCCCACAGGCTGGAACAAATTAGGAGCCAAATACAAGCAACTGTATTGGTAGTACTCTTCTCTCCTGACTTAGAGTATTAGCCCAATCTTAAGACTTAAATAGCTCACAGCAGAAGAGGTATCAGGATGTTATAGTTTGATTGTAGGTGGATAAATTTGCTTTCACCAATTTGTCAAGAGTCCGAAGCCTAGTGTTCTTTTGAAAAAACTCTCAGGGTGGGACAAAATTGCTGCTTGGCTAACATCTGTCTCTTCCCTGATTTTCCATGGCACTCAGAACTTAAATCTTTTCATAGATTTTTATGAGCCATTTGTTTAAATGACATCTTTTATATTAAAGTCAAAGCTCTTTGAGGATAAATAGGGACTGAGCTTTTCTCTCTTTTTTATCTGCCACAAAGTCAGGAGAATGTCTTGAGTGCAATGAGAGCCTAGCATATTGTTGGTAACTAAATAAAATTATACTTTTTTTCCTGTTTGCTTTTAACCAGTAATGCTCAGAATAATATCTATATAACAATATCTAATATTTTGTGCATATGATACATTACAAAATAGCAATGATAATAATGCAAGACCCATTATTCAAGGCGTGGATATAATCTTGATGATGCTAATAAAAATGTTCTAATATTATGAAAATACCTTCTCACTTAGTGAAAAATAACCCTTTGTCATTTAGCCTATTAAATGTAATTTGAGCTGTTTTCCATATGAGCTTATAATCACTGTCAGCTTTTACCATTCAGCAATACAATAAAAGGGAAAAAAAAAACGTGATTCAAAGGACAACGTCATGAAAGTGAAAATACAAGCCACAGAATGAGAGAAAATATTTGCAAACTATGCATCTGAAAAGGAACTTCTATACAGAATATACAAAGAACCCTTGCAATGCAATAATAAATAAATAACCCAATTAAAAATCAGGCAAATTATTTGAGTAGACATTTCTCCATAAAAGACCAATAAGTATATGAACACCATTAGTTAATATTTTAATGAGAATTGTTATGTTCATGAAAGATGTTGGTCTCCAGGCTTCTCATTTTTTTAATGACATTATCCAGTTTTTCTTTTAGGGTAATGATGATGTTATAAATTGAACTGTGTCCCCTAAAATATATATAATGAAGGCTTAACACCTGGCATCTGTGCATGTAATGTTTAGAAATAGGATCTTTGAAGGTGTCATCAGTTAAGATGATATCATACTGGAGTAGGGTGAGTCCAAATTCCTTCCCAATGATGTCCTACAAAAGAGAAGAACAGACATGAAGAGTATAAACAGAAGTAGGATGCTGTGCAGTAATAGATCATCTTACAAAACAAAACAAAAACAATTTGGCCTTTCTCCTGGGTTCCTGAGAGTAAATCCTTAGAATTTCCTGAGTAATTGATGTGCCTTTATCATCTAAAGGAAACCCTCGTGGCATAGTTGTTAAGTACTACAGCTGCTAACCAAGAGGTTGGCAGTTTGAATCCACCAGGTGCTCCTTGGAAACTCTATTGGGCAGTTCTACTCTGTCTTATAGGGTTGCTATGAGTCTATATCAACTCTACGACAGTGGGTTTTTTTTTTTCCTGTATCATCTAAAATCTCCAGACCACACCTGAGAATTTGTGCTAATTAATGAGGGATGGCCAGACTAGAAAGACCATCTGGTAACCCAAAATTGACTAACCTCAAGAAGCAAGATTTAACCTATCATGCAAGTGCAATGAAGCCTCAATCATGACTGTCATTAAGCCAATAACAGCTCTCAACACAGAGGCTTCGAGAGCTTCCTGGTTGATGAAAGGAGGGTGACACACCCAAATTTTACCCATGCATCTCCTCTTATGATGATTCTGATTTGTATCATTTTGCTACAATAAATCTGTAATTGTAAGTAAAGTACTTTCTGTGAGTTCTATGAGTCATTCCACAAATTATCAAACAAAAACGGAGTAGTGGGAGCCAACAGGTGAAACTAAGAGATTCCAGGATAGGCCCCTGAGCTTTTGGCTTGTATCGTGAACGGATAGTGGAAAACCTTGAATTTTCAGCCAGCATGTCAGGAGTAAGGGTGTTGTGTGGGATCCTTATTTTGTGGCTGGTCTCTACATATCTGGCAGTTTGAACAACAGTGTCCTTGTAACTTGTGAACTCTGATCTCACTCTGGGTGGCTAGGGGCAGAAAGAGAGTGAGAGAGTCCCTAGTGTCAGAGGTAATTGAAAAGTGGAAAGTGGGGATTTGATTAATCTTCATATTCTGGGGATTAGATTTTTGTTGATTTTTATCCACAAAGATGGCCAAGCGGTTAAGAAGTCATATGGAAAGCAAGGAATGCCAAGGATTGCCAAGCATTCCTCGAAGCTAAGAGAGAGGCATAGGACAGTTTTTCTATTAAAAAGTAAAATAAAATCTATTAGAGCCTTTGAAATAATCATAGCTGATACCTTGACATAGACTTTTAGGCTACAGAGCTATGGGACAATAAATTTATGTTCTCAAAAGTTACCCATTTTATGATATTTTGTTATTGTAGGTCTAGAAAACTGAGACAGTCTAGTAGAATGGGTTAGGAAATGTTCCTCCTACTTCCATTTTATGGAAAAGATTATGGAGAATTAATAACAATTTTTCCTTAAATATTTGATAGAATTCATGTGTGAAGCCATCTGGGCCTGGTGCTTTATTTTTTGGAAAGTTATTAATTACAGATATACTTTTTAAATAAATATAGGCCTTTTCAGAGGCTCTATTTCTCCTTGTTGAGTTTTGTTAGTTTGTATCTTTCAGGGAATTGGTTTATTTTATTTAGCCAATTTTTGAATATAGAGGTGTTTGTGGGATTTCTATATTAACCTTTCGATATTCAAGGAAATCAGTAGTGATGGCCTTTTTTCATTTCTGACAGTGGTAATTGTGTCATCTCTCTTATTCATGGCTCTCTAAACTAAAGGTTTATCAATTTTGTTGACCTTTTAAAAGAAACAACTTTGTTGGTTTTCTCCATTGTTTTCCTGTTTTCACTTTTATTGATTCCTGTTCTAATTTTTATTATTTCTTTTCTCCAGCTTATTTTCCCCTTAAATTAATTCTCTTTCATCTTCTTTCTCCATTTTCCTAAAGTGGAAGTCTAAGCTATCAATTTTAAATATGTGCATTAAATCTTATAAATTTTCTTCTAAGCACCGTTTTCCCTGCATCACAAAAATATTCTCCATAGGTGTATTTGAGAATGATTTATCTTTCCCTTCTCCTGCCAGAGCCATCTTTATCATGAGAACTTGGTGGATTCCTGGAAGAGAAGATCTTCTCCCAAGACTGGGTCCTGCTTCTTTCACAACTGTGACCCACAGGAGTTGATCGTTCTTAAGGCAGTCTACATTCAGCCTGCAGCAATTTGTTAAAACTGCCATTAATGTTCCTACCAGTTTATGGCTCCAGCAGGTTTGACTCCTAGTAATCAGATCAGATCTTGGCTCTCATAGTTTGTATGTGCTTATCTCTTCATATTTTGGGGCAGTGATTTGCCCTTAGTTCTCTCAAGAGTTCCAGAGACATCATTAGTTTTTAGTTCGTACAAACTTTTCTTGTATAAGGATGGGCGTGACGACTTGTAAGCTCCTTAGAAGTTGGAACTGAAATTGGAAGTCTAGGAATGCTCATTGAATTAGAGCTAACTTTTCTTTGGGAATTCACTTGTGCCTCTGGGTGCTTGTTTTTTGTCTCATATGATATTTTCTCTTTCTACTGTTAGCTTTTTGGTTATTTGACAAAAACTCTTGCAATTTAACACCTGTCTGAATCCATTTGTTCACTTTGGAATTGTTCTTACATTAAATTCTACTCTCAGGCTACTCTTCTCCCTCTTGCTAAATGACAATCTACTCAGCTTATGCTTGTCAAGAGACTTCTGTTTCCACATCAAATCATCTATTTCTTTTTCCTTTCCTACCCCCTTGGCACAGGTGGCCTTCTGTTATGTTATTACTCTGCATTGACCAGTCCCATTTAGTGGGGTTTATCAGCTTCTGAGCTCCTGCCATGTTGCCTTGCACAGAGTAACATATTTGATATTACACAGTAAAAAATGAGAAAAATAACCACCCAGGCCTAATATTTATCAAATTTAATATAAGCTTATTGAAATAGGAATATTTTTCCATTTTTTTAAATACAGATGATTCAATATTACTTAAATGCCATTTTAAGTGTATTGTTTCCTGATGTCAAAAAGTGTAATGTTCTTTTAGCCTTTAAAGAAGCACAAGAAACATCTATTTTAATTCTCTCAGTTTCTAATTCACTCATTTTACAGATAGAAAATCGAGCCCCAAGGAAGCAAAGTGAATAGCACAGATTGCACAGTCCAAGGCCTTACAGACCAGTGTTTTTTCATTATACTACTCTGCCTTCTGATACCTGAATAATTTGCCAGTTGTGGGCTGATAAATTGAGGCTATGGATTGCTACAAGCTTCAGTCAAGGCAGACCCAACCAATAATGTTGCCAGAAGTATCCCCCACAGACATATTTATTATAACTACTCCTTGTTTTGTTCTGCATCAGCAGGTCCGTCTGGCAGTAAAGGATTGGCCAAGTGTTCTGGGGAGTAGTTGGCACACAAATGCCTTGAATATTGTGATAACAGCAGGAGGGAGAGATTTAAAAAATGAGAGAAAATTAAATTATTCATGGTATATATGAGGCTACAAGACATTTTTTGGTGGTAACAATTATGGAACATCTTTTTGCTCTATCTGTGGATGATGTTTGGCTTGGTTTTAAAGAAAAGAATGAAGTATAAATATTCACGAGAAAAAAAATAATGCCATACCCACTGGTGTAGTAAGTAAAGTTTAGGTAAATACCCTTGAAATTTGCAGCGAAATGAAAAAAGAAAATAATGTACGGCATACTATCAAAACCATTTATTATTTTAAAAGAAAAAACAATAAAACCTCTCCCTTTATTAGTCTTGATTAGGTTTTTCAATCAGATGTCTAGAATATGGTTTACAAATGACCTTTCTCTTACTAATTGAATTCTGTGGCCTGAATTAGTTAATCCTTTTCCCAAAGTGAACAGTTTCCTGTATGTTTTAGCTTATCAAAGACAATGAAGGTATTAAGAGAGCAGATCTCACTCTAATACTGCAGAGCTGTGACTGAATAACAAATGTAGTGCAAGTCTACTGAGACTTCAAACAGCCCCTAAGAAGCATTTCACCAGGCAAAGACATCCTGAATTGTCGTGTGTGTCTGTACACATTAGCAAGTGGGGCACACTCGTACACTGACTGCTATTACTGGTTCCAGATCTATGCAATGCCCTTTGACTTCAATTTTGTAAGAGTTCATACCACAGCAAAAGTACTTTTTAAGGATCTTGAATGTATATATCTTATAAAATATACCATACAATATTCCATGGTCTTTTAACTCAGGAAAAAAAAAAATTTTTTTTCCTTTTCTATAACATGGCTAATTTTTATTTAACATTTTATGTTTACGTTTGGTTTGTGCTTTCTCCATAATCTTTTACATTCTCCTTAACCTATTTAATCTTAAATCATTATTTTGTGATTTTAGAAGTTGCAGAAAAAAGCTTAAAATCAAATTAGTAATCCCACTAATTAGATGTTCATATATGAAAATATATGTATGTTCTTTCACCTTTTTTATAAAAATGGATTTTATCATAACATTGCTCTCTAACTTTTCTCCAACAATTTATTTACCATATTTTTCAACTTAATATTTATGTAAAGATTTTACATATATGTTATTTAAAATAATAAAACAAAAATGTAAACTGAATGTGACACATTAAAATTGCACTTACGCATATATGTAAATGTAAAACAGTCTAATGACTGCCTGAAATGAACAATGTCATGAGATGGTTGTTGTTGTTAGATGCTGTCGAGTGGATTCCTACTCATAGTCATGAGGTTAGAGTCCCTATATCTTCAACAGGAGCCCTAGTGGCACAGTCGTTAAGAGTTCCGCTGCTAACCCAAAGAGCGGCAGTTTGAGTCCACCAGCTGTTTCTTGGAAACCCTACGAGGCAGTTCCACTCTGTCCTATATAGGGTTGCTGTGAGTTGGACTCAACTCGACGGCAATGGGTTTGGCTTTGGTTTGGTATATCTTCAACATCTTCCTCTGACCACCTAATTCCTTTTGCCTACTATTTTTACTTTGTCAATAACCATAACATTATGTTGTCCAGTCACAATTCCTCCAATGTTTATTCTTGGTTTTATATTTAAATTGACTTAATGGAAATTACCAATCTGTTAAGGAGCCCTGGTGGAGCAATGGTTAGGCATTCAGGTGCTAACAGAAAGGTATAAAATGCAAAATGAAAGTTTTTGTTAACAAAAAAAAAAAAAAAAGAAAAAGTGAGGCCTATCTTCTAAGAATAGAAATGTATATGATTTTTTCCATAACTTTTAAATAAATTACAGAAATTTAGAAAATATCAACTGTGAGAATATTTTCAAAAAAGAAAAAATAATAATGACACAAAATAAATATTTTTAATAGTATGTTTGGTGTAAGAGTTTCAAGGCTTATGTTTATGATACAGACATAAGAACTCTAATATAACCAATGGGAAAAAATAAGTAAAAATCTAGAAAGTAATGGATGGTAATAAGTAAATAAACTTGGCATGTAGAACAGTAACCCATGTATTTTGAGTGTCTTTTTTTTTTTTTTTTTGGTAATTATAAAATAAACACTTGCAAATTGAATGTAAAAAAAGAGAAACATAAAAAATTCAAAAGATTAAAAAATTACAAATTATACCATTAAACATTGAAGTATATATTATATGTAATTTTTTTATGGTGGTAGTTTTAATCTTATAAATGCTTATTATTTTTAAAATTAGTTGTAATATTTCAGAATGCAAACTGGTTTCAAAAAAATTATTATACACCAAATACATACATGAAGCTGAAGAAATAAAACATTACAAAAACAGTTGAAGCTGCTTCTGTTCTCGCCTGGATCACTTTCACTCTTTCTCTCAGGTAGTTAAATATTAGACAGAATTTGGTATTCATTTTTCCCCATACATTCCTTTGTATTTTACTACGTAGTATAGGAGACCCTAACCCAAAACCACCGCCGTGGAGTCGATTCTGACTCATAGCGACCCTATAGGACAGAGTAGAACTGCCCCCTAGAGTTTTAAAGGCGCGCCTTGTGGATTCGAACTGCCTATCTCTTGGTTAGCAGCCGTAGCACTTAAGCACTACGCCACCCTAGGTAGGGCAAACGTTCAAATGCTGAACTGCTAGCCGATAGGTTGGCATTTAGAACCCACCCAAAGGCATAGAAAGAGAGGCCTGGAGATCTGCTTTTGAAAAACCACAGCCTTTGAAAACCATATGGAGCAGTTCTATTCTGCACGCATGGGGTTCTCGTGCGTTTGAATTGGCTGGATGGTAACTGATAACACCAACTAGGCTATTATGCTGCAAGTATTCCTCTAACTTATTTTATGTTTAGTATATATGAGGTTCCTCCAATTCCATATGCACCATCCTAAGTCATTAATTTACACTGTTGTATCACCTCCTGCTGTATGGATGTACTACAATGTATCCACTGTACTAATTTTTAATCCTTTTTTATATACCATTAGTACTTTTTTTCTTTTTTTTACTATGGAAGTCTTTCCATTCATTTTTAAGAATTTGACTGTGAAAAATATATATAATAAAAACTGCCATTTTAACCATTTTTAAGTGTACAGTTCAGTGACATTGATTACATTCACCATGTTGTACAACTATCACCACTATTTTTTAAAAAGTTTTTCATCATCAAAAGAGACATTCAGTACCCCTTAAGCAATAACTCCCCATTTCCAATCCCCTCATTTCCTGGTAACCACTAATATACTTTTGTCTCTATGCATTTGCCCATGGTAAAAAAAACTAACAAAGTTAGTTTGTTTTTTTTTTTTTTTACCATGGTAGACATGCCGTATAAGTGGGGTCATACAATGTTTGTCCTTTTGTGGCTGACTCATTTCACTTAGCCTAATTTTTTAAAATTCATCCACTCCATAAAATGTATCAGAACTTCATTTCTTTTTATGATTGAATAATATTGCATTGAATATGTGGTATATGTATGCACCACATTTTGTTTATCCATTCATTTCTTGATAGGCTCTTGGGTTATTTCTATCTCTTGACTACACCCATTCCTCACTTACCAACATAGTTAGGTTCCAAAGACCAGGTCGTTATGCAAAAGTCTGCATTGTGCAAAATACTCGTGATTGGCTCCCCTGGCCGCCCCTCCTCCTCAGTCCCAGCCCTTCCAGCTGGATGGCCGCGACCTCCCTGTACCAATGGCACCTATGGCAGTCATGGGCTCTCCCTCACTCAGCTCACAGGAATCCGAATCCATGCTGTGAGCTGCTAGCCAGGTGTCCTCAGCCACCCAGTGTCTCAGCTTGGGCTCTGAAGTGCACTCCATGGGGGAAGTGGGCCTGCGCAGAGTGGGCGGAGCAAGCGGCCTTGTCCAGGGGTTGGCTTCACAGAGCCAAGTGCCACCCGACGCCTGTGACCCTTTCCGGGTACCCGCCAGCCAGTGCCTACATGCAAGGCGAGGACCAGGCATAGGGTAGAGTGTGCCAGGAGACAGCTGGGAGGAGGGAGGGGAGGCGTGAGTGAGGAGTAGGAACATTGGGCACCCTGCCAGTTCCGATTGCAGTTAAAACCCCCCGGTGTCACTCCTCCCTCTGCAGGCCCTGAACTAGCTCGGTGCAGTGGAGGGTGTGCGGGTGGGCGGGGTCATTAATTCACAAAACAGCCAGATAGTAGATTTTTTTACTATTGTCTAGTAAATACGAAACATCTGATAATGAAATAGTCCATAAGTGAGAAGTAGGTGCATTATGAAGTGTTTTCAATGAACACTGGTGTTCAAATACGTTTGAGTCCCTGCTTTCAATTCTTGTCCATGCACACCTAGCAGTGGAATTGCTAGGTCATATGGCAATTTTGTGTTTAACTTTTTGACTGCCAATCGTTTTCCGCAGTAGCTGCAGGTACTTACTTTCCCACCGACAATGGATTAGGGTTCTAATTTCTCTACATCCTTGTCAGTATTTGTTATTTTCCATTTTTCTGATATTAACCATTTGAGTGGTTGTGAAGTAAATTCTCATTTTGCTTTTGCTTTGCATTTTCTTAATGACTAGTGACATTGAACATCTCTTCATGTGCTCATTAGCCATTTGTCTATCTTCTTTGGGGAAATGTCTGCTTAAGATCTTTGCCTATTTTTAAATTGGGTTGCTTGTCTTTTAGTTGTTGAGTTGCAGGAGTTCTTTACATGTTTTGAATATTAAACAGTGGCATCATTAGGGGACTGTGGGGGTTACAGACCACACCAGGTGGCATTGTCAGAGGGGGCGACACCAAAATGATTGTCTACAAAAATATTCCTGTAGTTAGTTACAAGAACATTTTTCTTTAGCCCAGCTTACATTTATCAATATACCTACAAGGCTAAAACTCTACTCTAATTTACTTTTTGAATCTTCCAGTGGACTGCGGTCAGAGTTTTCATTATTATCCAATTACAGGGACACTTCGAATCATGTGGTTTTGTGTGCACATGCTACAAGCACACGTTGCTGCCAGTGTTTTTATAGTTGCTGATTATGTCAATTTTCTGGTGTTTTAGCTACGATATTGTGGTATGTATGAGCTTATCTTAACAACTTTGAGAATGAAGTAGTTATTTAAGGAAAAGAAGGAGTCATATATGTGAATTACAATTTATAAGTAATATTAGTACAAAAAAAAATTACTAAGGATTTTGTATGGTCTGGTATGGAATGAGGTCCATGGGAGGGCAGGGTGACACTATGAGCTACCACACAAGGTGACACCAACCCTACTGACACCACTGATATTAAACTTCTATCAGGTGTATGGTGGCTGTTATGGATTCAGCCGTGCCCCCATAAAATATCTGGCAATTTGGCTAAGTCATGATTCCTAGTATTGTATGATTGTCTGCCATTTTGTCATCTGATGTGATTTCCCTAAGTGTTGTAAATCCTATCACTACGATGTTAATGAGATGGATTCGTGGCAGTTTTAGTGATGAGATCTACAAGATTAGATAATGTTTTAAGCCAATCTCCTTTGAGATATAAAAGACAGAAGCAAGCAGAGAAACATGGGGACCTCGTACCACCAAGAAAGCAGCACCAGGAGCAGCGTACATCCTTTGGACCTGGAGTTCCTGCTTGGAGAAGCTCCTAGACCAGGGGGAGATTGATGACAAGGACTTTCCTCCAGAGCCAACAGAGAAAGGCTTCCCATGGAGCTGATGCCCTGAATTTTGACTTCTAGCCTAGTTGTCTGTGAGAGACTAAAGTTCTGTTTGTTGAAGCCAGAAACCCTGGTGGCGTAGTGGTCAAGTGCTGTGGCTGCTAACCAAAGGGTCAGCAGTTTGAATCCGCTAGGCACTCCTTTGAAGCTCTATGGGGCAGTTCTACTCTGTCTTATAGGGTCGCTATGAATCGGTATTGACTCGACAGCACTGGGTTTGGTTTTGGGTTTTGTTGAAACCATCCACTTGTGGTATTTCCATTATAGCAGCAGTAGATGATTAAGACAGTGGCCAATTTTTTTTTCCCCCAATCTGTTGGTTGTTTCTTCACTCTGTTGATAAAGTCCTTTGATGCACAAATTTTTTTCTTTTTAATTTGATGAAGTCAAGTTTATATATATATATATATTTTTTTTTTCCTTTTGTTGATTCTGCTTTTGATGTCTTATGTAAAGAATCCATTGCTAAAAACAAGACTCTGAAATTTTAACCCTTTGTTTTTTTCTATAATTTTTATGAGTTTTGTTTTTTATTTAGGTTATTAATTCATTTTGAGTAAATTTTCATATATTAGTTGAGGTAGGAATCACACTTCATTATTTTGCATGTGGCAGTGCCTGAAACATTTGTTGAAAAGACTATTTCTATACAGAGTAGACCTGGATCCCTTGTTGAAAATCAATTGTCAGAGATATCTGGGTTTATTTATAGACCCTCAATTATAGTCTATCAGTCTATATGTCTATCCCTATGCTAGAATGACACTAGTCTGATTACTGTAGCTTTATAGTACATTTTCAAACAGAATAAGGGGATGCTGATTGGTTGAAAATTGGAAAAGTCAGACAGCAAGTTTGCACCCCTTCACCTTACTTATTCAATCTGTTGTTGTTAGTTGTTGTCAAGCTGGTTCTGACTCGTAGCAACCCTATGTACAACAGAACAAAACACTGCTGGGCCCTGTGCCAGGCTCACCATCATTTTTATGTTTGAGCCCATTGTTGCCACCATCTTGTTGAGGGTCTTCCTCATTTTCACTGATCCTCTGCCTTACAAAACGTGATGTCCTTCTCCAAGGATTAGTCCCTCCTCATAATATGTACCAAGTATGTGAGACAAAGTCTCACCATCTTTACTTCCAAGAAGCACTCTGGCTGTACTTCTTTCAAGACACACTTGTACGTTCTTCTGGCAGTCCATATTATATTCAATATTCTTTGCCAACACCGTAATTCAAAGGCATCAATTTTTCTGTGGTCTTCCCTAGTTGTTGACCAGCACTCACATGCATATGAGGCGGTTGAAAATACCATGGCGTAGGTCAGTCCTCAGAGTGACTTTTTCAACACTTTAAAGAGGTCTTTTGCAGTGGATTTGCCCAATACAATATATTGGTTGATTTCTTGACTGCTGCTTCCGTGAGCACTGATTGTGGATCCAAGTAAAATGAAATCCTTGACAACTTCAATCTTTTCTCCGTTTATCAGGATGTTGCTTCTTGGTTCAGTTGTAAGGACTTCTGTTTATTTTATGTTGAGGCGTAATCCATACTGAAGGCTGTAGTCTTTCATCTTCATCGGTAAGTGCTTCAAGTACTCTTCACTTTCAGCAAGCAACTTTGTGTTATCTGCATATAGCAGGTTGTTAACGTGTATTCCTTCAATCCTAATGCCAGGTTTTTCTTCTTATAGTCCAGCTTCTCGGATTATTTGCTTAGCATGCAGGTTGAGTAAGTATGAAGAAAGGATACAGCCCTGACACACAGCTTTCCTGATTTTAAATCATGCAGCATCCCCTTGTTCTGTTTAAATGACTGCCTCTTGGTCTATGCACATGTTCCTCATGAGCCTGATTAAATGTTCTGGAATTCCCATTCTTTGCAATGTTATCCGTAATTGGTTTTGATCCACGCAGCTGAATGCCTCTGCACAGGTAAACATCTTTGTGGTATTCTCTGCTTCTAGTTAAGATTCATCTGACATCAGTAATGACATCCCTAGTTCCAGGTCCTCTTCTGAATGCAGCTTGAATTTCTGGCAGTCCTCTGTCAATGTAGTGCTGCAACTGCTTTTGAATTATCTGTAGCAAAATTTTACTCGTGTGTGATATTAATGATATTAATAGAGAATTTCCACATTCTGTTGGATCCATCTGTATGCTGAACAAATAATCTGAGAAGCTGGACTACATGAAGAAGAACAAGGCATTTGGCTCAGGGAAGACTCATTAACAACCTGCAATATGCAGATGATACAACCTTGCTTACTGAAAATGAAGACGACTTGGAGCACTTACTGGCGAAGATCAAAGCCTTCAGTATGAATTATACCTGAATGTGAAGAAAATGCACATTTTCACAGCTGTACTGACAAACAACAACATGATAAATGGAGAAAAATGTGAAGTCATCAATGATTTAATTTTACTTGGATCAGCAATCAATGCCCTTGGAAGTAGCAGTCAAGAGATCAAACAACATATCGCATTGGGCAAATCTGCTGCAAAAGACCTCTTAAAGACTGAAAAAGCAAAGTTGTCATTCACATGACTAAGTTGCACCTGACTCAAGCCTTGGTCTTTTCAATTAGCTCATATACATGTGAAATCTGAACAAAGAAAAAGGAAGACAGAAGAAGTGGTACATTTGAATGCTGGTGTTGGCAAAGATTATTGAATATACTGTGAGCTGCCAGAAGAACAGACAAATCAGCCCTGGAAGACATACAACCAGAATACTCTTTAAAAGCCAGGATGATGAGACTTTGGCTTATTACTTTGCACAGATCATAAGAGACCAATTGTTAGACAAGGACATCATGTATGGCAAAGTAGAGGGTCAGAGAAAGCAAGGCACACTCAATAGAACAGTGTGACACGATAGCTACAATAAGGGACTCGAATTTAGCTATGGTCATGAAGACGGCACAGGAGTGGGCAACGTTTCATTCCATTATAGATAAGTTGCCCACCATGTATTGGAGTCCACTCAATGGCAACTAACAACAACAACAAACGTAGCATGTTTTGAAATTGGAAAATATGAGCCCTCCTGCTTTGTTCTTTTTCAATATTGTTTTTCTGTCCAGGGAGCCTTATGATTCCACAGGAGTATGAAGACTGACTTTTCCATTTCTGCAAAAAGTGTTGCTGAACTTTGGAAGGAATTAAGTTGCATCTGTAGATCTTCTAAGGTAGTGTTGACATGTTAACAATATTGTCTTCCAATTCATGAATATTAGATGTTTTTCCATTTGTTTAGGTCTTCTTTAATTTCTTACGGCAAGTTTTTTAGTTTTCAGTGTTAAAATTTCTTAAAAATAATATTAAAGGTCCTTTAAAATAGCATAATAATGCCCAAAAATTCTCCTCTTACTTGCCATTCAGGTTAAGGTGCTCTCTCCAGCTCTACCAGTTTCGTATATATTGCCCAGCTATAATAGGTGCTTAGTAAAAACATTTGAAAAAATGTCTTTCCAGCTTTTCACTTTATTTTAATGATTCAAATAGGATCATACATGCATTTTCATCTGAGTACCTGACAATTTTTTTATGCTCTATCACAGAAAAAAAGATAGTTGGGGGAAAAAGCTATAAAATTAGGACATTTTCTTTCCTGTTCTTATATTTAAAAGTAAGATTTAGGGATTAGGTACAGCCTTGCTACCACCTGTTTAGAAAGAAGTTGACTGCTGACTCTTGGCTTACCTTGTCGTTAAGTCAGAGGGATAAACAACAACCTTTGCATCAAAGGTGTCACACTGCCATTCTAGATATATAAACAGAGCTTTAAAAAAAAAAAAAAATTTTTTTTGTTTTTTTTCATTTCAGGTTGAAAGAATAGAAACATCATTCCTCTTTTTCCAGTATGCTCAGAGCTTCATACTTTAGCTGGGATAAACACGGATCAATCTTTATGTTTTATTTTGTTTTTATTGTAATCTTCTTTATGAGACCAGTCACTGTCAACCCCCATAGGGCTTAACAGGGTACTTTTATTTTTTACTTAAGTTTAGAAGGGTAGGATTATTGTAAATAAACAATTTTATTTGCCCTGAATTGACTCTTGTGAGGAAACATATACTTGCCAGTTTTAAAAGAAAATGGTTAAGGGCTATTATTGTCAAGCTGACCTCAGCATTATAGCTAAAAAGAAAGGGATTCTTGAAAAATTCCCATTGAATGGTCATTATGAGTCGAAATTGACTCGACGGCACTGGGTACTGGATTAGATAGTAGGTAAGTTGTCAACTTTGGTAAAAAGGACAACACACAATATAGGGGAAGTCAGCACAACTGGATCAAAGCAAAAGCACAGAAGTTTTCTGGACATATCCGAATACTCTGAGGGATCAAGTAGCTAGGGTTTGGGCCTGGGACCATAGTCTACGGGGACATCTAGATCAATTGGCATGACAAAGTTTATGAAGAAATATATAAAAGAAAATATTCTACAACCCACTTTGGTGAGTAGCTTCTGGGATCTTAAAAGCCTGTGAGTGGCCACCTAAGATACATCCGTTGGTCCCATCTCACCCGGAGCAAAGGAGAATGAAGAAGGAAAACACTAGCCCAAAGTCCTAAAGGATCACAAAAGCCAGAGACTCCACCAGAACAAACTGACACCAGAAGAACTGGATGGTGCCCGGCTACCACCAATGATTGCCTTGACAGAGATCACAACAGAAAGTCTTGGACAGGGCAGGAGAAAAATATAGAACAGAATTCAAATTCATGTAGAAAGACCAGATTTACTGGTCTGAGAGACTGGAGGACTCCCCGAAACTCTGACCTCCAGACCCCCTGCTAACCCACAACTGAAATCATTCCTGAAGCCCACTTTTCAGACAAAGATTAGATGGGCCTATAAAACAAAAAATAACATGCGTGAGGAACATGCTTCTTAGTTCAATCGAATATATGAGATCAATGGGCAGCTTCTGTCCAAAAGCAGCTATGAGAAGGCAGGAAGGGACAGGAACTGGATAAATGGACACAGAGAACCTGGGGTGGAAAGTGGGAGTGTGCTTTCACATTGTGGGGACTGCAACCAATGCCACAAAAAAATACGTGTGTAAATTTTTGAATGTGAAATTAACTTGAAGTGTAAACTCTCACTTAAAGCACAATAAAAAAATAAAAGAAAATGGAACAACCAAAAAAAAAACACATAGCTCCAATAGTTCCTACTACTCTAGTATCCACATCCTGTACATTCTCCGCCCCTTTAATGTGTTTTTTCGGATAGAATACAGCAAAGGTAAAGAGCTTTTACTGATGTAATTAAGCTTCCGTATTTTGAGGATTATGAGTAGGCCTTCAAACTGAATCTTTCCAGATTCAAATCCTGCTGAGAATTTGCGTTTCTAACAAGTTCCCAGGCGATGCTAACATTGCTACTTAGGGACCAGTTCTTTGAGAACCACCAGTAGAGCGAGCAGTAGTTCTCAAAATTTATTCTACATAAGAATCACCTGGTGATCTTGTTAAACGGTAGATTCTGATTCAGTATAACTGGGGTGGAAATGCAAATTCTCAGCAGAGGTTCGAACCAGAATGAACCGGTCTGAAGCCCTGTTTGTGAGTTCATCAAAATGAAGATTATTGTAGGTGGGCCTGGCTAAGTCAGGTGAAACATCTTAAAAGAGAAAATGGACCATCACTGAAGTTGGAGTCTTTTTTTCTTGCTGGTTTTGAAGAAGTAGTCTACCATGTTGGGAAAGGCCTACGTGGAACTATGAGTATTCTCTGAAGTTAAGAGCAGCCCCAGGCCAACAGGGACGTCATTGTGACAGTCTCAATGAGATGAGTTCTGCCAACAATATGAGGGACCTTGGAAATGGATTGTTCTCCAGCCCAGCCTGTGATGAAGCCACAGCCTGGCCAACACCTGGATATCAGACTGATGATATCTTGGAGTATAGAGCCAATTAAGCTGTGCCTGGACTTTGGCCCTACAGAAATTGTGAATAACAGATGTGTGCTCTTTTAAGCTGCTATGTTTCAGATTTGTTATGCAGTGTAGGAAACTAATACAGCATCATTCATCTTTCTGCAATATTTGTCTACATTACTCAAATTCACATTTGAATGAAACAGATATTTTCTTGAACTCTTATTTTGTCCTAGGCCCTATTAAGTATTGATCCTACAAACACATAGGTTTGTAAATAGCACGGCCCAAATGGGAGCTCAGGCCCTTTTATTCTTGCCTCGGTGCTCAATTCCCTAGAGGAAACATCTGTGGGTGTATTTATTAAATGGTGAAATGCGTGATGGTTTCCAATATTTGAGTTATAGAGAGTTAGAGATATTATCCCTTTACATGGGACTATTCCTGTGCCAAATTTGAAGCTGTGCCGGTACTTACAGAATGCCAACCTAGGGAAAGAAGTTTCAATAAACAGTCCTTCCCTTAAGTACTCATCGGTGTCTCCAGAATACCTTTATCCGGTTTTTGCTTTGCTTGAAGCTCAAAAGAGAAGTGAGAATCGTATGTTGAATAGACCACAGTAGTTAGGGAAACACTGAATGATTACCATTAACAACGACAACAACAAAATCTGAAAATCTATGAGTTTTAGTTTATTAACGTTTCTGGATATCATTCCTTAAACATCTCTATAAATTTTCCATTTTCTCTTTTGGGTTTTGTAACATTTTGTTATTTCAATTTTTTGACAGAAGCTTAAATAAGCTGAATTTTCAGTTAAATTATTTGGACATGGACAGCCAGAAAATAATGTCAACTATGTTAATGTGGCTGTAATAAAGTTAAATGAAAATTTTGTAGACCCTGAAAGGATATATGGAAAGTTAAAAGTAGATTTTGTTTTAATATGATAGCTTTCTTGGAAATGAAGAACGTAATAAAAACTCTGTAAAATAAATGATTTGAATTCAATTTCCTATTATTAGGCCGTACTTATTTTTTTTGTTATGTGGAGTCAAATAAAAAAGTATGTTACAGATTTCTTTTACTTTTAATTCTGTTGAGAACTATATTTTAGACTGTAATAAAACAAAGGTCAGATTCAGAGAATAATTACATTTTCTCAGTGGTAGCAGCAAAAAGATTAACCAGGGTTTACTACAGTTTTAAAAGTGTTTCTTTATATCAACTATGCCTCTGGAGAAACAATGATAATTTGTGTGTGTGTGTGTGGGTGGGTGTGGTGTTTTGTCTCATTTGAAGCTTTGAAATAAATGTGATTATTCCAGGAGTATTAGTGTATGTTTATTTGTCCAAGGACAGTAAAATCTGTTTCATTAACTAATAAAAAAGACCTATATATTCTGCTTAACGGTCTTGGGAGCAGAAACGTTTTGTTTGTCAATGGAAGCATTTTTTATATTGACTTAGCTCTGCAAAGTGTAGAAAAGGCATCCATTGCTATCCTTTTGCACGGTCATAGAGAGATTTATTTGTAATTTAATATTAGCATTGTTATTTAATCACTCATTAGACCAGAGTCAAGCGGGTGAACAGTGGTGTTCTGACCAGGGTATTGTTGAGGCTGTCCTAACAGACAGAGGACAAACAAAAGCTGAAGTCAAACTATCAATCAGAAGTTTCTTTAAATCATCACTGCTCTATCAACCTTTGAAATAGGGTGAACTTGGTAGCAACTACTTTTGTTTCTGACAACATATAATTTTGATCATTACAATTTTCTAGCTGACACTTTCAGGATAAACTATCCATACACATTTAGAATAAAATCTCATTAATTGTAAATCTTGAAAAATTATTTTAAAGGTAAGGAGACAGAAAATACGGTGAAGTCCTATCACCAATACAAGTGGGCACAGCCAGTAAGTTAATATAAGAAATATTTCCCATGTATTAGCTTCTTTAAAGGGCCCTGGTGACACAATGGGTAAGCACTTGGCTGCTAACGGACAGGCTAGAGATTTGAACCTGCCCAGAAGCTCCACAGGAGAAAGACCTGGCTATCTGCTTTCTTGAAGATTATACCCAAGAAAACCCTATAGTGCAGTTCTACTTTGAAACAGGGGTCACTGTGAGTAGCTTCTTTGACTCTACTAAACAATACAGCCAATTTTAATTTTTTGAGTTTATTACTATTTTTGTCCCATTCCACAAGCTAACTACATTTTATGTCTCTTTATTTCTCCAGCATTTGACACAATATCTGGCTTAAATATTTTGATTAGAGCTGAATCAGGTTCATAACATAATTCCTAGTTCATAACATAGTTTCCAATAGAATGGTGAAGGAAACAAATCTGTCATAATCTTTGTAAAATTAAAAATAACTAGGTTTATGTTGGGAGCCTAGAACTTCTGCTCTTTCTGCTTATGGCCTCTAGCTATATGAAGGAATATTTTCTTAAATCTTCTAATTCCTTCTGTATGTTGCATATTCTAAAGTTTAGTTTTTTCTGAGCCCTTTAAGAGTGTGACTCCATGGCATATGTCCCCAGCCAATAAGATCTGAGCTGACAATTCAGTAGTAACATGTTTTCTAGGCTACAGTGAGTATAGTTCAACTGTTAAGACAGAGTAATCTGAATTGTAAGGTTAGCCAAGGCTGAATCAACTCACTTGGTTTGCTAGCGACATATCCACTAGCTGTTCAATTAACTGCCAAATCATGGGGGAAAAAAAAAAAAAACTCTGATTTGTGCCAATCTTAACCATTTCTAAAATGATTATATAGCAAAACCTTGAGCAAGTATCCTAACGGTGTTTGGTGAAAAATAGAATGAGATGTAGGCTATGGCATTACAAGGGACTTAAACTGTAACCACAGATAATTTATTACTATGTTGTTATAATTATGATTAGCATTGAAGGAAATAAATATGCATATTTTTGTGTATATATGCAATTAAGAATTAATTATAGAGATAAAAATATATGATTATAATGTTAACCAAAATCACTTATGAACACCACATAAAAAAATACTTTCTAAATTTTTACACATTTTACTTCACCTTAATAGTCATGATTAGAAAGCTTTTTCCAAAATTATAAAATAAAACTACATATAGTTACTGTGATATTCTCTGATAATTGGTGAAAAAATGCTACTGATTCTTCCCTAAGATTGCAGAGATATGCATAATAATAACCTACCCCTCATTTATCAACTATCACATTATTTGACATTTTGCATTTATGACAATAGTAAAAAATCTAACAGACTATTTTGCACATTAACAACGTACATCTGGCAGTAACTCAAGACCAGTGGGACACATAGCACCCACCTATATTTCCTGCCTCTCAAGTCTTCAGGGACAAATGGGTCCCACATGATATTTTGTAATCTGATGTGGTCATCCTCCATTTTCATGTAATGCTAATTTTTGCATAACAACCTGGCCTTTGGGACCTAACCATGTTAATAAGTGAGGAGTGGATATATATGTAAAATGTTTTGATTCCGTTTTCTCTATACAGTCAATACTGTTTGCAATTTCAAAGACAGGTAGGTGAAAAGTAAATCTTAATATTTCTTAATATTCATGACATTGGTTATGATGTCTTATTTCTCTATGGTTTCACTTTGTTAGAAAGTGATAGACTGTGATATATAGAGATTCATTGTCGTGAATTCAATATACACTAGGATGATTGTTTTAATAGGATAAAGATCTTGATTTAAAGCAATTCAAAAAATGAATCTTTTGGTGGCGAACATTTATAGAAATATATTCAGTGTTTTGAAGGAAGTGATAGTTAAAATCCTTGTTGGGAGAAGCAGTCGCCATGGGCACTGAACTTCCCTAAACTTTCTTGTTGAGTTTGTCACACTGCAAGGCTCATCTCCAATACTGAACAGCTCCTGCAATTAGTCACACAGGCAACTAAGTAGGCCAAGGCCACCGCAGTGTGACTACCTTGTAACTGCTTGCTCCCTTGGGAAAGGAGCTGGCTTGTTTGCTGCTTGTTAAAATTTTTGATGCTTGCTCAAAAAGTGCTGCCCGTGGTCTTGCATTCTTCACTTGTGGCATAACTCACTGTGTGCACAGCATCCTTCTGCACCCATTGAGTTGCCCCTGGGATTTGGGGATGGGGGAGCAAGCACAACTATGATGACATACCTGACGTTTTCTGTGTTGTAATAAACCATCTGCCTTTGATCCGTTAATTCTCATTGTCTACTTTCCACGTAGTAAACATGGAGTTGTAGCAAGACAACCTGCTTGCCTGCCTAGTAATCTCCTTTGCAGTCTTGTTTTACCATCCTCCATTAGGCTTTGCTTCTTCCATGAGAATTCTTCTGAAATTTTCTCTTCTGGGTAAAAATTCTATTTTTTTTTTTTTATATCTCTTAATTACTTGATACATCAAATTTGTGCTTCGTTTCAAAGTTACTTTTATAAAAACATCTAAAAGCAACTATTAAAAATTTGACATGTGAGCCCTATTGACAATGATTTTAATACTCATAGTAATGTAGTCAAAGAAGCTGCAATTCTCTTGAAGTAAGAGAAAATGGTTGTAAGGACTTTGTAAGTCGAAGTCCAAAATGTGGAAATCTGGGGTTGAAGCACAAACTAGCTCTGTGATTCTCTAATACCATGCAATTCAAACTTCTCTGGGTCTTAGTTTCCTAAAGAGGTTGTTCACAGTTTAATGGAAAATATACAAGTTTTAATGAATAGCTACTATGCTTTGGGTACTATATTACGTACAGCACTGTGAGCACCAGAAGTAGTAGAATTCAATGCAGAACTCAGTTTCCACGATCTAAAGTATCTCTAAGAAATGTCAATTTAGTAATTTTGCTGTTGCTATGTGTGGTCAAGTTGATTTCAATTCATAGAGACCCTGTAAAACAGAGTAGAACTGCCCCATATGGTATCCTAGGTAGTAATCTTTAGAGAAGCAGATTGTTACATCTTTCTCCTGCAGAGAGGCTGGTGGGTTGGAACCTCTGACCTTTCAGTTCGCAGCTGAGCACTTAACCACTGTGCCACCAGTACTGCTTTCAGTAATTTTAGACCTCTATAAATATCTTGGAAACCCTGGTGGCTAATAGTTAAGTGGCTGCTAACCAAAGGGTGGCAGTTTGAATTCGCCAGGTGCTCCTTGGAAACTTTATGGGGCAGTTCCACTCTGTCCTATAGGGTCGTTATGAGTTGAAACTGACTTGACGGCACTGGGTTTGGTTTTTTTGGTTTATAAATATCTTAATTGTTTTATAAACTACTGTATCTTATTCATTTATGTCTCTTATCAATATTAATTGAAACTGAGCCTGTTCCAGGCACTGTGCTTGGTGCTTGGGATCCAATCATTGTTAATACTAACATGACGCTTCATCTTCTAGAGAGTCCTAGCTAATGAAAAAAAAAAATGAAAAGAGTTAAAAAATGTATGACCAAGCAAATACTGCATGAAGTGATAGGAGACATTACCCGCCAGGGCCACACCATGGGCTGTAAGTGACTTTTTGGGTTGGGGGGCACAGGTGCTGAGATGGGGCTTAGCCTTGACTCTCACATAACATCAATTTTCGCATAATGACCTGGTCTTTGGAACCTCACCAAGTCAATAGGGAGTAGGTGTACTGGCTAATCTTAACATGATCGAATGAACCTTGCCCTCTCTCTTTACTGAAATCAAATGATATCAGGTAACAAGGTGGCCTCCGGATCGCCCCCTATCTGCAGCCATACTACCATTTGAAATTTGAATTAAGTAAGCCTGGCTCCAAACAGGATAGAAAATATTAGCACTTTGGGTGCAGAGCCATTGGCAGGGTTAATTTGGGGTCAGGATTTTTTTTTTTTAAGTTAATACTTGGTTTTGTGGGTAAGAAAAGCCTTAAAATCAAAGTGACGTATCTATTGTTAATTTTTCTTTTTGACACTTATTAGTTTCTTACATTTAGAACAAATCACATGAAATTGTCACCAAGCATTTCTCTATGAAAGCCAGCAATTCAAAATTACAGCTGGCCTTTTTGGAGTTATTGGAATTGTGGGAAAGAGGGAAACAATGTATCTGCATCATTGTTCTGTATTTTTAGATATTAGTATTCTAGATGTAATAATAAAACCCTACTTATAGAAGATCATCTTAGTGAAGAAACAGTACTCAAAAAATACCAATTCCATTGAGGTTATTCTATGTAACAGAAGAAAATGCACTCCATGATCATCTCACCCAAACTGGTAAGACTGATAAGTTTTTGAGAGTTTATTGGCATTTGCTTAGACTTTTAAAAGTCTGTCTTATAATTGAAAACCAATAATACATGATTAATAATGTTCACAGCAGTTGCTTTTGATTGTCTTATAGTTATCTTTATTCTATTCTCACTGTGAATATATTTCTATAATATTTTGTAAAATAGTTTTTTTTTTTTTCTCAAGAATGTAGACGTTCCATGCTGACATTAACTTCTGAAGTCTGATACATTTATTAGGGTTTTAATACTCATTTTGGAATATTTAACAGCTGTTCCCTTTGCCATCATAATTATTCAACCCTGGTTTTCACCTGTATGCCAAAAATAGAGGATTAGTATGAGATTGTAATCAACAAAAAATGAAAGACAAGTTCATTCCTCATTATTCACTGAAACCATGAATCTCACTGTATATTATTCATTTTTAAGTCATCAAATTCTTTTAAAGTAATAGAAAATTCAAGATAATATTCAATTTTTTTCCAGGAGATGAAATTTGACCATAACCACTAAGAATTTTTGTAATTTTAGACAGTTATGGAAAAAGATTAAGTAGATATGAATAAAAACGAAAATATTATCCACAAAGAGGTTCTAAAATGGTTTTTAAGGGGCCACTAACAAACCCACTGCCATATGTTTAAAAACTAAACAGATTTTTTTTTAAAGTTATAGTTATCTTTTAACCACTGGATCTTTATAAAACACCTTGAATAGTTTGGATGTTCCTAGACACAACTATTTCAATTTGTTTAAAAAAATGTGCAAACTGATACCTATTTGCCTTGTACCATCCAGTTTATTAAAGATACTGCCAAGGCTAAAATCCAAAACTTTTACATTGATTCCAATATGTTGATACTTTTTCAATGATACGGTATCCATTTTAAATGACAAGTCATTGTCATCCAACCAGCATTGTAAGTAAATCTTCAATATGCCATCCCGATATTATTATATCTTTGGATGGGATACATGGCCAGACCAACAAATTCCATGATAGTAAGCCCATTTCCTTGCTTCCTTTGCTGTAAAGTGAGGTCCTTGTCAGAAGCATTATTGTGAGGATACCATGGTTTTGAATAAACTATGCAATAAGTCTAGTGAAGGTGATACTGAAAAAAATAATTTAGGGAAGGTAAAAATATATTTAAAATCTGAGTCACTATTTCAGATTTATAACCTGAGTCATCTCCACCCCATGATGGAAGAGATTCAGTATAATTAAATTGCCATCAGATATAAGGCTGGACCCCATGAGAAATAGTATTCGCTCAGGTGTTCAGCATCAGTCTTTGCTATTGGAAGATTTCTCACTCAACTAAATATGCCTTACTAAGAGAGATCCTTGTTGTTGACTTCCTATGTAACACTCATTCCTTCTGAATTTTCATGGGGTTTATCTTCCGTCTCTTGGAACATAAATTATTTGCTACGTTTCTCAGGAGGTCTAATTTCTGTGATCTTATCAACATGTTAATATAGCATTATGCTTCAAATATTTAAAGTCCCCATGTACTTTATTTTGACATAGAGCAAAGCTGACATATTTATGAGGTAATACAGCTAATATGTGTTGCCCTCCAACCCAGATAAAAGCAAACTCTCTGATAGCCCTTCCTAATCAATACATAGATAAAAGCATTCGCTAGCTCAATAGCTTTATACCAGCTACCAATCTTCATATTCTTTACTCCAATATATGGACCACATCTTTAACAACAGCTGGAATTGGAGGTAATTCCTAATTATGTTTACAATAATCCTGTATCATTCTCCAGCACTGATATTTCTTCGTAGGCCAAACTGGAGTGTTAAATGGGGATATGATACAATTCGCCATTCTTGAATATTTGTCTTTGATGTTGATATAATTATTTGAGATTGCTATAGAGATGAGATATTTTTCCTCTTTTAGATAGAATTGAATCAGAGACATTCAGTTTTCCCTTATATTATTACAGACTTTATGGCTCAGGGAACCAATGTGGGGATTCCGCTGGTTATTTAGTATGGGTACTTCAAATATGCATTCAGAATTTATGGAAATAACTACAGAGTAGTTTTGCAGATTTACCAGTCTCACTAAGAGATGGATTCAGGCCAATCTTCCATTTCTCAACAACCTCCGTAAGCCCCAAGTCAGTGGTGGACTGCAGTTGCCTTTCAAGTTATCAAAAATTCATCTCGATCAGAGCCGTTGTGTCCAGTAATCCTAAAAAGGTATGGATATTTCTCTTCTTCCAAAGCAAGTTATCTTGGAAAATTGTTCACAGGTCCCTTTGAGGAAAGCTGAAAAGAATATTTCCATTGCATATCTGTGGTTTTGTTATAGGATTTTCCTTAAAGCAAACTGTGCTTCCCCTTCATTCCAGGGACTCTAGAGTCTTTCTGTGTATTGGTTCAAGTCAGGGAATTATATTAGAGACTCTTGATCCTCCAAATTGGTGGCTTATCTCAAATCTCTTTACTTACTCAGTGTTGTTGTTTTCTTTTCTTCCTATTATACCCACTATAAAAGAATTTATTATATTTGTCATTGTTTCAGTCAGGGTTCAATGAGAGAAACAGAATCAGTATGATATTCACTACTAGAAATGACTTATGCATATACGGGGTCTGACTAAACAATCTCTACAACTAAGGCTGGAATCTGAAGCCCACAGATGGGTAGTTGGGAAGGTAAGATCATAGATGCCTGGAACCACAAAAGGACAGACAAAACCTCTGACCTTGATCAGGGGGGTATCCTGCAGAAAATGTAGCTCTTTCTTATGGAACTGAACACACAGGTACCTGTCCAAGAAGTGAGAGAAACTAAATGAAGATCCAGGGTGAAGAAAAACAGTTGCAGACCCAGCTGCTTCTTCATGCCAATGAGGTGAGTCAAGAGACCACAAAAATGGCTATGGCTTTCCTTCTGCTATCTACTAACTCTCTTGAGGGAATCATGTAGCCCACCATAATTGGGAACATACAAAAAAGGGGAATTCTGAAAAATACAGATCGGCTCAGCCAAGTTGGCACATTACAAAGCCATCACATTCATCTACTGCAGTTTAAAGAACACCTTGAACATTTAGTCTCAGTCAAGTCTATGCAGGTCAAACCATTATGATTAAAAACCATTATGGAATTATTTTTGAATGTGCTAACCATACCCACCTTAAAGATACAGGTTTAGAGCTCTCAGTGGCTTCTGTTACTCCAAGATTACATCGCCATCACTGAAATAATGAAGGTGACACCTGCTATAATGGGCCTGCCAAAGACAGCCCATGTTACTGCACTCCCACTATTGTATTTCTTAATTCGCTAGAGAGGGACTATTTGTTGGATACTTTTTAATTCCGTGGCGAAAGGAATATCCTCTGCAAACGTCATGGGAAAAGGATTAGTTTGTATAAGAGGATAACTCATGATAAATTCACTGCAGGAATCTTATGTCTCTAAGCATTTTCATTTTTTCCTTTCTTGTATTATATGTTAATTAAATTCCAGTGTCTCAACTTAACATGAGCCAACATTAAATGCAGGTTTTAGCTATCCACCAAGTAAACTATTAGAAGCACTCATCACTGCTCAAGCTATAACTCATATTAATAATCTGACCTCAAGTAATGTTAGGCTTTTCCCTCCCTAAAAAAAAACAAAACACACACATATCTGTAATCCTTTCCTTCATGCATTACCAGGTTTTGGTTGATCTAAATTGGCACAAAAATTTATCAAATCTTTGGTTTGTATTCTATCTTCTCCCCGATCATAGTTCATCTTCACCCTTCTGAGGGTATGCTGGTCAATTAACTCTGGGTCAGGAAGACATGAGAGGTAGTCAATGTTGATCTTAAAAATAATCACCATCTCCTTGAGCAGAATCTGCCTCAATGAGGATACTGAAATGTCTTAAAGCAAAGGGAGGCTAACATTCTCAGAACACGGAAGACCTGTTTCTTCTTAAAAGCAAAGTTAAAGAGGATTAGAGCGGAGATAGATGGGAGCTAAGTAATCATATTCATCAGTATCCAGACAACTCTCATTTCAAATTTCAGAGTCCCGTACTTTTCTAGTTAACATCCTAACGGTTGCTTAAGAGCCTCAGAATGGTTGTGAATTTAATTTGCATTGTGTATCTTTGGTTTCCAAAATCAAACCGTGATCAGCTTTTACATTTTATCAGCTCTGTGATAAAGGAGATAATATATTCTTTTAGGTCAGTCATAGAAGCTCATAGAATTTTATATTTCACTTAGGCAAAAATATCTCCTCCTGTCTTTCTATTTCATACATGTGTTTGTTCTCTCATGCTTTTTGCAACGTCAACTTTTAAAATGGTTTTTATGGATTAGAAGGTACAATGTATTTAATTCATTGTAGGGAAAAAAATATGAAGGGAAAGTTATTAGGTGGCAAGATCAGAAACTACAATGAAGTGAGGATGAGGAGGCATATACTAATATTCTTCACCTATTTCTAATAATTCATGTATTGTTTAAATGTACTAGCCATCAGCGTGGTAGGCATAATCACAATTCTAACATAACCCCCAGATCTCCACCCTCTGATGCACATGTCTTGTATAGGTCCTTCCTCATGAGTGTGCTAGGAACCTGTGAATATATAAGGGAATATTGATCATGTAATTATGTTAAATTATAGGACAAAAGAGATTTTGCAGATGTAATTAAGGTTACTATTCAGTTGACATTGTATTAATCAAAAGAGAGATTACATGGTGGGCCTGACCTTCATGAGTTATTTAAATCTGCATCTAGAAGTCAGAGTAAGAGGAGGTCAAGGATTGGAAAAAGCAGAGACAGTCTCTTAGTAGCCTTGATAGAGTAACTTCCATCTTGTGGAGAGGTGAGGAAGCCACAGGTTACCTCTCAGAGTTGAGAACAACCTCTAACCAACACTCAGCAAGAAATCTGAGACTTTCATTGTGCAGCCTAAAGGAACTGAATTCCAACAATTCGAATGAGCTTGGAAGAGGACTGCAAACCTCAGATAAGTTATCAAGCCCAGCCAACACTTTGATTTCATAACATGAGTGTGATGGTTAAGATTGTATGTCAACTTGGCTGGACTATGATTTTCAGTGTTTATATGTGTTCACACCCATGATGGGATTTGCTGTGAGTAGCCAATCAGTTGAAAGGGAGTTTCCTTGGGGTTGTGGCCCGCATCTGAATATAAGTGGACATTCTGGCTTTTGCCTGCTCTGGATCCTGCTGCTGGCTCCTATTGGTCTGACCTCCAGTTCTTGGGACTTGAGCTAGCAGCCCACCTGCTAATCTTGGGATTCGTTTATCTTCATGACCGTGAGCAAGAGCCCTGCTCTCTAACTTGTGAATTCTGAGTTCGCCAGCCCCTGTGGCTACGTGAATCAGGAGAAGCCTCTATTATGATCCATGGACCTAGGACATTCCAGCCTCTACAATGGTGTGAGTAGTTTCCTGGATATAAATCTTTTTATAAATATATATATATATTTATGCCCTTTACTGGTTTTGCTTCTCTAGAGAACTCAGCCCAAAACTATGAGAAAAGAAATCAGGCAAGCTGTACCAGACTCCTAACCTATGGAAATGGAGAAATAATAACCTTGTGTTGTTTTAAGCCATTATTCTTGCAGTATTTTGTTACATAGCAATAGAAAACTAATGCAGTATGTCAAGGTGTAAAATACTATCCTAGACAAAGAAAATTACTCTAAAAACTTCCCACAAACATGTCTAATCAAGTTATTGGCTTAGTTCATTCTACAACTGAATGATTGAGATGCTACGGGGTTTTAGTATATCCACACTAGTGAACATTAGTTGTTTAAAATATATGGCAGAACTACTAAGACCAAGTTAGATAATACTTAGGGCATAGAGGACTTTTGTCACCAAAAGAACTTAAAAGAAATTTAGAAGATATGAAAAGTTTTCTCTTATCGAATTCCCAGATAAAAGGAACTTTTTCTCCAAGATTTCCCACATTTTTCCCCAACTGGTTTAAGCCTCTGCACCACTGCTTTTTTATCCCTACTTCTCGGCTTCCAAAATTAACATTGAAAACATAATTCCATTACTAACAAACCACCCAACATCTCATTTATGGCAGAGCATTCTCTTTAAGTAAATTCTGATTTTTCCCTTAATTCTTGTCTATCTATCGTAACCAGGTTTCTTCTTCCTGTTTAAAGTCCTCCTGTGTGGTTAAGAGGGAGTCCTGGTGGCACAGCAGTTAAGAATTTGGCTGTTAACCAAGGGGCTGGCAGTTTGAAGCTACCAGCCTCTTCTCGCAAACCCTGCGGAGCAGTTGTACTCTGTCCTATAGGGTTGCTGTGAGTCAGAATTGACTTGATGGCAACGGATTTGTGCCTTTTAGCCCATCCTCTCCTGACTCTTGTGGAAAATAGTTTTATTGACTATTCCTTTTCTTTTTCACCTGGGTCCCTTCCCTCCATGTGCACACCCTTGAAGTCCCTTCCCTTCACTGATCCCTGCTAAACAAGATCCTGCTTGGACCCTACAGTTCCTTCAATTCACTCTGCGGTTTCTTTTTTGTCTTCACAAATTTTATAAAGCAGCAAATGACACACTCTATGTCCATGAGATCACACACGTTAAACTCTTCAGTCCATGAAATCTTGACTTATCCTGCCAGTTTACCTAAATGGTCCTGCTAGGGTCACTATTAATTTCTTTATGCACAATGATAGTTCTTCTTTTCATAGGCTTAGGTCTGCTGTGTTATCCAAAAAGTCCATACATTCAACATTCATGCAGCCGTAAAGAATAGATACCCAGTGACCCAGGATTTTTGAGGATTCACCTCAACAAATACATCCATGATTGGCCTAGCAAAGGAGGGGTTGGACAATAACTGACTTTCACTTGGACATGTCTCTACTGTTCACATTTGACAGGTCAAAACCGTTCCTTTGGCCACGTCTGACTCCAAGAGAGAAGAGTATAAACCTGCCAAGTCCCCAGTGAAAGAGGGAACAAGATATCAGTAAATAGTAGTGATGCCTGCCTATTTTTTGTGGCCTTTTCTCCCTGAGATGCCATACAGTTTTCCCTAATTAAATGCTCGTCATCCATTAAGTTTCAGATCAGGAGCCACTTCATTCAGGAGGTCTTCTCTGATGAACCCATTCCCAGGTGCCTCTCTTCTCGTTATAGCCCCTGAATTTTCATAACTCCAAATCTTGTTTCATAATAATTTATTTATGTAACTATGCTTCTTGAGGAGAGACTGTGCTTTATTGATCTTTGATTTTCTAATGCTTTATGAAGTTTCTGTTATTGGTAAATAGATAATATTTATTGACTAAATAAATGTATATGTGAATGTATAATTGAATGATAAGACATTATTCCAAAATAAAGCGTTTCAGGAGTAAGGTTGCTGATAATTTTTATGAGCCTGATTTTCTTTTATTTATGTCATCAAGTTTGGCTTTTATTATAAAACCTTTCACTAAATGAAAATCCCACTCTGTGTCAAATATTGGCACACTCAACAGTATGTTCTATTGCCAATTGTGCCCACATAATATTTTGTTTCCTTTTGCATTAAATGATTATCTAATTAAATTGTCTGGCTACCACACTCCAAACTAGAATCTTGAACATCATCTCAGATGGTTCTTATTTGCTTGCTTTCCATATCCAATTAATGCCCAAGACTTTCTTTATACCTCCTAAAAATTTAAAAACATTTTCCATTTTTTCTATCCATGTTGTAAACTTTTAATTTCCATATTATCATTGGTCACCTGGATTTCTGCAGTATTCATACAAATGTCATCCCTGCTTCCAAATTTGCCAACTTAAATTTGTCATCTATATTCTTCTTATTCTTATCTCTCCAAATGAAAATGTGATGCTGTATGGCCTAATGTTTAATAGACCTGGTGTCCAGAGATCTATACAACCCAGCATGGCACGGTGTTGGTGTAAAAGTTGAAGACAGACTGTTCCCCAAGAGAGTGTGCTGGATCTCCCTGGCATCCAAGAGCCTAGATTGGAAAGTGCAGGTGAACTGATACTTCCTTTTTGGGGAAGCTGGAAGTGAACAAAAAAGAGCAGGGAGCAGAAAGACCATTTCCATTTATTTCAGTGGGATGGTGATAGCCTGTCTTTAACCCACAGCCCCATAGGGAAAAAGTCTCACTTGCTTCTTAAACCCTGAAGATTCTGCCCTTGAATGTATTCAAACAATAAAATCTGAGACTCAATGAATGGCAGAGTAAAATTACCAGGGCTTTGAACCGGTTCATTCTAGTTCAAACCCCTGCTGAAAACTTGCATTTCCACCCCAAATATGCTGAATGAGAATCTACATTTTAGCTTGATCCCCAGATGATTCTTATGCATAATAAATCTTGAGAACCGTTGCTCTACTGGTGGTTCTCAGAATTGGTCCCTAACCAGCAATACTAGCATCACCCGGGAACTTGTAAGAAATGCAAATTAACAGCAGGGGTTGGAACTGGAACAAACTAGTTTGAAGCCCTGAAAATTACAGCTTATCTAATAGGCCTCTGGAGCCAGAGAGAGGACGACAAGATACAAAATTTGAAACACATGGCAAGAGAAAAGAACTGCTGGAGGAGACAGATGGACACCTGATTTGTTTTAAGTACTTAGGAAGAGGCATTTACAACTTGGATTAAATGAGAGAAAATTGAGACCCAAATTACTGATTTAATAGGTTCAAGGAAAAGACCAAAAACAAACAAACAAAAAAACTCAAATTAACAGGAAAGTAATAGAAGTTTTAAAAGGAGGAAAAGGAACAGATGAGCAATGAGGAATAAAAAAAGATTGAAGAAAATTTCTCTGAGTTGAATGAAGTTCTCTGTCTTGAAATTGAGAGGGCTCGCTTGAGTTCTGGCCTATACTGATGAGAAAGAATACATGATTGGGCATGTCCTGATAAAGTACGGGATCTCTAACGATAGAAGAAATAATCTTGCAACTTTCCATACATAAAAGACAAGTTTCCTATAAAGGCAAATAATTCTGACAAATCTGCATTACCAGCAGCTGAACTTAGACTATCACTTATAAACTACAGAGAGAAGTTTCTTGACTCCAGAATGCAAAACTTAATCAAGATATCATTTGCATCTCAAATAAAAGGAAAAAAAAATTCAAGATATGCAAGAACAACAACAAAAATGTATTATTCAAGTACCTCATCTAAGAAAAAACATTTGAAAATTAAAAGGACTACCACCAAAAAGTGGCATAATGGTTAAGTGCTGGGGCTGCCAACCAAAAGGTCAGCAATTCGATCCACCAGGCACTCCTTGGAAACTATGGGGCAGTTCTACTCTGTCCTATAGGGTTGTTATGAGTTGGAATCCACTCAACTGCAAAGGGGACAGGTATAGGGTACTACCAAAAAAAGGAGCCCTAGTTGCATCGTATTTAAAGTACTCTGCTGCTAACTGAAAGGCCTGTGGTTCAAACCCAGCATCTGTTCCATGGGAGAAAGATATGGCAGCAGTTTGCTCCTGTAAAGATTTTACAGCCTTGGAAACTCTAGGGGGCAGTTCTACTCTGTCCTGAAGAGTCGCTATGAGTTGGATAGTCAGCTGCAATAGGCTTGGTTTTTTTGTTTGTTTGTTTTTGCTACCATGAAAAAAAAAAAAGGAACACAAACTGAGAATTTAAAATGAGGAAGAGGTGGACTAATAGTATAATAGTTGATATAAATAAATTGATAAGTAGATATACATAGAGGTTTTGATGTTGTTTGTCTCTTTAAGCTGCCGTGGAGTTGATTCTGACTCATGGTGACCCAATGTGTGTCAGTATATCAGAGTAGAACTGTGTTTCCTAGGGTTTCTCATGGCTTTTTTTTTTTTCAGAAGTAGATTATCAGGCCTTCTTCCAAGGCACCTCTGAGAAGACGCGAACCTCCAAACTTTTGGTTAGTAGTCGAACGTACAGACACACAAATATCATGTGTGTGTGTATCTACATATATATGAATATAAATGTGTGTATATATAAACCATTGCCATTGAGTCTATTTTGACACATAGCCCCCCTATAAAAAAAATTTTTTTTTTTTTTTTTACCCTATAGGGTAGAGTATAACTGCCCCAGAGGGTTTCCAAGGCTGTTAATCCTTACAGAAACAGATTGCCATATCTTTCTCCCAAGGAGAAGCTAGCTGGTGGGTACAAACCACCTACCTTTCAGTCAGCAGCTGAGCACTTAACCACTGCATCCCCAGAGCTCCTACATGTATACATATGTATACACACAGATATATGTGCATGTGCGTGAGTGTATAAAACTATTAATGAGTAAGCGGATTATTGGATTACCACAAAAGACTCACAGAAGATAGACATTGTAAGAAAAACTCCAAAAAGAACTACATTATCTCAACCAAAACTTAAGACAGATAAGAGAAAGGAAGTTCAAGTGTTTCCTAAAAACTCATTGCAGGAAAGGAGAGATGTAAAGCAGTCTAAATTATCTTACAGAAAAGGGAGTAAGGGAGAATTATTGTTGCTGTTAGTTGCCGTTGATTTGATTCTGAATCATGGTGACCTCATATGTGCAGAGTAGAACTGTTCCATAGGGTTTTCAAGACTGTGACCTTTTGGAAGGAGATCATCAGACCTGTCTTCCGAAAGGAGAATTTAGTGTAGGCAAATATTTAGTGGGAGAAGCAATTGTTATCTTGTAACAAATAAAAGTAAAAGTATACTACAAAGAGAGATGAATAGTAAACATTAACCAAATGGAATAAATTTCACAAGAAGTCCAAATCAACATAAGCAGAAAATGGAGTGTTTAGCAATACATTAAATTAGCGCAGACAGAGAAATGGAAGCTCCAATCTAAGTAACAGATCTGAAGTTCAAGTCTATTAGTACCTAAATTAAAACACAACACTTTTTGTATAGAGATGCATTTGGTTGTACCTGGGGTCTCTTCTACTCTCTGAATTTACAGGCTGATGAACTGTATTTATGATTTCAGCATCCTTTTCAAAAAATGAATTCATTTCAGTTAAAGGGAAAATGTATTCTATATTGAAGCAAATAGGAAGTAGACGTTCAAGTAGGGTGTTTCGGGTATTGAGTGAAAAGAAACAGAGCATGCTATAAAACATGCAAACGTATGAGAAGCAGAGGAACAAGCTATTGAGAGTTATGGGAATGCAATAGCTTATGTGAATATACTACGACAACAACACAATGATAAGATCAGCAGACTTTGTGATTATCAAATCACAGAGCAGTACTTCTATGTGGAAATGGAGTGTAAAAATATTCATCTTAATAATTGGCTGAAAAATAAAATTCAGCAATCATGGGAATGATTTCTTGAAAAAATATATTGGAGGAAATTCACACAATTCATCAGCATGGCCTTGTTGAACTTGATCTGAACCCAGATAACTTGTTGATAGCTGATTGAATGCAAAGGCTAATTGATTTGGAATTACAAGCCAAGTGTATCCAGATACAGTAAGTATTGTTAAAGATCCTCAGTTTGGCATAGTTCATTGTATGCTGCCAGGAGAAATAGACAATGTCTTCTTCAAGAGAGAATGGGCATCAAAATCAAAGTCAAATTCCAAAAGTGAAGTTTAACTCCCATGACCCATACTGTTCTATATGATTTATGGGGAAATATCATTTCAGCACATAATTCATCAAATTTCTAAACTACAGAGCATAACGTACCCTAAGCATAAATTTAAGTATTCTGATATTCTAGAGAAAGTTCTTCAAAATGTGTTAAAAGTGTTTTTAGAAGGGGCCCTAACAGAGGGATCCATTACTGAGGTCCTAGTGTATCATATACTCAATTTCAAACTCATTAGAGTTTAGGGAACCACTAAAGAAATAAAATACATCTGAATTCTCCTAATTCTATTTTGAAAACTGATAGAACTTCATGTATGTGTTACAAACCCATTGCCATCAAGTTGATTCCAAGTCAGAGGCCCTTGAGGATAGAGTAGAACTGCCACATAGGGTTTCCAAGGCTGTAATCTTTATAGAAGCAGATTGCCACATTTCTCTCCAGGGAAGAAATTGGTGGGTTAGAACCACCAATCATTCAGTTAGCAGCTGAGCACTTATCTGCTGTACCACCATGGCTTCTATACTGTTACAATAAAAAAACCAAAACCAAAACAAATGCCTTTGAGTCCATTTGGATTCATAGCGACCCTGTAGGATAGAGTAGAGCCACCCTGTAGGGTTTCTGAGGACCAGCTGGTGGATTTGAACTGCCAACGTTTTGTTTAGCAGCCAAACATTTAGCCACTGTGCCACCAGGTCCCCATATAAGTACTATAGCAGTGGCCTAAATCATGATTTGTTTTCATCATGCAAGATTTTGAAAAAAATATATAAAATATTGATTTGCAGGTACTCACAGGCTATCAAATAATACCTATAAAAATACTGGATTGCAGTGCTATTTCTTTGTTTTGGAAGTCTACTACTGAAGACTACTTTACTCTGAAATGTTGTGATTCAGTGAATTATCCTCAAAAGAAAACTGTAAAAATAATAACTAGTAAGAACACTACATGTGTTAAATTGTAGAATTGTTTTTCTCTGATTTATACTTTCTTGTGGTCTAACCGATATCATCTTACACTTGGAATAGTGGTTGGAAAACTAAAATGTATTCTGGAAATTTCTATAAATTTAACTTTGTAGTATAATATGACACTAATATTTCCAAAAAAAAAAAAAAGAGCAAGAGAGAGAGGGAAAAGAAGAAAGGAAGGGAAGAAGGAATAAGTTGCTCCATTGAAAGACTAATTCCACTTCAGATTAAAACTTAAAATGTGTTTTAAATACATTATATTTAGCAAAAAATACTCTCAAAATAACATGATTTTTAAAAAAGGTAAAAAATAAAGGAGTCAGGAAAGAAACAGAAAGTGCATTCAAAACAAAGGAATAAAGGGAGGGAATACTCATGTTACACGAAGTAACATTTAAAACCATAAATCAACAAACGGGGTAGAGAGAGACATCATATATTCATAAAACATTAGTGACAAAGATTTAACAGTCATAAATCTATTTACATGAAACAAAATAACAGCTAAATGCATTAAAAACAGCTATTAGAAGAGCTCAAATTAACTTTTTAAACTTAGACATATCTCGTGAGAAAAAATAATAGCACATATTGATTGAATAATGCAATCAATAAACTTGATTTACTAATTCTATAAATAGTCCTAAGTATTTCCAATATCAAACACATGCATATCTTTATTATGTTCATTTAACAGTTGTACCTACTATCTCCCTTCTACTCTAAGCAACATTTCTAAAACAGATTAAACACAGATCACTGGCTTGTATTATGTTAATTGGTTTATTTTAGGAAAAAAGCTTCCTGTGCCCAAAAGAGTTTCAAGAATATTTGTGCACCTTCTTTTGGAAATGTGCTATGTGTATGTATTATATGGTTTGGTATATTAAATATATGTGTATATTTGGTATATTAAATATATGCATAAATAAAAATTATATCATTTCCTCTTCTCAGCGCCATGGTGAAGACGTCTAATGCCTTAAAAAAAAAAAAAAATTTTATCTTAGGCTAATTACTCCCTCTCCTTATGTTATCCCTTTACTCAGAATCCTTACATTTTTCTACTTATTAGCTATCATCCTTGAGAATTTAAAGCTAGTAAGTTAATTTAGAACAGTGGAAACCTGCCATCCATAGTAGTAAACCAATTATACATTATCTAACTGATGCTTTATCCAGTTCAGCAGTATAAATTTGTGTATCTTAGAAAATTCATGTAAGTTTACTATTTAAATGCAGCATACGGTAGTTTTGCCTCTCTCTCTCTCTCTCTCCACACACACATGCACACACACACGCAAATACACACACAGATGGAGCCCTTGTAGCACAGTAAAGAGCTCACCTTCCAACCCGAAGGTGGGCAGTTCTAATCCACCAATCTCTCCTTGAAAACTCTATGGGACAGTTTTAAAATACCCTGTAGGGTCGCTATTAGTTGAAATTGACTTGATGGAAATGGGTTTTTTTGGGGGGGAGGTTATGTGTATATATATATGTGTGTGTGCGTATGTAAAACCTAACCTGCCATTGACTCAATGGCAATGGGTTTGTCTTTGTGGGTTTTATATATATATATAAACTTACCTGTTGCCGTTGAGTCAATTCCAGCTCATAACGACCTTACAGGGTAGAGTAGAACTGCCCCATAGGTTTTCCAAGGAGTGGAAGGTGGATTCGAAATGCTGACCTTCTAGTTAGCAGCCAAGCTCTTAACCACTGCACCACCAGGGCTCCAAATAATTACATAGCCCAACCATAAAAAAAATCTACTAAATATTTTGTAAAATAAGCATGTAAATGAATGAATGAATGAATGGTTAAATATAGGGAAATTTTCCTGCCAGTAATACAACAAGTTTATAGGTGGTGAATTTACACCATTTAAAAACGTTTTTAAGGACCTATTAAACATCTTCTTTGTCACTGTTGTTCTTAAGTGCTGTCGAATGACCTTGTGTATAACAGAACAAAACACTGCTTGGTCCTGCACCATCTTCACACTCGTTGTTATGTTTGATGCTACTGTTGTAGCCACTGTGTCAGTCCATCTCACTGAAGCGCTTCCTCTTTTTTGCTGACCCTCTACTTTACCAAGCATGATGTCCTTGTCCAGTGGTTGGTCCATAGTGATTAAATGTCCAAGTTAAGTGAGAGGAATTCTTGCCAACCACACTTCTAGGAAATATTCTCACTGTACTTCCTCCAAGACTGATTTGTTCATTCTTCTGGTAGTTTGTGGTGCATTCAATATTTTTTGGCAACCCCACAATTTGAATGTATCAATTCTTTTTCAGTCTTCCTTTTCATTGCCCAGCTTTTGTGTGCATAAGAGATGACTGAAAATACCATGGCTTGGGTCAGGAGCACCTCAATAATTAAAGTGACATCTTTGCTTTTCAAGATGTGGAAGAGGTCTTTTTGCAACCATTTACCCAATGCAATCCACCATTTGATTTCCTGAATGCTTCTTCCATGGCTGTTGAGTGTTAATGCAAGCAGAACCAAATCCTTGTCAACTTCAATTTCTTCACCATTTATCATGAAAATACCTCCTTACACTCTCAAAATGGACCATTAAAAAACAAAACAAAACATTCTTTCATCATTAACAAAAAACAAATTTTTTTTTTTTTTTTCCGGACAGATATCTTAGGTCATACTTATCAATGTGAGGACACTGGATGGGCTGTAGATGTGTATATATATATATGTATATATGTATATATATATATATATATATATATATATATGTATATTTGCCCCCTGATTCAGTTCATGGAGTTACTGACTATATGTATAGTCAAGTAAACAACTAATGTATACTTGATAGGGAGAGTTTATATTCAGAAAGATCAGAGGGAAAGTCTATTGCAATAGGGAGAGATTTCCGAACATAAGATCAACAAGCATCTCAAAGAGTTAGGTAAAAAGTGTTGTTCTTTTGTAGATACTGAGAATAAATGACATTAAAAAATAAGCAAAAGTACAAGTAAGTGGGATGTAAAGATGACATTGGAGAGTGAATTGGAATGCTTTACACTGAGGCCAGCCTGTTCTCCCAGAAAGACCATTAAAGAGGATTAGTATGTGGGCTCATGCTGAGGGTGGGCCAATGTTCAGGGATTTGGGGCAAGGAGAGGAACTTAATCAAGGTTTGGATAACAAGCACTTTGCTTTTGAATGACCTCTGGGAATAAGAACTGCTATTACTCACTATCATGGATTGAATTGTGTCCCCCCAAAATATCATGCCTAGGCCATGATTCCCAGTATTGTGTGATTGTCCACCATTTTGTCATCAGATGTGATTCTCCTATGTGTTGTAAATCCTATCTGTGTAATGTTAATGAGATGGGATTAGTGGCAGTTAAATTGATGAGACTCAATATGTAAGATCGGGTTGTGTCTTAAGCCAAAGAGAGAAGGTAGTAGAGAGACATGGAAGCCTCATACCACCAAGAAAGCAGCACCAGGAGCAGACTGTGTTTGCTTTGGACCTGTGGTTTCTGCCAAGAAAAGCCCCTAGTCCAGGGAAATTTTGATGACAAGGATCTTCCTCTAGAGCTGGCAGAGACAGAAAGCCTTCCCCTGGAAATGACACCCTGAAATTGGGTTCCTAGTCTACTAGACTATAAGAAAATAAATTCTGTTTGTTAAAGCCACCCACTTGTGGTGTTTCTGTTATAGCAGCACTAGGTAACTAAGACACTCACTTATGAGGCAAACAATGGGAATTTTTTAGGATCTGTGTCTGGCCTTTTCATAGGAAAACAAGGTACAATCCATGAGCCTTACCTAGGTCATATGGTGTAGGGTGGTAGCAAAGGTCAGTTGTTTTAGGCATCATGGGCAGCAGAGTCCCGGAAGAAGCTAATAAATGGAGCACGTTCACTTTTTGTTTAGTATTTGCGTAGGCTTGGAGATAAGCAGAGTTCAGGGACCTGTAGGAAGGAAAGAAGCCTGGCTAAAGTTTGGACAAGAGAAAGCAGAGTGTAAGAAAGAAATGGGTAATTTTGAACATTTGATCTGCTTCGTCCCTGTGTGTATGATATGCGTACATTCATTTTCCTGGGGAGAGATTCCTAATTCAGTTGGAACAGAGCCTTTTGTCACCTATTGTCTTAGAATAATTATTATTAACACCCTCTTTTACTTTTCAAAAGAGTCAGAGTTAGAAGGTAATTATACTAAAAGGTAACAAAATAAAGTTTAAATCCACTGACAGAGTCAGGCAGAATTTTTAGCGATCTCAGTGCTGTGATATTTATCATTTATGAAAATTCAGAAGCCATCAGCTGAAGTATTTACCACTGTCTTACACACTACTAAGAATAGCAAAACACTGTCAATTAAGTTCTGATACCTGCTCAATTTTAATATGCCACCCAATTTTAGAGACATTCAAAAATGAAAAATGTGCAACTCAGAATCAATTACATGTAGTAGTTTTGTTTAGCATGAATATACTTGTCAATGGATGAAAATTTTATTCAAGAGAAGTATGTATTAATAAACCTTAGTGACCTCTCCTCACACTTGAAATATACTGTTAAGCCAAAAAAAACCCCATTGCTGTCACATTGACTCCGGCTCTTAGCGACCCAATAGGACAGAGTAGAACTGCCCCATAGGGTTTCCAAGGAGCACCTGGTGGATTCAAACTGCTGACCTTTTTGTCAGCAGCTATGGCTCTTAACCACTACACCACCAGGGTTTCCAAAATATAAGGTTACAATATCCAAAATATCAGTAAATACACGATCTATAAATATTAATTGAAAAAATGGATAGTGTTTATAAATAAACACTATCCATTTTTTCAATTAATACATAATTAAAGAGGAGGTGTTACACAAATATGATTTTTTTTTCATTCTCTAAAGCATTCTTCCTGGGTTCAATACATGTAAAGACTTTAGTAGTGGACTTTATTTGAATAATTAAACGACTTCTGCCTCATTGGCCCATGCCACTCACAGAATGCCTTGCTCTCTGAATGCAACGTCTTTCTCTGTCCCTCTTTCACTTGTCAGGGGGTCAAAGGCACTAAGTGTAGTCAAATTGTCTTACAAGTAAACATCCTTTACAAGTGGAAACTCTAGGAAAACCGTAGCTTTTCTACCTTGTTGAACTCACCTGACAGGACAAGAAATACTGCTCCAAAGAGCTGCAGGCAGCAGTACTTTACATTCAGGGCCAGTCCTTCACTTCACTGCCCAGAAGCAATCAGATCCCTTCAGTCAGATACCTTCTATTTCTAGAGACTCTTTTGTTCTGAACTGTAAGAACATGGTCAAATGGATATTTCATATTTTATAAACAGACACAAGCATTGATACAAGCTAGACTACCAGTGACATTAGAAAGTACTGCATAGTAAATGACAGTAACTGAAATACTTTAATTGACTTTAAGGACAACAGAACCTTAAAAAAAAAAAAAAACGAAAACTAAATATAGTGGGACTATTTTTTCCTTTATACCAGGAGATAGTCACTTGCATTAAACAGAGTTGCTAGAATGCAATTTAATAAATTTAATAAACAGTAGTAACAATTTATTTAATTGGGCAAAACTCATTTCAGTTTAGAAAATCAAAAGAGTACCAATTTGACTTTTACTAAATGATTGTTGCTTAAGAGGTAATGATTTTTGGAGTATGTACCTAGTTGCTAGAGAAAAATAATCTATCTTTTATTTCAGTTCCAGACTTGATTTCCCTATAAATTAGAGAGGTTATGCAATATTTGGATGAAGTTGTTTAATTTATTCATAAGAATCACATGTTAAAGTGATGCTGCTTGCTAAAGGATGTTACTTGGAGCTACTTTCTCAGTCATAACAACATCAATAAAATAATAATCATAGTAATAACAAGAGTACATATTCTATACCAGAAATAGAGCTAGATCCCTTGTAGAGATCACCTTATGCCTCATAATAATCTCTCAAGGTTGGTACTAGTGTCCACATTTTCAAAGCAAAGAATGAGCATTAGAGAGGCTACGTAATTTGTCAAAGTACCCGGCTGGTATAATTTGTTTTATACAGAAATAAATCTGAATCTAACTCCAAAGCCTCTGTACTTCTTACTTAATCATACATACAAATTCCTATAAATAGTCTATCCTCATGAAACTAAAAGTTTTTTTTTTTTTTTTTTCTGTCACATCAGTCTATGATGTGACAGAATGAACAAATCTGTCTTGGAAGAAGTATAACCAGAGCGCCTCTTAGTAGCTAGGATTGCAAGGCTACGCCTCACGTGCTTTGGACATGTTATCAGGAGGGATCAGTACCTGGAGAAGGACATTATGCTTGGTAAAGTAGAGGGCCAGCAAAAAAGAAGAAGGTCCTCCATAAAATGGATTGACACAGTGGCTGCAACAATGGCTTCAAGCAACAATTGTGAGGATGGTGCAGGACAAGGCAGTGTTTTGTTCTGTTGTGCATAGGGTCGCTATGAGTGGGAACCAACTCTACAGCACCTAACAACAACAGCCTATGATATGTCTGAGTAATCCGACCTCTTATGTGGCCAAGTCAATCATCCATAAGCTATTAAGTTTTCATTCATGCTAAGAGGAAAGCTGAGCTGAATTCCTTGTAATTTTCTAGAGAATGGAATTTTAGAAACTATTTTTTATTCAAGTTCATGTCACTCCCTGGTGTTATAGATTGAATTGAAATTCCCCAAAAATACGTGTTGAAGTTCTAACCACGTACCTGTAGGAGTGATGCTGTGTGGCAGGAGAGTTTTCTTTTGCTATGTTAGTGTGGTCATACCAGAGTAGGGTGAGCTCCAAACCTAATTACTTCTGAGTGTTTCGTATAAAAACAGAACATTAGACACAGAAACTCCCACACAGTGGGAAGACAGACACCATGTGAGGTCGTGTCTACAAGCAAAGTCATGCTGAGAACTGCCGGCAGACATCAGAAACTAGAAGGCCCACTGAAATAATTAACAAGGCAGAGATGCTTCCTGAACTCAGAGAAAATAAGTTTCTGTTTTTTAAAGCAACCCACTTGTGGTATTTTTGGTTACTGCAGCACTAGCTAACTAAGACACCCAGGATACCCTTGTTCTGCATGCTTTTCATCTCATGAATGAGAAGAGTAAGGATTTGGAATTTGTCAGCAGAATATTAACAACTTCGGCCATTTACTTGAGTGTCCAGTGATCTTTAACATTTTTTTCTCTAAAAGCAGCCTCAGGTAAAAAGTGTTTCTATTTAGCAACATAAACAATAGAAATAAAAAAAAAAACCTATTTTAACTTGTATTTCTTAGCATCAGGTCTTCCCAAATCCTATCTCAGCAAAGTCTTCACTTTTTTCTTAGGAAAGCACAACATAAACCAAAGAGTGTTTTCAATCAGGTTTTATGCAAGGCGAGAGATTTTCCACGTTAATAAAATAAAAGACATATGTAGGACCAGATGGATTTGCATTGCTTATACATTTTTCAGTAACTACAACTTCTACTAACAAGCTAAGGGGTGAGTTGCTCCTAAGATTAGCAAAATTATCTGAAGTCTCCTTGTCAAAATGTGGCTGACTTAGTGTTTTGAATCTTGATTTACACTGAAGTTGTGAGGTGCTGTATATATTTCATGCTCTAATTACTCCTGCCTCTACCTTGTCATTTAATATGATTGTTGAACTTAAAAGGACCCATATCAAACTGCACTTGTGATGGAGCCTGGACTGATGGGAGTGAGATTTGTAACATAACTTTGAAAAGTTTGACAGTAAAATGAATGTGACATCTTTTTATAAAAGAGAAGTAAATTAGATGTGAATTCAAAAGAAATGGAGAAGAAAAACACACAAGGGAAGATTGATTGATATTTAAATCTACAGTGCCAAGTAGAATGACTGGTGTATATAGGGGATTTGATGAATGTTTGAGTAATGAACAAATAAATTCAACAGGATAATTAATAGGACTGATTTGTTCTCTGGGGAAAAGTTATCCAATGTTGTAAAAAGAGTAAGCACGCAAACAAACAATTACCAAGCTTTGGGTTTCCTATTTGAGAAGATTCCTACTTCATCAGTCTTTTTTTCCCTCTCTTTGAAGACATTCTTGATAAAAGGCACAGTATAAGCTAAGACATAAAAGTCTTAAAGACAAAAGTCACATCTGCTTTATGAGAAGAAATGAAGTATGACCTGGTTTGTTACTTGCTTTTCTACAGTTGAGTGTGTTGTACCTGACAGAGACCCAGTTCCAAAGCTTCAAGGGAACTTCAGCACTTCTGCCTTCTCTTGTTTTTTTTTTTTTTTTTTTTTGTAATCTACTGAAACCATGTCTAGGTTAGACTATTTATAAAATATAAGAGACCATGGGAAGAAGAGATGAAGCCATCCAAAAGCAGAAGACAACCTGCTAACTTGAAACATGTGAGAGAGCCCTGTCACAATCAGCAGAGTCAATCTCCTAGATTTCAGGTTACTACATATACTACTGAGCCTAGCCAAGCACAGGTTCTTCATTCAATGTTTCAGTTGAAGAAGTTAGGAAAGTATCTAATAATTTATTTGGTTGGGTTGCTGAAGCATAGATTACAAGGCGACCTATATTAAATCAAGTTGAAGTACCAGACCTGTCTTTGTATACTGTAGAAGAAGGTATCCAAAGGCTTAGGGAAATTGGCATGGTAAGGTGGATTTAGCAGGTTAGACTCACAAACCCACACATGGAGTGCCCAGAGGACATGCCTTTTACAAGAACTGTGAGGAACAAATTTGTGAAGGGAGCTTCAGCATCTTTGAAGGCTACTGTGATCGCTATTTTATGTAAATCAGATTTGACAGTGGAAACTGCCCGAACTGATTAAGACAGCTAACTACAATGGGGCTTACTGGACCCCATGGTAGTAGGAGCCTAGTGACTGCACTCAATCAACAAGGTGAGTGTGGTTACAGTAATGGACAGTGAAGTCAAAGCAGTAATCAGAATAGTCTGGCTCTTATGGGCTTATGCTGTTAACTACTAAGTCATGGTGTCCTTTGAAGTGAAATAGATAAGAAATCTACCAAATATTTAATTGATCTGTACAAATGGATGAATTCTAGGTCAGATGAACAGCAGTCTAACTTAAATGCCAGAATAGAGAGTCACAGTGCCTCAATCAATTCCCAAATTTGAGCAAGTTTAAAGACCCACAACCCCTTGAATGAAGGGGAAGCTGGGTTCCCTTGAGGAAGGACATCAACACACTGTCAATGACTCTGGACTTATTGGTAAAGCAATTGTGTGCTAGAGGATGAGAATTTAATCCCACAAAAATTCAGGCACCTTCCAAATCAGTGAAATTTCTAGGGGTCCCGTGGTGTGGTGCATGTCAAGATATCCCCTCTAAAGTGAAGAATAAGTTATTGCATCTGGCTGCTTCCACAACTAAAAAGGAGGCACAATGCCTAGGGGGCCTCTTTGGATATTGGAGGCAACGTATTCCTCATTTGGGTGTGCTACTTTGGCCTATTTATCAAGTGGCTCGAAAAGATGCCAGTTTTGAGTGGGGTCCAGAACAAGTGAAGGCTTTGCAACAGGTTCAGGCTGCTGAGCAAACCTCTTTTCCACTTGGGCCATAAGATCCAGCTGATCCAATGGTGCTTGAAGTGTCCATGGCATATAGAGATTCTATTTGGAGTCTTTAGCAGGTCCCTATTGGTGGATCACAGGGAAGATCCTCAGGATTTTGGAGCAAAGCCCTGCCATCCTCTGCAGATAACTACTCTCCTTTTGAGAAACAGTTTTTGGCTTGTTACTGGGCTTTAGTAGTGACTGAACACTTGACCATGGGACTCCAACTCACCATGCAGCCTTAGCTACACATAAGGAACTGGGGGTTGTCTGACCCACAGAGTCATAAAGTTAGACGTGCATAGCAGCACTCCATCATTAAATGGAAGTTGTATGTACGACGACATCAGGCCTGAGCAGGACCTGAAGGCACAAGTAAGTTGCATGAGGAAGTGGTCTAAATCCCCATGTTATCCATTCCTGTCACATTACCTTCAATTTCCCAGGCTGCACCTGTGGCCTCAAGGAGAGTTCCTTATGATCAGTTGACTGAAGAAGAGAAAACTCAGATGGTTCTGCACGATATGAAGACACTACTAGAAAGTGGACAGTGGCAGCACTACAGCCCCTTTCTGGGACCTCCCTGAAGGACAGTGGTAAAGGAAAATCCTCTCAATGGGCAGAACTTTGAGCAGTGCACCTGGTTGTTCACAATGCTTGGAAGGAGAAATGGCCAGATGTGCGATTGTATACTAATTCATGGGCTGTGGCCAATGGTTTGGCTGGTTGGTCAGGGACTTGGAAGCTACAAAACTGGAAAACTGGAGACACGGATTTATGTGGAAGACGTATGTGGATAGCCCTCTTTGAATGGGTCAAAGAAGTGAAGATATTTGTGTCTCATTTGAATGTTCACCAAAGGGTGACCTCAGCAGAGGATGATTTTAGCAATCAAGGGGATAGGATGACATGTTAGGTGGAAACTATTCAGCCTCTTTTTCCCAGATACCCCTCTCTTTGCTCCATGGGCCCATGAGCAGTGGCCATGGTGGCAGGGATGGAGGTTATGCATGGACCCAGCAACATGGACTTCCACTCACCAAGGTTGACTTGGCTACAGCCCCTGCTGAGTGCTCAATGTACCAGCAGCAGAGACCACTACTGAGTTGTCAATATAGCACCATCCCTCAAGTTTATCAGCCAGCAACCTGATGACAAGTTGATTACATTGGACAACTTCCATCATGGAAAGGGTAGCATTTTGTCTTTACTGGAATAGACACTCTGGATATGGATTTGCCTTCCCTGCACACAATGCTTCTGCTAAAACTACCATCCATGGGCTTACAGAATGCCTTATTCACAGTCATGGTATCCCACACAACATTGCTTCAGATCAAGGGATTCACTTAACAACAAATGAAGTATGGCAGTAGAATTCACTGGTCTTACCATGGTCCCCATTATTCTGAAGCATCTGACTTGATAGAATGATGAAATGGCCTTCTAAAGACACAATTAAGGCACCAGGTAAGTGGTAATACCTTGAAGGATCTGGGCAGTGTTCTCCAGGAAGGTGTACATGCTCTAAACCAGCATCCGATATATGGTGCTGTTTCTCCCATAGCCAGGGTTCATGGGTCCAGGAATCAAGAGGTGGAAATGGGAGTGGCACCACTCACTATTACCCTAGTGACCCACTCTCAAGATTTTTGCTTCCTGTCCTCATGACCTTACGGTCTGAAGATCTAAGGGTCTTAGTTCCAAAGGGAGGAATATTCCCACCTGGAGACACATCACTGATTCAATTGAACTGGAAACTAAGAATGCCACCTGGCCGCTTTGGTCTCCTAATGCCTCTGGATCAATAGGCAAAGAAGGGAGTTACTATACCGGCTGGTGTAATTAATCCTGATTACCAAGAGAAAATCAGGTTGATATTACATAATGCAGGTAAAGAAGAGTATGTCTGGAATACAGGAGATCCCTTAGGACGTCTCTTAGTACTACCATGCCCTGTGATTAAACTCAATGGAAAACTACAGCAACTTAATTCCTACATGACTACTAATGACCCAGACCCTTCAAGAATGAAGGTTTGGGTCACACCACGAGGCAAAGAACCACAACCAGCTGAGGTGCTTGCTGAGAGCAAACAGAATATGGAATGGGTGGTGAAAGACGGTAGTTCTAAATACCAGTTGCTGCCACGTGATCAATTGTAGAAATGGGTACTGTAATTGTTTTGAGTATTTCTGCTTTGTACATGTACATCAAATATTTTTTGTTTTCTTCACTTATATAAGATGTAAACAGGGCTAGTGCATTTTCAGTTGTATGCAGGTCAGTTGTATCATGTTAGGCCAAAGTTTGGCTTTATGATAGTCTTTATTCAGAGATTGTGTATGCTTTAAGGAGATGTATACATCCGCCAAGTTGACAAAGGGTGGACTGTGATGGTTAAGATTGCGTGTTGACTTGGCTGGGCCAAGATTCTCAGTGTTTATATGTGATCACTCCCATGATGGGATATGCTGTGGGTAGCCAGTCAGCTGAAAGGAGTTCCCTTGGTGATACTGCCTCCATCTGAATAGAAGCAGACATTTTGGTTTTTTGCTTGATCTGGATCCTGCAGCTGCTTCTGTTTTTCTAGCCTCCAGTTCTTGAGACTTGAGCTATCAGCTTATCTGCCAATTTGGGGATTCATCTACCTTCACAGCCTGTGAGTGGAGCCCTGCTTTCTGACCTGCCTATCTTGGGTTTACCTGCTCCTGAGGCTACATGAATTGGGAGAAGCCTCTATCCTAATGCACGCACTTGGGACGTCCCAGCCTCTACAATTGTGTGAGTTGTTTCTTTGATATAAACCTCTGTATATATATATTTATATGCTTCACTGGTTTTGCTTCTCTAGAGAACCCAGCCTAAGACAATCTCCAGCACCATAATCTTATTTAAACTTTATAATTATGTTCAAAATGCCTATATTATGCTGCTACCTGAATGTCGCAGAGAGTTCAAACTCAGCACTCCTAAATGTGTTCTCATAATCTCCCTCAAATTAACTCTCTCTTTTATATTCCTTATAACCAGTATGTTACTATCTGGGACAAATCATAAATTTTAAACTCTGATTTTTTTTTTTTCAGTATTTTTCTCTTCCTAGCTTTCCGTATCTAATTAACTACCAAGTCTTGATTTTTTCTTAACAATGCCTACTTAACACAGTCTCTTTCCTTTTGAGCAGGGCCAAAACATTAGTCCTGGCCTCTGAATCTCTAATTAGGCTCATATGACATCCTCCTCGCTAGTGTCTCTGTCATCTGGTTCTTCCCATTCCAGTTCATCTACCAAAATGTCACCAAAGTGGTCCTCCTTGAAAATATGTAATCACATCATTCTTCTTGGGAAAAAAAAAAAAAATTTAACATTCTGTTATCTAAGTAATGGTGCAAAGAGTTTGCTCTTGACTAAAAAAATGACTACTTACCTAAAAATTAACAGTTTGAACCCACCCAGCTATGCTACAAAATACAAGTAGTGCTTAATTTATGACGGGGTTCTCTTCCCATGACTCTAACTTGAATATTTCATTTTTTTTTTAGTTTTCCTTACTGTTGCCTTTTATTATTGGTGTTTTTATAAGTCTAATCTGTATTTGTTTTTGTGGGTTGGAAATATTACCAATAAACTTACAGATATATTTTAATACATAAATACATATACAAATAAATACATCATAAAAATTTACTCTGACAGTGAAGAATTGGATGACATTGTCCTTTTGTAAGTTGCAGTAATACCTCCACTTGTGGAATGTTCTGGATCATGTGAATTATCCTTGGAAATGGGAATGGCTTCTTGTCAGAAAATTAGTTGAGAGTTGTCTGTATGGTTCTTTTCTTATTTTTTTCTTCACATATTTTACGGTAGCATCTCACTGCTTCCTGAATCTGCCTGTCAACTTTAGCAAAGCAATCAGTGTTTGTGTCTATGTTTTCAAGTGACTGAAGCCTCTGATTTAGTTCAGAAAAACTGCAACTAATCCTTTAATTATAATTTTTTGACAACTTCCTTCTCTTATTTTTTCTTTCTTTTTTAACATATCTTTCCTTTTCAAAATCCATTAAGTACTGATCTGTCAATTCTTCTTTGCCATCTATGAGCTGTTCCAATTGCAGTGTATTAAGTTCTAAATTCTGTGTTCTTGCCATATGAACAATTTTTCCACTGATCTCTTCCATCATATTATCCTTATCAAATGCTCAGAGTGTGTTCACATAACTCAAGCAATTTTTTATGTACCCCTGCATGTAACTTGCTGTAGGAAAGAAGTAATGTTCCAGATACACTGATGGTAGTCAGTACAGTCCGTCATAACTTGAATACAACTTAAATTGAGGACTATCTGCAAAGGCCTGGCAATCTGCTTCTGTAAAGATTACACTCAAGATAATTTTATGGAACAGTTCTACTCTATAACATACGGAGGGGCATGAGTCAGAATTGACATTACGGCATTTTTTTTTTTTTTGTAATAAAAATTATCTAAATTCCTAACTCTAATATTGAGTGAGCAGGAAATGATTAAACAAACAAATATTTAACTTCATTTATGTCCAGAAGATCATTAAAAGATTATGAGTATTGTATAAGTTTATTTTCCCTGCTTAATGTGTAACTTAGTTGTTTAAAACAATGTAGCAGATAATGTTGGCACCTTGTCATGGATTGAATTGTGTCCTCCCAAGATATCTGTCAGCTTGGCTAGGTCATGATTTTCCTTGTATGATTGTATGGTTGTCTATCATTTTATCTTCTGATGTAATTTCCCTATGTGTTGTAAATCCTATCACTATAATGTAATAAGACGGATTAGTGGCAATTATACTGATGAGGTCTAAAAGATTAGTGTCTTAAGCCAATCTCTTTTGAGGTATAGAAGAAAGAACCAAACAGAGAGACATGGAAGCCTGGGAGGTCATATCGTGCATCCCCTCCCTCCATCTTTTTTGACAGAAAGACTTTTGCTGATTGACTAACACCAGGAAATGACTACTGCCTTTCCTCAGCGTGGGATTAACTCCTTGGTGCTATTTGCACTTCAGTCTTACTCTTTGGATTAGAGTGAAGTTAGTCGAGTCCCCGGCTGAGATCTCTACTTAGTTTTATTCCCTAGTCTTATTAGTCTTAGTTTACAGAGCTATTACCTGGATGAGCTAGAATTTGAACACAGGTGATTCTACCCCAAAGCCAAGGTTGTAATGTAGAAAAAAATCGTAAATGTATCTTGTATGTCAACATTCATACATCTAAATGTTATTTATTTATGTAATGAATCCTTTATTACTGCACTTTAATTTTTTCCTCTTTTTTAGTACCATAAAACAAAGTTAAGCTAACATTTGTGTTGCTCATTCTTTGATAAACATTTTTTTTTTTTAATGTTCATCATGTATCTGAGTATTTCCTTAAAATAAATGCCAGAGCATAACATCTTGGTTCAAAGGCTTAGAAACTTTCAAAAAACCTTTCTTATATAATGTCAAATCACAACACGGGAAGTTTGTAAGTTTTTCAGCTCTTCGTATATAATCAATACTTCATGAGACAGTCTAATTAGCATGGTGGCTTAAAAGTCATGTCGGGACAGATGTAAGGGTAAATGGCAGCTTGAGGAAAAATAATGAGATTGGCCTGGTGTGTTAAAGGTGTTGATGATAAGAATAAGAATAATAATAGCAAACATTAATGTCAGAGATAATTCGAAGTACTTGTGTATATATATTTCTTTTAGTCTTCACGACAATACTATAAGATTATTCTCACCATTTTACAGGTAAGGAAATTGAGAAACAGAGGAGGTAAGTAACATGACTAAGGTCACACAGCTAGCCAATGTTGAAGTCAGGATTCAAACCCAAGAATTCTTGTCTGCAGAATCCTTGCTCTTAATCTCTATTATTAGCTGCCTTTTTTTAGAGAAGCATAATAAGGAAAAGTTCAGAAAACTGTCTGGAGACTGTCAGGTAGTTCAGCAAATTTCTGCTGAAGTAGGAGGAGCAAAAAATAGAAATAGAAATATAGACAATTGAAGGAAAAACTTGAAGAAAGCCCCTAGATACAAAAAGGAACAGAAAGTAGATGAAAAAATACGAATAGGGAGAAGAGTCGTAGCTTCTAATGATTGCTTTAGAAATGTAGTGGGAGAGAATGGAGGGAGTTATATGAATTCATAAATAAATATTGTCAACAGTATTTAGCCTTCTTACATCCTGGCAAATAGGCAATTGAGCATTATCTTCATAAATTAATCTTTGCAATAAACCATTCATTACTCATGATGCTTTTGGTTTCAGTAATGTCCAGGGTCACCAAGATAATTAAACTAATGCAAAATTAATGAAAATGTACAATTTAAGCAGTGCATTAGATAGATATTGATTATGAAGGCACTAATTTATGACCTTATATTAAATAGCTCCATAGATAGCACACTACCTCTTAAGTACTCATATACTTAACCTTAAGAATGATAAAATAAATCAGATGAAACCATCTTTTTATGACACTTACTCTTTTCACAATTAATAATACTACAGATATAAAGTCTATAGAGAAATCAAAATCTATGACTTTTTTTTTAGCTCTAATAATTTAAATGTAAATGTTGAAAGTAAAAATCTTGTCCCTGAATCTGCCTGAAATTTTGAAAGCGATGATTTCATAAGGAAGAAATCTACTAGAGTGCTTGAAAAAACCACGTAATCTACAAGCCTGAAATTTGGAGGAATTTTAGATTAGTGCAAATTAGCCTTGATGGAAGAAGAGCTATAAGGCAGGGACCTACAATTTCTCTTTCTTTAAGTAGAGCAAATGCTGGCAAAACCCACTATTTTGAGGAGCTATGACTTGCAAATGCAACTATAATTTGGAACAGAGAAGAAAGATCACAGCTAAAGTCTTTTGTCAAGTCTGATGAACAAAATACAGAAGCAACTATGGCAAGAAATTCAATATTAATATTAAGAATATTTCAGACACTGTTCAAATTTCTTTATGCATACAATCTCATTAGATCCTCAAGTAATCCTTTGAGCTAGACATTACTACTACTATTATTATTAGAATCAAATATGCAGCTTGATTTCAGTGGGTCTTACCAGAAAATGGCCCTTACTCCTCATGGGCATCTACATGAGTGACCCAGGTTGTTTAATCAGCAACTCTAATTTCTTTTCACAGTTCATGGCCCTGAAGAGGCATGTCTTTAATCTAGCAATCTGTAGTTTTCCACATGGCCAAACATCTAGGCCATTGGTGAAGGACCAAGAGTCAGAGTTTGCCTTCTGAGCAGATGGCAGTAGATGCTTTTGTAGGGTTGATGGTGAACTACTACAGTATCCCAGTGGGCATCAGGTTTCAGTTTAGCCAAACCAACAGTGAACTAGGCCCAGGCACTCAGGGGGAACTCTGTGAATCATGAGCCCTAGTAAGGGAGTGGCATTGCTTCAGGAGGTAGAACGAGGTCCAAAATGCTTGTCTTAGTTTCCTAGTGCTACTGTAACAGAAATACTACACGTAGGTGGATTTACAGAACAGAAGTCAGAAGACTAGAAGTCTGAATTCAGGGCCCTGGCTGTACTGGAAAGCTCTTTCTATCAGCTCTGGAGGAAAATCCTTGTCTATCTCAGTTCCTTCGAGACCTTCACGTGGCATCTATTTTCCCTAGTTTGTGTTTCCTTGTCTCTGTGTCTAGTATGCTCCTTACTATTTAGAAGGATTAAGTGATTAAGTTTAGGACATACCCTACAGAGATATGGCCTCATTAACATAAAAAAGAAAACCTGATTTTCAGACAGGTTTATACCCACACCCAGTGCCATCGAGTAGATTCCGACTCGTAGTCACCATATAGGACAGAGTAGAACTGCCCTGTAGACTTTCCAAGGAGTGCCTGGTGGACTCGAACTGCCGGCCCTTTGGTTAGCAGCTGTAGCATTTAACCACTATGCCACCAGGACCTCTTTAAAGTGTTGAAGAGCAAAGATGTCACCTTGAAAACTAAGGTGTGCCTGACCCAAGCCATGGTATTTTCAATAGCATCATACGCATGCGAAAGCTGGACAATGAATAAGGAAGACCAAAGAAGGATTGACGCCTTTGAATTGTGGTGTTCGCGAAGAATATTGAACATACCATGGACTGCCAAAAGAACAAACAAATCTGTCTTAGAAGAAGTGCAGCCAGCATGCTCCTTAGAGGCAAGGATGGCGAAACTGTGTCTTACATACTTTGGACATGTTGTCAGGAGGGGTCAGTCCCTGGAGAAGGACATCATGCTTGGCAGTAGAAAAGAGGAAGACCCTCTACGAGGTGGATTGACACAGTGGTTGCAACAATGAGCTCAAGCATAACAACGATTGTAAGGATGGCTCAGGACTGGGCAGTGTTTCGTTCTGTTGTGCATAGGGTCACCATGAGTTGGAACCAACTCGACAGCACCTAGCAACAACAACAACATTACACCCACAGGCATAGGGTTTAACATTCTAACACACATTATTGAAGGACACAATTAAATGCTTAACAGTCCCTCTTACCCTGAGGGATGTTGTTGTTGTTGTTAGGTGTTGTCGAGTTGATTTTCAATTTATAGGGACCCATGTAACTGATTAGAACTGCCCCATAGAGTTTTATAGGCTATATTCTGGCAATCTGCTACCATAAAGATTATAGTCACCTAACAACAACAATCTTTATAGGAGCAGATATACAGGTCTTTTTCCTTCAGAGCTGTTGGGTGGGTTCTAACTGCCAACCTTTCAGTTAGCAGCCAAGCACTTAACTGTTGTGCCACCAGGGCTCCTTCCCTTGGGCATAGCTGCCAGATTTTCATGTACAGTCAAGATGTCACTAGGGTCAGACCAATTGTGTTTTTGAGTATACTATTTCCAATTTAGGGCCCTTCACACCTTTTCAATCATTGAGTCCAAGTAGACCCACCACAATATGGGGAAAAAAAAAAATAAGGACTGAGTCACATGATCTTCATGGGTCAGGCATTCATTTTCAGCAAGAGCTCAGTAGCAAGCTAATAGCTCCTTTTCAAAAAAAGTGTACATGTTATCTGTATCATGGAGGCCCCATGTCCAAAACTTCAAGGGACATCTCCAGGTGGAGGATGCTTCATTTGCCAATCAACAAAATCATCTGGCACTTATGGGATGGAAAACTTCAAGCATATGATGCATTTCTATTATGCATTCAGGTGTAGAAGCAACAAAACAGTGCACTGAATTGGCCCAAAAGGCCACATAAACAAGTCATATTAGCTTCCATTTCCCCACTGATGTCTATCAGTTGAATTTGGATGCCACCTCATCTAGTAGGTCTGGGTACAATGGTGACTTGGAAGTCTATATCTTGCAGTGCCATAAAATTTTGAGCACCCTTCTATTATGAATTCAATTATGTTCTCAGAAAGATATGTTGTAGTCCTAACCCCTGATACCTGTGAATGTGACCTTTTTTGGAAATAGGACCTTTGAACGTGTTATCAGTTAACACTAGGTTATACCAAAGTAGGGTGAGTTCTAATCTCATCTAATAAGTATCCTCATAAAACAGAGAGGCCGAGGGGAAAAGACCTTGTGATAAGGGAATTATGCTGCAGCTGCAAGGCAAGGAACAATTGAGACTACCAGAATCTTGGCGAGGCAAGAGAGGATATTCCCCTGGAGACCTCAGAGAGGACAGGACTCTGCAGACGCTCTGAATTAGGACTACCAACCTCCAGAACTGTGAGACTATACATTTACATTATTTTAAAGCCACCCAATTTGTGACACTTTCTTATGGCAGCCCTAGGAAACAAAGACATCTCTTTTTCCCAAACTTCCCCAGTATACTCAGCCTTTTCCTTAATAAAGCTGCTGAGTTGGCGGTAGGGAGAAAACTAGTGATCAGGGGGTGCAGAGAGAGAGAGCACCTCCACATTTCTAGCAGCCAGATAACTGCTTGTGGCTCAACCAAAAAACGTTCAATGTTTTCAGTTCACCTAAAGTCCTATACCTGCTTTGGAACTCCCCAACTCTTCCTCCTATTACCTAGAGAGTAAACAACAATCAAAAGCCTCGTTTGGTTGGCTTGTTTCAATTCTACCTCCTTCCTCTTCCATAAAAAACCAAACCCATTGCCCTTGAGTCAATTCCGACTCATGGCGATTCATTAGGACAGAGTAGAACTGCCCCACAGGGTTTTCAAGGAGTGGCTGATGGATTCAAACTGCTGACCTTTTGGTTAGCAGCTGAATGCTTAACCACTGTGCTACCAGGGTTCCTCCTTCCCCTTAGCCTCATTAAAAATTAGGACAATGAGGGCAGGCTTTACCCCTCCTCCGGACCACCAATGGATGATATCGTGTTCTACTAAATCCCAAAAAATCTTTCTATATCTCAACCCAACTAATTCTGTAGACAGTGAGGGGACCATTGCCCTCACCACCACCCTCTTGCCCACATCGTGATTGAGAGTATTTGCTACTGGATCCCAGAGACTATTCACATATCCCCTAACCTGGACCACTTAGATCCCTTGTTCTTTCACCTCAGAAGGCCATATCTCTGTCAGCTTTCCATTCTCTTCTCAAAATTATCAAGAGCTGTGAAGGGTCTGAGATTTTACTCTACTTGCAGAGAAAAAGAAAAAGTAAAATTGAAGAATCAGTGATGGGAGATTGAAAAATAAAATAAAACATTAAAGTGTTAGTGGGTGTTTCCTTTGCTGTGAAAACACAATTCAGTGATGCCATTGCTTTCACGGCTACAATGGACTCAGGCACAGAGCAAACTTCTACCACCTTTGATGCCCGTGATGTGAGTAACAGAGGCCTTTTAACTTTTGGCAATTCCAGTTCTTGCTTTATTATACAGTCTCAGTGGTTGATAAAATAGGAAACAGAAGAATGCTTGGACTTTACAGTCAACAAACCCATGATTCAGAAAATATATTTTGTACTCTACCTAAAAATGCCTGATGTGCTCACACGGCCAGGTCAGCCCTTATCCCATTAATCTCCAGCTTCAAGCAGTGTTGTCAGCAAATTTTACCTCAGCGTCGAAAGGATGTCATAAAGTTGAGGATTTATCATCTCTTCTTTCTTATTCCACTACATAATTGTCTTGATTTTATTTTTGTATTCTCCCCTTTTCCTATGTCCTAATGGAAGATGAATAATGGAAATGCTTGAGACAGAAGTGTAATTATTCTTTTTCTTGGAGTGGGGGGTGGGGGATGTGGGTTAGTATGCCTGTGGGTTTTACTTATTACTTCTGAATATAAATGTTAATTCTTGCATCGAATCATCTAATTTTCCTAAAGCATATAAGGCATTTCAAATATTGCTTAATTATAATGAGACCTCCTTGAAGATAATTAAGCTAATTCCAAATCTGAGTTAAAATAAACCTGAAAATACCTTGGAAAAATCAAACAAAACACTGTTATTCCTCCAGTTGCTCCAGGAAAGCAATAGTGAGACCTAGTATAAATAAAACTGTCAGTCTATTAGTCAGTTATTAGTTAATGGATATTTAGAGCTTATTATGTGTTAAAGACATTGTTCAACGTCTTATCACTGTAAAGATAGAAAAGGGAAAGTTCGGGCTTCAGGATCCGATGTTCTCATAAATTAAGGTCATTTGTATGATAATATGTGGCACATAGTAGGTTTTGAACTCATAACTGATCATTTTCCTTATACGTGGTGAAGAATGAAAATTAGCTAAATAAAAATTACATTGAGAAAAAAGCAAATAAAATCTTAATTGATTATTAGTTCACACAATCAATCTTAATTTTAAATCATTTAAGCAAATTATAGGACAAATTAATTTATTCGTATTTTAAGAACAAATGGAAGTTTAGAAATACCAAATACATGTTTAACTATATTATGCATTGCAGAATTTATTTCTGTTAATAGTAGCATCAAATCAATGTGTTAAGGAACAGCAAACCACAAAGTAGCAATTATTCCTCATATTAATGGAAACATAAATACATAGCAATAGAATTTTCAGCCCCGAGTCATTCTGTATTTTGAACCATCTTTATTGAGATATAGTTCACATGCCATAATTTCACTCACTATAGTGCACAATTTAGTGATCATTAGTGTATTCATAAGGTTGTACAGCCGTCACCACAATATAATTTTAGAATATTTTCATTACCTCAAAGACAAATCCATACACATTACCCCTTACTTCCCATCCTTATCCCCATCCCCTCTAGCCATAGGCAACTACTTATCTACTTTGTATCTCTATAGATTTGCCTATTCATGACATTTTATATAAATAGAATTATTCCTCTTCTGAGTCATTCTTAATTCATGGAAGAAGTGTCAAGGTAACTAAAACTGATGCTATCAGCTAAATGCAAGAAAACAGTCATTAAGCCAACAAGTATTCAAAAATAATTCTGTAGCTAAAAAAAAAAAAAAAAAAAAAAGGGTAGAGAAGTGAGAAAATGTCTTCGAGGGCACTGAAATTCAGAATTGTGTAGATTTCCATAGATATTTGGAATGTACTTTGTATATAATTTCACAAACAATGCCAAGATGAATTTCAGGACTACATTGTTTGCTGTAATCCATATAAAACCAAACCTGTTGCTATCAATTCCAACTCATACAGGTGTAAGCAAAATTCCTACGTAAGCAGCATTGCTTGAAGTCTCTCAGTTCCCTTTTATTGTATATTTTTTTTCTTCTTGAACTCACTCTTTTCAAAAGGTGCAGGCAGGCAGGCACAGCACCCAGCACAGTGCAGGGAACAAAATATGAAAGCTGTACCAATATTATAGTTAATCTAACCTGCCTGTAGCATTACTTTATTCTTTTTTTTTCTATTAAACCTTCTGCAAATCTCAGATGAAGTAGTAAACCTGGTTACTAAATTTGATTTTTAGTTAATAAATTACGTGTAGTCTTAATTCTCTCAAATGATATTTATAATTTAAGAAAGAAATCTGAAAATAAAATTTCAATATATTAAATGGGCTAAATAGAATGAGAGACACATTTAGTGTTTTAATTAAATTACTCAACAATAATTATCATATATTGTGTATATATATTTGCTATGCACTGTTTGTATTGATGAACAAAATAAGAGTCTTATCCCTGCAGAAATTTAACAATCAAGAAGAACAAAAAAATTTAAAAAATCTAGAAGTATAACCAGAATGCTCCTTAGATGAAAGGATGGTGAGACTGCCTTGCTTACTTTGGAATGTCACCAGGCAAGACTAATACTTGAAAAGGATATCATGTTTGGTAAAGTAGGTAAGCAAAAAAAGAGTCAAACCCTCAGTGAGATGGTCACAATTGCCTCAATCATGGGCTCAAACATATCAAAGATCAAGCAGATGGTGCAGGACTGGGTCATGTTTACTTCTGTTGGGCAAAGGTCTCCATGAGTGTGAACCGACGCCAAGGTAACTAAAACAACAACAAAGAAATTGTTGGAGATAATTTCCACAACACGGTAGGTAAGGAGAGCTATGCGAGTAGATAAATTAGTCAAATAGGGACGTCGAAAGGTTTCCAGAGTCCTTGTAAAGGACTGTGCACTGTGAAGGGGTTTCCACTTATGGAAATTTTGCTTAAAATAATTATTTTTTTCCTCATTTTTGATATGCTAACAAGCCTAGAGCATTTCATAACTTCCTACTGCCTGGAGAATCTCTCCGATGGACAAAGAAATGATTGTGTAAAGCTATAAATTACTTTATTTCATTTGGTAATCACCATAATTGATTTTAGACGTATTTTTGATTTAAATATGGGAGTTGATCAAATGTATTTTTCTACATTTCCTCTTAAAACATAAGTAAAAAATTTTAAAGGTAATATAACAGGGCAAAGAGAAAGATAGAAAAGATCACAACAGAATTACAAGTGGCCATTTAGAAGATGAAAACCCTGTTGGCGTAGAGGAGCTACAGCTGCTAAATAAAAGGTCAGCAGGTCGGACCCCCCAGGCACTCCTTGGAAACCCTATGGGGTGGTTCTACTCTCCTATAGGGTCACCATAAGTCGGAATCAACTCAATGGCAGTGGGTTTATTTAGAAAATAGAAAAAAAAAAAAAGGTAGGTTGGCTGATAATCCGCTTAGCTAAACAGACGGAAGCAAAACTTAATTTCCTAAGTGAGGGACACCAACAAAGAAACAAGCAGATTACCACTTCACAATTTAAAGAATCCAAGACTGGATGTCCAAGGACTGCTAAAGGCAGATAGAGCCAGATGGGGACAAAACCATGAAAGTAGAAGTCGTTGAAAGTATGAATAAAAAAGAGTTAGATTATGCCCTCTGCCTATTTAGCCATGCCATTATACTTTTGCTTCCCAAGAAGAAAATTGGTGTAAAGGCTCATTTCTGAAAAGATGAATCCTAGAGACTCTGCAGTTGGGGAGAACAAGCCAGCAGAGGGCACAAAGTTCAGGCACAATTCTGGCTCATGAGTGAAAGTCTGTATATTGAATAGTGAACAGATCCTATTGTCTTTTAACTCACAAAAGCTGACATACAGGTTTGTAAACCCAAAGGAAGTGTTTAGAGTATTGATATTTGCAGAAAACGTCTGATTCAAGGTAAAAAGAGCAGGCATCTGAGGTACCCCATCTCCAAATACTGACGTTCACAGGTATTACAGCTGCACCCTTCTTTCCAATCGGTTTCTGGCACCTTGTTGTTAAATATGAACAGAGAACTAAGACTTACTGTGCATTTCAGAAAACATCTATCATGTAAGAGAGAGGCTAAAACAACAAAAAATCAGAAGGGAGAAAATGTTTTGTGTTAAAGAAAACTTCAAAAAGAAAAGGAAAAAAACTCTACAATATATTTTAAAAATGTGTTACTTTAAGAGAAAATAAGTCTGTACGTAAAAAAATAATCCTCAGAAAATATAGAGATCTAGGAAAATTAAAAATAAAACAGTAACTTTATTCTTTTACGATTATTGGGCCCCAATGGATTTTTGGACCAATTAGGCAATTGATACAATGTAATAGCACAGCTAGGAGAAAAAATGTATATATATATGATCTATTCTCTTGTATCAATTCTTTTGTATCAAGACGTCCAAGCTGCACCTAAGGGAATGGTGAAAGACAAGGCTCCAGGAATTCACAAAATGCCAACTGAGATATTTCTACAAATGGATGCAACACTGGAAGTGCTCACCCAACTATGTCAAGAAATTTGGAAGACATCTTCCTGTCCAACCAACTGGAAGAGACCCATATTAGTGCCCATTTCAAAGAAGGGTGATCCAACAGGATGTGAAAATTATCAAACAATATCATTACTATCACACACAAGTAAAATTTTGCTGAAGATGATTTAAAAGTTGTCACAGCAGCACATCAACAGGAAACTGCTAGACGTTGATGCTGAATTCAAAGAGGTTGTGGTACAAGGGATATCACTGCTGATATCAGAAGATCCTGTCTGAAAGCAGGGAATACCAGAAGAATGTTTTGTTTTTTAAATTGTCTCTGACACCTTTAGGAAAAAGCATTTTATTTTTTTGGTTTGTTTGCTTAACTCCATAAATAGCATATCCATATGCTGAAGTCATCAGCTTTGGAGGCAGAATGAATACCTTAAAATGTTAAATCTGACACTTAACACCTAAACCAAACCAAACGAAACCTATTGCAATCGAGTTGATTCAACTCATAGCAACCCTAAAGGACAGAGTAGAATCTGCCCTGAAGGATTTCCAAGGAGCACGTGGTAAATTTGAACTGCCAACATTTTGGTTAGCAGCCATAGCTCTTAACCTCTACACCACCAGGGTTTCTGCTTAATACCTAGGTATTGACAAAGGACAAGTCATTTTAATCTTGCTTTACCTTAGTTTCCTCATATTTACCATGGAGATATTGCGAGGATTAAATTTCTTGGTAACTGTTAGACATTTCAGAACAGTATCTTGAACAATCATATACTCTCCCAATTTGTCTTTTTATTAGTATCTCCAGAGCAGAGCACAGTGTATATATAGTGTACGGGAGGAGATGATACTCTAGAAAGTCTCGTTGCTTTTCTGAGCATCCAAAAACACTTAAAGAAAATGACTCATTTGTTTATTGTAATATTCCCTGTAGGTACAACAACAAAAAATGGATTGTTGGCATAGTTAGAGTCCTGGTAATATGCTCAAGAGTTAAACGTATGTAATGGAACAATTAAGATTACTCATTTGGCTCTGGGCAGTAGAAACCAAAATATGAAGATATTGGTGCTCAATGGCAGGAAAATATCATTAGCAAGCAAAGGAAATCATGTGCTTCCTGGGGAGATGTCTGTGGAACAAAACATTTTTCAATGAATTCTTGATTGCCATATTTTTTTTTTCTGTTTCTTAATTTTATTTGTAATGTTACATTCAAATTTAACTTTCATTATATTTGAAAATATTGGTTTTCACCTATGGTATCAGTGTATACTTCTTAAAATTATGGTAGAATCAGATAAGAGGCATGGTTTCATCTATTTATTACCACAATAATGTAAAAAAAAAAAAAATGAACACAAAACTTAGTGTTTTAAAGGATGGTTCACAAACGATGACTTACTGGCCTCAGCTAGGACAGTTAGTCATTATCCAAGCGGTTCTCATATCCTTTTAAGTGGGTATACCTGTGCTTGTTCATGTAGTGGTCAGGCAGTTTTCCAAGAATTTGAGCACAGTGTGCAAGAACATCTGAAGTCCACACTGGAAATTGGCACGCCACCACTCCCATCGAATTCTATCTTTAAAGCAAGGCATAAGGCTAGTTTAGAGTCAAGTGGTAGGAAAATAACTCCACCTTTTAATATGATTTGCTGCCAAGTCTCATTTCAAAAGTCACCAGTACAGAAAGGGATGAAAAATTGGGGGAAAAAAATTGTGATCAATCTACAATTTCAGACAACTTAAGACAAAAAAAGGTGACAACAGTAAACTCAACTTGCAAATTTGCTTGTCTTTTGGGAGCTGAATAAAACAGTAAGACAAGTCAAATGCCTTATGATATTATGATGATATAAAATTTGTGTATTTTCTGTATCATCACATTTAAAACATCCACGTGATGTCTATGGTTCTTTAGGACAGAAAGGAGATTTTTCTGGTAGGGGAGGGGCAAATATAATTTAAATTTAACATAAATCTACATGCAAACAGTTCCTGAAAAGAAGTAAAACGTATGTCTACACTCCAGCAGATGTTGGTAAGTTCAGGGTACCTTTTGGGTTGTGTGAGAAGAGTACTCAAAGTGGGATGCCTTAAAGTTAGGATGTGTCCATCAATTAGTTGAAAAAAAAAATCACACTGTACTATACTTCCCCTTAACATCATGAACATTTGAGATCAGGAATCATATTTTAATTATTTCTAGGTCTTACTATATATTTCACCATTACAAATACAAAGTTGATGTTCAGTAAAGATTTGCTAAATGGATGAATGCAGATGTGAGAAGCAAGTCCCTGGTAAGTTCAACTAAGGGTGTTTTTCTACCTGAAAATCTGTTCATTGCCTTGCTCTCTAGATAGAATCGATCATTTTCTTCTTCATAGAGCCCTGGGTATACTTGGTCCATATCATTACACTTGTAATTTTTCTCATGTTAATAAAAAAAAAAAAAATTGCCATTGAAACAATTTGGACTCATAGTGGCACTACAGGACAGAGTAGTACTGCCCCATAGAGTTTCCAAGTAGCACCTGGTGGATTCAAATGTTTTTGGTTACCAGCTGTAGCTCTTAACCACTACATAACCAGCGTTTCCAAACATGTATTTACCTTTTTGATTATAAATTCCTTGAGACAGGAGTTACTTTCGTTCATCTAGTTTACAGTATTGGGTATTTAGTGGTTGTTTAATAAGCTAATAGATTAATAATCTAGCTCATATCCACCCGGCTCTCCTTGGAAACCCTATGGAGCAGTTCTACTCTGTCCTATAGGGTTGCTATGAGTTGGAATCGTCTTGACGGCAATGGTTTTCTTTTAATAAGTTAATAGATTACTTAAACTCCTGTTGTCTAAGCTCTTTTTCATGTACCTGATTAGGGACAAATCCCTGATTTCAAAATTCTTTGATCCTTTATTAATTAGATATATAAATAGGTAGATAGACAGATAGGTAGCTGGATAGTTGCCGTTGAGTTGACTGACTCTGGCAACCTTAGGTACAACAGAATGAATAGTTGCTGAGTCCTCTGTCATCCTCAAAACTGCCAGTATGTTTGAGTCCATTGTTGTGGCTATTGTGCCAATCCATTTCACCAAGTGTCTACTTTGCCCTTCTGGCCCTCTACTTTCCTGAACAGGTTGTTCTCCTCAGTAATTGATTCCTCCTGATGTTGTGTGCAAAGTAAGCAAGTTGGAAAATGTTCTGTTGTTATCTATAAGGTTTTCACTGGCTAGTTTTCAGAAGTAGAAAATCCAGTTTCTCATACTGTGGAAGTTTGCATGTTGCTGTGATGTTGGAACATATACCACTGGTGTTGCAAAGAGCAGAGAGATCATCCATGGTGGATAGTTTTCAATGGAGCCTCCAGACTAAGACAAACTAGGAAGAAAGGTAAAGGAAGAAAATGGTGGAATTAGTGGGTTGTAAGCATCTAAATTTTGGAGTCTTACTTGGTTTGTTTTAACAAATTATATCCTATTAAAGCATGTATCCCATATGTCTTAGCCTAGTTGTGAGGTGCTTAGAGGCCTGCTACCCCACATAAACCATAGGCTCTTTTTGTTGGATTATTTTAATTCTACTCTGCAAGCAAAAATGAGCAGAGGAAAACACATCTGATAAACATGGATTTTAATAATCCTTAAATTTTGCAAAGTTTTATAGCACTCTGGCCACCATGAACAATGAAAACATATTACAACCTGATACCACCAAACGTTCATGTGCCAGGATATAATGATATTTTCACAGTGTCATTGTAAATCAGTTTTTTTGTGGACTTTCCATTGGAATTCTCCATTTTGAATATCACCACCACCTTTTCTTCTCTACAAAAACTTCTACTTTTTAAAAAGATTCCTCCTTTTTCTTCCACTAAATTGAAATTCAATATGCCAGGTTCCGCCATCATCTGTTAGTTTGTTATATTACAATGGCTTCTGCATTGCTATGAAGCTGGAAGCTGTGTCACCGGTATTTCTAATACCAGCAAGGTCACCCATGGTGGACAGGTTTCAGGAGAGCTTCCAGAATAAAACAGACTAAGAAGAAAAGTCTCGTGATCCAGTTCCAAAAATTAAAGAACAAAAAAACCTATGAATCGCAAAACAATTTTGTCAAATATACTGCAGGAAGATGAGCCCCTAGGCTGGCAACTAGTCAGAATACAGAGTGGTTACAACAATGGGTTGAAGCATACTGATGATTGTGGAGATGGCTCATGAATGGGTAATGTTTCCTTTTGTTGTAAATGAGATACCATGGGTTGGAGCTTACTAGACGACCACTAACAGCAAGAACATTCCAGATTAAAATCTAAAGATGTGATGTTCATATGTATCTAATGTGCTGCTTGATGGCATAGGTTGGTATTCCCAACATATTGCACTGTACATCCTGTTTCATTGTATAAGGGATTAGCTGTTTGCTGAGTGAATGCAAGATTGAAATACATTGTGCCCTGCAGAGCTTTATCCCAAGCTTACAGTCTTACTACAAATGAAATTGAGGGCTGCTCTGGACTTCTTTGAACTGGAGCAGCAACAGACCCATACCTGAGACTTCTGAGTGTTAGGTCAGTTACTGAACTTCCTTACAGAATTCTTCAATCATTTAGATTTTACATGAGAAAAGTTTTAAGTCAATCATCTCTATGTTGATATATTGCTTGAAGCAATCCAATACAGACACAAGGAAGAATTCGAGTCATAGTGTATGAAGGAAAACATTAACTGAAGGAAAGGGACCTAAGAACTGAATTATATCTTGACAGCTACACAAAGGAGGAACTAAAACAACAACAAAAGGAATAGTACCAAACACATTCACAAATAAGGTCTATAAAAATAATTCTTCCATAGGGAAAGAACTAAACCGTTCTTTAACATCAGAAGAGAAATATGAAAAAATATTATGTGTTCATTGAAAAAAAAATAAAAAGAAGTTTGCTAAGAATCATGAGCAATTTCTACTGAACTTATAAAACTTTTTTCCTTGGCTGAAGTTATTACTAAATTGGATAGAACCTTGAAGAGTTCTTTGGGGACTCATTATTGAAGAGACAGGAGGAACTTTATACAGTTTCTGGATGTTCATACCAAGTCACTGCAGACTGATGAAATAGAATTTTTAAGCAATCTTTTTTTTTTTTTTTATAAGAACAGTGTTTTCAGCAAATGTATTATTTGAACTACAGTGAATCAGTGTGAAGTTACTTGAAAAGTGGCGGTTATGTAATAACGCCTTGTGAAAAACTCATTAAAATTTGCATGTTGAAGAGTAAAAAAATGGCTCTTTTTGTGATCCATTTTCTAATGTTAAGTATATTACAATCTGCCTAACAAGAAAACATTCTGCAACTAAGAATATTTGGTAACAGAGAATTATTTTAGAACACACATAAGTTATGAAAAAAGAAAATAAATGTTAAAGTATTTAAAGTATTTTGGCATTATTTAGGTTTAATCTAATTAGTAAAGAAGATCCTGATGATGACACAAAAACTAAGAGCATGCAAATCTATATTTTAAGAAACAAAAATTCCATAAAAAAGTGATAGCAGAAGGACAGGTTACTTAAAAAAAAAATTATAGTAATTAAAAGAGAAGATTATTATCTTAGGCCGAGTTTTCTAGAAAGGCAAAACCAATAAAGTGTCTATACAAATATATAGAGAGATATTTCTTTCAAGGACATGGCTCATGCAGTTGTGGGGACAAATTCATAGGTGAGGCAAGAGGCTGGATGCTTCTCCTCACTCATGCGGTTGCAGGGGCTGACGAACCCAAAATCTGCAGGTCATGTGTTAGGCTGCAGGATAATGGGGTTGTGGGAGCTGGCAAATCCAAAAAGTGCAGGCCAGGCAGTAGGCTGAAGGCTTCTTACATTCCCAAAACTGGAGGTCAGAGGATGATGAGACAAATACAGAAGAGAGAGAGAAAGAGAGTTTGTCAGAACACCCCATATGTATTGGATGCAAGCCACACCCCCAAGGAAACTCCCCTTCTAATTGATTGCCTGCTCACATCAGATCACAAAATGGAGGATGATTACATAATATATACCAAACCACTGAGAATCATGACCTATCCAAATTGATACATAACATTAGCCATCACAATTATTGAAATTAGTAGGGAAAAAAAAAATTGGGAGTTTTACTGAGGGGTGAGATGATACTGACAGCAGTAGCAAATATAACTGAGCCAGGGACAAATTTGGTTTTCTGAGATTGCAAATTCTTAATAACTTGATTTATACATTGAAAAGCTAAGAAAAATAAAATATACTTATATAAAAACATAAGACTGTGATAAAAACCCATCACTATCAAGTTGATTCCGACTCAAAGCAACCCTATAGGGTAGAGTAGAACTGCCCCATAGGGTTTCCAAGGTGTAACTAGTGGATTTGAACTGCTGACCTTTTGGTTAGCAGCCAAATACTTAAACCACTGTGCCATCTGGGCTCTGAAAACCAATGATGTTTTCAAATATAGTTTAAAATATCTGCATGATAAATGATAACAATATTTTACACACTTATTTTCATTGTACAAGGAGATCAAGAATGGCTAGACCCCCACCAATCCTATTTTTTTCACTTGGTTTCACCGAAAGCCTACATTTCCCAGGATCCTTTACAGTGAAGTTGGAGACTGATTAGTTCTAGGCATTTATATATAAGTAGGTGGGTTTACAGCACTAAAAATACACTGTGGCCTCAACAATGGAAAGAATGGCTAGACCCCCACCAATCCTATTTTTTTCACTTGGTTTCACCGAAAGCCTACATTTCCCAGGATCCTTTACAGTGAAGTTGGAGACTGATTAGTTCTAGGCATTTATATATAAGTAGGTGGGTTTACAGCACTAAAAATACACTGTGGCCTCAACAATGGACTTGAGCACACAACAGTGATTGTGAAGATGGGCTAGGCACTGTTTCATTCTGCTATATATAGGGTGGCCCTGAGTTGAAACTAACTCAAAAGCAGCTAACAAAGATAACAAGAGGGATGACTTCCAATTCCAGCTAACTCTAACCCTGATCCCTAAAATCTTCCCAGACATCATGGACTCTTTCTCTTCAGTGTACACTGGCTTAAAGGAAGGAGTAAAGTATGTTATTGCCACACGACTAAAGAAGCAGATATACAGGAGTTATCTCTTACAGAAGGCCTTTCCAGGAGAAATATCTGAAATGATCTGTGGACTACACAAGAAAGAGATGAGCTGTTTATGTCACTAAGATTTGACGTTATTTGTTTCAGCAACAGGCAAGTGTTACTCTCATTATTTAACAATAGTGATTCCATTATGTATGCATATGGTCAACAAAGATGACTAAATTATGGACAGAAAATATGCCTTCAGATATTTTCTGTTTAATGGTAACCATCAGGCTATTTTCATATTTGTCAACGTAAATTTAATTTGTCCTGAGAGCATGTGTTAAGAAATGATTGATTCTGTGGTCCTAGGTAATCAGTTTTTAATCACAATTTCATTGTGAAGGTAAAAGAGGTTTTTTTTTTTTTTTTTTCCCTCTCCTTTTAACCCCATGATTAAAAATCATCACTGTCATCATCTCCTGGAAATGAGAGAGTCATTAGAATGTACCCTGACAGTACATTCATTTCAATGTCATATTTCTATCACTTTAAGTTATGACTGAGAAGTCATTAGAAAATTCATATTGTGCTTCCAACTAGTAATTACGTGCACTTCATAAAGACTTCATTAGGCAACTCGGCTCCAAAAAAGTATCTTAGGTTTTGCGATGCATATTCCTCAGTGGATCTAAAAAAAAAAATTTATAAGTGGGTGTTAAATATAAACATTTCAGTCCAATTCAATTCCTACATACCCAACAGCAATAATTGGATGCATTTAAAATGATTAGTCAGGGGACGTCCCATACATATAAATAAATCAGCTCTGCTTAATCTTTGTAAATACTGCAATACTATTTGAAACACCGAGAGCATTGCACTTATAAATTAATCAGAATGCGCATGTCATTCTGATGATTTCTCCTTCGAAAATATTTAATTATATTCTTAATTACTCTAATATAAAAATACATGATTCTCCCTCCCAATATGATTACTAAAATAAACAATTATTTTATATAATATTGTCTCTGCTTGCATTCCTACCATAAAATGAATGTACCGTTAGGATTAAACTAGATAGCACATTTAATGCACCTGGTATACAGTGAGCGGTAACTGGTATAATGGAAGTGCCCAAATAATGGTTGATATTTTCAGTATTGGAGTCCCCGCATGGCACAACAGTTAAGCACTTGACTACTATCTGAAAGGCTGGCTGTTTGAACCCACCTAGAAGTGCCTTTGAAGAACAGCCTGGCAATCTGTTACCAAAAGTTCTAACTTAAGGAGTAGATGCCATGAGTCGGAATCAACTCAATGGCAACTTTTTTTTTTTTTTTTAATTCTTATTTAAATACTAAATGACAAATCTAAATTTTAAAAGTTCTTTAATCTTATTTGGTTTTATTTCCATCTCTACTTATCTAATCCATCATACAGCTCATCCTGTTTTTGGTTTTTTATTTTTCCTAAATCTTCCAGATGCTTTTTTGCCTTTATATGTTCTTTGCTTCTCAGCTTCCTCATTATATCTGAGGTCATGCCATCTAGATAACATTAGGCACAATAATTTTCTGAATTTTTAAATTTCTATTCTGTAGTTACTTTCAAAGGTATGCTTTTTTTTTTTTTTTTTTGCATTTTTGGGGTGTTTTTCCCTTTCTATTATTTTGTGGAATCACACTATTTTTTAATGTCTTTTTATTTAATTACCTTTCTTTTTTAATGTCACTGATGTTTATTTTTGAAAGAAAATGAACTGTCTATGAAGGCAGAGGATTTTAAATTGCCCATGATGCCAATTCTGTCCTTTAAAAAAATGCTCAAGCTCTCTTTCCAGAATGCCCTGTGTCCAGGAAATGGAAAGAAAAAAAAAAGATACTTTATTGATATAATCCTCTAACATTTTGGAGTTACTTTTTTTTAAGTGGCTAATTACCCTGACTAATACACTCACTTTATATCTTAGAGTCAAATATATTTTATCTTGGCATACTTGCCAAATCCTAGTCCCTAACCAGGGTACCTGTAGTATTGGTTCTCCTAAGAAGTGACATAATTTCCTATCATTATCTGGTATTCTGATACAAAGAGGAGGAATAGAAGACAGTGGAGGAGGAGGAAACGAGAGAATAAGGAGGAAAGAAGAGGAAAGGGTTGGGGGAGAAGAATGAGGTGAAGAAAGAGAAGAAGGGAAAGAAAAAGAAACTTCTATTCACTGCATTCAGGGCTATCATAATTTGTCTTTCTGTTCTCACACATGGCAGTGCCTTTGTGGCAGCAACACATCTTAGAATATAGCGTACTCTTCAAAGCTTACATTCTTCGTCATTTACTCCACTGCTTCTTACCTAGATGTTTTGTGTTTGTGTGGATAGTAGGCATACAGGTAACTTGTAGAAATGAAGCCAAAGGTCACTGTTCTGGCCATGTAAACAGTAGCACCCATTTGAATGAGACTGTTTTCCAATTATTATCTATATTAAGCATATGCCACTGAGTAAGGGACTGAAGTAGAGGAAAAATGCCACAATGTTCCATCTTTTTCCAAGTAATTTCTGTCTCATGATTTGAATTTGGAGTAAAGAATCAACAAATGCCCTGGTAGATATCTGTCAATTCTACTCTGTGTCAGAGATAGCTAATAACACACCAAAGATTTGTGTATTGCATTCAGAGTGAAGCAGCTGCCCAGGCCAGAATTCCATTTCTGGGTCCATCTTGACTTTTACAGGTTCATGTGACTTATTTCTGGTCAGTGAAATATGTACAGACATCATACATTCCACTTCCAGACCTGGCTTCTAACAATCTTTTGGGCGATCCCTCATTCTTGTTTCTTTCCACATTTGACAGCTGGACATTGATAGACATACAAAACCTTAGAAGCCATATTTGGAAAATTGCAAACTCTCAGCAGGCCTGGAACCCTTGATGATTTTGTAGAGTAGTGCCTTCCCCCTTTCCAAGACCCATCATCAACCATTTAACTTTATGTGAAAGAAAGGAACTCTATTCTATTAAATTTTGAGTTTCTCTCTTAAAGCATTTGTTGTTGATGTTGTTGTTAGGTGCCTTCGAGTCAACTTTGACTCATAGTGACCCCATGTGACAGTAAAACTGCTCTGGGATTCTATTAGAATATCTCAAAAAATCTAGAGTCAGAGAAGGAAGGAGAAAAAAAGAGCACTAATTTGTATTATAATAGAAGCCAAACTACTGGTTTTTGTTCATAAATTTGCTGTTCAGATAGCTGAACAATTAACTATGTCTTATAAACTTTAATATGAGTGATAGGTCATTTAAATTATTAAAATCTTTAAAGAATAGAGCAATTTAAATTTGATAAATTCAAAAATATATTGGAAACATGGAAACAAAAAAGAAAAAGAGAAAACATGTATCCATAAATGAATTTGAATAAATTAATTATTTATATAATATACTCTTATGTATACATATTGTGTATATAATTGCATACGTAGCTTTCATCAATTGAATTAATATATGAATATATATGGGATGTGCATATGTGTGTGGTGTGTGTGTGTGTGACATAGGACAGTTATTTAGGTCATTTGTGGTTATCTAAATATTTTGACACATTGTTGTTGGCAGGTGTCATCAAGTCTATTTTCAACTCATAGTGACTTCATGTGACAGAGTAAAACTGCTCCTTAGGGTGCTCTAGGCTCTAATCTTTACAGGAGCCTATCACCAGGTCAATGGCTTTTTCTATGCCTTTAATCACTGCATTTCTACGATTTGTATGATGTCCTCCAATAACATCAACACATACAGGTAGGTAACCCTATGTGTTTTCCCTATTCAAAACTTCTTTATAGCTCAGACACAAAGAGATAAAATGTTTTCTTACATAAAAAACTAAATAAAATCAAGGACTGGTTAGAACGATTGAATACAATCACGATGTATTGTGTCTAAATGGGAATTTATAAAATGTGCTTCTTCAAAAAATAAATCTTCAAATGTATGTGACTTATTCTTTAAATTCCTATCATTTATCTCTTTCTAAAAACCTTAAACTCAGAGGCACAGAAGGGAACTAGAGAAATATTATTTTTAAAAAAATTTGCAAGTTTATTCTAATAAAAATTAAGTGAATATGATTATTATAATCAATCAAAATATAAACATTAAAGTCAATACCCCCTTTCTACACAATTCCACCTCCTCTTACAAAACCAATGATAATAATTTGTTGTGCATGCTATCAACCCTTTTCTACGCTCATAGAAACTCTATATACAAGCGTTGTTTGGTGATTTTGTTGTTGTTGCTTATTTCCAAACTGATTTATGTTACATAACTGCCCAGCAAATTGACTTTTTCCCTGCATATAGAGAATTAAATAATTACATTGTATAGACATATCATAATTAATCAGATACATATAATCAGTTAGTCTACGGTGGATGGGCATTGAGGTTGTTTCCATTGCTTCAATACAGTAAACAGGTCAGTAATGAACGTTCACATGTCCTTATTGCTGGTGTTTATTTCTGTGGAATAGTTATTTAGGAGAAATTTCCAAGTCAAAGGAAGGTAGATTTTTTTTTTTTTAACATTCTTAATGAATAAAAAACAAGAGAAAAAATGTTAGGAGATGAAATTTAAGGGGATGGCAGATTTAAACCCTGTAGTTGTGTGCCACAGATACAGTTCCGACTCATAGGTACCCCATGTGATGGAGTTTAACTGCCCCAAAAGTTTTTCTTGGCTGTAATCTTTACAGAAACATGTTGCCACGTCTTTCTACTGAAGAGCTGCTGGGTGGGTTGGAACTGCCAACCTTTTGGTTAGCAGCCGATAATCCACAGTAAGGAATTTTTTTTTATTCTAAAATCATTGTTTTATTCTAAGATCTATTCAAAGTAGAGTTGACCTTAATGACATGGCTGGAGTAAAGCTTTTGGGACCTTCATTTGCTGATGTGGTATGACTCAAAATGAGAAGAAACAGTTGCAAACATCCATAATCGGAACCTGGAATGTACGAAGTATGAATCTAGAAAAAATGGAAATCAACAAAAATGAAATGGAACGCATAAACATCGATATCCTGGGCATTAGTAAGCTGAAATGGACTGATATTGGCCATTTTGAATTGGACAATCATATAGTCTACTACGTTGGGAATGACAACTTTAAGATGAATGGTGTCGCATTCATCGTAAAAAAGAACATTTCAAGTTCTATCCTGAAGTGCAACACCCTCAGTGATAGAATAATATCCATATGCCTACAAGGAAGACCAGTTAATCCAAATATTATTCAAATTTATGCGCCAACCACTAGGGCCAAAGATGAAGAAATAGATTTTTATCAGCTGCTGGAGTCTGAAATTGACCTATCATGCGTTGCTAATTACTGGTGATTGGAATGTGAAAGTTGGAAACAAAGAAGGATTGGTAGTTGGAAAATATGGCCTTGGTGATAGAAACAATGCCGGAGATCGAATGATAGAATTTTGGAAGACCAACGACTTCTTCACTGCAAATACCTTCTTTCACCAACATAAACAGTGACTATACACAGGGACCTCGACAAATGGAACACACAGGAATCAAACTGACTACATCTGTGGAAAAAGACGAAGGAAAAGCTCAATATCATCAGTCAGAACAAGGCCAGGGGCCAACTGTGGAACAGACCATCAATTGCTCATATGCAAGTTCAAGCTGAAACTGAAGAAAATCAGAGCAAGTCCATGAGAGTTAAAATATGACCTTGAGTATATCCCACCTGAATTTAGAGACAATCTCAAGAATAGATTTGATGCATTGAACACCAGTGACCAAAGACCAGATGAGTTGCGGAATGACATCAAGGCCATCATACATGAAGAAAGTAAGAGGTCATTGAAAAGACAGGAAAGAAAGAAAAGACAAAGATGGATGTCAGAAGAGACTCTGAAACTTGGTCATGAGCGTCAAGCAGCTAAAACAAAAAGAAGAAATGATGAAGTAAAAGAACTGAACAGAAGATTTCAAAGGGCATCTCGAGAAGACAAAGTAAAGTATTATAATGACATGTGCAAAGACCTGGAGATAGAAAACCAAAAGGGAAGAAAGTGCTCAGCATTTCTCAATCCGAAAGAACTGAGGAAAACTTCAAGCCTCAAGTTACAATCAGTGAAGGATTCTATGGGGAAAATATTAAACCACGCAGGAAGCATCAAAAGAAGATAGAAAGAATACACAGTCATTATAGCAAAAAGAATTAGCCTGTGTTCAACCATTTCAAGAGATAGTATATAATCAGGAACCGATGGTACTAAAGGAAAAAGTCCAAGCTGCTCTGAAGGCATTGGTGAAAAACAAAGCTCCAAGAATTGACAGAATATCAATTGAATGTTTCAACAAACGGATACAGTACTGGAGGTGCTCACTCATCTATGCCAAGAAATATGGAAGACAGCTTCCTGGCCAACTGACTGGAAGAGATCCATATTTATGCCTATTCCCAAGAAAGGTGACCCAACCTAATGTGGAAATTATAGAACAATATCACACACAAGGAAAACTTTGCTGAAGATCATTAAAAAATGGCTGCAGCAGTATATCGACAGAGAACTGGCAGAAATTCTGACGGTTTTCAGAAGAGGACGTGGAACCAGTGATAGCATCACTGATGTCAGATGGATCCTGGCTGAAAGCAGAGAATACCAGAAGGATGTTTACCTGGTTTTTATTGACTGTGCAAAGTCATTCGACTGTGTGGATCTTAACAAACTATGGATAACATCACAAAGAATGAAAATTCCAAAACACTTAATTGTGCTCATGAGGAACCTTTACATAGATCAAGAGGCAGTTTTTCAGACAGAACAAGGGTATACTTATTGGTTTCAAGTCAGGAAAGGTGTACTTCAGGGCTGTATCCCTTCACCATACCTATTCAATCTGTATGCTGAGCAAATCATTAGAGAAGCTGAACTATATGAAGAAGAATGGGGCATCAGGATTGGAGGAAGACTCATTAACAACCTGCATTATGCAGATGACACAACCTTGCTTGCTGAAAGTGAAAAGGGCTTGAAACACTTACTAATGAAGATCAAAGACCACAGCCTTCAGTATGGATTGCACCGCAACATAAAGAAAACAAAAATCCTCACAACTGGACCAATGAGCAACATCATGATAAATGGAGAAAAGACTAGTTGTCAAGGATTTCATTTTGCTTGGATTCACAATCAACAGCCATGGAAGCAGCAGTCAAGAAATCAAACAGCACATTATATTGGACCTCTTTAAAGTTTTGAAAAGTAAAGATGTCGCCTTGAAGACTAAGGTGCGCCTGACCCAAGCCATGGTATTTTCAATCGCATTGTATGCATGTGAAAGCTGGACAATGAATAAGGAAGACCGAAGAAGAACTGACGCCTTTGAATTGTAGTGTTGGCAAGGAATATTGAATATACCATGGACTGCCAAAAGAATGAACAAAACTGCCTTGAAAGAAGTACAACCAGAACATTTCTTAGAAGCAAGGATGGCAAGGCTGAGTCTTACATACTTTTGGACATGTTGTCAGGAGGGATCAGTCCCTGGAGAAGGACATCATGCTTGGCAAAATACAGGGTTAGCAGAAAAGAGGAAGACCCTCAATGAAGTGGATTGACACAGTGGCTGCAACAATAAGCTCAAGCATAATGATTGTAAGAATGGCACAGGACCGGGCAGTCTTTCATTCTGTTGTGCATACCTTCGCTATGAGTAGGAACTGACTCGACAGCACCTAACAATGACTAATAACAATTCACTAGTCAGGGCAGAATTTTTATTTTATGTAAGTGACCTTCACACACTGACTATTTGTAAGATCAGATTTACCTTTATAAGTTATAAGCTGTACATTAGCATAAACACATTAGGTAATAGTTGAATTGCAGATAACTTAATTGCTCCTTGACATGAAACTAAACCAACTGTAGATTTCTGTGGTTTTTCGTAATGATTTATGTATTTTTTCATGCAGAGGTTGATCAGTGCTACATTAATCACATTGCTTGAAACAGAGGATCAATGGATTGTAACATCGTAGGGCACTGTGCATTTCACTGACCCCTGTACTCTCTAGGTTTAATTTTTCTTTTTTTAACTTTGCAGAAAACCAAAAGAAAATTGAAACAGTTGATTGGAAATAAGGTAAGCTACATCTCTTAATATTTGCATTTTTCAGCATCTGAGGTAGAAAAAAGCAATGATTACTATTTTTATTTAAAATGGAAATATCTCATATATTCTATGTATCTTTGCAATTGTTTGGTCAATTAATCTCACATTGATATAAACAGCTCCTTTGTTCAAATAAAAACTCTCAGTAAATCATGTATTTAATTAACATTTTTTCCCCAAATTTTGCCAGAAGTGATTTGAAGGGCTGGTACCTTACTATAAAAGCAGTAGCATTCTTGATTCAATTTTGTCCATTCAGTCTGAGGCACGAAATAACATTTTAACCTATTTGCTACTGTAATACCCTTGAGAATCCACCACAAAAGGAAAGCAAGTGTCCTATATTCCCAGGAATTCAAGCTTGGTGAAGCTCCCTCATCTATACTCATCCCATTTCTGCTAAGGAAATAATTATAAATGTTCAAACCAAATTCATAAATCATGATGTAGTGAGAACTCCGGTTTCTTTAGATGTCCTCCTTAAGTGAATGCAATCCCAGTGGCAGTTGATATCCCCTAAACTGCTCCTGCAAATGGTTATTACATTTGAACTTTGAAGCCATAGAAGCAATTTGTATTCTCTGATGGGCTTTTGTCTTTGAAATGCCCTTCGCCTTGTGATCCAAATGGAATATCAGTGTTGAACCTTTGCTTCAGTCTCATTTATGAAAGTAACAAAAATAATCAGATATTTTAGAGTTCCTAAACAGTGCACTTCAAAAATTCCTGTATATACACACAGACATTTGTGAAAATATATCGCACATATATCAAGTTTAGGACTTCTTTTTCAAGCTGTTAACTTGTTTGTCCATCTGATATTAACTCTCCCTGTTTCTTGCTTTTTATTTAGATCTACTCATTCCTCCTATTCACTTTTTTCTTTGTGTCTATAACAGCAGAACACAGAACAAAGAGTGCAAAATCAGAGAAAATAAATTTATGAGTGGTAATGGTGCTGGGTGGTAACATAGTTTAGTTAGAGGTACTATAGCTTATGTAAACTATAAAGGGAAAGAGACATGACCGAAACCAAGCTCTACCACTTATTAGATATTTGGGCTTATCTTTGAAATTTTCAACATATGTTGACTATAGAGCTTGTGTTTTAAAAGAATGATTAGACATCTTTTTTTTTTTTTTCTGGATAGAACAACACAATTAAAAAACCCATTGCCATCGAGTCGATTCAATTAAAAAAAAAAATTAGGAGGGTTAAAATAACTACATGTTGAAGATAATTTGCATGTGTCGTTTGCAACTTGCAGAAAATCACATGGTAAAAAGGATTTTCATAAGAAAAAATCCCTTCTCTCCTTATGAAGATATATTAAGCATGAACTTCTCAGCTATTTATTCCACAGAAGCTTCTTTCACATTTTGCTAAGATTAATCTTATAAATTACAAAAATAATCACCTGCTTTGCGCTCAAATACTCATATTCGAGGTAAAGATGTAGATAGAAACATGTAACATGAAACACTCTTTGCATCAGTGTTTCTCATGGTGAGTTGACCAGAAAACATAGTGGACCACCCTCCTCACAACACTAACGGACTATAAGCCATATCATCCAACCTCCTTGACCTTAAAATCTCCCTGTTACTTTGTGCTAAGCCATCGATGTTAAAGAAAAACATTTTAAATCAGTAACTTTGCTGAGATATTTTTATTCTAACCAGAGCATAAGACGTAATTTTTTTTTACGATTAAAAGGAGTGAAACAACAACAAAATCATAACTTTAAGAACCATTGTTTATTACTAATATTCCCGAGGCTCCACGCTTGGTGTTTTCTGTACATCACCTTATTTAAACCAATAGTTGATAAACTGTCTAATTGCCGTTTTATCGATCAGAAAAATGAAATTTAGTTATGTTAAAGATTTTCCACAAGTCACATAAGGAATAAAAGGTAAGGATGGATTTGGATTCATGTTTGATTTATTACTATGTTTCTTAATTGATATTTTAGGATATGTTCCTTGACTCTTAAAATATACTATGTCTTGTCTTCTCAATTCAAATAATACAAAATGTGAGCCCAAAATACATGCTGGCAATACTCCTGGGAAGTAGTTACATGAGTAAGTGTCCAGATGGGTTAGGGCAATCTAGATATTGAAGATGATGAAGGAAGAGGGGGGAAAATGAGGAAAGAGAAGAGCAAGCAAGTAGGGAAAATGGGTTCAGATGTAGACTTGGAAGAAGCAAACAGATTTCAAGTGCGGTCTACATTAATTCCAACGAGCCCTAGTGACAGAGTGGTTAAGCCCTCAGCTGCTAATGAGAAGGCTGGTGATTTAAACCCACAAGTGCTCCATAGGAGAAAAGACCAGGCATTCTGCTCTCATAAGGATTACAGCCTTGGAAACCCCATGAGGGAGTTCTACTCTGTCATACAGGGTTGCTAAGAGTCAGAATCAACTCCATGGCATACAACAATATGTTAATTTATAAATACTATGCAATGGAATAATTTGACATTCTTATCATATCTTACAATCAGAAACAAATTGGAAAGCTATCAAAACTTTATTGACTCAACAAGTATGTATTAAAATCAAGTTTTCATTTTAGTCTTTAAGTAGGCAGGAAGCAGCGAACCAACCTCCAAAATTTAGGACAAACTATACAGAACTCCTTTATAATTATTCCTTATTTATTATAAAGGAAATAACACTGCAAAAACTAATATCATGAAACCATTAGTAAAGGAATTATAATTTTTTTATTGTGCTTTAAATGAAAGTTTACAGTTCAAGTTGGTTTCTCACACAAAAATTTATACACACACTGCTATGTGACCCTAATTGCTCTCCCTGTAATGTGACAGCACACTCCTCCTTTCCTTTTTTTTTTTTTTTTAATTCAATCCAGCTCCTGTCCTTTTTTGCCTTTTCATCTTGCCTCCAGACAGGAGCTGCCCATTTAGTCTCATCTTTTTTTTTTATCTACTTCAGCTAAGAGGCACTGTTTTCACGTGTATCATTTTATGTCTTATAATCCAGTCTAATCTTTGTCTGAAGAGCTGGCATTGGGAATGGTTTCAGTTCTGGGCCATGTTCCAGGGTCCTTCCAGTCTTGGTTAGACCATTAACTCTTTCCTTTTTACTAGGATTTGAGCTCTGTACCCCACTTTTCTCCTGTTCTGTCAGGGACTTTCTGTTGTGTTCCCTTTCAGGGCGGTCATTGGTGGTAGCCCGGCAGCATCTGGTTCTTCTGATCTCAGGCTGATGGAGTCTCTGGTTTTATGTGGCCCTTTCTGTCTCTTGGGCCTCTTCATTCTGTCTCTTCATTCTCCTTTGCTCCATGTGGGTGGGCACCAATTGATGCATCTTAGATGGCCACTAGCTAGCTTTTAAGACCCATATGCCAAACACCAAATTGGGATGCAGAACATTTTCTTAATGAATTTTGTTCTGCCAATTGACCTAGAAGTCCCCTGAAACCATGGTCCTCGGACCACTGCCCTGTCCCTCAAAGTGTTTGGTTGTATTCATGGAACTTCTTAGCATTTGGTTTAGTCCAGTTGTGCTGACTTCCCCTGTATTGTGTGTTGTCCTCCCCTTCACCTAAGGTAATTCTTGTCTACTATCTCTCTCCCTCCCTCTCCACCCTCATAACCACCAAAGAATGTTTTCTTCTGTGTTTAAACCTTTTCTTGAGGTCTTATAATCCTGGACTCATACAGTATTTGCCCTTTTGTGACTGACTAATTTCACTCAGCATAATGCCTTCCATATTCATCCAGTTATGAGTTATTTCCCAGATTCATCATGGGGTGAATATACCATAATTTGTTTATCCATTCATCTGTTGATGGGCAACTAGGTCATTTCCATCTTTTTGCTATTGTGAACAGAGCTCCAGTGAACATGGGTGTGCATATGTCTATTTGTGTGACAGCTCTTATTTCTCTAGAATATACTCCAAAGAGTGGGATTGCTGGGTCTTATGGTAGTTCTATTTCTTGCCTTTTAAGGAAGTGCCAAATTGATTTCCAAAGTGACTGTACCATTTTACATTCCCACCAGCAGTGTATAAGTATTCCAGTCTCTCCACAACCTCTCCAACATTTATTATTTTGTGTTTTTTGGATTTTTGAATGATATCCTTGTTGGGATGAGATAGTATGTCATTTTAGTTTTGATTTGCGTTTCTTTAAATTTTTTTGATGGCTAGCGATCTTGGGCATTTCCTCATGTATCTGGTAGCCACCTGAAGGTCTTCTTTGGTGAAGTGCCTGTTCATATTCTTTGCCCATTTTTTAATTGTGTTATATGTCTTTTTGTTGTTGAGGTTTTACAGTATATTATAGATTTCAGAGATTAGAAGCTGATAGGATTTGTCATAGCCAAATTTTTTTTCCTAGTCTGTAGGTTGTCTTTTTATTCTTTTGATGAGTATACCTGTTTGACTTGTAGGTGCTCCCGGGCGTCTTGTTTCTCTTCTGGTGTTTGTGCATTGCTAGAAATGTTTTGTATTCTGTTTATGCCATGTATTAAGGATCCTAGAATTGTCTCTATTTTTTCTTCCATAATCTTTTATTTAGGTCTTTGTTCCATTTTGAGTTCATTTTTGTGCATGGTGTGAGGTATGGGTCTTATTTCATTTTCTTGCTGATGGACAACCAGTTATTAAAGAGAACACCCATTTGTTAAAGAGACTGTCTTTTCTCCGATTAACAGGCTGTGGGCCTTTGTCAAATATCAGCTGCTCATAGGTGGATGAATTTACATCTGGATTCCCAATTCTGCTCCATTGGTCTATGTATCCGTTGTTGTACCAGTACCAGGCAGTTTTGACTGCTGTGGCAGTATAATAGGTTCTAAAATCAGGTAGTGTAAGGCCTCCCACTCTGTTCTTCTTCAGTAATGCTTTACTTACCTGGAGCCTTTTCCCCTTCCATATGAAGTTGGTGATTTGATTCTCCATCTCATTAAAAAATGCCACTGGAATTTGAATCTGGATTGCATTGTATCTGTAGATCTCTTTGGGTAAAATAGACTTATTCACAGTTGAGTCTTCCTATCCATGAGCAAGGTACGTTTTTCCACTTACCTAGTTCTCTTTTTTGTTTTTGCACTTAGTCTTGTAGTTTTCTTTGTATAAGTCTTTTACATCTCTGGTTAGATTTATTCCTAAGTAGTTTATCTTCTTGGGGGCTGTTGTAAATGGTATAGATTTGGTGATTTCCTCTTCAACATTCTCTTTGTTGGTGTAGAGGAATCCAACTGATTTTTGTATGTTTATCTTGTATACTGATAATTTGCTGAAATCAGTTAGTGGCAACAGTTTTCTTGTGGATTCTTTATGGTTTTCTGTGTATAAGATCATGTCATCTGCAAATAGAGATACTTTTACTTCTTCCTTGCCAATCTGGATGCCCTTTATTTCTTTATCTAGCCTAATTGCTCTGGCTAGGACCTCCAGCACAATGTTGAATAAGAGTGGTGATAAAGGGCATCCTTGCCTGGTTCCCGTTCTCAAGGGAAATGCTTTCAGGCTCTCTCCATTTAGGGTGATGTTGGCTGTTGGCTTTGTATAGATACCCTTTATTATGCTGGGAATTTTCCTTCTATTCCTATTTTGCTGAGAGTTTTTATCATGAATGAGTGTTGAACTTTGTCAAATGCCTTTTCTGCATCAATTGATAAAATCATGTGATTCTTTTGTTTTATTTAAATGATGGATTACATTAATTGTTTTTCTAATGTTGAACCTTCCCTGCATACCCAGTATGAATCCCACTTGGTCATGGTGAATTATTTTTTTTGATAGGTTGTTGAATTCTATTGGCTAGAATTTTGTTGAGGATTTTCACATCTAAGTTCATGAGGGATATAGGTCTGTAATTTTCTTTTTTTGTGGTGTCTTTACCTGGTTTGGGTATCAGGGATATGTTGGCTTCATAGAATGAGCTTGGGAGTAGTCAATCCTTTTCTATCCTCTGAAATACCTTTAGTAGTAGTGGTGTTAACTCTTCTCTGAAAGTTTTGTCGAATTCTTCAGCGAAACCATTGCCCAGGCTTTTTTGTGTTGGGAGCTTTTAAATTACCTTTTCAATCACTAGGTTTATGTAGTTGTTCTACCTCTGTGTTAGTTTCGGTAGGTAGCGTGTTCCTATAAATTTGTTCATTTCCTCTAGGTTTTCAAATTTGATAGAGTACGTTTTTTTATAGTGTTCTCTTATGATTCTTTTAATTTCAGTTGGGACTGTTGTGATACCGCCCACCTCATTTCTTATTCAGGTTATTTGCTTCCCCTCTTGTTTTTCTTTTGTCAGTTTGGTCAAAGGTTTATTGATTTTGTTGAAAGTTAACTCTTTCCATTGTTTTTCTATTTTATTTAATTCTGCTCTAATTTTTATTGTTTGCTTTATCCTGGTTCCCAAGGGCTTCTTTTGTTGTTCTTTTTCAATTTTTTTGAGTTGTAGGGTTAATGTTTTGATTTTGGCCCTTTCTTCTTTTTGGATGTGTGCATATATTGCTATAAATTGACCTGTGAGCACTGCTTTTGCTGTGTCCCAGAGGTTCTGGTAGGATGTGTTTTTGTTCTCATTTGATTCTGTGAATTTCTTTATTTCAGTCTTAATTTCTGCAATAACCCAATAGTTTTTGAGCAAGGAGTTGTTTGGTTTTAGTGTGTTTGATTTTTTTTTTTCCTTGCTTATTCTGTTATTGATTTCTACTTTTATAGATTTGTGGTCAGAAAAGATGCTTTGTAATATTTTGATGCTTCATATTCTTTTAAGGTTTGTAAGGGGGAAGGGGGAGCTTGCACTCAGAAGAAGGAAGAGACAAGGGGTGGTGACATTCCTCAATAAGATCGTCCCTATATAACTTGATAAGGTACTTAACTTGGTAATTAAATGTTAAGCCAAGGAAATAGTCTCCAGAGGGGTCCCTGACTTGGCTATTAAATGTTAACAGGGAGAGATAAGAGAAAAAGGGTATAAAACCCTAAGAAAATGACTACCGGGGCACTCAGATTCTTTCTCTATCTGAGTAGCCCGCTTGACACCCTCCGGTCAAGAGCACTTTCGCTATTAGCCCTCTGTTAACCCTCTGCTTGACACTCTTTGTCTCAGTGTTTGAATTCTTTCCTACACCGAAGCTATCCTCTGGTAACAGGTTTGCTTTATGGCCTAATACGTGGTCTATTCTGGAGAATGTTCTATGTGCAATAGGAAAGAAAGCATACTTGGCAGCTGTTGGGTGGAGTGTTCTGTATATGTCTGTGAGATCAAGTTGGTTAATTGTGGCATTTAGATCTGTGTCTTTACTGAATTTTTTTTTTTTTTTTTTGTCTTTCATCGAAAGTAGTATGTTGAAGTCTCCTACTATTATTGAGGAGCCGTCTATCTCTGTTTTCAACACTGTTAAGAGTTTGTTTTATGTATTTTGGAGTGCTGTTGTTCAGTGTGTAAATATTTATTATGGTTATGTTCTCTTAGTTTATAGACCTTGTAGTCATTACGTAGTGCCCTTCCTATCCTTTGTGGTGGATTTTACTTTAAAGTCTATTTTGTCAGAAATTAGTATTGACACTCCTGCTCTTTTTTGATTGTTTGCTTGATATATTTCTTTCCCTCCTTTGAGTTTTAGGTTGTTTTTTTTTTTTTTTTTTTTTTGTCTTTAAGTCTAAGGCTTGTCTCTGGTAGGTAACCTATAGATGGATCATCTTTTTTAATCCATTCTGCCACTTTACGTCTTTTTTGATGCTTTTAGTCTGTTTACATTCAGTGTAATTATTGATAGATCTTAGTGCTGTCTTTTTTATGTCTTTGTGTGTGTGTTGTTGACAGTTTCTTTGTTCTACTTAATTTTCTGTGCTGAGTCATTTTTCTTTATGTATTTTCTTTTCATCTTTTACATTATTGCTAATTCTGTATTTGCTGAGTCTTTATGTTTTTCTTGGTTTTTATTTCGATGTGTATGAGTGTTAGTGTACTTTGTGGTTACCTTAATTTTACCCCTATTTTTCTAAGTTTAAACCAAACTTTTATTTTTTTTTATATTACCTTGATTTCCTCTCCATATGAAAGATCTGTGACTACCTTTTTTACTCCCTCTTCTTGTTTTAATGTTGTCATCTTTTATATATTGATGCCTCTGTTTCCCTATTTTCAGCATTTTAGCTTTGATTTATTTTCATGACTTCCCTGTCTGGGCTTATATCTGGTTGCTCTGACCTGTTTTCTAGGCTTGGGTTGTTCTCTAATGTTACTGATTTTCTAACTGGAAATCCCGTTGGTATTTCTTGTAATTTTCGTTTGAAGTTTTGAAAATTCCCTTAAACTTATGTTTGTCTGGAAATGTCCTAATTTCACCATCATATTTCAGAGACAGTTTTGCTGGGTGTATAATTCTTGGCTGATTTTTTTTTTTTTTTTTTTTGCTTCAAGGCTTTATATATGTCATTCCATTGCCTTCTTGCCTGCAGGGTTTCTGCTGCATAGTCCGAGTTTAGTCGTATTGACTCTCCTTTGTATGTGACTTTTTGTTTACCCCTAGCTGCTCTTAAAATATTCTATCTTTCTTTTTGGCAAGTTTGTTTATAATACATCTTGGTAACTTTGTTTTGGAATTTAACTTGTGTGGGATTCTATGAGCATCTTGGTTAGCTATCTCTCATCTTTCAAAATATCAGGGAAGTTTTCTGCCAACAAATTTTCAACAATTCTGTCTGTATTTTTTGTTATCCCCTCCTATTCTGGTACTCCAATCATTCATAGGTTATTATTTTTGATAGCTTTCCACATAATTCTTAGGGTTTCTTACTAAAAAAGTTTTTTTTTTTATCTGATTTATCCTCAAATTAGTTGGTGTCAAGTGCTTTATCTTCAGTCTCACTAGTTCTGACTTCCATTGCCTCAATTCTGCTCCTATGATTTTCTATTGAGTTGTGTAGTTCTGAAATTTTATTGTTAAACTTCTGGATTTCTGTTTGCTGTCTGTCTATTAAATTTGTCATTATGGTCTTGAATAACCTTCTTAAGTTCCTTTATAACTTTATCTGTGTGTTGCTTGGCTTGTTCTGTGTTTTGCCTGATGTCCTTCCTGATCTCTTGAAGAGTTCTGCATATTAGTCCTTTGTATTCTACTTCCAGTAATTCCAGGAAATTCTCTTCCTCCAGAAGATTTCTTAATTCTTTGTTTTGGGAGCTTGTTAAAGCCAACATGGTCTCCTCTTTATGTGATTTGATATTGACTGTTTTCTCCAAGCCATCAATAAGTTATTACATTCATATATTTTATGTTTGCTTACTGTGAGCTATCTTCTTGTTTTGATATCCCCAAATAGGCTGCTTATGTGAGTTAGTTTGATTATTGGGGCCTTTGAAGCTCCAACATCCTGTCACTAGGTGGTTAGATTTGTTACTATGCATGTGAGACCAAGCATCTGTTTACTTTTCTTGTAAGGATTCAGCTCAGATTTCCAGATAATTGGTCATCAAGTGTGTGGTTCAGGTTCTTACCTACAGTCCTAGATGGGCAGGGGTGATTGGAGGAGGCAGAGGTATCTGGGTGCAGCAGGGGGTCATGTGCTGAGCAATGTAAGGGGCTGACAGCTGCCCCTGAGTGTCTGGGATGAAGGTGTGTCCCTGTTCCCTAGAGTGAGTAGGTGGGTGGGTTTTGCAGTCAGACTATGGGCACCCAATGCTGCTGTTGGCTGTAAGGGCTGGGAGACACAACTTATTCTTGGATCCCTTTTGCAGGTGGCTAGGTGGAGCCACCAGCCTTCAGGCCCCTGTTGTGAGTAGGTGAGGAATCTGCTTAATGGGCAGACAGGTGTCAAATGCCACAAACCTGACACTCCACCATATAGCTGATACAGTGAAGTTAGGCTTCAGGTATATACCCTGTTGTACTGTGCTACTCAGGGCCTACGCTGTTGAAATGGACCCACGTAATTCTATGCGGGGATGAAAGGTATTCAAAATCCATGGACTCCTTATGCCTGTTCCTAGGCAAAGGAGCTGTACTAGCCTTGAGTTCACAGCTTAGGAGAGATGGCAGATTATTTTTTCCTGTTTGTTAATTTATTCCCTCTCCCTGGCTGAGAGAATGGCTCACGGCACATGATAGTCCCTACTTCTGGCCTGGTGAAGCAGCATTTGGCAATCACTGAAGCTGGCCCAGGACCTGGTACAGAGCAGGGAGAGAGCAGGGAGTGAGGTTCTTCCCAAACGGGGTGTTTTTTGATCTACAAAGTAGGTTAGACACATGTAGTTATCTTTTGCCAATTGAAGGCTGCTTCTCTCTGGCTCCAGAGGGTTGAGCAGACTCCAGTGCTCGGTCTCTTCCAATGTGGAAAGTGTATCTTGAATGCCACTGCTTACCTCACCATGCTCATCAGCCAATCTGGCCTTCAGGGTGCCAGTTCCTGCTGCAATAGGTCTGATAACTCCTTGCTGCTTCTGAACTGTCTCTCCCTACCCCTGCCACTCAACCTGATTCCTCAACTTTGCCTTTTATATTTAGGGCTCCTAGATTATCACACATAATTGATTCACTTGTTTTTTCAGGTCTTTGTTGTGAGAGGGACTACTGAAAGCATATGGGTACTCTGTCACCTTGGCCCCACCTCTGATAATTTTTAATAACAATAACCGAAACATTCAGGTGTCAGTTGCAACATACTATGGAAAATATTATGTTGTGAAAAATGCTGATGAAGTTTATTAAATTAGGAAAGCAAAAAGAATAATTTCAAAAAAAAAATCTAATTCCACAATGAGCTTTCAAAATTCTTTTGCTTGCACAAAAAGAACTGGTAATTAATTGTACGTTAGCAATTATTTACTTAGCAAAGATTTCCTCCACCTCTGTAACAGTCAATTCTTCTCAAAAGTGCTTAAAATATTCCCAAGCAGTAAGTTATCATCAGCATATTCTAAATATCTTCTAAATTGGGAGTAGCCTAGAAAATCATCAGGTCTTGTTTTCCCATTTATTTATCACTGACAGGTTTTAATATGCATAAAGATTTCAAACAGGGCCTGCCAGTCATGTAGTCATGGTGCATTATTCACCTTCTTTTCAATTTTCTGGCCAGATTCATTTTGCTCACAATTTATATGAGAATAATTGATTATATGGAATATATAAGTCATAAGCCTTGGTGGCACAGTAGAGAGCTATGATTGCTAACCAAAAGGTCAACAGTTTGAATCCACCAGGCCCTCCTTGGAAACCCTATTGGAGCAGTGCTACTCTGTCCTGCAGGGTTGCCATCAGTTGGAATTGACTCAGTGGCAATGGGTTTGGTTTTTAATTAGTGAAAACAACACACAAAAATTCTAGAGTCCTAAAATGCTGTCATGACTACTTGATTTGATCTACAAATAAAGTCCTTGAGCAGCTACATGGCATCAGATATCTTGTGTAAGAGTTGGTAATTACAAAGACTTTTGATAATACTTCATTCATTCCTAAACAGATATTAGCTAGGCATTTTCCATGCCTTAGAAGAATTTTCAAGATTGTGTATTCTTAGTGTCTGTTTATTCCAGACACATTAAAAGAGACTATTTTTTCAGCTTTACACATATATTGTAGTAATCAGTGTTGATGTGAAACCAAATGGGATGCTGAAGTGAAAGCAGTACTGTACAAGAACCACTGATAGCTTAAGAACAGTGTTGAAGAGAAGATGTACTCTCAGGGGAGTAACTGAAGAACAATTATAGCCAAGGGACAAAAATGTAAGTCAAGAATAGTTTTCTGCAACTTTCTTCTTTGTAACAGTAAGTAAATCATATAATCATTCAAAACCTTATGTTTTATTATTTATGGACAATATTATCTATTCATATTAATTAATGAATAATTATGCTTAACCCATAGAATTTCTACCTAGATGACATATGTGAAAGCATGTATTTATTTATTGAGGGAAACAAATATTAATAAAACTCAAATCTTGGCTTCAAGACCATTAGAGTTTTACGGGGGAAAAAAAATGAGGGTGGCAATTACTGTACTGTGTGCATAGAGGTACAAGAGAAGATCATGAATGTATGAGTATCTAAACCTTGGTTTCAATTTTATACCTAAGGGCCAATGACTCTAAAATACAGTTTAAGCCCAGAGCTTGTTTTTGTTTCCCCTGAACTCCAGACCAGATCGTCCAACTTACAACTGTATCTCTTCTTTTGGTGTTCTCAGAAACATCTTCAGTGAACAGATCTATAATTGAAATAACCTATTCTCATAATAACCACAACTAGTGGCTCCTCTACTTTTCCTTATCACTGTAAATGGTTTTAATATCCCACCAGGTACTCAGTTTCTTGTCTACTTTTCCAGCTGCTCCCAAATCCAATGTAGCTTTTATTTAGTAAACTCCAGTTATATTGAACTTCATTTAGCTCTCTAGTACGCTATCCCTTGCCACAATTCTCTCTCCCATGTTATTTTCTCTAGAGAAAGGGTGCCATTTACTGTGATGAGGCATACGGGAGCAGCATCAGAATTTCCAAGTGTTTAGTGAAGACACAGTGCTGTTGTTGTTGTTAGGTGCCATCTAGGAAGTTCCAACTCATAGTGAACCTATATTCAACAGAATGAAACACTGCCTACTCCTACACCATCATCATAATCATTTCTATGTTTGAACCCATTGTTGCAAGCACTGTGTCAATCCATCTCTTTCTGTGTCTTCCTCTTTTTCACCGACCCTCTACCTTACCAAGCATGATGTACTTCTCCAAGGACTGGTCCCTTCATAAAACATGTCCAAAGTAAGTGAGACAAAGTGTCATTGTCTTCACTTCTAAGGAGCATTCTGGCTATACTTCTTCCAAGACAGATTTTTTCATTCTTCTGGCAGTTCATGGTATATTCAATATTCTTTGCCAACACCATAACTCAAAGGCATCAATTCTTCTTCTGTCTTCCTTATTCATTGACCAGTTTTCACACTCATATGAGACTTTGAAAATGCCATGGCTTGGGTCAGGTTCAGCTTAGTCCTCTTTGCTTTTTAGCACCTTAAAGAGGTTTTTTGCAGCAGATTTGCCCAATGCAATGCCTCATTTGATTCCTTGACTTCTGCTTCCATGGGCATTGATCGTGGATCCAACTAAAATGAAATCCTTGACAACTTCAATGGTTATGAGGTTATGAGGGAGGGAAGGGATGGGGATGGAAAAACACTGAAGAGGTAATAGATAAGTGGTAACTTTGGTGAAGGGTAAGACAGTGCACAATACTGGGGAAGAAAGCATAACCTGTACAAGGCAAGGCCGTGGTAGCTCCATAGACACATCCAAACTCCCTGAGGGACCAAATTGCTGGGCGAGGGCTGTGGGGACCGTGATCTCAGGGAACATCTAACTCAATTTGCATAACATAATTTGTAAAGAGAGTGTTCTACATTCTACTTTGGTGAGTAGCGTCTGGGGTCTTAAAAGCCTGTGAGCAGCCACCTAGGATACTCCACTGGTCTCACCCCTTTGGGAGCAGGGAATAATGAAGAATAATAAAGACACAAGGGAAAGATTAGTCCAAAGAACTAATGGACCACATTTACCACAGGCTCCACCAGACTGAGTCCAGCACAACTATATGTGCCTGGCTGCCACCACTGGCTGCTCTGACAGGGAACACAACAGAGGGTCCCAGACAGAGCTGGAGAAAAATGTAGAACAACATTCTATCTCAAAAAGAAAGACTAGACTTGCTGGCCTGACAGAGACTGGAGAAACCCTGAGAGTATGGCCCCCTGACACCCTTTCATCTCAGTAATGAGGTCATTCCCAAGGTTCACCCTTCAGCCAAAGATTGAACAGGCCCATGGAAAAAAATAATACTAAAGGGGCTCCAGTCCCTGGAGCAGGGACTGGAATGTAGGTGGGAATGGGAAAGCTGGTAATAGGGAACCTAGGGTTGAGAAGGGAGAGTGTTGACATGTCGTGGGGTTATTGACCAACATCATACAACAATATGTGTACTAACTATTTGATGAGAAACTAGTTTGTTCTGTAAACCTTCATCTAAAGTCCAATTAAAAAAAAAAATCTTAAAGACAGTAGAAGGAATCAATAAAGAAAGACAGGTTGAAAGTACTATTAATAGAAAGGATGATCAGGGTTTAGAGAGATTAATGAAAAAAAAATGCCGTCAAGTCAATTCCAAATCAGAGAGAGTGAATAGAAGAGAATTTTAACTTATGAAGGTAAAAAGATATAGTATCCTTCTTAGGATGATACCATGGAATTCTGAGATGGAAAAAGTAGTTGTATACTTTCTTTCCTCCTACTTTCCGCATTTAATCAGTCAAAAGTTAATAGAGTCTATCTCCTTAATGTTTCCACATCTGTTCCTGTTGCTTCACTCTCAGGACAGTCCACATGGGCGAAGCCCTTAGCATTTCTTGCCTTATTAAAAAAAATAAAAGAGGCTGCCTCCTCACTTTCAGCCTACAAACATAAACACACCAAATCATTTCCCATATTGCCACCAGAATGACCACTCTGAAATACAAATTTAACATTTCATTTTGCTTTCAATCTTTCGGTGGCTTCCCATTGTTTGAAAAGCCTGCTCATCTACCTCATGCTTCCTTGATCTAGCTCCCGTTTTCCTCTTTCCCCATAAGTCTGACACACAAGATTTGCTCTAGCAATGCTGAACTTACGGTTTCACAGAAACATGCTTTGATACACCCTGGTGATTTGCACTGCTTTTTTTTTTTTTTCAGACTGGAATACACTTTTTCTTCTTTTTACTTTGCTAAGTAATTTTTTTTTTTAAGAACAAACTCACATGACATTTGACTAAAAAGAAAAAAAAAAACTAGGAAGCCTTTATTAACAGTTCTTTCCCTGTCCAACATACTCACACACACACGCACACACACACACACACATACACAAACACATTAAGTCTGATTAAGTCCCTCTCTTCAGAGATATCAAACCCCTTTCAGAATCTCAGTACTATAGTATTATCACACATCACATTGATTTTCTATTTTGATATTTCATCCACCAAAAAAAAAAACCTTTGCTGTCGAGTCGATTCCGACTCATAGTGGCCCTATAGGACGGAGTAGAACTGCCTCATGCCTCATAGAGTTCCCAAGGAGCACCTGGCGGATTTGAACTGCTGACTTTTGGGCTAGCAGCCGTGGCACTTAACGACTAAGCCACCAGGGTTTCCTTTCCTCCACCAGACACTTATACTTCAGATAGCAAAGATCATGTCTTTTAACCTTAATATATATTCAGATGGCTACATAGAGACCATTTATAGAAATGTACATATATATGGGTTAATATACAACAAAATATTTTCTTGCTGTAGCTGAGGAAGTCTAGAAGCAATGGCACCCCAGTAGCAACAAGCATGCTGAACACCCAAAACTTGGTTTCTAATATCACTCTCCAATAAAAGGAACCAGAGATCATTGTAGAAATGGCTGATTCTTGAACTGGGGCTGAATAATACATAAATCAGCCTGGATCATCTTGTAGCGTCCAAAAGCAAGGAAGAGCAAATAAATAAATAAATAGGTAGATAGATAGATGACAGATGATAGATAGATACATAAATAGGTAAGTAAGTAAATAAATAGATAAAGTGGTGAAGGCAGTCAAAATGACATATACAAGACAACAGATAAAGCAAAGCTAAAACAATATGATCAACAGTGTTAAGTAGTATTGGATTATAACCCAAAATATAAATACCCTTGTGTGAATACTGATATATATGAATGATTCAATCAATATAAAAAAGGCTGTAAGAGACAACTATGTATTGGAAATAAGTTTTGTAGATACTCCCTCAGGAATGGAGCATCATTCCCACTCTTTAAGTGTGGGTTACCCATAGTGACTTCCTACCAATGAGTACAGAATGGAAGGGATGGAAGAGTAAATTTACAGTAGAGGAACTTTACTGATCTATGTTAACCTCAACATTGATAAGTCATGTTGATAATATGATAGCATTGTTGTGTTATTAGGTGCTATCGAGTTGGTTCCTACTCATAGTGACCCTGTATACAACATAATGAAACACTGCCTGGTCCCATGCATCCTCACAATCGTTTTGCTTGAGCCCATTCTTGTAGCCACTGTGTCAATCCATCTTGTTGAGGGTCTTCCTCTTTTTTGTTGATTCTCTACTCTACCAAGCATGATGCCCTTCTCCAGGGACTGATCCTTCCCAATAACATCCTTCCTAATAACACATCCAAAGTACATGAGGTGAAGTCTCGCCATCATTGCTTCCTAGGAATATTCCAGTTGTACCTCTTCTGAGACAGATTCGTTTGTTCTTCTGGCAGCCTGTGGTATATTCCATATTCTTTACCAACGCTATAATTCACAAGGATCAATTCTTCTTCAGTCTTTCTTATTCATTTTTCAGCTTTGGCATGCATATAAGGTAATTGAAAATGCCATGGGCTGGGTCAGGTGCACCTTAGTCTTCAAGGTGACATCTTTGCTTTTCAACATTTTAAAGAGGTCTTTTGCAGCAGATTTGTCTGACACAATGCGTCATTTGATTTCTTGAATTGCTGCTTCCATAGGCCTTGATTGGGGATTCAAGTAAAATGATATCCTTGACAAATTCAATCTTTTCTTCATTTATCATGTTGTTGTTTATCGGTCCAGTTGTGAGGATTTTTGTTTTCTTTATGTTGAGGTGTAATCTATACTGAAGGCTATGGTCTTTGATCTTCATCAGTAAGTGCTTCAAGTCCTCTTCACTTTCAGCAAGCAAGGTTGTGTCCTCTGTATAACTCAAGTTTTTGCATTGTTAATAATGTTTTGTATACTGTTTATGCCATGTTTTAGGGCTCCTAACATTGTCCCTATTTTTCTTTTCATGATCTTTATCATTTTAGATTTTATACTTAGGTCTTTGATCCATTTAGAGTTCACTTTTGTGCATGGTGTGAGGTATGGGTCTTGTTTCATTATTTTGAGATGGATATCCGGTTATGCCAGCACCATTTTTTAAAAAGGCTGTCTTTTCCCCATTTAACTGCTTTAGGGCCTTTGTCAAATATCAACTGCTCATATGTGGATGGATTTATGTCTGGATTCTCAATTCTGTTCCATTGGTCTACATATCTGTTGTTGAACGAGTACCAGGCTGTTTTCACTACTGTGGCAGTATAGTAGGTTCTAAAATCAGGTAGAGTGAGGCCTCCCACTTTCTTCTTCTTTTCCAGAAATGCTGTGCTTATCCAGGGCCTCTTTCCCTTCCATATGAAGTTGGTGATTTGTTTCTCCATCTCATTAAAGAATGTCATTGGGATTTGGATTGGAATTGCATTAAATCTAGATCGCTTTTGGTAGAATAGACATTTTTACAATGTTAAGTCTTCCTATCCATGAGCAAGGTATGTTTTTCCACATATGTAGGTCTCTTTTGGTTTCTTGCAGAAGTGTTTTGTAGCTTTCTTTGTATAAGTCTTTTATATTTGTGGTAAGATTTTTTTCCTAAGTATTTTATCTTCTTGGGGGCTATTGTAAATGGTATTTATTTGGTGATTTCCTCTTCAATGTTCTTTTTGTTGGTATAGAGGAATCCAACTGATTTTTGTACGTTTCTCTTGTCATACCCAAGTTGTTAATGAGTCTTCCTCCAATTCTGATGCCTTGTTCTTCTTCATATAGTCCAGCTTATCAGATTGTGATAGTATGTGCCCTTAATAAAAAGTGATGAAAATGGCACTAATTTCTGTGATCATCCTACCAAGAACTCATAACCCCAGTCTAATCACGAGATGAAACATCTGAAAATTCCCAACTAAGGGACAATCTATAAAACATCTGATTGGTACTCCTCAAAGCTCTCAAGATCATCAAAAACGTGAAAAGTCTGATAAACTTTCACAGCCAAAAGGAGTTTAAGGAGACATGAGGACAAAATGCCATATAGTGTCCTGGATGCGATCCTACATCAGAAAAATGATGTTAGGCAAAAATTAAGGAAATATGAATAGAGTATATAGAATTTAATTAATAATAATGTATCAATAAACAAAACAAAAAACCCAAACCAGCTGCTGTAGAGTGGATTCTGACTCATGGCAACTCCATGTGTTGGAGTTCCTGGGAGGCAAAAATGGTCAAGTTGAACTGAAACTTGACAGTTAGAAGCACCTCAAAAGAAAGGTTTGGCAATCTGCTTCAAAAAATTCACAGCCTTGAAAGCCCTAGAAACAAATTTTTACTCTGCAGCACATAAGGTCTCCAGGAGTTGGAATGGGTCAATAGTGGTTTTTTAATTGTGCCAAATGTACCATACCATTTGTAAGATGTTAGTAATAAGGGTATGGAGTATATGTGAGCTTTATGTAATATCTTTGCCATTGTTCTATAAATCTAAAATGAATTCTTAAATAAAAAAAAAAAAGTTTATTTAAAGCAAAGTCACCGACACACAAGTGAGAGCTGAGGGGAAGGAGGAACAAGGACAGAAAATAAAATGGAGCCAAGTTTGTCTATACACATAATTCATGTCAAGAAGTGGAACATACCTGCCAGAGTTGGGAAACAATATTTACTCCAGTATATCTGGCAAGGAGAAATATATGATCAGTTATACGATTAAATGCACAAAAGAAAAACAAAACAAAACAACATTCTTTTTTAAAAGAACAAAAGTGCCTGCTATTAACACCTTAGTGAAAGTCAGCCTAGGTTCTTACAGAAAGAAATAAAATAATGTGTTAGACATCATAGTCATCCACATGTTTATAATAAGTAAATACATGTGCATTTAAGAAATCGTAGTTAAGAATTTTTCTTTTAATTTAAAAGTAGAAATATCTTGATTTTATTATCTAATTATAAATATAAAATACAGTCATCATATAAATAGCAAATGCTACAAACACTGTAAAAAAAAACTTTAAAGTCCAACTGCTCCTACCCTGACCACCAATTTGATTCTTAAGAGATGGAAAATTAATCAAGTGTGACTCACCAGAAGTTTTTATAACCTTATATTTAAGTAAACACAATAAATGTTAAAATGCAATTATTTTGCATAAATAGCCCTAGTGGCACAGTGGTTAAAAGCTATGGCTGCTAACCAAAAAATCAGCTGTTTGAATCTGCTAGTTGCTCCCTGAAAACCCTATGGGGCAGTTCTACTCTGTCCTTTACGGTCACTACAAGTCAGAATGGACTCAGTGGCAATAGGTTTGGTTTGGTTTATTATATGTAGCATTTTTCATCTCGTGTCTAAAGGGCTTGGTTTTCCTTCCATGCATAAACACCTTCTTCATGCTTTTTATGTATTCTACTGTTTTTGTTTTAATCAGTTAATTTTTAAATTGCATTGATATACCATATTTTATTTAGTGTATATCCTCTAAATGAATATTTGGGTTATTTTTAATATTTTGCTGGCTATACTTTACTAGATGGATATTCAATAATATTCATTTGGTACTTTATCAGTATTTCTCTGGAGGATGGGCAGAATCCTAGACCATTATATTCTATTTCAAAAGCAAACATTTTCTACCTACCTGCATATTTTATGTCTCTCTAAAAAGTGCCTGTGTTCCCAATTCTTGTTAAAATCTATATATTTACTGTATTTTCAATGTTCATAATCTTTTGAAAAAAGAATGGTGAAAAATAATACGTGTGTGTTGTATGTGTTTTCTCTCTTTCAGCTAAACTTAAAAACAACCACGTTCTTCTAGAATCTTCACTAACAACATAATATATAAATAAATAAATAATACACTTGGATAGAAACAATTAGAGGATATCACTTTCCTGGAAAAGAAAAATAAAGATACTTCTGATTCTTTAATTATTATTTAAAATTAAAGTGTCTGCAGAATTAGGTTGTGGTGTTAATGGTGGAAGGTATAGCTTTAAGAGTTGCATTGCCATAAATTTTGTAGGTACAGGCAGATCTGAAGGCCCTGAAAGCTCTTACGGATTGTAAACACAAATCAAAGTCTCTGGCCAAGGGTACAAGTAGTAAAATCTGTAACAGTTGATCCATTGATTCTGCCTACTCGGGTGGAAATCAATTCTTTGTAAGTGAACATGACTCTGAATTTATATAGAAGACTGAAGCATGCAAGGAGCAGACAGCCACTCTGCTGCTAAGGCCTATTTTAGGATAACGTTATCTGGCAGGCAAGTTCTAAGTAGGGTTAAAAAATTAAAAAAAAAAAAAAAAATCATACATTACTTAATTTACTTGGCCTTCGCTCCTTTTTCTCTGGAAATATAATATTAAAATTACTTATGGAAATTTGGAAACATTCATAGCCCAGGAAACCATACATTGATCTATGGATCAGCTGTATGTAGATCCCTTACGTGTACAATACAAAAGGTGTGAAGAAATTTCAGAAATTATAAAGTAGCATAAAAACTAAGTCAAACGGCAAAGCGAATTAAAAATACCAATCAAGGTTCACATGTTATTTAACATGTAAGTGAAAACAAAAACAAAAACAAACCAGCAAAATGAAACACTAAGTTATTAACTCAGGAGAGAAAAATCAGCCTCAGAATTATTTTCCCATTTTGAGCTCCACCTGATTTATTTTTATATAGCCAATGAATTTTTTTTTCAAAAAGAAAAACACACAAAATAAAAATAAATACAAAATTATGATGCTTACTCCATTATCATGCATTATATGTTGGTATATAATTTATCCTGAGTTTATAAATTCAAAAAGAGAACTGTCTCTTAAAATAACCTTAATTCAGTTATTATTGCATTTTCTAACGTATCTACATTTTGTACTAAATTTGACAAATCACCTTTAATTTTTTATTGAATAAGATGTGAAGATTAAATCACTTTGCTCTTCAATTTAAATTATTCATTCAGCTTGGAACAATCCCATCACTTCCTACTTCATTCATATTAATATTCACATCTTTCTTTCTGAGCAACCATTTTTCAACATATGCTACATCTCTCAATTTGCTTCTACTAACAATGCCTCATTCGCCTAAAATTAAGCTTATGCATCTCAGTCTCTAATGGAACTGAAAACAATTCTTAACAGAGTGGAAATTTAGTTATTTTGCTGTTCGCCATGTGCCAAAAACCATGCTGAGAGATTGTCATATGTCTCCTCATGTGTAGCTATTCCAGAGGACTCTTGCCCAATTCCACCTCAATTCTTATTTCACTTGAATATAGGTGGGCTTAAAAATTTTTCACTAGTGGAGACCTGGTGGTGCAGTGCTTAAGAGCTCAGCTGCTAACCAAAAGGTTGGCAGTTCGAATCCACCAGCTGTTCCTTGGAAACCCTATGAGGCAGTTTTACTCTGTCCTGCAGGGTCACTCTGAGTTGGAATAAACTTGATGGCAATGGGTCTGTTTGTTTGTTTTTGGTTTAGTGTAGTATGGTACAGCAAAGATTGGGCCATTCCCTTCCAATGTCTTATTTTTATAATTTTGACCAGAAGAGGGGCTGAAACCTGACAGATGTTTTTCAGAATTCATATCTTGGTCAATATTGTAAAAACATGTAAGTTTTCTATGTCATAATATTTCTATGGATCAGTAGGTGAAAGTCTGCCCCAAATGGGAAGGAAAGATACGTATTTGGATGTCATCACTGTCACTCATATCAGAAAATAAAAGATCACTACACTAAAGAGGTGAAGCATTGTCCAGTTTTGCTATAGGACATGCCTATAGATTGGCCTTTTAAATTTTCTCTCACATCAAATGTGTTATGTTGGGATCAGATTTTCAGATTTGTTTGATATATGAAGATGTTCAAGAAAAAGTATCTGATGAATATAAAGGGCTTGGAAACCTATGATATGACTACCTGGTTATTATTTAAATTATCTTAAGAAAATACAAGGATGTGTTTAAATTACAAAGCTGTCTCTTGATGCAATATAAAAAGAACCTGTAAATTATTTTGTTCTTGACATGAACAGGGAGGTCTTTCCTTAAAGATGTTTATATGCAAATAAAAATATATGTAAGTAAATAAAATTAATTACTCCACCACAATATCAAACTATTATAATTGTATTTAGATCTCTAAAATACAGATTTCATAGGTTAGTTTTTTTTTATTTACAAATTATTTCTTATCTCTTATTATCACTGTCTTCTTTCTCTTTCTTCATTGTATTTTAAACTTTACCATGGCTTTTTTATTAGAGAACAAAGAGGCTAGAATTTCAAGCAGTTAGACTGAAAAGAAATTCCATTCCAAAATTTTATAGTGTTTTATTGAAATCCTATGATAAATTTTTAATGGAATATTCAATTCTAGTATCCTCATAAGGTCAAATTAAGTAGAGATTGTCTAATTTTATTAACATCAGTGTTTATAATTACTGAAAGGATAAAATTTTCAGAGGTCATCCCACTCTTGTTCAGGGTCATTTCTTATTGATTGGCCAGGAAATTGAACAGTTGGTGGCTTGCATCTAAGTATTTAAAGCAGTCTTTACTTACTTTATTAGACATTTCTAGTGCTGCAAATTAATAATGATGATTATATCTTCATAAATGTTACTGTAGAGGATTTAGCCTTTCCAAAATTAAGCTACAGCAATTTATTCAGATTATTAAAAGTAAAAAATAGAAAACCCAGCCACCGACTGGGAAAACCTGCGATCAAAATGGGGTCACCAGTGAATAATATCAGTAACAATTAAAAAGTAAGAATTTAGAATAACTTACATGCTTAAGGTCAGGATCCCATAATTCCCACATAATCTACTTCGTTTGGTTAATTTGCCCATCTAAAATATGTCATATAAAATGCTCATGTTAACCCCATTCAAATGCAATATTCAGGAAGTTTATCAGTTCGATGGCAGCAAGTGTAATTATGTTTGCATTTTTCAGTCTGTATAATGGAAATCGTACAAAACATCTTAAAGAAGTGATATTTAATAATATTTTTGTGTCATTTCACATTTTTGCAAATAAAATTTTATGAATAATCCAAAAGTAAATACTACAGGAGAAAGTGGCCTGCTCCTTTTATGTGGGAAAAACACTTAACAAACCTGCTCTAGTGGGCCTAATAAATTTCAGGTTGACAAGCAGGGCTCTTCAGAATTTGATTAGAGATCCTCAAAATGAAAACACATATGGGAAGATAAATAAAAGTGTTTGGCCTAATAGTAAAGCTTTATAAAAATCTTTTAAGGTATTAGCAAAATAAATCTGTTCTAGACAAGCAAATTTCAGTAAAATTGAATTTTTGCTTTCTTTTTTCAAATACATTCAGATAACAAGTTTCGAATAAAACAGGTAAAATTTTATATTTTAATAAAAACATTTGGAGATCAACTTTAAATCCATTTTTATTTATTTAACATAGAATAGTTTTTTTTTTTTTTTTCCATATGACTGCAGTTAATTACTGTTCTGAAATTGCCAGAAGGGGAAGGTACTATGGGTAAAAATATAACTTCTGTGTTGATGCAATGAATTTTTGTTTTATGACTACAGCTAATGAAGTATTCGTAAAATTATGGATTTGGGTAAGACTATGAGAATGCAATTAGTCTATTACCTTTCCTGAATATTTGAAGATGCTTTATTATTCTATTTCATTCTGCGAACTCCAGGGCAGAAAATTTCATCGTTTTTTTCAGGTCCTTTAAGGAAATCTGACCATCTTCCTTCCTCACAGCTCCACAGCTGCAACCTGTTTCTCACTCTCTCTCTCAAAAGCCATCAAGAATAATAGTCCATTTAAAAAAAAAAAAAATTTTTTTTCTTTTTATACCTGTTACAATTTACCCTTTCCTTCCCTTACCTGTGCCCAAAATATTCATTCAGGATGTGATCTCTTATCTTGTGTAGTTTTTTTCCTTTTCTCTTAAGAACAATAATGTCATCTCTCAGGTGATTCTTTCAACATTAAATAGATAATCTTACAATTTTTCTAAAGTCATACTGTTCTCAAGACTCCATGATGGCTCCTAGTTGGAACAGAAAGTGGGTTAAATTATTACTATGAGTTTCAAAGCTTTTTCAGAGACTGAGATGTAAAAGGTGATGTCACAATAACAATTCATGGTGCCCTACACTTGCTTGTTCTTTTGCATTGACTTCATAGAGAGCCTTGTAATGACCTGTAGACAATTGGTAACTGTTCATACTACCAGTATATACTTACAAACCCTTGCTGATAGACTCCGACTCTTAGTGACCCTATAGGACGGAGTAGAACTGCCTCTTCGCATTTCCAAAGAGCAGCTAGTGGATTCAAACTGCCGACCTTTTGGTTAGCAGTCGAGCTTTTAATTACTACACCACCAGGGCTCCAATTCCAGAATAGATCATGACCCAGAAGGAGTTCACAATTTTTACTGATGATTTCCACCTCTACAATTTCTATTAAAATGTAAATCCAGAGATGGAGTGCCTATATTCAAAAGGATTCTACCACCAAAAAATTTCCTCTCATATACAAAGGAAACTCTTTCTGACTTCCTCACTATTAAAATAGAATTTCTAACATATACTTGAAACCTCTAGAATTTGACTTGGTTCCCAATTCTTTGCCACCATAAACTCATATTCCATCAATCACTAGGGTCTGGCTACATTTTTATGACAGTTTTATATCACTTTGAAGAAATATGCTTGTGTTCATATTTCAATTTTAATGTTTAAGCTTCAAGTATTGAAAAAAATATTTTCCAGTTAATATCATAGAGAAAAATGGGAAAAGCGGTCTGCATGAGTGTGTATAGATAAGTCACTTTAATCTTTTTTAAAAAAAATTACCCAGCTGAAATTGTGGTGATTAATTATTGGTTGTCAAGTTCAAAAACAAAGGCTTTAGAAGCTGGGTCACAAAGGCTCTGTCTTTAAGTTTATTCTCTTAATTGAATCAATGAATTAATCAAAGAATTGCTCAGAACATGGTATTTTGCTGAGTCATTAATTCAACAATAACATGAGTGTTGGAAATTGCTGAAAGACTGGAACAATTGTGTTTCCTGAACAAAGATAGCAGATAAGTGTGGTATTACATAGTCTTTTGTAGAGGTTGGTTATTTTAGGAAGGCTAAAGAGAAGAGACACTTTTAAAAGAAATGAGAGTTCTTAAGGGCAGTGGATCCTTCTGGAAGGCAAGAAAGAAAAAATAGGTTCCTTGTAGAATAATAATTTAAGAAAGAAATAGTTACAATAACCAAATTCAAAAGTGTTACCACAGAGAAAATCAATGTACCAACATTACAATGATAGAACATGAAAATTTCTCAGAAATCTAAGTTTTCTCATCCAGTACCAAAAGTACATCACATTTCAAAATAAATTTCTTATTTCCTACCTCTAGCCCTATCTATCTATCTATCTATCTATCATCTGTCTATCATCTATGTATCTATCATCTATGTATCTATCTATCTATGTATCTATCTATCTATCATCTCTCTATCATCTATCTCTCTATCATCTATCTCTCTATCATCTATCTCTCTATCATCTACCTATCTGAAACAGGATTCTTGAATAATTTTATATTTATGTGTATATATACACATGTATATATAGTTATATATATATGTTCTCTCATTAAAATAAATGTGAAACTTGTATAGAAGACAGGTAAGAAATGGGAAAGGAGGAAAGAAATGGGAAAAGAGGAAGATGTTGATGAACTTCATTGCCAAATGGAAAAAAAAGAAAAAGACAAAATTTGACGTTAGAAAAATCTGAAATACCGAATATTTAAAAAAAAATAGTTAAAATTAGGGACTAGTCTTATTTGAGAGCAGATTTAGTCTAATTTGAATTTTAATAAGATAAATGTTACTGGCAACTTGAGGTTTATAAACTTGTTGATTCTATTATTCTAATGCTATTATCCTTCTCAAATTAACTTGAAGTATGTAAATTATATTACTTCCTACATAGCTATCTTCCACTTTGTTGCACCAACGCCATTTCAGGTATATAAATGATAACAGTATGAAGAGCCTTAATTCATTATCTTGTTGCTTTATTAGAAATTCTAGAGCTAATATAGTTGTAAATTCTAATAAGGTGCCATTATTACATCACCTGTTTTGTAATGCTCTCATTAGAAATTCAAATGGTCTGTAGGGTTTTCTTTTTTATAATTATTTTTTATTTGAAACAGAAATCCTTTATTTCCAAATGCTACAAAGAAAAGAACACTATTTTAAATCCTTATATTTGTTTTCATTGTTAGATTACTACTAAAATTTGTTCACTTAGCTTTTAAACATATACTTGAGAGACATTAATTTCTCTTTAACATTTCCACTCTATTCTGCATGCCTATAATTGCATTCCTACAAAGGGCTAATTAGTGCAAACCTAGGTAGAATATCATAAACATTAGGTATTGGTGCTAATGTTATCTCATTATTATTTATTTATCTGGCTTTTCTTGGGGAGGAGCAAAATTATATGGACACCTATAAACTTCCTTTTTTGTCAAAACCTTTTAATGTACTTCAAGTTCAAGAATTTAACTTATCCAAGTCTTTATTGCATTCCTATTTAGCACAAAATATAGTGGTAGGTTAATTTCCCTATCTGGCAAATACTGAGATCCTACTAAAAATGATTAAGGTGTGTGGCTGCTAACTGAAATATTAGCAGTTTGAGTTGACCCAAAGGAACCTCAAAGAAAGACATGGAAATCTACTAAAAAATCAGCCACTGAAAACACTGTGAAGCACACCTCTACTCTGACATACATGGGGTCAGAATTCATTCAAAGGCAGTTGGTACTGGTTACTAGATTTCATATATTGTGGGGAATAAGCCAAAAAAATACAGATACAATTCCTACTCACATGGAAATTTCCATCTATTTGAGAATTCAGGTATTGAGGAAACAATTAAAAGTATTGTAAACTCTTTTGCCATGAGACCAGAAGAACTGCATGGTGCCTGGCTGCCATTACTGAATGTTTTGATCAAACATTCTGTAGAAGGATTCTGATCAATAGGGGGAAAATGAGGAAAAGATTTTCAAATTTTCATGTAATCCAGACTATCTGGACCCACTGATGCTGGACAAATCCCCAAACTATTGCTGTGAGATAATCTTTAAACCTTGAATTGAAACTATCCCTAGAAGTCATCTTTAATCCAAACAAGATTTTAGCTCAGTTAGAGAATTTCTGCCTTAAGCAGTGTGCTCTTATAAAGAATTATCTACAGGTGATCAAATTGGCAACAAATCAAAAGGTTAGATGAGAAGCTTAGGGGGGAGTGATTTTATGCTAATGGTGGTGCAATATTTTTGAAAAAATTGTGAAAGTGGTTGCACAACTTGAAGAATGTAATCAATGTCACTAAATTGTATGTGTAGAGACTGTTGAATTGGTGTATGATTGATATGCATAATTTCACCAAAACATAGAATAATTTTTTTAAAAAGTGTTATAAACACACATAAGATATTAGGGAAGTTTATAAGTGAGGCACTTAACCAGGTAAGGAATCAAGAAAACCTTTCCTGAAAAATCATAAAAGCTTAGACTTTAATGATACTTGAAGGATTAAATAATGTAGGTGAGCTTATGTGTATGGAGCAGGAACAGTGAGGGTTGGGCTGGAACAGAGGAAGTATACTCCACAGAAGGGGAAACAAAACAAAGAAACAAGAACTAGTGAATACTAGTGTTATTGATTGACTCGTGTTCCCCCAAAATATGTGTCAACTTGGCTATGCCATGATTTCCAGTATTGTTCACCATTTTGTCCTCTGATATGATTTTTCTCTGTGTTGCAAATCCTACTTCTATAATGTTAGTGAGGCAGGATTAGAGGCAATTATGTTAATGAGGCAGAACTCAATCTACAAGATTAGATTGTATCTTGAAGCAATCTCTTTTGAGATAGAAAAGAGAAAAACGAGCAGAACAGGGAACCTTATACCATCAAGAAAGTAGTGCCAGCAGCAGAGCAGGTCCTTTGGATCCAGGGTCCCTGAGCTGAGAAGCTCCTAAACCAGAACAGGATTCATTACAAGGACCCTCCTCCAGAGCCAACAAAGAGAGAAAGCCTTCACCTGGAGCTGGTAACCTAAATTTTGACTTTTTGACTCCTAAACTGTGAGAGGATAAATTTCTGTTTATTAAAATCACCTACCCACTTGTGGTATTTCTGTTATAGCAGCATTAGATAACTAAGACAACTAGGAAGCAACAGAATAGTAAATGGTGTTTGAGGAACTGAAAGAAAGCTACAACTCGTGCGTAGAAAACAAGCAGCAAACAAATGAGATACAAGACTGGAAAGAAAGTATTGAAGTTTCTAGACAATATTGAATGATCACACTTCACACTACGGAAAGGGGACAACCTCAGCAATGTTTAAAGCAAGGATGTGGCATAATTACATTTGAATTTTGAAGTTCATTCAGAGTGCATTTTAGGGAAAATTTTAGAGGTTGTTGGTTGAGCAAGAATAGATCCTTTGAGACAGGCTAGGAGTGAGGATGGTGAGTTAGAATCAGCGTTTGGCATTTTGGAGATGAGAAGTGGATAATTTGAGACGTTTAGAAGTCAGAATATTAACGTTCTCTAAATTTGGTGATTGATTGATGATGAATAGGGGAAGAGAGTCAAAGATGTGTTCCAAACACCTAGTTTGAGTAATCCAGTAGTTGATGGGGCCATTTAAGAAGAGAGAAAAAAGTTACAGAGAAACTAGTGTGGCATGGAAAGCACAAATGTGCCTGGTTGAGCCTTGTGAGAAAACCAAGTACACATGTTAAATACACAGATATAGACAGACAGACAGACAGAGAGATAGATGCGTGATAGCCAGATAAGGCTAGAGCTAAGAAATCAGAAAATAATTTTAAAATGTGATATACTTTTGGGACTGGATGAGATTACTTAGGAGGAGAATATTGAGTGAGAGTGGAGGCTGGGACTCAATAAAATCTTCCACCCCTTGCAGAGTTGGTTACAAGGGGAATAACTTAAAAATAAGAAGATGAAAGTTGCATAGATAGACAGGAAAAAATTCTGAGCATGATGTGATGGAAGCAGAGCAAGAAGTCAGCTATGCCTTAACCTGTTGAAATATCAAGAAAGATGAAGACTGAAAAGTATCCATGATATTTGGAAAATAATGGTTGATAAATTTTCTCCATGATCCCTGTTATATTACATAAATCATGTCAGGTAGCTTTTCTTCATGGAATATTACCAGGCTGCATGTTCAACTTTCCCAGATGTGCTAAGGGTATTTAAAACAGGAAAAAATAAACGAGGCCTCCAAGTTTCACTGTTAGATTTAATTAAGGCAAATGTATTATGTTAAAAATATATTGAATTTCAAATCAGAGAATGCATTTTGACCCTGAATAGTCCCAGGAAATACCAAATTTACAAAATCTTTATTTCAACATTCTATGCTCATTTGTTTTCCAAAGCATCCTTGAAAATGCCAGGAGTTACACGTACTTGTATATTCAGTCACCCAATATGTTCTTTTTTACACAAGTTACGTAGTGGATATTGACTGTAATTATCTTTTAGGGTTCCTTATTGAAAAGTGAGCCAAAAATAATAGACCAACACTTTAAGAGCTAGATAGCAATGGGATTAAATCTTGGTTTTGCATTGTGAAATTTACTTAACCAACTTGTTGTTGTTGTTAGGTGCCGTGGAGTCAGCTCTGACTCATAGTGACCTTATGTATAACAGAATGAAAAGGTGCCTAGCCCTGCATTGTTGTTATGCTTGAACCCATTGTAGCAGCCACTGTGCCAGTTTATCTCATGGAAGGTCTCTCTCTTTTCCCCTGACCCTCTGCTCTACCAAGCATGAAGTCCTCCTCCAGGGACTGGTCCCCCCTAATAATATGTCCAAAATAAATGACACAGAGTCTCACCATCCTTGTTTCTAAGAAGCATTCTGGCTGTACTTCCTCCAAAACTGATTTGTTCATTCTTCTGGTAGTCCAAGATATATTCAATTCTCCCCAACACTGTAATTTAAATGTGTCAAGTCTTCTTTGGTCTTCCTTTTTCATTGTCCAGCTTTCTCATGCATAAGACTATTAAAAATAGCATGGCTTGGGTCAGGCGCACCCTAGTCATCAAAAAGTGACATACTATATTTGCTTTTTAAGATTTTTAAAGAGATCTTTTTTCAGAAGATTTGCCCAAAGCAATACATCATTTAATTTCTTGACTGCTGCTTCCATGGGCATTGATTGTTGATCCAAGTAGAATGAAATCCTTGACAACCTCAGTACTTCCTCCCTTTATCATGATGGTGTGAGGATTTTTGTTTTCTTTATGTTGAGTTGTAATTCATACTAAAGGCTGTAGTCTTTGATCTGCATCAGCGCTTCAAGTCCTCTTCACTTTCAGCAAGCAAGGTTGTGTCATTTGCATATTGCGGGTTGTTAATGAGTCTACCTCTAATTCTGGTGCAGTGTTCCTCTTCATATAGTCTAGCTTCTTGGATTATTTGTTCAACATACAGGTTGAATAAGTGTGGTATAAAGTTACAAGTCCAATGGACACTTTCTTTGATTTTAAACCACATAATATTCCCCTGTTCTCTTTGAATACTGACTCTTGGTTAACCAATTTAGTCTTTATATGTTTGTTTATAAAATGAGGATTATAAAACCTCATAAATTTGTTGTCAAGGTAATGAGGATAAATCTAATAAAGAGCTGCTTACTGGGTCTGGACAAATAAGCACTCAGTAAAAGACTCTAGTTATCATCATTGTCATCATCCTCAACTTCATTATTATTGTCATTTGTTCTCAAATATATGGACTCACTTAGCCTGGTTATGATAGCATATAATCCCTTTATTGTTACTGACTAGGCTTGTAGAGCCTATTTTCTATCCAAGACACATGCAAAGAATGAAATTAAAATTATTTACTGGTGATCATCATTTTGTTTCCTTCTTCCCATGGAATGTTTTTTTATTGGAAAATTGTTTCTGATTTCTCATTAGAATCACATTCTTCTTTTGATATCCTTATTTCCAGATGTCCAAAGTTGAGTAAAGAAACTAAAATAGGGGTAAATATCTGTAATAAGTAAGTTAGAAAAAGATACGTTTTAAGAAAAGCATTAAAAAAAACATAAAATGCTATAGGAACCCACAAAAACAAGTTGTTTCTAAGCTTAGGGAACTGAAGAAGCCTAAATGGAAAAATCCTCATTTAGTTTGACCAAAAGAATGCTTGGAAATGTAAAAAAAAAAAAAAAAGTAGAGGGAAAGCAATTTTATTTTGGCAAAAGTATACTTTCAGGGCCATGAAATCTGAAAAGAGGCCAAGTCCATGGGACGTAATAGCTCCATTTGGTTAGAGAATAGTAGACAAGAGGTGGGCTAGTGAAAAACTGGCTGGTTCAACTCCCCAAAAATCTTAAATTCTAGGAATTATTACTCATAATATAGTATATAAATAATGCAATGTTATATTTATATTTTGAGAACATATGTAGGATAATCAGACTAAGAGAGAGAAATCTAGTGCAATATTCCTGATGGATCATGGAAGTATGGGGACAATAGTCTGGGCTAAGGGAGTGTTGAGGAAATGCAGAAGAGTAAAGAGATATGGAAATTGCTGTCTCTCCAGTCCTCTTATTCTAAGAAGTAGAAGATACCGTTCCTAGCCTAGAAAGTCTCATTCTATCCTTGCTGGGCATAGATGGCCAAATATGCCCCAAACATAGAAAACTTGTAAGAAAGAATCATCTTTTGTAATGTACATCCATAAGATCCTCTAGATACATCTTCTTCACCACAGTATCCTCAAATGGCTAGAATAATATTGCATTTTCTCAAAATATTTCTTAAATGCATGTTTAGAGATGATCAAATGGTAAAACATATGCAACAATGGAGCATTAAATGGAGAAGCCAAAAGAAATGGAGAAATTTAAAATTGGAAGATGTGAGATGCCAAATTAAGAAATTATCTGAACTAAATAAAGATGTTATTTCAGCTTATGGTGTATTTGCAAACTTTGCAAGGGCTGACAGGAAACCAAAAGACAATCAGCCATCTTATGAACTAGTAGAGAGCTATACTAGGTCTGCTCAATTTATTTGTGGAGCTGAAAATGTGTTGCTAGGAAGATGTGGGAGTATCAGGTATTCTGAGTCAAAAACCAATTCAAGGCAAAGTATAAATTGGGAACGAGTTTTGTGCTTTTGACTTTTGAGGCACCCCACATTATATCACCTGGTCAACTCTGTGTGGCCTCAGTAGTGAATGGAAGTACTCTGCATACTTAACCAATCAGAATCATATATTAGGATATATTACCTGTATATGGGTGTCAAAGATTTGGGCTGAAATTGATCCACCAGATTGGCAGGCTGCTGCTGGAGGTGGAAGCAATTTATTTTAAACAAGAGCTAAATTATGAGAGAGTAGTGTGAATCCCAAGATAACATAAATCTAGGAGTGCTATGTTCTTGAGATCTTGTGTGGGTAATAAAGTAAATTTAGCTATTCTAACATAAATCTCAAAAGTTCCCAGAAATTATACTTTAAAAGGACATTATTAGATGCTTGAGGGTACTCAAAGATTTATATGACCATATATCTTTCCTGCATAGCATTCATATTCTCTCAGGGCAAAGAACATACCTCAGTTTTTTGCAATATTCTGTAATGATGATGATGTTAACAATATTCAGTGATCTAAAACCTTTTAAATATTTAAATTTTAAATGTTTACAAGTATAAGCAAGAGCTCTCTATAACTACCTAATTAAAAAATATATTTATATATATGTTATAAATATGTATATATATATAAAACCCATTGCCGTTGAGTGGTTTCCAATTCACACCAACCCTATAGGACAGAATAGAACTGCCCTGTAGGGTTTCCAAGGAGTTTCTGGTAGATTCAAACTGCGGAGCTTTTGGTTAGCAGCTGAATGCTTAACCACTGTATCACCAGGGTGCATACGTACATATGTATACACATTCGTGTGTGTGTGTGTGTATATATATATATATAGTCTTACTTGTAGGTTTATGGATATTATCCTATCACTGACAGCCAGCGTTGCACTTCAGGATGGAATTTCCGGTGGAATACACAGGAATCAAATCAGCTACATCTGTGGAAGGAGATGATGGAGAAGCTCAACATCATCTGTCAGAACAAGGCCAGAGGCTGACTGTGGAACAGATCATCAATTGCTCATATGCAAGTTCAATTTGAGGCTGAAGAAAATTAAAACAAGTTCACGATAGCCAAAGTACAGCCTTGAGTATATCTCATTTGAATTTAGAGACCATCTCAAGCATAGGTTTGACGCATTGAGCACTAATGACCAAAAACCAGAAGAGCTGTGCATGACATCAAGGAATCAAGGACAAAATACAGGAAGAAAGCAAGGGGTCATTAAAAAGACAGGAAAGAAAGAAAGACCAAAATGGATGTCATAAGAGACTATGAAACTTGCTCTTGAACGTAGAGAAGGGTATAGAGAAGATAAAATATTATAATGAAATGTCCAAAGTCTTGGAGTTAGAAAACTGAAAGGTAAGAACACATTCAGCATTCCTCAAGCTTGAAAAATTGAAGGAAAGAATTCAAATCTCAAGTTACAATATCATAGGATTCTATGGGCAAGATATTGAACTACACAGGAAGCATCAAAAGAAGATGGAAGGATACACAGAGTCACTGAAAGAAAAAGAATTGGTTGATGTTCAGCTATTTTAGGAGGTAGCGTATGATCAAGAACTGATGGCACTGAAGGAAGAAGTAAAAGCTGCACTGAAGTCATTAATGAAAAACAAGGTTCCAGGAATTGACAGAATACCAACTGAGATGTTTTAATAAACAAATGCAATGCTCACTTGTCTATGCTAAGAAACTCAGAGGTCAACTACCTGGCAAACCTACTGGATGAGATCCACATTCGTGCCCATTCCAAACAAAGGTGATCCAACTGAATGTGGAAATTATCAAACAATATCATTAATATCACAAGCAAGTAAAATTTTACTGAAGATAATTCAAAAATATTTTCAGCAGTACATCAACAAGGAAATGCCAGAGATTCAAGCTAGATTCAGAAGAGGTCATGGAACGAGGAATATCACTGCTGATGTCAGATGGATCTTGGCTGAAAGGAAAGAAAACCAGAAATATATTTGCCTGTGTTTTATTAACTATGCAAAGGCATTTGACGTGTGGATTGTAACACATTATGGATAACATTGTATGCTTTATGTAATGTCTTCCCTGTGGCAGATGACAATTGTAGCTTTTGTTGTAAATAATATTAGTTACAGCACTTCCCCTACTCTTTACCTCGTTAGTAGTTTTTTCTGTCATATAAGGTGTGAAAATCCTGATACTCAATTTTTCTGTGTCCCTTGCTGCTAGGATAAATGCACATGAACTGACTTTTTGGGACCTGAGGAGATATATGTTGGGGATATTTTGTGAAATGATACCCCTTCCTGATACAAGAAAGAGAAAGCCATGGGGGCAAAACTCCTTTCTTCCCCTGCTGTCGTTATTGGTGTGGGAGATTTTGATGCTGGTTGCTGCTGTAGCCAATCAACTACCACGAAGTTTGTGTCAAGAGAATGAGAATGAAGCTGGCTTACGGTTTGGGCATGAATGAACGGTGCACCAATCCAGAAATGATGGATAGGATATAGACTACAGATTATACCTAAAACATTGCATGTTTCTTTTTTTTTTTTTTTGTAAATATTCTTGTTTATTTTATGGCATGACTTTAATTATCATAGTATTCCCAAGTATGACCTATATAATATTTTTCCTTTATAAGACATGTCCAAAACGCATTGGTAAAGTCTGATCTGCATAGGAAAAAGAAGACTAATTACATCATGCTTTACATACATTAACTAGTAGAAAATGAGATATGTAAATTTTTGTGTTTTTTTTTTTGGAAGATCAGTTAAGACCAATGACTTATAAATGAACTTGTCTAGTACACTCACTTTCTCTCACATAATGATTAAGAAATGCTTATTTGGGCAAAATCATTTCTCACACAGGCTCAGTGATAGTTGCTAGATAAAATCAGAATTTGAATATAATAGAGGGGTCTTAGTGGTGCTTTTCAGGAATTTGCCTCTACATTAATCTCAAAGGTTAATCATCTTATCAATGATAAGGGAAAAAAAACAAACAAAAACAAAAAACTGACTTTATGAAGTTGGGATCTAGGTTCCAGCCAGCTGAAGACCACAACCAATTTCAACCTACCCTATTGCCATTTAGCATAAATGACAGCCTATAAAACTTGCAGAATTGTACCGAAGAAAATAAACAGAAACAACAGTAAGTTTGGGTGCATCATGTCTTTATACCTATCTTTATAAGTGGATTCCCAGAACCATTCCCCATTAATCAAGTTCTCCCCACTCACAACTTTTACATAGGCTAAGAGAAAATGAAGGCTTTTCCCCTTGAGGTATAAGTGTATAGGTAATAAATTTTTGCTTTTTCATTATTGTAACCAAAAAATAAAATAAAATAAAAATAAATGCTTTTAATATTAATAGATTGATCAATCAAGGTTAGGTAAATATTTGTTTACTTGTACACTAAATGAATACAACTAAATCAACATGAATGTCAAATATTAACTGATCTTTAAAGCCTCCCTACCTTTTCCTATGACAGCTAGTCGCTGTCATCTGTGACCTTAGCTTTCTGTCCATTCTTTCTGCTGTACTATAGTTTATCTATATAAATATCTGTCTTTCACTAGATGTTTAGTTCTTCTAGGATAATAACTATATCACCTCCTAGTGCATAAGAGTTAACCAATGTGTACTTAGCAGTTTTAAGAAAATAAATAAATGTGTGTTCTAAAGGGGCATATCTGATTCTAACACTTAACATTGTTTTTTCTAGTTGTGGCTCATTATATGTATCAGTTTGGCCAACTTCTTAATTATATTGGGGATAACTGTTTTCTGTGTCTCTAATTCCACATATTTGAGACTTCAAGAGGAGAATTAATAGCACTGATTCTATATCATCATGTTATGGATAAGTGAGGTTCCATGTTGTTATGGATTTAATTGTGCCCCCAAAAGGTACACGTTGAAGTTTTGGCTCTTGTACCTGTGGATGTGATCCCGTTTTTAAATGGGGTTTTTCTTTTGTTACCTTAAAGAGGTCATACGAGTGTAGGGTGGATCCTAAACCTAATCACTTCTGAGTTATAAAAAGATCAAAATAGACACAGAGACACAGGGGAAGACTGGCACCATGTATAGGTTGTTTACAAGCTAAGGAATGCTAAAGAAACAAGGAATACCCAGGGCTACTGAAAAGGAAGGGGTCAATACAACCAAGACCCTGATTTGGCATTTTATCCTCTAGAACTGTGAGATAATAAGTTTCTGTTTCTTAAAGCCACCCACTTGTGGTTTTCTGCTATAGTAGCATGTCATGTTTTCTAAAAGAGACCTTCAGGAAAAGGAGTGTATAATCATATATGCTTTTAAAATAAAGCGAGAAGCAATTAATTATCAAGATTTTTTCCAACTAAAAATTGGTGAAAGATAATGATACAAGTATGGTGAGACTGCATCTTACATACTTTGGACATGTTGTCAGGAGGAATCAGTCCCTGGAGAAGGACATCATGCTTGGTAAAGTAAAGGGTCAGTGGAAAAGAGGAAGACCCTAAACAAAATGGTTTGACAGAGTGACTGCAGCAATGAGCTCAAGCGTAACGATGATTGTGAGCAAGGCACAGGACAGGGTCATGTTTCATTCTGTAGGACATAGGGTCTATGAGTCAGAACTGACTCGATGACACCTAACAACAACAATAAGGATACATTAAAGATAACATTATATACTACAGATATTTGCTATGGCTTATAATTTTGACTTTCTTAATATCAGTCGTTCATCCAAAGAAAACTTAAAATATTAGCAGATTTTTAAATCTACTGAAACTTTCATTTATCTATTACATGTAATCTGTAAAAAACATTCTCTATGATCTGTGTGCGTGGTTATATATTCTAATGCTTTGTAGTTGTCTGTGACAACACTCTCAACAATAAAAACATTTACTGTAAAATCTTCCAGTGCTTTAAAAATAAAAAGGTGGAGAAGCCATTGTTGTGATTTGGGATAAGGAAAAAAAAAATGAACTGACACAAAATAGTTCATATGTCATAACATTAAGGGGGACTGGGACTTGAATCTAAGCAGATACGTATAGTGTTTATCACTGCCCTTGGAACAGAGAAGCAGAATACTATCTGTATCTACTGATTGCCATATGTCACCTCATTTTCCTTGGTTTTTCAACAATAAGTTAAATCTAATGAAAAAGACACAAAGAAATTAATGACAAAGTCAAGCTAAACCATTCAGCAGAATTTAAACAACACGTTACATGCCTTACATATATCTGCCTTTGTAAGGATAAAAGGAGATCATAATGGGAAAAAAACAAAACAAAACTCTGATTTTAATAGTTTTCTCTATAATATTGCATGCAGATATTTGGCATGAAGCAAACAGGTCCGTGGGGCTCTAGGGGCAACTGTGTCTTAATAAGTTGCAGATACCCTCTTTTGTTTTTAGCTTAATTTCAGAATCTTAATTATTGCAATTTTATGAGGAGTTTGGCACGTTGGAATCTCCTGATTGGTGACAGTAGTTAAGGTCCTAATGTTCGTTCTATTTTATTTTTCTCTCTAGATACATCACAGAGAAAATGTGACTTACAAACCTTTAGAAAGTATGTCTTAAGACAAGTGCTGTTGCAAGTGGAATTTATGATTTATCGATTGTTACATATGTTCTATATTTCATAAACATATACATAGAACATATATTTCATAAATGGAAACCCTGGTGGCATAGTGGTTAAGTGCTACGCCTGCTAACCAAGAGGTCGGCAATTCGAATCCACCAGGTGCTCCTTGGAAACTCTATGGGGCAGTTCTACTCTGTCCTATAGGGTCGCTATGAGTCGCAATCAACTTGACCGCAGTGGATTTGGTTTTTTGGTTTTTATATTTCATAAGCAAATTTATCTGTAACACATCACCACAGACTAAAGGGGAATTTGTATATTTTCTTCATTATTCATGACATATTATACAACTTTGGGAAAATAAAAAAAAATAAAAACACACTGAAATCATGAAAGTAAACTTTTAGAGTAAAAAAGATCATTTATTCCCCTTCAATGGAAAACTCTTCAGCAATCATTTTTAGTTATAGTTACTCCCAATATCACATCAATGTTTAGAATCTAATAATTTCTCAAAGTAGTCTGATATATGCTACATATATTTGCTATGGCCTAATAAGAATCTAATAATTTCTCAAAGTAGTCTGGATGTAGTATATATATGTACATATGTATATATTATACTCATCTTTTAACTTTAAAATGTCCTGTGCCCTTGTTTGTGTGTGTATATATTATTTATAAATGTAACTATATAAAATTATACTTAATATATAATTATGTTTTTTAACCATGATGGAATTACGTAGTTTGGGACAAGAGGAGGCA